>NC_138385.1:100570412-100607358 GCF_054177405.1 Leptonychotes weddellii | reverse complement strand
TTAAGGAGGGCACGTACTGCATGGAGCACTGGGTGTTATACGAAAACAATGGATCGTGGATCACCACATCAAAAACCAATGATGTATTGTATGGTGACTAACATAACATAATAAAATTAAAAAAATAAATAAATAAAATAGATTATACCTTGAAAAAAAAAAAAGAACATAGCCGTGTTCCGTGTTCACCATGTACATGGTGTTTATGGTTGTTCTTTGGCGGCACAGTTGAGTAGTTGTGACAGACGACTGGGCCCAAAGCTGAGAATATTTGCTGTCTGGTCCTATGCAGACCAAGTTTACTGACCCTGCTTTTATAGTCTTTCTCATCTTCAGAAAAAGGTCTCTACATAAATTATGTGCCCACGTATGAAGTCACGTAAAACCTCTCAACCAGTTACAGAGCATGATGCTATAACACATTAGTCCTATATGGATCTTAGTCATCATAACTTTTGGTAAATTGAATATTTTTCTTCTTGATCTTCCTGTTTTCCACATGACACCTTTTCTTCAGCCCACAGAAAACTCAAAAATGTTCTTGGTTGAGCATTATTCTCTCCATCTTGAAAGGTGTTTCCCTACTGCTTGCATTTTGCTCCCATTTCCTTGATAAATCCTTCTCTGTCCCCTTGCTCCTCTCTCTTCCACATCATCCTGTAAACATTGGCGTTCCCCACTGCCCTGCTTTGAATTTCTTCTCACTTCACCTACCTCACTAAGTGTCAGCCAGTCATTTCTGTGCTGTCGACTGCAAACATCTCAAAAACTCTGCTTCACACCCGGACCTTTCTTCCGAGGTCTAGACCCTCAATTCCAGAATTGTTTCTCCTGGACATCTCCACTTACGGGGGCCTCAAACCGTGCATGTTCATAATTGGACTCATTGCCTTCTCCTCTAAGCCTGGGCTCCCTTCTGTCTGTCCTGTTCATGTATGCCCTTCTCCTGTAGCTAGAAACTCAGGAGTCCACACTGATGTCTCCTCTACCAATTGGCCACCAAGACCCACTGATTCTATCTTCTAAATACCCCCAAATATGTGGCCTCCTGTCCATGTCTGCTGTCACTTCAAACTCTCATCATGTCTTGTCTGAACTGCCTCTAAGTGGCTTCCTGGTGATGTCCATCCTGACTCCACATCACTTGTTACCCTGCACTGACACCAAGCCACCTTCCTCAAGCCAAATTTGATACACAAATATACTTGAAATTCTTCAGTGTGTCCTCATCACCTTTAGGGTTCTGTCCAGACATCTTGGCAAGGAGTTTAGGTGCCGTCATGACATGGCTTTTGCTTAGCTCTCCAGCCCGATCTCTCAACCTCTGGGCTCCTGGCTCAAGCCAGCGCATATCTTTGCCCGTGGGGTCACCTCCGACCTCAGCGCTTTGTCTATCTTGATGCCACTTCCTTCTTTTATTCATCCTTTAACCTTGAGCTCAGGAATCTCCTCCTCCTCTTATCTATACAAGATGATAGATGTTAAGTAAACCTATTGTGATAATCATTTCACAAAATATATAAATCAAACCATCATGCCGAACTCCTTGTACAGTGATGTACGTCAATTATTTCTCAATAAAACTGGAGAAAATATAAATTTCTGTTAGAAATAGTACTGGTGGTGGGGCGCCTGGGTGGCTCAGTCAGTTAAGCGTCTGCCTTTGACTTAGGTCATGATCTCAGGGTCCTGGGATCGAGCCCCGCATCGGGCTCCCTGCTCAGCGGGAAGTCTGCTCCTCCCTCTCCCTCTGCCCCTCACCTCTGCTCGTTCTCTCTCTCTCTCTCACAAATAAATAAATAAATAAATAAAATCTTAAAAAAAAAAGAAATAATACTGGTCGCTAGTTTTCATATCTGTATACCAACCCGGGCTATCAATATGTACATCTATATAATATACACACCTACGGCATTATATATAATGTTTTATATATATGTGTGTGTGTGAAATATGTGTGTGTGTGTATGATATATGTATATATATATCTCACACACACACACACACACACACGGCCCAAGGAGGTGGCCAGGGAATGTACACCTTTGAGAATTTTTTAAGTTAAAATTTGACTCTAACACTTAAGGTTCTTTAACATTGAGGACACAAAAATAGTTCAAAAATATTAAACATTTCCCACCGATCATCTGCTTAATTGCTCGTGTGCAAAGATTTCAACTCCGTAGACTGCCCGCTGATTCCGCTTTCCTCCCACTAACCTGCTTTGGTCTCCAACATCTGCTCCCTGTGACTGACCTCCCATCGTGTGGCTCATGGCCTTTGCCTCCCCACCTGGCCCCGACCCTGCGTCCATCATATGGCTTTTAGTCAAACAGTTGCTCATGCCCTGGTGCTCCCAGACACGCACGTGTGCACCTCCATCTCAGCCCCACAGCCTTCGGTGTGCAAACTGTGCATGTGGCAGGCAGATCTTCTTTTCATCAGCATCAGGTTCAATGCATTTGTTGCATAAAGGTCACTGGAAGATGCCCCGCTCAAAGACTGGTTTCCTGGTCGCTGATATCAGCCCCTCTGTTTCCCAGGTTCAATTTGAATCACGTTCAACCAAGTTGAAATTCTCTTTAACAGTTGGGGCCAGGAGGAATCAGGATGAAGAAACAGACAGTTCTTCAGTTCCCTTTTCTTAAGCAGTAGAATAAATGCCTTCACTGAAATCTGTTGGCTGGTGAGGTGGCCGAAGTAACAATTTGTATTGTATTTGCAATGATAATCATACTTGTAAGAACTGATAATGTTTATTCTGGACATACTGGGACAGGACTTTGACATGGATTATCTCATTAGTTCATCTTTGTATGCCAGTAAAATGGCCAAAACAGCCATTTGAAGGAGAAGAAAGGGAAAACTGGCTATATCTCTCTCTCTCTCTCTCTCTGACCTTTAAAAATATTTTTCAATTTTATAACTTTTTATTTTGAAATAGTTCAAAACTTACAAGAAGTTGGAAAAGTAGCAGAGAGTTCTTGTATATCCTTCACTCAGCTTCCCCAAAGAGAGTATCTTCCATAAAGATACTGATTCATTGTCACGACATTGTGTGTGTGTGTTTCTATGAAATCTAATCGCATGCGTAGATTCGAGAAGCCATCGAAGTCAGGAAAGGGAATTGTTCCGTCACCACAAAGAAACTCCTTCTTGTTACGCCCTAACTACTGCTGACCTGTTCTTCCTCACCATGATTTTGTCACTTCGAGGTGGTTTTATATGCAAGGAATCACACAGCGTGGAATCCTTTGAGATCGGCTTTTTCACGCAGCATACGCTTGAGATCCATCCGAGTCGGGTGTATCAGTATTACTTTCTGCATCCTTTATTAAAAAGAGACTTTTTTTGCAGGGTCCTAGCTGGAGCGTTCAGATTTCTGTCAACAGCTGCTCAGTTCGTCGGCAGGTAACCGGCAGGGTCCCCTTTAGGCAAGGTCAGCCGTCGGGCAAACGGGGGGTCTGGGCGGTTTGTCTTTGCCTCTCACCCAAAGTATGCGATCTTCCTTCAGCACCCCGTCTTTTCTTTCCCTCCTTTCCAGCTGCCTCTTGCTTGGTCTTAGCCCCTGAGATGAGCGTCTGTGATAAGGACTTAGATGCAGGTTATTTATTTGAGAGGGGATTGCAAGAAGCAGGAGGGAGGAAGGGAGGGTGGGAAAACCAATACAGAGCATGTGAATGAGGGGGTTGTAGCTGTGGCCACCTAGGGCTCAGTCCTACCGGGGACTCCTACAGAATGGTATAGAACGTGCCCCAGAATTGCCATTCTGAGACAGGGGAGGTGCAGGCATTTATCCCCCCATCTCTCCTTAGCTGAGGGTTGTTCCAAGCACACGAACCCCCTACATTTCTGGACGGTATCCGCTCAGGCGGATTAGTGAGCTTGGGCTCTGCAGAGACACCCCCCTCCCAAGCCAAATGGAGAGACACAGCTCAGTGTTGGGGCAAGAGAGCAGCGGTGAGCTGGGGAGCCGGCCGCCACCCAGGCACAAAGTCAGATGGGGGCGAGACTGAGATGTCTCCAGAGCATCCTTGATGGCAAGAACTCTCACGCTGATTTCCACATTCTCTGAGGACCAGCTCAGGACTCTGCAAGAGGCTGTCTTCTTGCAGGTATGGTTACCAGACTATTCTGCTATCTCGAGTTGTTCGAGCAGCTAACTTCGATTTTTTTAATTTTTATTTGACAGAGAGAGAGAGAGCACAAGCAGGGGGAGCGGCAGGCAGAGGGAGAGGGAGAAGCAGGCTCTCCACCGAGCAGGGAGCCGGACGTGGGGCTCGATCCCAGGACCCCGGAATCACGACCTGAGCCGAAGGCAACCGCTTAACCACCTGAGCCACCCAGGCGTCCCTCGAGCAGCTAACTTTGAAAGCCTCTAATTATTTGGAGGGATTTTATCTATGTAATTAAATTAATTAAAACCGAAATCTCTATTTCACCCTGAGTAGCTTCAAATTAATTTAAATAATAATTTTTTTCACCCCAGTGCCTTATCCAAGTTCCCAAACTGCTGTTTTTCTAAACAGTCCTTTGCCAGGGTGCTGGGGGGCACAGCTGGTTAAATATCCGACTCTTCATTTCGGCTCAGGTCATGATCTCAAGGTCGTGAGATCGAGCCCCACATCGGGCTCCGCACTCAGTTCGGAGTCTGCTTGAGGATTCTCTCTCTCCTTTTCCCTCTGCCCTTCCCCCAACCCAAAATAAATAAATAAACTTAAAGAGTCCTCTGGTTTTTTGCACCTACTGCCGTGCACTAGTACTGTGGTTTATGTGTTTATCTGCCTCCTCCCTTAACTTCCTTGCTGTCGAACCTTGGAGAGTTAATCTCTTTGAATCCTGGGCTATTAGCACAGCGTCCCACACAGGGCTGGGGTCAATAAATGTTTGCAGCTGAGGTTGGGGATGGAGGCGGGAGGTACACTACAGAAGGAGGTTTCCTGCTTGGGCCTTCAGGGGGCATAAGAGGGGGATCTTGATTTTGGTCCCGGCGAGGCAGTTCCAGGCGAGGTAGAGGGAGAAGAGCAGGGCTGTGGAGGTCAGGGTTAAATCTCAGGTAAGTGACTTTATGGAAGTTGCATCGACAATTTACACCAACATTCTTCTTGCCAAAAGACTAACTGGCTCATAGGGGTTGGGTGAGGCCGGAATGCCGTAAGGAGGGAAAGACAGGTCTGTTGTAGCCGGCGGTTGCTGCTTCCTCCTGGCTTCATTTATGGCCTCGTTGGTAGGCACCTCCCAGACCTCCATCCACCTCTCCGGTTGTACCCTTTTCCTGTTTCACCTTACGAACAGTGTTATTAAAAACAAACTAGCCCAAAACTTAGAACCTTCAAACAACGACTTGTTATTTGTGACAACATGATGGGTCCAGAACTGGGGCAGGGCTCAGTTGGACCGTTCTCCTCCTGCGTGTGTATCAGCGAGGGTCATTCATTTGGCTGCGTCACAGGGCAGCTGGGCAGGGCCAGAATGTCCCAGAAAGCTCTGCCTCTACGTGCGGGGACCTCGGTGCTTCTCCACTAGGTCAGTTGGTCTCTCTCCCTCTCTTCCAGTCTCTCTGGAATAGTTTGGTCTTCTTTGCAACATGGTGTAAGAGTTGGGGCTTTTCCCAGCCAGGGTGGTCAGACTTCTAACACGGTTGCTGATTGCCAGGAGGAAGGAAACTGACGCTGTCAGTATTATTAAGACCTGTGCTCAGAAGTCCCAGAATGTGTCTTCCACTACAGTCTTATTGGCCAAAGTGAACCACATCCAGCCGGGACTCAAGCGGAGGGAAACGGAGTCATCTCTTGCAGCATGCACATATGGGGGTGACAGAGCTGTTGGGGCCCTCTCTGGAGACTCGTTATCACACTCATCCACGTAGGCGAGTGGCAGGAGTGGGCTTGACTCAAGGGAAGGCAACGCGAGGTTGTCCGGGAAACTACCATGTGGCCTGGCTTGATAGAGCCACCAGCCATTTTCTGGAGGATTGGGAGTCAAAAGCAAGGAGGGATGGGGAGAGAGAGAGAGAGAAAGAGAGAGAACGAGCACACCGCAGAGCTCAGCTAAAGGGGAGAGGATCTGTGAGAAAGAGTAGGAACCACGAGAGACCACAAGTGAGTTGGAGGCAAGGAGACGCAGAGAGAAGGGGAGATACTGAGGCACAGATCGAGACTGAGAGAGGCAGACAGCGTTCCAGTCCTCAGTGCTGACTGGAAGCTTTCAGTTCCAGGGTTACTCGCAATTAGTCCATGTGTGTTAGAAGATACCCCTTTTTACCTGAGATAAGCAGGTGCATCTCTTGTCTTCATTTCCAACAAAATGATTCAGGAAATGAGTTTGAATCCCAGATCTGCCACCTACTGGTTCTGCGTCCTTGGGCAAGTTACTTCTGTGGTTCATTTTTCTCATCTGCAAATGAGAATAATAATTATGCCTACGTCACATGGCTGTTTTGAGTATGACAGCATTTATATTGTGAGGGTTAATACATTTGCAAGCTCTTGGAGCAATGCCTAGCATGTAACAAGCACGGTGTACGTATATATATATTTTTTGAATAAGATAATGTCTGGGAGTCGTGGGTTGAGAGTCTCTTTGGAAAACAAGTAAGGTATTTCATTGGGAAAAACACATTATTTTCTTCCGTAATCAAGGTAGATCAGTCCTACCAGGCTGTTATTATGTGCCACTGAACTGAACACATATATCCTGAAAAATCTGGAGCCAAGTTGTCTACGAGGTTAGACAAAACTGTGGGTATAGTAAATCACATAAGCTGAGGCATCTTGATCCTTATCAGGAATTTAGAGCTTCTTTGAGCTTGCTCTGCACTCTTTTCTCCATCCTTTATCTCCCTGCTCACTTCTCCCCTTCTCAAGATAACCCAATTTATAGAATTGCCTCAATATGTGCCGGCTGACATGACATTCAGAGTGGAGAAGAATGCCAGAGAGACCCAGTTGTAACCTGTTGATTTATGGTCGGTCCGCTTCACTGTCGCTCTCTGAGTTAACATCAAAAGAACGGATGAAGAATGCAATCACGCTGGGCAAACAAATATACTGTTGCAAATGACTTTGCAAAAAAAAAATTTTTTTTTTCTTCTGGCCATGTATAAAATGAGCTAAAAGTGGCCCTTGGTGCAATCTTTCAAATACCTTCGGGCCCTGCACCATATGTTTCCTACGTTTCCTTTTATCACATGTGATTGTATGTTATAACACACAGCCATTCCAAAGGGGAACCAGATGGTTGCGTGTTTCCCTGTTCGGGAGTCCCCGACAAAAAGGCAGAAGGAATCTGGGGCTATATTTGGTTCTGATGAAACTGACAGGCCGTTGGAGGTGATAATCAGTGGTGTTTAAGGAAGGCTCGCATTTACGATGAGAAGCGTAGCGCTCAATCACGTCTGAATGTGTGTTTAATGGGCATATCTTTGAAAAACGGGTTTAATGTATTCCTTTACATCTGCTCAGTTTGAATATGTCAAGACAGGCAATATTTTAAACTAGTTTTTCTTTTTGAAATACACACGTTTCAGAAAAAGCAAATAATTTCTTAGAAAGACAGTTCAAAAGGTGACCAATTTTCAACTCTTGTTGAGGCGGCTAGAGAATCATTTGCTCAATAAAAAAGAGGGGGCTAAACTGGAGAGAAGGAAGTTGGGAGGGAGGCGATGTGATGGTTTTCTCCATGCAGTTGAGGGGGTTCTTGCGCACACCCAGCTTCACGGAAAACATTTTGCCCTTAGGAGTGCGATGGGGCAATCACAATGCTGTGCAGTTGGTCATGCAAATTGCATAATATTTCACTGTCTTATTTGCACTGCAACAGTCTAAAAATGATGAACATTTCAAGATGAAGCACAAAAAGAAACAAACTCTGAATACGTTGGTGGACGGGGCTGGTGATTGAGCCGTCGCCAAGTTATTTCTGCATGTTGGCTCTAGGCCCACCTGCCCATCACAGCATTGGTTCATGTGGCACTTTGTGCCGTGGCCTTTTAAAAAGTGGTGATGTTGTTAAGTACTCTGGGGGTGAAATACAGATGTGCAAAAAAAGTGCACAACTTTAAAAAAAAAATGGCGTGGAAGGAGAAGAGGTAGGATACGAACACCAGATTCTGACAACAGTGGCTTATCTTATCACGATCTCTGGACTGAAAGCCCTATTCTCTTCTTGGCACCCCCAAACTCCAGCACTTGCTGGAATGTCCTCCACACCCCTTTTGTGTCTTGTTCTCTCCCTCTCCCTTTGGGGATCTCCAGCCTCTGATGCTCCAAACTCAGCCACCCAACCCCATCCAGAAAGCTCCGGCTCCAGTCCTCATAGGCACTTTCAACTCAAAATGGCCCAAACTGGACTGGACGTCTCCCACCTTCTCTCCCCACCTGCCCTTCCCCCTTGACTTCCTTTCTTTGCTGATGGCCTTGTGACTTGTTCCAGGCTGCAAGAATCGTTCGTCTAAAATAGAAATCCGATCATGGTATACCCTCAGTCAAATCCTTCAGGAGAGTTCCATGTTATTTCAGATGAAGCTCAAACATCATAGCAGGGCCTAGACGCCACCCCCCGCCCTGTCCTTTCTTCCATGCTTGTCTTTCCTTTCTTGTCCCACGGGGATCTGTATCTGACTTTGCAGTTCCTCAAACAGCTTGCACACTCATTAATGTTCCCATCTCCCCTTTCCTCATTTGTTAAGAACTGCCCATGTCCTGGCATTTCATTTCTTTTTTTTTTTTTTAAGCTTTTATTTATTTGACAGAGAGAGGCACAGCGAGAGAGGGAACACAAGCAGGGGGAGTAGGAGAGGGAGAAGCAGGTTTCCCGCCGAGCAGGGAGCCCGATGCGGGGCTCGATCCCAGGACCCTGGGATCATGACCTGAGCCGAAGGTAAATGCTTAATGACTGAGCCACCCAGGCGCCCCTGTCCTGGCATTTCTTGGCTACTGCCTTCCTGTGAGTTCTCGTTCCAGGCTGCGAGTTCTTAGGTCCAGTTGGCAGCACGGTAGGAGGCCACAATGAAGGAAAGACATCCCCGAAAAAGGACTGACACATGGGGGATGCTCCCGCTTCACTCTCATCGGGCCAGAGGGGAAGCGGTAGGGAAAGTGGGCAGGGCGGGCAGGTGGCACTAGCATTGGGGTGCAGCCTCCGAGGTCCCATGGGCAGATGGGTGGACAGACAAAGGGCCGTCCTGGAGGAAGGACCAAAGAGCAGAGAGTAGGCAATCGCTAATCTACTTTCTGTCTCTATGATTCTAAACATTTCTTTTTTTTTTAAAACATTTTATTCATTTATTTGTCAGAGAGAGAGAGAGAGAGGGAACACAAGCAGGGGAAGAGGCAGAAGGAGAAGCAGGCTCCCCGCTGAGCAGGGAGCTCGATGCGGGACTCGATCCCGGTAACCTGGGATCATGACCAGAGCCGAAGGCAGACGCTTAACGGACTGAGCCACCCAGGCGCCCCTCTGAAGCTTTCTAAAAATGAACTCACACACTCTGTGGCCTGCTGTGTCTGGCCTCTTTCATTTCATCCATGTCATAGTATATGTCAGCACTTTATTCCTTTTTGGCTGAATGATATTCCATTGTATGGATAGATCACATTTAGTATATGCATTCATCACTTGATAGACGCTGGGATCATCCCCCCCTTTTGGGTTTTATGAGTAAAGCTGCCATGAGCCCCATTTTACAGGCAAAGAAACTGAGGCTCAGAGGGGTTAATTAAAACACAATAACTTAAATCTATTGCTTTTTGAACCAGAGAGACATAGATTTAAAACTTCGCTTCATCCCTTACTAGCTATGTGACTTTGGCCAAATGATTCCTTCCCTTTAGCTTCCATAGGCAATACAAAGCTAGAGATACATCATCTGACTGTCAGTGTCGGTATGAGGACTCTTGATGATTCATGTGAAAGACAGCTTTGTACGAATTAAGGACTTCCATGAAGAGTACTGATGGGCCCCTTCACACCTGGCCCATCCTAGGGGCCCAGTCGCTAACGCTGAATGAAGAATTACATAGCACAGGATTTGAATGCTGATTTGGCCACTTATCCACGATGTGAATTAGAGCCAGTCATTCGTCCGCACAGTTGGGGACAGTAGCTGTCACCATGGTAATAAATGAGGTCAAGGGCAAGATTCAGCAGAGGTCCTAACACATAGGAGGGTCTCGGCCAGTGTTCGTTCTCTTTCCCTTGGTGTCCACTCGGCATTCCTTCTTTTAGTGCAATGCGGCACACAACTTAGCCCTTGGAGTAAGCTTTCAGCTCTGCACTTATGCTTACCCAGAATTTTTCCCTTTTGACTTACATGATATTAATATTCTATATTATTAGGAAAAGAAGAGCATTAAAAATGTAATTTCGGAGCTGCTTAGTTGGATAAACACACAATGTGTTCATGAAACATCTTGCTTGTCACCCGAACCTTTACTTTCTAATTTTTGCTAAAGCAAACTTCTCTAGAATCAATGCTCTAAAAATTAAAGGCACCAAGCCGGCCAGCTTTTGCAGGAAGGTCGAAGTGTAAACTGATGCTCTGGTGGTCTCGAGGTTTCTACTTAGCCCACAACAGAGGCCACGTCTGAAGGCAAAGTCTCCACTGTGGGTTCCATCCGTTTTGCAAGGAATGAAGTGTAGGTCAGGGGTCGGGGCAGGGTGAAGGAAAATGTCTTTGAAAGAACTCATCGGATGTCACTCAGGGATTATTCATTTACTGAAAAGTCTACCTTTGGCCTGGGGATTTGCGGAAGGTAGAATTCGCTAGCTATTTCCTTTGAACTCCGCATCCAGGCATCCAGAGGAATGCGGGCTCACCCCTGTGCGGCGATCCCTGTGCGGCGGTTTTCCACACCTGATACCAGAGACACGGGTCTGCTCTGGCTCTTCCGGAAAGCCCAGGGGTTCAAGGATGAGGAGAGAAAAAGATGCGCTTCACAGCACGTTGGTTTTCAGTTGCTCTTACCCGATCATCAGAGTCCTTTACCGGTAAGGAGCCGAAAGCCACGAAGACCATTTGGGATCCCGTGAGAAATGAGGTGCGTGGTGAGGGAGGGAGGTGAGAGGGTGTCGGGGCAGATTCGTCCGCAGCAATGTCACATATTAGGAAATTTACAGCCGCGTGTGTTCCCAGCTTCCCCAAATCTCATACTCATCTACGCATCTTTGCTGCTTGCCTGTGAGCGGTTTCCAGGTGTATATCTTTTTTTTTTAAATGATTTTATTTATTTATTTGATAGAGAGAGAGAGACAGCAAGAGAGGGAACACAGGCAGGGGGAGCGCCAGAGGGAGAAGTAGGTTCCCGGCGGAGCAGGGAGCCCGACACGGGACTCGATCCCAGGACCCTGGGATCATGACCTGAGCTGAAGGCAGACGCTTAACGACTGAGCCACCCAGGCGCCCCTCGAGGTGTATATCTTGATGCTAGTTGAAAGTCTGGATTGGTTTGCACTTATCCACTTATGCACTTCCAGAAATGTTTGCAAATTTAGAGAGACACAAAGTAGACCGGTGGTTTCCTAGGGACGCGGAGGCGGGGTGGGGGTTGGGGGGGAGGCTGTTTAACAGGGACAGAGTTTCAGTTTTGCAAGGCGAAAAGAGCTCTCGGGGCGGAGGGTGGTAAGCGCTTGGCGACAGTGTGAACGTACTTAATGCCACTGACCTGTGCACGTAAAAATGATGAAGATGGTGAATTTTGTGTTATGTGTACTTTATAGCAATTAAAAATAAAAATTACACTGCCAATCTTAAAGCTGTTAAAGTTCAAAAGCACCAAGTTTGAAATGAAGTGTGTCCATTTGATAGTGTTTATTACTGCTTCTGCCACCTACCTTGTGTCCTATATATCTTTATGAGATATTTAATTTTGTTAAAGATTTTGTTTTTTAGAGCAGTTTTAGGCTCCCAGCAAAATTGAGAGGCAGATACAGAGATTTCTCATACACCCGCTACCTGCACTCCCGCACAGCTTCCCCCACTATCAACAGCCCCCACCAGAGGGGACGAATGTTACAGCTGATGGACCTATTGCAACATCATCGTCACCCAGAGTCCGTAGTTTACCTTAGGGTTCACTCTCGGGGTGGTACATTCCAGGGGTTTTGACACATGTATAATGACATGTATCCATGATTATAGTATCATAGAGAGTATTTTTACCGCCCTAAAAATCCTCTGTGCTCCACCTCTTCATCCCTCCCCTCTCTTAACCCTTGGTAACTACTAATCTTTTTACTGTCTCCATAGTTTTGCCTTTTCCAGAATGTCCTAGAATTGGAATTATATAGTATGTTGCCTTTCAGATCGGCTTCTTTCACTTAATAATAGGCATTTAAGTTTCCCCCATGTCTTTTCCTGGCTCGACGGCTCTTTTTTTTTTTTTTTAAGTGCTAAATAATAATTCCATTGTCTGGATGGGCCGCAATTTATTTATCCATTCACCTACTGAAGGGCATCTTGGTTGCTTCCAAGTTTGGGCTGTGATGAATAAAGTTGCTATAAACAACCATGCACAGGTTTTTGTGAGGACGTAAGTTTTCGACTCCTTTGGATAAATGCCAAGGAGCACAATTGCTGGGCCGTATGTTTAGTTTTAGACCAAACTGTCTTCCAAAGTGGCTGCACCATTTTGCATCCCTGCTGGCCCTGAATGAGAGTTCCTGTTGCCCCATATTCTCGCCAGCATTTGGTTTCGCCTGCGCTCTGGATTCTGACCATTCCAATAGTAAGTCACGGTTTCTCACTGTCGTTTTACTTTGCGTTTCCCCCATGACATACAATGTACAGCATCTTTTCATATGCTTATTTGCCATCTGTACATCTTCTTTGATGAGGTGTCTGTGAAGGTCTTTGGCCCATTTGTAAAGCAGGTTATTTATTTTCTTATTGTTGAGTTTTAAGTGTTTTGTTTTGTTTTTGTATATTTAGATAGCAGTTCTTTATCAGATGTACCTTTTGCAGATATTTTCTCCCAATCTATGTTTTGTCATCTCATTCTCTTGACATTGTCTTGTGCAGAGCAGAAATTTTTAGTTTTAATGAAGTCCAGCCTATGAATTATTCCTTTTACGGATCGCGTTTTTGGTGTTGTACCTAAGAAGTCATTTCCGTACTCCGAGTCATCTAGACTTTTTTTCTATGTTATCTTCTAGGAGTTTTATAGTTTTTGTATTTGACGTTTGGGTCTATGATCCATTTTGAGTTCATTTTTGTGAGTGATATAAAGTTTGTGTCTAGATGTATTTATGTATTTTGCACATGGATGTCCAGTCGTTCCAATACCTTTTGTTGCAAAGACTGTCTTTGCTCCATTTTGTTGCCTCTGTTCCTTTATCAAAGGCCCATTGACTATATATTGTGTGGGTCTACTTCTGGGCCCTCTATTTTGTTCCATTGATCTGGTTATTTATTCTTTTGTAAATACCACGCTATCTTGAGGGCTGTCACTGTATAGTAAATCTTGAAGTCGGGTCGGGTCAGCTCTCCAACCCTGTTCTTCTCCTTCAATATTGTGTTGGCGATTCTGGGTCTTTTGCTTCTCCATTTAAACTTCAGAATTAGTTTCTCAGTATCCACAAAGTAACTTGCTGGACGTTGCATCATTTTCTTTTCTTTTTTTATTGTTTTTTTTTTTAAAGATTTTATTTATTTATTTTGACAGAGAGAGACACAGCGAGAGAGGGAACACAAGCAGGGGGAGAGGGAGAGGGAGAAGCAGGCTTCCCGCGGAGCAGGGAGCCAGATGCGGGGCTCGATCCCAGGACCCTGTGACCATGACCTGAGCCGAAGGCAGCTGCTTAACCATCTGAGCCACCCAGGCGCCCCTGTTCCATCATTTTAAAACACAAAAAGATACATAATACTGTATGTACTTTCTTTCCCAAAGATATTATTATACTTGCATGGAAAACGAATGTAAGATTTTTGTACCAATACAAGGCTGGTAAATTTTTCTTGAATATTCATACAAGACATCTGTAGTTAATGAAACTAGCCATACATTTTTAATGGGTTCCGCGGACAGTTAACTCATCTAATCAGGGGCAAATACGTTTAGCAGACTATGCTATGCCATTGTTATTCCTAAAGGTACAGCTAGCCACCTTCAAGTCCTTTGTGATTCAACAAACCATTTAAAAAAGATCTAAGGCAAGTGGTTCTCAAAGTGTGGTCCCTGGCTACATACAGCATCAGCACCATCTGTAAACTTGTTAGAAATATAAATTCTTGAGGCTATCCCCGACTTTCTGAATCAGAAACTCTGGGGATAGATCCCAGAAATCTGTGTTTTAACAAGCCCTCCAAGTGTCTTTGATGCATGCTAAAGTTTGAGAACCAGTTATGTAAGGAAAACATACGAAGCCTATAGTGATCTGAGTTTTTTTTTTTTCTTTTTGTGCCTTACAGTAAAATTAAAGAACACCTGGACCAACCTTGCAGAATGGGAACATGGTAGAAGGGAAATACCCAAATAACTAAAGAACATCAATCTTTGAAATGGTGCATCAAAACAGAACGTTAAAATGACAACATAATGTAGGAAAAACCTTACAACTCTGATCCTTGAGTAATTCAGAAGAATCCTTCATTCAGAATGTACAGAAGGTGTAGACTACAACTTAGATGTTTCTACTGAAGAAGAACGTGGTGTTTAAGTCTATAAAGAGTTAAATATTATGGTGGGTTAACAAAAAAGACATTTTAAGAATGCTAAGGCAGCTTCGAGGGGTGGTTTTAGGGACTACTGCTTGGGTGCAGGTGTGATGCATGCTACCCTTCGGGAGGAGAGTTGTGAATAGTTGAGCTCTTCAGGGGGGCCCAACCCAAGATCCCAATTCAAAATTCTAAGTGGTCAATGTCTTAATAATAATTGTGAAGGATTAAGGAGCACCGACCACACTGTCAGCCTTGCCCCAACAGAAGCTGAGAGGGATGATAGATGCTAGAGGGCATTTCCAAGTAAGGTTAGAACATGGTACGCCATTAAAATGAAACCCAGGAGTCCAGAAATTCCAACACTGCTGATGGACACCATGTCATTAGGCTTTTATATTCTTTTTTTTTTTAAGATTTTATTTTATTTTGACAGAGAGAGACACAGCAAGAGGGGGAACACAAGCAGGCAGAGTGGGAGAGGGAGAAGCAGGCTTCCTGCAGAGCAGGGAGCCCGATGCGGGGCTCGATCCCAGGACCCTGAGATCATGACCTGAGCCGAAGGCAGATGCTTAACGACTGAGCCACCCAGGCACCCCTCTTTCTAGTACTTTTGAAATAAAGGTAGAACAACACAAAATCCCCTTTCCAGCTCTTCCTGGTCCCAGGGTTGAGTGAACCTCATTGCCTCTTGGTTCCCCAATATTTCTCACATTTGTGTCTGTCCTTGCACCTTAATAAACGGCTTGTTGAATTTTGTTCACAATCTGAATCCCTCGTGAGGGGCTTAAGTCCTTCAGGACTATGGCATCCTAGTCTCCTCAGCATTTAACACACAGAAGGGGCTCAATAAATGTTATTGAAAGAAAGGAGTGAATGCATAAAAGTTAAAGATTAAGATTAGGAATGAGGATTTCAGGAAAACCCTTGGAGGTAGTGAGTTTTCATGATTTATAACAAATCTTAAAAATTTAAAGATTGTGTGGTAGAAATCTTTTGGGGAGTTTGATAATTGTCTTCAAGAATGCAAATGTCGGGGGGGCGCCTGGGTGGCTCAGTCATTAAGCATCTGCCTTCAGCTCAGGTCCTGGTCCCAGGGTCCTGGGATCGAGCCCCGCATCGGGATCCCCACTTGGCAGGAAGCCTGCTTCTCCCTCTCCCACTCCCCCTGCTTGTGTTCCCTCTCTCGCTGTGTCTCTCTCTGTTAAATAAATAATCTTTAAAAAATAAAGAAAGAATGCAAATGTCGGGGCGCCGGGGTGGCTCAGTCGGTTAAGCGTCTGAATCGTGATTTCAGCTCAGGTCATGATCTCAGGACCCTGGGATCGAGTCCCTCGTCGGGCTCTGTGCTCAGCGTAGAGTCTGCTTGAGATTCTCCCTCTCCCTCTGCCTCTCCTGCTCGTTCTCTCTCTCTCTGTAAAATAAATAAATAAATCTTTTAAAAAAAGAATGCAAATGTCCTCTGGTGCTTGAGCACCAGGTGATGTATGGAATTGTTGAATCACTATATTGTACACCTGAATCTAATATAATACTGTATGTTAAGTAACTGGAGTTAAAATAAAAGCTTAAAAAAAAAAAGTGCAAACATCCTTGTGATCACTGCTGTTTTTCCAGCATCTGGTTTAACAGGCGCTTAATATATATTTGTTAGAAGATTGGATACATGGATGACCCTCTGGGAAGCCTTGATTATGACATGTGACCATGTTCACTCTGGCTGAAATTGATTGCATCAGGATTGCATGCATGACCCAGTGGGCTGATGAGATTCTCTCTTGGGAACTTAAATTGGTACTGAAAGACACTTGAACTCTGAGTGTTTTTGGAATGGTAGTATTTAAGTTGGGGGTCTGTAAGGTTAGCCATATCCTGCCACTTGGATGAAGAAGCAGAAAAAGTAATCGATGGATATGCACGTATGTACGTGGGCACTCGTGCGTAGTTGTGCGTGTATGCACCCAGCTACCCCCCGCCCCTTCAGCCTTTTTTTGGGGGGAGGGCCTCCTTTCTGGTTCTTATTTACATTCCCTTCTTGAGACCCAATTTCATTCCTCCCCTTGGTTCTAGGAGGTACCCCTGATTATTATTATAAATCCCCCTTCTGCCTAAACCAGCTCAAGCTGATTTTTACCACATGCAACTAAAAATTATTAACAAATACACTCTGTCACAATTCATTTTTGTTCTCTTATATTTCAACATTTGCAAGATTTAAAAATCACCCATGTAAATATTTGTGTTAATTTGGATTAATTTCCATTTCCCTGGACTTCAGCTATTTAGAAATGCCCGCTTGGCCCCCTTCCATCATTCACAAAGCAATGCAAAGCAAAAGGAACCACGGGGCACCAGCTGAGGCGCACTCTCAGGCTCTGTGTATCAAGTCTGCCTTTGAAACACTTGGGAGTCTTCCTGGGAAGCCCTTTCCCAGCAAGGGAAGAAAAACTAACAAATTTCAGAAGTAAACTTGAAATGTTACTCATTGCTATGGAGAAGGGCAACTTTGAAGTAACCAGAGAGCTGAAACCAAACGAGTTCTCTTTAGTGGCAGGGTAAGTAGTAGTCAGAGTGGAGATCTGGGGCCAGATGGCTTGTCTGTATGTCACAGGCCCCCAGCTGGAAAGCACACATTGTAAAACCACGTCCGGGGTCTTGGCTTTGCACCCTCCGCCCCTAGCAGAGGCTCTCATCTGAGAAGATGCTCCATATGTGTGTGTCGAATGAAAAAGGACTGAGAGATGAAATAAAGGATAGTGATTAAGTGATTAAGTCTGGAGATCAGAATCAGAGGGAAACCGTCTGTCTCCAACACCTCCTGCCTGTGTGACCTCGGATGTGTTACTTGACTTGTTCTTGCCTTGGCTTCCGGAACTATAAACCAGGGATGAGAACGGAGCTTTTTTAGAGTGTTGAGTATTATGTGAGTCGATACATGCCCAGCCTTAGCTCAGTGTCTGTGAAGAAGGAGGCATGCAATAAACGTTTGCTTTCGAATCATTATGTTAGAGGGTAGCTTTCCATAATCACATTTTCCCTCCTTTAAAATTTTATGAAAATACTAGAAGGAGGAGTATTAGGGACATTTAATTGAACCTTTAGAATATAGATATTAAAGAAATATATCCCTGCGTAAGTTACATTAAAAGGTCTTGTTCCCAAGTGAGTGAAAATTTAGGGGGAAATATCAATGACTTGCCCCACAAAGTTTCAGATCCTTAAAAAAAAAATCTAAATTTAAAAAGCTTACAGGATGGCCACGTCAGAGGAAAGTTTGGGTACAGAACCTATGTCCTCTAGCTTACAGCCAGAAGGCTCGGTAGGGCTCTTGGGCTCAAGGGGACTGGCCCAGGTCCAGCTGATCACAGCAAGACATACTGTGCTGGGGTCACACAGACCGGGACCCTTGCCCTGGGCCTCACTCCTGCCGTGCATGGTGCTAATCCAAGGATTACTTCCTACTCTGTGAGTCCCCTAATAATCTGCAAGGAAATAGCTCTTTTCATGATCCTTTCTCCTCCCTATTGATCGACTCCGTTTGGATTACTTTCAGCCCTTTTTGCTGGAGATATTTACGTATTTGTGGCTCTTGGGAAGCTGTTCCTGGCTTGGCACAAATGTTACGGATGGCCCTTTACTCCACACGTCACCTTTCCAAGGACTGGACCAGGAACTTTCACTCTGTTGGAATGAGCACAGAGTTATGGTCGGAGCTGAGGCTGACTGATCAAATGATTTTTTTAAAAGATTTTATTCATTTATTTGAGAGAGAGAGAGACAGTGAGAGGGAGAGAGAGAGAGAACACAAGCAGGGTGAGGGGCAGAGGGAGAAGCAGACTGCCCGCTGAGCAGGGAGCCCAACGCAGGGCTGGATCCCGGGGCTCCACGATCATGACCTGAGCCGAAGGCAGACACTTAGCCGACTGAGCCACCCAGGCACCCCCGATCAAATGATTTTAATGATGGTTACTGTCTAATGTGGACAGGCTAGCTCATGGGGACACTGATAAACATAAGATTGCTGGATTCCATTCCCCAAACTTGGGCCTTCCCGATGCCACTGAGGACTTTTTGGGTAACAGTGAGGTTGGGGTGAGAGTGTAGACGAATCAAGGACAATCCTTCCCATCTCCTGCACCAAGAAATCAGATGCGCAGACCTGCTAACGCCATGTTCCCGAGCAAGGGAGTGGCATTGCGACCACCTCATATTGGTTCACTGCGGATGGTAGAGGTAGTAAATTGGCATGTGCCATCCATCCTGTTCTCCTTCTAGGTTGGAAAAGCAGGAACTACAAATCCCAGTCTACCCTGCAGCCAGGGTCCAGGCGTGCCGTAGCTCAAGCGAATCTGACGCACTCCCGAGAGATTTAGAGGGCAGGAACAAAGTGGGGCTGACTTCTGCTCTTTATGTTGGCAAAGCCAGTTGCAGACACCTAAAGTGTTTTCTGTTTCTGCATTACCAAAGATCCCAGCGTGTAGGTTGACAGGCAGGGCCCAGGGCATCCTTCTTTCTTTTCTTTTCTTTTTGATGCAGACCTAGCATGCGTGGTGTAGCCGCTGAAGCCGAAAGTTCCAGCACCAGCTCCCTGATCTCTACCTCCCTGATTCACAAAGCAGCTGCAGTGCTCATGCTGAGCTAGTTCTGCAGTGGCTTCCAGAGCCGATGATTCCCAGCCCGAAGCCCGCTCTCACCGTGGAAGGACCCTGCTCGTGCCCCTGGAGACAATATAGACAGAAGTTCCCAGCACAGGACAGTTTCCCAAGCAGCTGCTCGATGAATGAACATCAGTAAGTGAACATTAATTAATTCAGCATATGTTTCTGGAACTCCTAACGCTGCAAGGTTGCTTAGCAGGTTCTGCGATCTATTTTATCATGTATTTGCTGTGTTGACTCTGGCCTCAGTTTCTTCATTTATAAAATGGTAACACTCATTTCACCCAGCTCGTAACGATTTGCCTGAGGAATAAATGAAATGATGCATGTAAAACACCAGTCCGGTGCCTGGCTCGGAGGAAGACGTCAATAAAGTTACTCACGGGAATGGTATTTATTTTGTGCTAGGTGCTAGATCACAAAGATAAACACAACAGACTTGGCCTCGGGCCCAATGGAGCTTGCAGTGGAAAAGGGAAGGCAGATATTTAAGCGAGATGAAGAACAGCACAGTAATTACCACAAGGGAGGATCAGGAGATCATGCAGCAGGGACACCAACGCTAGTCTAGAGGAGGGAGGGTCTGGGGGACAGAGAGGTGGGCTTGGAGACAGTTTGCCGAAAGCCAGTTGGCCAAGAGCCAACTTGCTGACTGCTAATTTCTCTATGGCCCAATCACTGAGTGCCTAACAGCTGATTCATCAAAGTTTATAAGTATACTAAACACTTATCTTCAGAATATTTTTCTTGGGTCTAGTCAATTAAAGTATTTCCCCTAGACACATTGACTGGTCAAAAGTTCTGGGTTTTAGGGTGGTTTTGACTCCATGAATATATTTCCCTTAATGTTCATATTGGTGGAAACCTATGTTAATAAAGTTATTTATTGAATATATTAATAATTATGAAGATTTTATATTACACATAGAGTGAATCTATTCTAAAACACAGTAATTCAGTATTTTTATTTTTTATAGTTAAGCCTATGATCCTAAGAATAAAATATTTATTTCCTTGAATATGTTCAAGAAGACTATCCCTTAAAGGAAGGTTTTGGCCAATGAGGAATTTTGGCAAATTCAACCAATTGGTCATTTGGCAAATCAATCATTTTGCAAATTGATCCTTCCATTAATTGGCTTTGAACAAATTGCTCATCTGGTGTATTGGGCATTTGGCTAGTTGGCAATCACTTCTTTCAAACTCTATTGATGAGTGCTTCTGTGCCTCTGTCCATTAGTTCATGCACAGAATGTAGGTGTGTTGCCTTCTTGCCCCCAGCCTTGAATCCACACGATATTATACAAAACGGATGATTGAAAGCGGAACTTGGCCAACAATAGTGAAAGTGCAGCAAAGAAATGAAAAGTGATAACATCAGAAGTGAAATTCAAGTCACAGAAATGGAATTTCACAAGGAAAAGGTGACCGTCACAATATTGATTCTGTCCCTGTTTGAGGGACTGTAGATGGACAGCCAGGGACACTTGCTGAAGGGGCACAGATCAACGGAAACGAGGAGAGCCGTGGTGACGGAAAGGAGGATGTCCCAGAGGAAGTGATGCTGGCAAAGGACTTAACACTGAAGGAACCCTCAGACATAGTTCCTGACATTGAAAGTACAAAGGATAAAGTGGGAGAAGCAGATCCAAATTTAGAAAGGAGTGTGACGATTTTCCAAGGCATGGAAAAGATGCTCCGTTGTAGGTTATATAATAGAGTGTTTACAAACAAATACAACACTTTGATTCTTAAGGTCTCTGATGTTGTAAATTACAGCGTACTAAATAAATATGAGTTTGGCTATGTTTTATTTCCCTATACATTCATAACTGACAGAAAGAGAGTCTTTAATCTTTTAACATAAGTGTAATTCACAGCCCAATCGTATTTTCCCCATGCATGACTAAGATCGCTTCACAAAGCTTCGGCTGGAGCGGCCATTCCCACCATCCACGCAAAGGAGACTGCCTGCACTCAAACTTGGGCAGAGGGAAATAAAACCTAGGGCTGTGGCTTGTCTTGCATTCCCTTTGAAGTTCCCACTTCAAGAAATATACAAAATTCAAATATTTTGCATTATAAAGTTTGACTTCTGGGAAATTGCAGAGCAGTGAAATGTACACCATTCCTCTCCTCTTTCTGGCAGCGAATTCAAATGGAACAGGTGGTGGGGAACAGAGTATTGTACTTGTGGAAGATGAGAGAGAATTTTGATGGCATCTGGAAGAATGTTATCTGATGCTAATGCTGATTTTCTCCTGAGCTTCATGATTGCCCGTTGGTGGAGCGGAGCAGTGCTCTTAACACTGTCAAGAACAATTTTCTCCTTGAGTGATCTTTTCCAAAAGTGTTCTTGCTGATGAGTTATTTTTCATTATTATTAGAATTTAAGTACCACACTTAACTCAGACTTCTACATTCTGAGATGTAATCTTTAGCTGTCATTGTAAAAAGATAAACAAAAGTGAAACTCTGATATACCTGGTTAAATGAAAGGAAACCGAGAATGAGAAATATTTATGCAAAGAGAGTCATTTGAATATTTTTGTCCATGCTGCATAAACCACTGAGCTGGTTCTATGATAAAATGCACTAAAACTTTCTGTATTAATTTTATGACTCTATCTCTACTAACTACATGGAATTATTTCTATCAACCCTGTGAAAGTATGTTGATTAACTATAAAATTGAATTAGTAGTTTTCAGGGATTTTTCTTTCCGAACATTCCCTGGGCTAGGGTACTATCCTATCAGTAGTGAGGCTCCCAGACTCGATGTGGCTTTCACTCAAGGGGGATAGCAAAATCTCTAAAGGGGGCCACGGTTTGAACCCCCATCCAGGTGAATCTGACATGGCGACCCTCCCAAAGAACCGCACCGCCCCCCCACACACACATGTTACAGTTGAAAATCACTGGTTTGGAAAATGTGTGGGCTGACAAAAGTCCAGCATCCTTAAAATGTGAAGATGTGGATCCATGTTGCAGCTTACCTCTACTTAACCTCCAACACACGTTTAACCTTGAACTCTTCACTTTCTTATATGAAGTGCCTCTGCCCTGGGTTTTCTACGGAATCAAAGAAAACGAAGTACGTGGATATGCTTGTTGCTGGTAACGGGAGATGTGTTTTGTGTGAGACCTATCCTTCCACCCAAATATGTACCCGTCTGTAACCTTCCACTAGGATTTCTAAGTTTTGGGTTAAGTCAGGTATTGGCAATGTTCCATGCGAAATACAAATTCTTTAGTAGGTTCCATGAATACTCAAAGTAGATTTATTTTTAATATTATTTATAATGCCTTGAACAAATGGAACAGATAAAAGGTCAATTTTCGTGTCGGAGAAGGAAGTAACAAGTCCAAAAGATAAGGTTTATGTCGCAGGGAAAATCTCCTTAGTGGGCCAACTTCATTAATGAAGAGTCGATTTGGCTTTCCCTACACACCCAGATGGTTCATCTGAATTAAGCACTTTAAGACTTGGCTCTTACAAACACAATAAATAATACTATTTATTGGTTGTGGGGACGAATTCAAGAATGACCGAGCCTCAGCCTCTCCTATGCCTGGTCCTGAGGTTGACGTCTAACATGGTATCTGTATGACTGGATGATGCTGATCAGGAGGCAATTCTCCATGACCGTATCTGCGTTTCTGCGTGGTCCAGGTTTTCCGAGCAAAGGCTTAGAAAGCTGGATATAGCGTCTCTCTAAAGTCAGAGAAGTTTAGGGACTGATCTCAGAGCCACCTGCTTACATTCAGGGTGTGGTGAAGCTAGAGCTCTCTCCCCACGCCCGGATGGATGAGATTTGCTTAACGAGTCCTCTCTCTTTTTTTGGAGGGAAGGCTGGGCAGAGGTGCCAGCAGGCTATCTAAGTTTCAGGGGTCCTAGTTTGGGGGTTCCATTTGGAGGGTGCAACCCTGGTGCTTGTGCAGGTAACATCTGACCTTCATTCCATCGCCAGGGGTCGGGGGGAGATTGGGGCTGGGGGGCTGGTGCTAAGATGCTGCTCTGGCTGTTTTTGCCTTGAGTAATAAATAGTCTGTTCTCTAATCCAGAAAGCCTCGGGCTTCCTGTCAGATCAAGTGGGCTCAGGCCTCACACTCTTCAGAGTTTCTGATTAACCTTACGTACTGGGTGGAGCTGTTACGGGTATTAAATGAGATCATATAAGCATGGAGGGGCTAAAAAAGTCATTTCTTTTACCTTCCCTGCTACATACAGTCTGAATGTTTGTGTCCCCCCCACCCCATTCATATGTTGAAATCCTCCCCCCTCCCCGTGAGGATATTAGGAGGGGGAGGTGCTTAGGTGATGTGGCTGAGGCTCTCATGATGGGACTCCTGTTCTTCTACAAGAGACCCCAGAGAGCTCCCCCGCCCCTGCCAGAGTGCGAGGACACCGAGAAGGGGCGTCTGCAGCCCAGCAGAGGTGCCACTGACCTTGACCGGCGGGACCGGCACCCTGATGTTGGGCTTGCAGCCCCCCGGCCCGTGAGGGATGCTGTCTGCTGTGGATGAGCCCGGCAGCAGGTGGTACTTGGCTGGAGTGCCCGGGGACCACGCGATCCCCAGGGAGAAACTAACAGTAGCTGCCGCCGATTGGGCTTGAGTCCGGGGCAGGCAACACGGTGAGGCCCCCAAACCACGACCCAGCTTTTTTCCTAGATGAGGACACTAAGGTTCAGAGAGTTGAACCAGTGCATTCAGTCACCGGAACTGTCAGTCGAAAACCAGGAATTCATTTCAGGCCCTGGGAAGGCAGACCCCGGCCAGTCGCCACCCAGGGCTCCGAGGATCCCCAGTTTGCCCGCATTTTGATAGCATAGGGCCCGACAAATGCCAAGATTGCAAAAGAACGGGACTAACTGTTACATGCCACCTTATTTAGTCATTTATTTTCTTTTGTTCGCATGGGCATTTCCTTACCTCCAATCTAATCTATGAAGTTAATGGGGGTGTAAATCCCTTCGAATCACCATCTGCAGCCTTCCCTACTGCATGATGCCATTAACATGGTAATGGCTAATTCCAACTGGAGTCTGTTAAAAATTCCCCAGGGCCCTCGCAAAGCGACCAAAGCTCCTGACCGACTGTGTGCCCTTGGAAAATCAACTTGCTCTGACAAAGTGGTATAATAAGCCCCCTGTATTTGAGGGTTAGGAAAACACGGTTTAAATGGCCCAGGTCAAAGCTGGGAGGGAGAGAGAGAGATAGAGTAGAAAAGAAAAAGAAAGAGAAAGAGAGAACACGAAACAGAAAGGAAGAGAGAGAGGGAGAGTGCCCAGGAAGGGAAAGGAAAGAAAGAAAGAAAAAGAAAGATAGAAAGGCAGACAGGGGCCCCTGGGTAGCTCAGTCGTTAAGCGTCTGCCTTCGGCTCTGGTCGTGATCCCAGGGTGCTGGGATCGAGCCCCACATCGGGCTCCCTGCCCCGAGGGAAGCCTGCTTCTCCTTCTCCCACTCCACCTGCTTGTGCTCCCTCTCTCGCTGTGTCTCTCTCTGTCAAATAAATAAAATCTTTAAAAAAGAAAGAAAGAAAGAAGGAAAGGCAGACAGGCAGGAAGGCAGGAAGGATGCAGGGAGGGAGTGACAAGAGAGTAAATGAGCAGAGCCAGGGAAATTTTATATTGATTGAGGATTTGAGGAAGTGGACCGGGGGACAGCAAATTAGGAAATGCATAATGCATAGAGAATGTGCTTTCTGGAGCAGTCCTAGATCAAAGATCCCACACAAGGGCCTGGAATCCATAAGTTTACTTTTAGTGCCAGAAAATGTTTCAGAGAAGCTGCAGAAAAGCCTTCAAAGTTTTCTTTTAGGATCACATTTACCCCCAAAGAAATCGGCAAGGTGTTATCCATAACACCGGGCAGGATTTCTTCTAGACTCCTAATTTGCCGGAAGATTCTTCTTTGGTCAAATAACACCCAGCATGAAGAGAAAATGGGTGCTAGGGAAAGAGAAGTGGGCAGAAGTTCTTGAAAAATAGCCCGAGCAGAGGAAAACACTGAGTGACTGGGAGTTACAGGGACCTGATGGCTTTTAATATTTGAGGTTCAAAAAGAAAACTATCGTGAGAAAGAAAGTAGTTGGTTTTTGCTTGTTTGTTTTGCATTCCCACATTGCCTTGGGGACCCAGAGCACTAGGAGGTGCTGATCCCTATTGTCTCTGTGTTTCTCATACATTGTGAGGAGATCTGCTCTGTTAAACAGCTCATCTGAATTGCAAACAAGAGGTTTTGCAGATGCCAATCCATCTGGCATCTAAAACTCCAGGTCATATTTACATGGAGTCTTGGGTTCAAAATAACTTTATTTGCATATAGTATGGTAAAAATAATGACGGAGGGTAGTGCTGTGGTCGTGTTGGCTAGGTATCTCCCCAGGACATTACCCCAGCTTTCAAACTGTCAAGGTATGGATGGGCAAGAGACTTCCTCCGGTTGTCCAGAAGGCGAGGCGTGGCACTTCCTGTTTCGTAGTGAGAGGTCCTGAGTCTTAGCACCTTTTGGCAGTGTATGAGTTTCTTAATGCTGCTGTAACAAATACCATTGTCTTAGTGGCTCAATACACCACAGATTTATTATCTTCCAGTTCTGGAGGTCAGAAGTATAGAAATAGGTCCACAGGGCTGCATTCCTTCTGGAGGCCGTATGGGAGATTTTATTTCTTCACCTTTCCCGGCTTCTAGAGGTGGCTCGCATTCCTTGGCTCATGGCCTCTTCCTCCATCTTCCTTCCTCTCTGAACTCTGATTCTATCCTCATACCTCCCCCCCACTCCTCCCACTGAGCAAGGACCCTCGTGATTATAATCCAGGATAAAGCTCCCCATGATAAGTGTCAAGATCCTTAACTTCTTCATCACATCTACAAAATCCCTTTTGCCATGTAGGGTAAGATAGAGGTTCAGAAGATTAGGGTGTGGAATATCTTTAGGGTCATTATTCAGCCTACCATATACAATCCTGACACAGGAGCAGCATATTAAAATGTAAGGTATTTGAACATATTTGCCAATTAAAACTATATCTATATATGTATTAATGGTCCATATACTTGATGCAAAAACATATATCTTCTTTAGCCTTACTATAGCTGTTTTAACATCATGTGAGCCTTGGTTCTCCAGCTGAAAGAAATATGTAGTCCAGAAAGCAGAGTTGTTATATACTATATTTTCCTAATTTCTTGACCTGCAATTTATTAACTAAGAAATCCCTGTTCAGGTACCTGGGAGGAAAAATGGTGGCAACATCCTTGGTTCTCCCTACTGACCTGCAGATATCTAAGTATCGACATGCAGATATTCAAATATTGACATGCAGAACTTGATTCTAGATATTGACAGGCATCTAGATAGTGACATATAGAACTTTCCATAATAGCAGTAAAAATTAAGTGGTCACCCATTTTGCTTGGAATTGGATTGGGTATTTTCCACACATATCTCATTTATTACTTTCCAGAACTTTCTGAAGGCTGTATAACTACATTCATTTTGCATATGGGGCAAGTAAGGATCAGAAAGAGTAAGTAACTTGTTCAAGATGAAAAAACTAGTTAGTTGCACTGTTGAGAGAGGTGGTAAACGTGAGGAACTCCTCATTCCCAACACATACACACACACACACATGCGCGTGCGCATGTGCACGCTCACGCAAACACAACACAGATTATGGAGTTCTTTCATTTGGCTGACACATTTGTAGATATTTGGGTGATTCAGATTTCCCTCATATTTTTTAGAGGCATGTGCAAGATCAGATTGGAATGAGAGCTAACCAGTGGAATTTTGAAAATATGATGCATCTGAACATGAGATACTTGAAACCTAGTTCGCTTTCGTCACTCTCCCCTTTATTTCATTTTTATTTCATTTCATTTTCAAGTTGGCTCAGTTCTTATAGCTGAAATGGCTTAATGGTCATTCCTGGTGTGTACATTTGTTACTAAATTTATTTTCTCAGTTATTCTTCACAGATGGTGGTGACCTCTCCTCATTGCCTTTCCCTTTTTAACCTACTGAGAGAAGCGCTCTCTCAGAACATCACACCACTGGCCCATATTAAGCATATTGATTTGAAAGAAATAGCTGGAAGGTCACAGCAGTTGGGTGACAGTGAACAGTGGTGAGTGGGGGCTTTGCTGGTTAGCATCAGGGCTGGGTTTGTAGTCTTAGGTCTTATTCAACTCAAATCCCAGCGGTCGTCAATAACAATGATGAGGATAAAATGGCCTCAAAGCATCGGGAGGACAAAGGGGTAGGGCCTGTTGGATGAGTGGTTTCAAAGCCCCAGGAAAATGAACTGATAATCCCTAGGGGACTGCTCCCATGGAGGGCAATTCTGAGAGAATTTGCCGGGCTTCTGTTCAGATAGGCTGCCGTTCAGATAGGCTGCCGGGGGAGGAGGGAAAGAGGCTTGAGATGGAGGGAGGAGAGGTGGAGTAGGGGTGCTGGCTTAAAGGAAAATGCTCTTAGGTATTGGATCAGCATTCCACGTTCATCATAAATGGACCTGTGTGTCTGTTCATGAGTGTCCTCCTGCTTGCTCGGTCCTTAGAGAGCACTGTTGTTTGACCTTCGGCATATTTGCACATTAGCTCTAATTTCATTTAAAATACAACCAAATGTAGGCTAAGAGGGTCTACACATCATCTCCTGTTAACTTCCAGAGACCAGCTCTTAGTCCCAGTCACCATGAGAACTGAGGCCATATGATCTCCAAGTCCTACTTACCGTCTCTGAAGATTAGGCCAAAGTCTTGTAATGAATCTTCAAATACTAATTTATATTCTTGTTCATCTTGTACAAAAACACACACACAAAATATCCTCCTACGTCCTTCCCTGACACTGTAGAGAAAGGAGCACTGTACTTAGAGTCGAATTATGTGGGTCCAACACACGACATTCTACTTCCTGGTCACGGAACATCCCTGAACCTCAGTATCTTCATCATTAAAATGGTGTAAATAATATCTATCAGGAAGCACTGTTATAAAAATCAAATGCAATTGGTGTGAAGGCTCTTAATAAAGAAGTGAAATACAGATATAAATTTTTATTATTACTTCAGGAAGGAACTAGGCAGTTTTGGGGACCTACAACATTAAAAGTAATTAGTGTGGGGAGAGTCCCTAAGATGGTAAAGGGACAGGTACATGGGGAACAATAAGAAACCATAGAATTGTTTTAGATCCATAAAAAGCCTCAGAGGTATCCCACAAGCTGTGGATAAGAAGACTGAGGCATTAAATTTTATCAGGTCCAACACACCATGGGTGACAACACTGATTCTAGAAGCCAGGTCCTCTGATTCCCAGTAGAATGCTTGCTCTGTGATAAGACAGAGTTTCAAAGGATTAACAAAAAGTGCCTTAAACTATCCTTTTAATATACCTACAGATGGTCATCTGTGCCACATTGCTTTTTTAATTGATATGGTGCATGTCTCATACCTCCTCATCATTCACAACCTCACAACCCCTTAGACTGCGAGTTCCTTAAGAAGCGTGTCTACTGTAATATGGTGTACACCTTAGCTTCAACGCAGTTCCATGATTATAGCTGGAATTCAAATAAAATTTGCTCAATGAACTAATCTATTGGTTCTCATTTCTTAGGAATGCCTTCTGAGCATATAACCCTTTAGCTCTTGTCTTTTTTCAAAGCTTTACCTTAAAGTGAATGGTTATTTATTAAAGGGTTCGCTTATATGACCATCTGTAGATATATTAAGAAGATACCTGTTCTTTTGTCATCTCAGGGACTCTCCCCACACTACTTTTTTTTTTTAATATGGACCGCTTCACAAATTTGCATGTTATCCTTGCACAGGGGCCATGCTAATCTCTGTATCATTCCAATTTTAGTATATGTGCTGCCAAAGTGAGCACCACACTAATTACTTTTAATGTTATAGGTCCCCCCATTTAATGAGGCCTTGGAGGACCAGCAGGGCTTTCACCATGAGAGCTGGCAGGTGAGAGGGGCCCATCACATGCAGATGGAAGAGTTGCCTGGCTGGGGAGAGCAAGCAGAGCAGCTGGGTTTTTACTGGGGCATTCTGGGAAGTAAGGAAAATAAACACAGTAATTCAAAGTGTATTCCATCAAGTAGTCTGGATGGGTGAACCACATTTAAGATACTTTCTATCATCACTATTTGTATTTGCTATTACACATTTAAAGTCTTTTAGAAAATGTATATTATGACTGTGATAGGCTGCCACAAATAGATCGATAGCCACAAATTTTGAGTGCCTGACATTTTTGTCCATCTTCTTTTCTCTGGTTCCTTTGAGAATCTTCTCTTCTCTTCTATATGGTCCCTCACAGGGGAGGAAGCATAAGCCAAGTTTGACCTATCATGGTACATTACACTAGACATGGTGATTGGTTTCAAGATGAGCATGGGGACCATACCAGACCAATCAGTCATTTTCAAACAGAGATCTTCAGAAAGAGCAACGTTTGCCCTTGAGCTTGCTAGAACAGAAGGACGTAAATCTTGACCAGCACTTAGACGGTGACAGAAATTCTCTCTTGAGCGAACTGTAGTTAGGCTCCCCTGAGCCCTCTTCTCGACTAGGCCTCAACCTTGGCCTTCCATGTCCATCCTGTCCTTGCTGGGCCTGCACAGCCCAGGTTTAGCAAGAATCCTGCTAAGTCGGTTTATGGAGAATCCCTGCCCCCACCTGGTATCTGATCAAGTTCCTTATTCCCCATGTTGATGTTTAAGTCCTTGGCCTGCCTTTAGCAAGAATCCTTCTACCCTTGATGTCTTCTCTGAGTAGTTTTCCATCCACTGCCCCCCTCACCCTGCTCTTTGGCTATAAATCCCACTGTCCTTGTATTTGGAATTGAGCCCAATCTCTCTCCCCGATTATGATAGTGTTGACCCCATTGCATTCTGACACTTTTACAAGCGTCAGAATAATTCTTTAACAGGGGCTAACAGAACTCATCAGAGCTGAGAGTTGGGGAGGCAAAGCACTGACCACTTTTGAGACCGAGTGCCTAAAGCCAGAAGCATCCATGGACCTTCCAGTTATGTGAGCCAGTTATCTCCTTTTTACTTAACTATGATGGTGTTGAGGTTCTCTCACTTGCCATGGAAAAGGCTCCAATAAATGCAGCAAGTCCTTATTGCTTTGAGGAAACTTGACATAGACTAACTGGGTACAGTGGTATTAAAGTTAAAAATCCAAGACAGCCCAGATTTTCCCCTGCCTCCTCTCCCAGTGGCAATGGGAATGAGAGTAGGTGTTTCTTGTGGATATTTGATTCTTTCCAAAATTAACATTTGTAAAACATCTGTTGTAAGGCAAACACCATACTAGTTTTATATAAGCTATTTTATTTAATTCTGTCTCTCAAAGAAGTCCTTGTTATACCTAATACTCAGATAAGGCAACTGAGGTCCAATGTGTTTTAACGAACCTTGGAATGTCTACCACCAAATCACATGTTCTTTCTCCCACACCTCTCGAGATGCACTTTGATAAGGACATTTTTCCTTGACAAAGAACATTGTTTCTTTTTGGTTGTACTTTATAAAAATTGTGGTGAAAATGTACCAACCATTTTACATTGTTTGTTGGTTAGTTTCTTTACACTCAAGCAAATGTGCTACAGAAGAATGAAACAATCTTAAATTTACCATACTTAGTTTCTGTCCTTTCTTTATCTACAATATAGTATTTACCTAATAGTGTGAAGGGAAGCCTCAATGGACGTAGACACCAAACACTCCCTGGAAAACTCTATGAGGTCACTAGGGTTTTACTGCTTCAGTGTAGTGGTGTAGAAAAAGTCCTGGGTATAGACATTTGGGCAGCCCAAGGACAGCACTTTACAGCTGTCCCATGAAAGCGCTTTGAACTTTCTTTTTTTTTTTTTTAAGATTTTATTTATTTGAGAGAGAGAGTGAGCAAGAGAGAGAAGGAGCAGGGGGAGGGGCAGAGGGAGATGGAGAAGCAGACTCCACACTGGGCAGGGAGCCCAACATGGGGCTCGATCTTGGGACTCCAGGATCATGACCTGAATGAAAGCAGATGCGTAACGGACTGAGCCACCCAGGTGTCCCACTTTGACTAACTTTCAAACTGGACAAACAAGGTTTCTGTCTCAGAGTTTTGGGTTTTTTGTTTGTTATTGTTTTGCTTTTAACCAAAAGTCTTTTTGATTCAGCTGGAAAGGAGACAACAACCATTGTGATACCTTCATGAAACTCCTGGAATCCTCAAGCAGTAAATTGCACAATAGGATAACAAAATTATGTTCCCAATCTTAAACCAGAAAGAAGTTACTTTTAATCTAGCTGGGTTTCTAAAAAAAAAAAAAAAAATGAATAATTCATTCTCCTTTGAGCCAACATGTCTTTAAAAATAGGTCTTTCATATTTTTCCTCTAGGAGAAAAAAATTCGTATGTATTACCTCACAAGAAAGCTATATTCTTCTTGTTTTCATAAGTAATAGCTACATAAAAAGCATAATCTACTATTGTTGTTAGCGTTGCCAGATAGTCTGACTTGAGACTGTGAGTGAAACATTCTTCAGATGACAGCATAGCTTGTTAAACCTCGGAGGAGGTCTTCTAGTTTATTCTGGAAGGGCTGAACGCAGCATTTAGCATGGAGCTTTACATGTATGACCCACTCAATAAATGAACAAGGGAGACTCCAGGAAATTGTGGATTCAGATAGAGAAAAAGCAACAGAGAGATATATCAGAAAGGCTCACATGATGATTGCAATCCCAAGGTATAATTTCAAGGACACGGTATCACAAGATCTGGCAACATTAACTCATCTGTGGCATTGAGTGGGTTGTTATTTACAACTGTTTCTGGTTTCTGGAAAAACAAAGCAAAACAAATCAAATCAAAACAATCCTCACCCATAGCAGGCTTTTGCAATCATAAATATTTTCCAATAATGTGGTGTTAAAGTTGCGAATTAGAAATGTAATATTCAAAATGGTTTACATTTCTCTCTTTCCTTCCCCTTCCTCTCTATCCCATTCCATCCTTTGCAAAATCAAAAAGTATAAAAGTACATTTCAAGCATGTTTCAGTGTGCATCGATTCTGGGGATAAACCAAGGGTCCATTAATCACTCCAATATGCAGTTCTAACATGAAACAAGAACCAAATCCCCCTCCCCCCCTTTTTTTTTTTTAAAAAAAGAACTACTTAAATTTTTAGAGCAGTTTTAGGTTCACAGCGAAATTGGGTGGAAAGTACAGAGAGTTCCCATATCTCCCTGCTTCCACACCTGCACAGCCTCCCCCGTTATCAACACCCCCCCACACAGAGTGGGACATTTGTTATAACTGATGAATCTACACTGACACATCATTATCACCCAGAGTCCATAGTTTACATTAGGGTTCAAGCTTGGTGTTGTACATGCTATGATTTTGACAAATATAGAATGACATGTATCCAACTTTATAATAACATACAGACTAGTTTCACTGCCCTAAAGATCTCCTGTGCTCCAGCTATTATCCCTCTCTCTCTCACTAGCCCCCAGAAACCACTGATCTTTTTACTGTCTTCCTAGGTTTGTGGAATGTCTTATAGTTAGAGCAAATTCCCTTTAAAAGTACATCAGAGTTGTCAATAATAAATACAATTGTTTTACGAGTACATTTAAAACCAAAATTCATTTCTACTTCTCTGCTTGCTAAAAGTTACAATCATAGTGGAGGGGTTAGCCACGTTTTTGGGGAGAGGTATTAAGTCTTAAACCCTCATTTTTGCTTCCAAAATTGAGACCAAATTGGTTTAGAAATGAATGCCTAGATTAGGCATGTAAGATTTTTTAATAAGGGAAAAATCAATTAATGTTATTAAATAAGAGGTTGAAGGAGAAGTATTACATGATCATGTCAACAGATGCATAAAAAGCCTTTTTAATAAAATTCAGTATTCATAGTAAAAAATCTTGGTAAACAAGGATTAGAACAAAGTTTCCTTAATGTTTTGTAAAGAATATTTATAGAGATTATAGCAAATTTCACACATGATGATATGTTAAATGTATTCCTTTTAAAATCACATGTAAGAAAGTTTCTTGCTGGGGCGCCTGGGTGTCTCAGCCGGTTAAGCGTCTGCCTTTGGCTCAGGTCATGATCCCAGAGTCCTGGGATCGAGCTCCACATCAGGCTCTGTGCTCGATGGGGAGCCTGCTTCTCCCTCTCCCACTGCCTGCCTGTCTGCCTACTTGTGCTCTCTCTCTCCCTCTGTCAAATATATAAATAAAATCTTTTTTTTAAAAAAAAAAGAAAGTTTCTTGCTGTCAGTAGTTCTATTCATCATGTATTAGAGATACTAGCCAGCAAAATTATCATAGAAATTGAAAGGGAAGAAAAAATAACTCTTATTATTCACATATAATATTGTTATCTATGTAGAAAACTCCAGATCATTATGGATAAATGTTTGGAATTGCTGAATACAAAATAAACACACAGAGGCGTCTGGCTGGCTCACTTGATGGAGCATGCGACTCCCGATCTTGGGGTTGTGAGTTTGAGACCCCCGTTGAGTTGTACAGATCACTTAAAAAAAATTAAAAGAAATAAACACACAAAATCAACTGTCTCATTTCGCTAGTAACAAACGGAAAAGGGAAGAAAAGAAAATATTACAACAGCATCAAAAATTTAAAGTATTGAGGAATAATTTCCACCGAGTTTTCTGGAAATAATTACAAAGATTTGTTGAATGTCATTGAAGATTACTAAAATGGAGAGTCATACCATAATCATAGAAATGAACACATGTATCAGTTATCTCTTGCTGCACAATCAATTACCCCACACTTCGTGGTGCCAAATGACAAAGGTTTGTATCTCACAGTTCCTGTAGGTCAGGTCTGCAGGCGCAGCTTAGCTGGGTGGTTCTGGCTTGAAGGCTTCGTGAGGTTGCAGTCAAGAAGTCAGCTGGGGATGCAGTGATCTGAGAGCTTGACTGGGGCTGGAAGACCCTCTTCCAAGCTCATTCACATGGCTATTGGCTGAAGGCCTCATTTCCTCACCACATGGGTCTTTCCACATGGCAACCCAGCAGCTGGCCTCCCCCAGAGTGAGAGATCGAAAAGAGGGAGTCTCTGAAGTCATGCACTGTCACTTCTGCTTTTTTCTATTTATTGGAAACAAGTCACTAAGTCAAGCCCACACTCAAGAGGAGAATTCATTTCTATCTTTTGAAGGGAATGCCAAAGAGTTTTTGGACATATTTTAAACCACAATGTTCAATATTATAGAGATATCAGTTGTCTACCGTTTGACCAATAGATTTAATGGATCCTTTCGCCTTGTTTTTGTATATATTTTTTCTTAACAATTAGGTTTATAAGAATGTTTTAATTAAAGTATAGTTGACACACAATGTTACACTATATAAGAATCATAAAAATTTTAATATTTAGCAAAACTAAATAACATTTATACAAATATAGGTGATTAAAAACTATAAGCAAGAAATGATACAAAATTCAGCATAAGATTTACCTCTAGAGCAGTGGTTCTCAACCAGGGGCAATTTCGGCTCCCAGGGGGCATTTGGCAATATCTGGAGACATTTTTGGTTTTCACGTCTGGGGAGGTGTTATTGGCATTCTAGTGGGTAGAAGCCAAGGACGTTAATGAACATTCTACAATGCACAGGACAGGCTCTTAGAGGAAAGAATTATCTGGTTCTAAATATCAGTGTAGTGCTAAGATTGAGAAACCTTAGGAAAGGGAGTGGGTTTGGGATGGGACACGTAGGGGACAAAGTCATGGTAATGTTCATTTCCTGGAATTCTTTCCGTAATGCAAACACAGGAATATATCTTATAATGATTTAAGAGACATACATAGCATTAATGTTCTTTGAGTTTTCTCAGTAATTAATAAACACAAGAAAAAAGAAAAATCGTTGAATCAACAGACCTTTGGACTTGTTGGACCCGGATGGCTGGGACTGAACTTCCTGTTTTGAACCATCTGATAAATGGTGACACCATATAATGCTACATGTTTTCTTTTTCCTAAGATAAAAGCCTGCCCAGAGCATCTCCCTAGACTCTTGGCATTTTATCGAGAAGGACAACAGCTCCTCAACATTAATTATATTGTGAAGATGACCTTAAATGCAGACTGCATTGACGAACCCTGACAAATCCCTTAACTTGGTAATTTGTAAGTCACTGTCCTTTCAGATCCCCGTGGCCATAAGTCATTGCTCCACCTCCTCATAGGGACGGTCAAAAAAGTCAATCCGGCCGTGAGGCAGAGACCTTTTAGCACTGGAAACATCCAGTGGGCAGAGGCCTCCGAGATGTCACAGTGAAGGCGCCCCATTAGCGGACTTGGGTGCCCTCCCAGAGCTCACTGGCAGAATGAGTCAGCGTCAACCAGGGGCCACTGGGCAGGTGAAAGCTATTCACCAGGAGCCCAAAGCCCAGACCAATCAGATTCTCAAGGGGGCGGGCCTAGGGCATCTCTAGCCTCATTCTGAACTCCCACATAAGTTCGTGGTTACCCTCGGCTTTAAATGAATGAAAATCAAGTCTTCCGTGATTAAAAACAAATGCTATATTTGGGGCCACGGTTGCAGAGAGCTGAAGCCTGCTATGTGTATCTTATACCGGAATGAACTGGAGGAGACAGAATAAGAGATGGAATTTAAGGAAACATGTGATGTTTTTTACTTTTAGATTATGCTCTGATTTTCCCTTTAACATGTAGTTGAATTTCACACATGATAACAATATTTTTCCTTGCAGCAGATGGAGCCTTTTATGAAAGGGGGTTTGCACCTTATTTTGTCTTTCCTATGTCTAAAAATTATACATAAAAACCCCAAATATGAGCAATTCACCTAAACTCTGCCAATCCTTTGTGTTTTTAAATAGCCAACCAGGAGTCAGTGGGACTACTCGAATCTTAAAAGTGTGTAATGACCCCCATTATGGAAATTTGAAATGCTGTCCAATCTGAGAGGGCCCTCTTTTTTTTTTTTTTTTTTTTTTAGGGGCCCAACGCTAGCTTTGGGCACAGAAGGATGACATGTTGTGAGTCCAAAGGTTGAGCCAAAACCACCTCAACAAATGATGGACTTTGCTCAGCATGTCTCCCACTTTAAACCTCTGCCATTCCCAGCAGCTGTGGCCTGCATCTTAACATGATTCTTCTCCAGGATTTCAGCAGAGTTTTGGAAAGCCAAATATATAGAAGGTTTATAAATATTTTATAAATATATAAAAGATTAAAAAGAGGGAAGGATTTCTTTCGGAGGCAGCCATAAAGCTTGGGAAAATTCTCGGGTTGTAGAATGATGGAGATTCAAGAGGTCTCCACCCTGGATCTGAAGGACAGGAATGTGACGAAAGGGAACACTGGTGTTGGGAGGATTCTGTCTCACCGGTTATCTCCCTGTGTGCTCCCGGACCTTTCTCGGCCTCTCTCTCCATCCGGTCTCCTGGTTTGTGAGATGAGACTTTCAGCCCCGGGAATCTCTGGGATACCTTCCATGGCCAGCCCTCTACGATTCTAACAGCTAAGGACGTTTCATCTGCCGGAATATTCTCTCTCCCACCCCTCCTGTATTTTAGGGTCCCTGTGAAACTGTGCACACC
>NC_138385.1:100542570-100569912 GCF_054177405.1 Leptonychotes weddellii | reverse complement strand
AGTGAGAGAGGGAACACAAGCAGGGGGAGTGGGAGAGGGAGAAGCAGGCTTCCTGCCGAGCAGGGAGCCCGATGTGGGGCTCGATCCCAGGACCCTGGGATCATGACCTGAGCCGAAGGCAGACGCTTAACGACTGAGCCACCCAGGTGCCCCTGGAGTCTCCTATTTCTATGGGCTCCCATACGTACACAATTAAATTTGTTTTTCTCCTGTTAACCTGTCTTCTGCCGATTTCATTATTAGACCAGCCAAAGAACCCAGAAGGGAAGAAAGGAAAACTTTCCTGCCTCTACACTCAGTTGTATTAGTCATCTGCTGCCACACAACAATATCGCCATGGGCTCAGTAGCCTGAAACCGCGCACGCTTACTACCTCGTGGCTCAGCTTAGCTGGGGCCCCTGCGAGCGGCTGTAGGGTTGGCCAGGGTGGCCGTCTTAGCTAAGACTCAGGGTCCCCTTCCCAGCTCCTGCATTGGGTTCCTGGCAGGTGTCAGACCGAGGCTGCATTTTCTCCCGGGCAGTTGGACACCAAGCCAGTTGACCCTTTCCTCCAGCAGCTCTCCACAGGGCAGCTGGCCTCCTCAAAGCCAGGAAGAAGAAAGAAGACTCCAGCAAGCTGGGCGCTCCAGTTACATAGTTACGTACGTGTACTCAGGTTCCTCCTGTCGCCCCAGTCACAGGTCCCGCCCACACTGAAGCACAGGGGATTACATAGAGTGTGAACACCAGGAGGCGGGGATCATGGGGGTCACCCTAGAGGGGTGACCAGCCACCCCTAGGTTGCTCTAATTAATTAATTAGTTCACTTGACTGGGCATTAACCATAGCTTGACCCTGTGCTGGGTATTGACACATGCACAAAACGACAACAACAAAGCCATGGTCTCTACCCAACATGAGTGGGGGTGCTGGCTTCCTCCCCCAGTTCGGTCCCGCTCTCCTGTGCATGGCTCTTCATCCTGGCACAGGGAGCTAGGCCTAAGCCTGGGTTCGGGGCTCCCTTCCGCCTGGGGCTTCTGGGCTGTCTGGGGGTGCCCTGGCCTCAGAGTGTGGTCGCCCGGTGACCTCCCAAGCTTGCAGTCCCTCCTGTTTGCCACTGTGGCTGGGCGGCTTCTGCTCAGTGCTGACTTCCATCCCGGCAGCCAGAGAGCCCTCCCCAACATCTGTCCAGCTGCTTTCTCATCACTCCCCTAGAACCTCTGCTGGGGTGGTGGTCAGGGTGGGGCCCCGGGGCACCGCATTGGCTTTTGAGACTTCTCTAGACTCAGTCCACCCTCGTGAGTCACCCCTGTCTTGGGTTAGGATCCCCACAGGTGGAGCCAGAGATGAGAATTCATTTGGGGGTGATTTTGCGGAAAAGCTCACCATAGGGCAGAGGGGACCTGGGCCTGGGCTAGGGGGGCCAGTGAGGGAGTCGTATTCCGACAGGCTTCCTGGAGGGAAGCTCTGAGCCAGCTCTGGAGCCTTTACACCTCAGAGGAGTTACAATCAGGGGAAGGGACCCAGGGCGTTCTCTTCCTCTACCCGTGAGTCACTGGGGAAGGGCTGCCCCAAGGTGATGTGGATTCTCCCGCACTCCCCTCTTTCCTTTCTCCAGGCTGAGCAGCTTCCAGTGGTCTTAGAGCCGCTTTTCGACAAAGAGAGGTGTGCTGCTTGTGAGTAAAAAGACTTGGAGAGCTGGTGCATACAGAGCTTGCGGCAGAAATCCCAGGAGATGCGGGCAGAGAGCTGATAGCATCACCCTGATAAAATCTCGAATTTCAGGATTTCAGTGGGCCTTCTGTTTTCTGCCTGAACTCTGACCGATGCCTGCCTAAAAATCAATTGCCCAATTTTGCTTGTCACTCCAAAAATGTCTTTAAATTTCCCCTATGTATGAGTTCTAGCTTATTCTTTAGCCCAACCTCAGCCCGTTGACATTTGGGGCCAGGTAATTCTTCACGGTTGGGAGCTGTTCTGTGCATTTGTGATATTGCGATTTATAAGAAATGAATATATTTGGTCATTCAGGTGACCAAAATGTATTTCTTGTGTATTTGGTCTTCATCCATGGTTCCTGCTCCCAAAACCCTTGGCATTTCCTGAGCCGTAAGAGCAAAGGGACCATCTTTTGTTAGATTTGCTCTCTTGTCCTCAGTTCCCCAAATCCCTCCAGAGCCACAGAGGTGTAAGGAGTGTCTTGCTATCCATAACAGGCCCCTTTCCACCACGACTGTGTTTATGTTAGTGAGCTGACTTTTGGAAAGCACCTAAGGATAAGGGTTTCTTGTCAGGGGAGCCGACCAACGTGATTAGAGGAACTTTCAGTCCCACCCCCTGACTTCCGGGGCGGGGAGAGGGGCTGCAGGTTCACCACTGGCCAATGATTTCAACAGTCACACCTGTGTGATGAAACCTCCATAAAAACCCAAAAGGAGGGGGTTCAGAGAGCTTCCAGATTGGGGAATCAGAACACTTTTATGTGCCACTGTGCCTGGCCCCAAGCTCCACAAGGAAAGAAGCTCCTCTGCTCAAGACCTCACCCTATGTAACTCTTAATATGGCTATTGATTCGTGTCCTTTAAAATCCTTTGTAATAAGTCGGTAATCTAGCGAGTAAATGGGTTTCCTGAGTTCTGTGAGTCATCCTAGCAAATAAATGGAACCCAAGGAAGGGGGCATGGAAACCTCTGATTTATAGCCAGTTGGTCAGAAGTATGGGTAACCACCTGGGTTTGTGAGTGGCATCTGAAATGGAGGGCCATCTTGTGGGACTGGACCCCTTGCCTGTGGATCTGATGCTGTCTCCAGGTAGGGAGTGTCAGAACTGGGTTGAATTCTCAGACACTGAGAATTGCTTGTTGGTGTGGGGAAGCCTATACACACACAGGAATTGGAATCAGGCCCAGGAACCCCAAAGAACATTGTAAAATGTTTAGCAGCCTCCCTGGCCTCTTTTCCCACTAGATTCCAGGAGCACCCCCTGTCCGGTGTGACAGCCCACAATGTCTCCAGACATTGCCAAATGTCCCCTGGGGACAAGCTGCCCCTGGTCAGGGACCACTGCTTCGCCCTGGAAGCCTAGCCGAACCTGGGCTCCGTGTTTCTTGCATGGCTCAATAAGCGATCGGTGGGGAGGCAGGACTGCATGTTTCCCCACCTCCACTATTGAACTGGAAACTTCCTGGGGGTACACCTTGTCTGTCTCAACCAGTGCCCATAACTGCTTTCAAAAAAGGTAAAAAAAAAAAATAATAATAATGATAAAGGAAAGTGCTCCCATTAAGAACAATTTTAATCAGAATCATCTGTTCAGTCATGTTATACAACTAGATACCTTTGATGTCTGCTGGTGAGCAGCGACTTCTTTTTTTTTTTAAAGATTGTATTTATTTATTTGAGAGAGAGAGGGAGGGAGCACGAGTGGGAGGAGTGGGAGAGGGAGAAGCAGACTCCCTACTGAGCAGGGAGCCCGAGGCGGGGCTCGATCCCAGGACCCTGAGATCACAACCCGAGCCGAAGGCAGATGCTTAACCAACTGAGCCACCCAGGCACCCCAAGAAACAGCTTCTGAAACAGAAACACAAGGCTCAACACCCCTCAAGTCTCCACCAGTTACTAAAAGCAAGGACAGTCCACCACCCGTCTCAAGGGACGGCAAATGGTGGACACCTGGAAGGGGGACACCCAGCTACCTCTATGCTGACAACTGGAAACAGCAGCTATTGAAAGATAACGCAGAGTGGGGCCTTCTTAACTCCAGTCTATAATTATGAGGATTTTTGCTGTGGTCGCTGCCTCCTCCCACCACGTACACGTCCTGCAGAGAGAGGAAGGAGACGCGGCAACTTGGGAGACATTTCACCCTCCCTGGCGACACATCAGATTGGCCACTCCGACAAGACCAAAGGTGAGACCCACGCTTTTATTTGGCCAAGTAGTGTAAAATGTGAATTTTTATGTGTATTATAATATTCCAAATCTTATATATTCTTTTGACAGTAGAGATGTGTTGTAAATCAGCATCTAAACTCTGCGGCTTTATAAATCACAGAATTACTTAATGAATTTCCGTAATAATTTCCACTTCCAAAAACAGTGCTTCCTGGGGCGCCTGGGTGGCTCAGTCGTTAAGCATCTGCCTTTGGCTCAGGTCAGGGTCCCAGGGTCCTGGGATCGAGCCCCACATTGGGCTCCCTGTTCCGCGGGAAGCCTGCTTCTCCCTCTCCCACTCCGGCTGCTTGTGTTCCTGCTCTCGCTGTGTCTCTGTCAAATAAATAAATAAAATCTTAAAAAAGAACAAAAACAAAAACAAAAAAACAGTGCTTCCTGCGACTAGAAGTGGATGAAATGATTACTTCTTTCTTTTTTTCTTCCTCTCTCCTTCCTTCCCTTCCCCCCATTTGACATTCTTATCTTCTTATTTGACAAGATTGACTTTGTTTCTCTGAACTGGATGTTTACATTTTTGCCCACAGAATGCCAAGATCACAGATAGATTTCAGCAAACTAAGACAAAATGCCAACTTATCTGTTTGATGAAGGTAGGGTGGTGGGAGGGGAAGCCGCGATCAGTCAAACACCTGCGTGTAGTTTCAGCCCAAACTAATCCACCTCCCAAATGCATCCGGGAAGCGATTGGTTCTCATAGCTATAAGCGTTAGCAAGAATGGTCCTGGAGATTCCTTTAGGTAACTCTTCTAGTGTCTTCTTGTAATGCATCCAAGGATTTCAAAATGACTATGAAAAACACGAAGGCATAAAAGACATGAAACAATTTTGGAGCCCAGTGTAACCCACTCAAAAACAGGACTAGCCAAAGCCCATGCAGAGAGGGCTGTGTTTGCCTTGGGTGGGGAGAGGGCATAGACCCGGGAGCTGGGGTGGGGGGGCCGGGCAGGGCTCTGCCTCCGGGTGCTCACAGCCCTTGCTCTTCTGTGTCCAGCTCCCCGAGGGCGCACAGATCTGGGTTTTCTCTCCCTGTGTTTCACGTGTTTTGCTGCCTGTTTTTACACCCTTTCGGTAGTCACCTGTGAAGAAGGTGGTTGGTCAGGGGACTCCATTTACATATTTTCAAATCACACCCAGTAAGGGCCTCCTTTGTCTCTATCCAGGGTAAAGCGGTTGCTGAATTTTTCACTTTTCAAACATGCTGTCGTGGATTACAAACAGCTTATATCACCTCAGTTTCTTTTGCTAGAAAATAATCTTTTTAAAAAAATAAATGATGTTAAAGAATGTTTTTAGAATTTCTGACTAAGAGCAGTTTCCAAAGTGTTTCACTTGGCATTGAATTATATGGTGGTGCATCTTTTTTTCGTTCCTGCAGAAACTCTTTGAAAATTTTTACTTGTAAAATTATTGGAAAGACTTTGTTGAGGGTCTGATATAAGGCAGGCATTGCATCAGCAGTGGGGTTCCAAGAGAGGAGTACAACACTGTCCCTGTCTTCTAGTGCTTTCTTATCCATTAGGGGAGGCAGAAATATAAATGCCCTTTAGCACCATAGGGAGCTCGAGCTCGAGTGCAGGGACTAGGGCTTTAGAGCTCAAGCAACGTCTCTTAAATATCACGAGAATGTCCTTACAAATCAGGCTTGAGTGGACAAAAAACTGTCAAACATAAAGATACCACCAAAATAACAGTCTAAAGTTTGGAGAATGGGCCCCAAGGAAGCACAAAGGACGCACAAAAAACAGTAGGAAGAAGGGAAGATGTTGAAAACTCAGACATTTACTTCCTTGAGGCAGAGAGTCGGACCTAATGGCTGTTCTCTCGGAAAGTTCCATTGGCATATCCACCATCACATCCCTAGTCTGAATTATGATCCTGACCATGTTTGCTCCTCCAAAGAAAGGCCAATTTTTCATTCAGAATAAATTAGCCTCGAGTGTGAATTGATTAGCCCACTACGGTCTATAATGCAGCCACTGGATTCACAGAGCCTCAGTCAAGTAATGTGCTGGTGCAAATAAATAAGGATTTGTTTCCACACCCCCTATCAGCCCGACTCGGCGGGGATCCCAACACTGAATTAATTATCCCACTCATAAAACGAAGTGTCCATGTGTCCCCCATGCTGCCTTGGTCGTTTCTCCACTGCCTTTCATTGCTCGATGAAATTACTACAGTATTCGCGGCCAGTGGGTGGAAAGTCGCAATGTTTGCAATTCTTATTTCCAGAACATTGTCATCCCCCCAACTTTGATAAAGCCCAACATGCGTATTCTTTTTTAGCACATTCTCTCGGATTCGCTTGAAAACCAGGCAGAGCAGTGTAGTTAAAGACTCAAATCCCCAACGTTGCAAGCAAATAGAAACCATTTCCTTAAGAGAAGAAGTTCAAGAAAAGTGAATCCCTTTTCTTCATTTTTTTTTTTTTCTTGGAGGCTGCACCTTTATAAATGGCTTGGCCAGATGCCCTTTAAATTAATAGCATACCGAGAGAAGTCTCTTCTGTGGAAGAAGATTTCATCACCATCAAATGTGACTTAGAGTTCCCATTTTTTTCTGAAGTATGCATAATTGAATTTCCAAAGAGTTGGTTTTGGAGGTGCAGGGTGGGGTGAGATTGGGGGTGCCCTTAGCGTGGACTGGGGCCCGGGGCTGCTGAGAAGGGGCCCTCCTCACGCTCAGCCTCCGGGGGGGGGGGTGATTGGAGCTGCCGCCCCCTCACACTTGCTGAAGCCTCCAGTCAATTCTGGATGGACGGTTCTTACTTCATGTTTAAGCTACTTTAGTCTCATTTCTAGGCGTCCAATTGTACTTGTCTCTTCCAGGCAATCTTTGAGGTAAACACCTGGTGTTTTATTTGAAGGGCTAGAACCTGAGCCCTCTTAGTCTCTGCGTTTGGGCTTTGCAGCTGGGAAGCATGTTTGCTCACGTTGCGTTTTTACCATCCAGGAAATCCTCCGGGGAATTCAGGGGACATGTGGTACCTTTGAAGTACCACAAGCAATTTTCTCTTTCCTACTTTCCTCCGTGTTTTGTTACATTATTTTAATTGATGTATTTTGTCTGATGTATTATATTAGGAGTGCTTGAAGGATGATGTGTTTAGCATACAATGTCTCTTATGATTCCATTTCTTTGCAGAAGCACAACGTCTCAGTTTTGACTCTGCTTGCTACCCTTGGTGCTGGGTTACAAGACACAAAACAACGCTCTGCGTGTCGTGCAGGAAAAATCACTCAGACATCCCATCTTTCATGTTCCTGCCCCAGAGCTGGAAATTCATCACTCAAATTTGTTTCAAGTTTAAAAACTCTAATATTTATGGCCCATATTTCCTCCTTTTATGAGTCCTGCATGTCTAGTTAAGCCTTTGATGATAGAAATTTCTATATACATTAGTATACAAATGTAGCATGTGGGTAGAAACAGAACTCTTACTATTTAATGAGGGAAAGGCACCCCAGCTCTGGTCAAATGGACCTGATTAGCATGTAATTTAAGTCCAAGAAAGGTAAAGCAAATACCAATCTGGCTAACCTGCGTTTTTACATTGGTTTAAATTCCATTTAATCGTAATTCCTTGAAGAAATGTCCAGAAATAACTGTAGGATTCTCTCTGCCTTGTGACTTGCTCCAGAGAAGAAAGGTGAGAAAGGCCCCGTTTGCCACTAATATTTAAGTCCCGCCAATTCACAAAGTCCCTGGAAGGAATCTTGAGAATACAAACACACATTTGTTTAAAGTCATCAGATTTTGATCTGAAAGAACAGCAAATACTATTGTAGAAATAATGCGTACAAGTGTAAATAAAACTGTCTGTTCTGGCCATTTGGCATTTCTTTTGGAATTTCTGAGAGTTGCTTTTTTTTTTTTTGCACAAGTGATACATTGCCTACCCACCATTTTCCCACTTCCCTTTTCCTTTAATATTTAAATTATGTTTAAATGAACCTAGAAACATGCATCCTCCATAAAAGCTTCAAATAATGAAAAAAAAAAAAAAGCTTCAAATAATGGATTTATGATGGTCTTCTCTCTGCTTAAGTGATCAGGGAATCTCTGACCTTTGAAAAGGTGGAATAGTTTTTGCTGTGTTAAGTGAAGTGCAAGCAAGAGGCCCAATCAGCCAATTTATGTTTGATTTTATCTCAAGCATGTCAGTTATTCATCCAACCCAGATTAGGGTGAAAGAGAGGCAGAGAATTGCTGAAATTGGAACAAATAAGAGTTGTTTTCAGGCTGAAAGGTACACAAAGTCCATAAAGAATTCTTATGTATATTTTCTCATAATGAATGGGATTCACAATTTGTGCAATAGGTTGACATAAAGTGTAGTTTGGACCGCACAGCATAGAAGGTTCTGGAATTCCTGAGATGTGACTGCAAGTGCGTAGTTTTATGTTTACCAGGCTGAGAAATGGCCAATCCCCAGCTTGTGTTCTAACAATAGGTGTATCTGACTCCATTTTTTAGGGTTTGAAATCTACACATTTCAGGGAAATACTAGTCCTATGAGAAAATATAAAAGTTTTGATTTACCAAAGTTTGATTTACCATAGAAATCCTCTGCTGTATTATTTGCTGTAAAACCTAAGTCCTCTTAGGACCCAATGAGTCATCTGGCGCCTTCTTTAGAATTTGCTAGAATGAAGTATTGGATTGGGGACCCTTCTCTGCAGCTCAGAATTAATCATCTCTTGAGCCCCACTGCTCTTCTCCGCTCCCCAGCCCACTGTAGCCCCAGCCTGCCCTTCTGTTGTCCACTGCTCTTCTCAGCTCCCCAGCCCACTGTAGCCCCAGCCTGCCCTTCTGTTGTCAAGAAGCAGAACCATTTTGGGGTGCCTGGGTGGCTCGGTCGGTTAAGCGTCCGACCCTTGATTTCGGCTCAGGTCATGATCTTAGGGTTGTGAGGTGGAGTCCCATGTCCCGGGCTCGACATCTGTAAGCATCAACTGCCAAAGCTATTGGTTGCAGGTTGAGTGTGTCTGGGAGGTCCCACGAGAGCAAAATAAGGAACCTACCAGTCAGAGTCACTGGTGGGGAGAAAGGAAGCTAGTGTGGTAGTATGATTCATGCTGACCCGAACTGTGTTTTTGTGGGAAGCTCATTTTCTTCCTTTGCCCTCTGCTAGTGCATTAGCCCTGACACCCTGCCCAGTATTGTTACGGCAGAGGGTCAAAATTCCTGTATTTGCAAGCATGCTGATGGCTTTTTATCAATAAGTTTGTCTTTGGCCAAAACTGTTCCAAGGGTAAAGTGTTTTTGTTCTGTTAAAGAGATACAAGTCTATTCCTGATTGTGCCACAGGCAGTTCAATTTTTCAATGACTTTAAAACACAGTTCTTAAGTAACTGCAAAAAGGTTAAGTTTTTAACAAAGAACTTTCAGCCTGTTCCTACAACCAGCTTATCAGTCAAAATAGGGCTGAATTCGCCTATGTCCTCTTTCCAGGGGAATTTGGAGTCTAGAAAAGCCCATTTCTGCAGGGGTGTGATGGAGAAAATACAGGGAATAATTGGTTCCATTCATTTTTAAATTCCTTATAAAACCATGAGGAATTAATTCATATTCAAAGAGAACTGAACAAAGCCTCAGAGAAAGCCATTGTGTTTTCACAGAGTTTAGAGGGGGGAAGGGGGAGAGGTAACTCTTTAGCAGTGATGAGTAGAGTTTTTCATAGCAAGTTCATTCATGAGAATTTCATGTATCACCCAGCAATCCCCAAGCCTGGAGAAAGATCACCATCTCAGGATTCATGTATTTTATCTTATGAACACAACCCACACAAACGTGTATATACATGTGAGGTTCAAGTACATTTACCTCTGTGAGTCTCAATCCTGGTTGTGTATCAGAGTCACTTCCGGGAATGACTGAGTTGGAAAGGATCCGCTGGGCTGCAGTAACAAACGGTCCCCAAATCTTATGGCTTATTACAGCAAAGGCTTCGTTCTTGCTCACAATATGTATTCATGGGGGCTCACCCATGGCTCTGCCCCCTCTTGTGTTCACTGGGACACCAAGGTGACAGAGCAACCTCTAGTTGGATCACTATTGGTTGTCATGACAGAGAGAAAAGAGAGAGCCTGCTCAAGTTCAGGGGCCAGGGCGAGTCATGGGGGGCGAGTCACAATAGCCACTCTGTGAAGTACACTTCTCCCCAGGGAGCCACGGCAAATCTTTGTGAATCTCTCACAGAGACATTTCAGGGATACAAATGCCTTTTGACTTCAGATCTGTTTTAGGACGGGACCTGGGGAACTGCATTTTTAAAAGTTCTCTAGCAAGTATGATGAGTAAGCGAGGTTAGGAGACACTGACTTGCATGAGGAAAATCTGTTAGGCCACTGCAGGGAAGATCACATGTTCATGCATGTGTTAGCTAAGCAATCAGATTGACGCATGTTTTATTCCTCTACAGTCATATCTTTAAATAATTAGGAGAATTAAGGGGGGTTAGAAGTTTCTTGCGGGGGGCAGAGGGAGAGGGAGAGAATCTTCTTTTTTTTTATTTTTTTAAAGATTTTATTTACTTATTTGACAGAGAGAGACACAGCAAGAGAGGGAACACAGCAGGGGGAGCGGGAGAGGGAGAAGCAGGCTTCCCCGGGGAGTGGGGAGCCCAATGCGGGGCTCGATCCCAGGACCCTGGGATCATGACCTGAGCCGAAGGCAGACGCTTAACGACTGAGCCACCCAGGCGCCCCGAGGGAGAGAATCTTAAGCAGGCTCCACACCAAATGTAGAACCCGACGTGGGGCTCAGTCTCCCAACCCTGAGATCATGACCTGAGCCGAAATCAAGAGTCAGATGCTTAACCGACTGAGTCATCCAGGCACTTCTAGAAGTTTTGTTTTTTTTTTTAAGTTTCAAAAATCCTTTTCTGGTAAGAAAGACAATTTAAATATGGAAGTATAAAACAGTCTCAAAGTTGATGTTTGCTTAACAGAACATTGTGATTTATTTGAAGATAAGAGCACCCTCTGGTTATAAAGCACAGAACACCCACAAGTAATGGATGAGAAAGGCATAAAATAATTGATCAGTAAAAAATTTAATCCAATGAGGTTCTGCCTGAGAGGCATGGCCTCACCCTCTGAGTGTTTGGGCTTTTGGTGCTAACATTACAGTCTTCTCTTTTACTCTGTATGTTAGATATTAGGTACACTGTACAGGGCATCGTGGTGGACTCCCCAGTATCCAGTTACTCTGCTGGGTAGGAGCTATGCAGTTTGCAACACTGATTCTACTCCAAGCTTCAATACGAGGCTCTGATTAGACCAAACCAATCCCAACCCCCTGGCTTCAGCCAGTAGTTTAGGTAACTCGTGCCTAAGCCAATCAGATCATGGCAATTCCTGACCACAGAGATTGATTCTGGAATTGCCCCATCAGACTGAAGCTGAAGAGTTTTGCTGATGTTCCAGAAAGATGCTGTTTCGAGTTCCGGTGTAAATGAGCTGTCAGCGTGTCCGGGAGTGTGTTTGCCCACCTACTCTGGGCTTGGCTATCAGAGACGATCAGAACCTTCCCTCAAAACTTCGTCAGCCTTGGAAACACTGGCCTCCTACTTGTAGTTCCAAAGCAAGCAGAAAGGTGCTCCGTTAGCTTTCTCCTGCTAATTGTGCATGCATGGAGGGACTTGCCAGGGTATGCTGAGGTTTGAGGAGGAGTGAGGAGCAGGACTATAGTCCTTGAATCACATGCACCGGCCTATTTTTGGACCCATAGATTTTCTTGGGAGAGAAGGAGGGTGGGAAAGAAGATTGGAAAGGCCCTCAGACAATATTAACTCTGGCCCCTTAGTCTAATAAAGTCCCAGTCAATGCCTAGAGAGATGAAATGTCTCACCCCAAGTGACTATAGAGCTAAGTAATTTTAGAGCTTCTGCTCATATTGATTCCTTAGCGACTCCCATTAGGGGATGCCATATACTGAGAGCACTCCAGCCCAGGGCCCCATTGTCCCTTATCTGAACTATCACAGTGGCCTCCTGACTGCTGTCTCTATGTCTACCATAGCACTCCAATCCATTTTCGTACAGGAGTTGGAGGGAGCCTGGTACATCAACAGGAATCACATTCCCTTGAATGTTTTTACCTGATGTCAGCATTCTGACCACTATGGCCAACCTAGGTAGCCTGTCCTGGCCCAATTCATTGATCAACATTTCCTTTTTCCTCTGGGACCAGTTAGGTCCCACGAGCTCAAACACCCAGACAGGCAATGTTATCCTCTTCCGTGTACTATTTCTAATTTTTTCTGTTATCCCATTTTTGATGAGGTCATTCATTCTCAATCACTTAGTTCTCCAAGTCCCAAGTTATTGATATGGTTAAAAACAGCCTTATATTTTTCTAAGATTACCATACGCAGATATCTTAGCCTGATGAATCTTATTTTTATGGTTAAGATAATTGGTGCCCAGATAGCTCTTGGAGAGTAAACAAAATGTGGTTTTATCCAAGCTCCTGTTGCTCTGGGAACATTCATGCTCCATGTAGTATAGACCAACAGTTTTCTACCTAGGATGATTTCGTGCCCCAGGAATATTTGGAGTCTGGAGGCATTTTGTGTCATCACGACTGCTGGGGAGGTGTTAGTGGCATCTAGTAGACAGAGGCCAAGGATGCAGCCTCACATCTTCCAGTGTACGGCACAGCCCCCCACAACAAAGTCTTGTCCAGCTCAGGACATCGGTAGTGCTGAAGTGGGTAAACCCTGCCATCAATCATGTGATTGTTATGCGTGTGGGCTCTAGTAAACACAGAAGCCATTACCCCCCGCCCGCCATGTTATCCATGCCAATAAATGGACTCTTCTATATCAATCAACTTACTTGATAGGAAATACAAGTAGGAAGGGAAAAGGCAGTTTATAATTTGTAGAAGACAAAAAAAAAATCACTAAATTATGGACCTGACAGGTCCCCTTCCTCTATGGAAATTAAGGTAGTCCATTTCTCCAAGAAGCTGCTTCTGGAGGGATAGGGAGAGAACAAGACTAACAGCCTTGGGCTCATGATTTCTACCTTCTCTGGAGATGAAAATGGCCACATGCACGTGTGGCCTCCAAATCAATGACAAAAATCTTCACCTTAAACATACCACAGCCGAAAAATCAGGGCCTTATGTAAGACAACGTGTCTGTGATCTTTTTAAAGCCCATATAAGATTTCCATATGCAACAACTACAGTCTCCATTTGAGATCTTCCTGAAACTCAGTGACTCGTAGCTTCTCTCTGGATTTTTCTGTAGGTGTTTTATGGGTTAGAAGAAAAGAAAACTGTGGCTCAACACAGGGAAGCAGAAATAACATGAAAGATTGGTGGGCTGGAAGGACAAAGCAGCGGGAAGAAGGAAGCAGGGATGTCTAGCTGGATCGAGCCTCGGACGGAAGTGTAAGATTTGTCAGAAGTCTTCCTGACCCAGCCCTGGGGGGCAGTGAGCAGCAGGAGAGGAGGACATAGCGGCCCAGGGAGGCATCCGGCATCTTGCAAGATGCCTAGTGTTGCAAGAAACAGAAGGGCGTCTGCTGCCCAGGCAACCGCAGGCCTGCCCTCTTGGGGAAGCAGCCCTTTCAGGAGTTTCTGGAAGGCCTGGAGGAGTGGGAGGAGCCTGGAGGGGCAAGACTGGAGCTCTCGCTTCCGCTTCCGGCTTGGCTTGCGTTGAAGGACGTCGGTTAGGAGAGCTGACCGTTTGGTGCAGCTGATCAGCGAGCCAGAACTTTCAGAAATACTCAGCCTCTTGGACTTTTTTTGTTGGTGTTTTGCCATTCATATGTCTTCCTTTGTGAGATGACAGTTTTTGAGTTAAACATTGGAAGTCTTCATTTCCAAGCAATTTAAAAGTTACCTTCATTGGGAAGGCCTTTGGACTTTGCATCTTTATCCCTAGCAGAGTTCTCTGGCTATTAAGTGTTGAACAAAAGAAAGCCCACTGTTATCTGTGAATGTCTCATCGGGAATTAATTCAGCCCCTTCGATCACATCTCATAACCAGACTGGGGAGCAGTGCAACAGAGGGGTTTGGCAGAGGAATTCTTTTAGTGAAGCAAGGACATAAAACACACCAGATGGGGCAGGTCCTTAAGATGAAGAGACAGAACAGAGTTGCCTGCTGCACCTTCTAGAATCTAGCGGTTGTCACAGATTTTAAACAATAATTGCAAAGACAAGCTTGGTATTCATGACTTAGCATTCTCATTTTGTCCATTAGCCTCCAGAGAACCAAGACATGTTGGAATTTCTAAGTGTGTTGAAGTGCAAATTTAAACCAAACTTAAAATAAGGCTGGGGCGCGTGAACAGACCTGGAAGCTTTTGTTTCTCTCAGAGCAAATACGGTAACTCTTGTCATGTGATAAAATATTTTGTGTCTTCAGACACCCCCTCACACCATGTATCAGTGTGCAAATTGGAGCAATCTTTCAAGAGGACAATCTGGCACAGGTATTAGGAGCTTTAAAAGTGCTCTTCTCGGGGCGCCTGGGTGGCTCAGTCAGTTAAGCGTCTGCCTTCGGCTCAGGTCATGATCCCAGGGTCCTGGGATCGAGCCCTGCATCGGGCTCCCTGCTCAGCGGGAAGCCTGCTTCTCCCTCTCCCACTCCCCCTGCTTGTGTTCCCTCTCTCTCTGTCAATTAAATAAATAAAATCTTAAAAAAAAAATAAATAAATAAAAGTGCTCTTCTCATTTGAACAAGTGGTTGCTCATCTAGGAATTCAGGCAAAAGAAGCGAAGATGTACGCATGTAAAGGTGTATCATCAAAGAGCGTTATGGAAGTATTGGAAATTGGGAAGAGACCAATCCAGAGGCCCGGGAAATTGGCTAAATTAGCTAAATAAGTGATGGACCTCCATTAATGCAATGCTAGCTAGTCATACAAACAAGTGCCCTTTCAAGACCATGTAATGATGTGGGCTACTTTTCATGATCCTTTTAGTGATGACGTAGCTTATAAAATGGGGTACTTAATCCATTTCAAGTTTTGTGTAAAAATTGGGGGGGAACAACGTATGCATAGATAAAGAGATCATTGGTGCCTCCCTCTCGGTGACAGGAGAGGGTTTCATTTTTATTTTTTGTACTCTTGTATATCCCACAGTTTTGTTTTGTTTGTTTGTTTGTTTGTTTTGTGCATTAACCTGAGTTGATTAGGCCGTTAGAAAAAAATTATTTCAAAACTCAACTTCACCTCTTTGCTTTGGGTTATAAGAATCACAAATTAGAGCAGTCGCCTGCCCATTCTCGAGGCCATGGGATAAGGTATAGAATTCCATGGGAGCATCATTTACTGCCCCAACAACTCAATGACATTATAAAATTACTGCCTAATGTTCGTACAGAGAGCTATTGTTGTTTGTGCGATTTGGGGAAAAAAATAAAATAGAACAACAAAGAGGAAAATGCCACAGAAAGCTATGCCAAAACCTAGGCTTTAAAAAGCCCTTTTCTTCAAACTCAGGCAAACAAGGTGATTTTTTTTATTATGTTATGTTAATCACCATACATTACATCATTGGTTTTTGGTGTAGTGTTCCATAATTCATTGTTTGCGTATAACACCCAGTGCTCCATGCAGAACATGCCCTCTTTAATACCCATCACCGAGTTAACCCATCCCCCCACCCCCTCCCCTCTAAAACCCTCAGTTTGTTTCTCAGAGTCCATAGTCTCTCGTGGTTCGTCTCCCCCACAAGGTGATTTTTATATGCAAACCACTGCCCTTTTGCTCTTGAAGATAGTTCTTTCTTTTTCTTCTTTTTCCAATTTTTATTTCATACTTTCAACTATAAAAACTCAGAATTCTGACCCCAATCATCTCGAAAGTATGCAAAGCAAATCAAACGATTTACAAGCATTTCTCTTTAGTGCATTTGAAGAAATTTGGAACAGAAACTAAAGGTGTGGCTTCCAAAGGAAAGCCTCGTGGTGTTGCAGTTATTAACACTATATTTATGTGATTGTTGTCTCATCTTCTCCAAGAACCAAACAGCAAAGTGTTTATTGTGTCTTCTCTCTGAATAATATGCAAACTCTTTTCTCTTCCTTTTTTTCGTGGTGTGATTATGGGCAAACTCTACAACTGGTGACAATTTCCCCCCACCTCTGACCATTACCGGCATCTGAATGCATCCTCATGAGAGCTATTGGAGTCCAGTCAGGTTCCTTCAGAAGCCAACTCTGAGCCACGGGTTTGAGCACAAGTAATTTATTTGGGAAGTGGTCTCAGGACACTGGTGGGGGAGAGGAGAAGTGAGACAGAGGATCACTAATATAGGGTTTGATATCACACAGATGATCACTGTGGGCAACTGTGGCTTAATTCTGCCGGGCACTCCAAAAATCTGGATAAAACACGTACCTCAGAGTTATCCTTCCTGAAGGACGAGGGAGCTGAGGTATTGATACACCAACTCCCATTGGTCATTGGTTGAAACAGCTCTCAGGGGATGGAAATTCCCCAGCTCCCCCCAGTTGCTCTTGCTGCCCCAACAGCAAAGCTCTCTCTGGCAGCCAGAGAATGTTCCCAGGCAAAAGGCAGTGCAGGTGCTGGCAGTGGGGAGTTGGCTGGTATACAGTGAAGTAGTCTGAGTGAGGGGACGTGGGTGGGGTGCCAACAACGTCCACGACAGATTTGTTCGCCAAATTAGTATTTGGATACAAAATGTATTTTTTCCTGCTGCTCTGTAAAGCTAGGAAGCATACCTAGAAAACTCGGGGGCTCTTTAAAGGAGGTAAGATGGTATGATCATGCTTGAGAGTAACTTGTTCTCTGGAAACTTTGAGGAGAGGCATATCCTAGGACCAATCAATTGTCTCCTAGTTTAGAGAAAGTGCCTCATGTGTGTGTCCAGAGAAAGTACAAAATTTCTCTTGCAGCATTTCTGGTAAAGGGGAAAAAATGGAAAAAACCAATTGTCCTTCAACAGAAAAAGCTGAATGCAAAAAGGAAGCTATTGAATGGTGGACCCAGAATATCACATTTATAATGTTTAAAACATGACAAACAGGATTATATATAGTTTATGAATTCCTATACATGCTATAAAGACATCAAGCATGCATGGGAATGATAAACACCAAATTCTGAAAGCCAGTTAGCTCTCGGGAGGGAGGGAAACAGGTGGGATGAGGAAGAGGGACACGGGAGGCTTGAACCACATCCAAAATTATGCTTTTTAAAGATTTTTTATTTATTTATTTGAGACAGAGAGAATGAGAGACAGAGAGCATGAGAGGGAGGAGGGTCAGAGGGAGAAGCAGACTCCCTGCCGAGCAGGAAGCCCGATGCGGGACTCGATCCCGGGACTCCAGGATCATGACCTGAGCCGAAGGCAGTCGCTTAACCAACTGAGCCACCCAGGCACCCCTAAAATTATGCTTTTTAAAGAACAATTATCTGAAGCAAATATGGCAAAAGATTAAGATTTGACAAAGACTTCTGTAGGTGCGTGGATGTTGTTTAGAATATCCCCTCTACTTTTCCGTATGCCGGAAACATTTCATACTAAGAAAAAAGTGAAAACAAAAGATTACGTTTGGGGCATCTGGGTGGCTCAGTCATTAAGCGTCTGCCTTCGGCTCAGGTCATGATCCCAGGGTCCTGGGATCGAGTCCCACATCGGGCTCCCTGCTCAGCAGGAAGCCTGCTTCTCCCTCTCCCACTCCCCCTGTTTGTGTTCCCTCTTTCGCTGTCTCTCTCTGTCAAATAAATAAATAAAATCTTAAAAAAAAAAAAAAAGATTACTTTTTTTGTGCCATGCGTAGTTTTGCCATTCTTTGGAAACAGGATTGTGCGATCGAGTGATGGAATTGGGATTTTTTCCCCCACAGTGGATTTCAGTTTGAATGCTGCACTTTGCAGCTTTTATTTCGAATTTTCTAGTTCTACTTCCCAATTCCAAGGTCGTGTGAGCTGTGTGATTGTACTCACTTAAGAAATCTATTATTTCCTTTCCCTTCCCAAGGTTTTGGCCCCAGAAAGGGAACTCCTCCAGTGAGTTGCCTGGAAGTACTATGTGGTACTATGTGGCTAAGTCCAAGCTGTGGGTCTGAGGCACCAAACAAAACAGCCATATCTTAGGACGGATCCCTTGCCCGGCTCTGAGCAAGAGAAAGAAAGAGAATTGCTGCTTTGAAAGACCTGGATTCTGGACTTCTGTACGTCTGAGTGTGCATTACATTCCTGTCAAAACCCAGCCATCTGTAACATTCCAAATTTCTGCGTGAAAAGCAATAAAATGAAGAGCCGGTGGGTTCATTATTAGTTACCTGGCGAGGCCGGGAGGCAGATCATACGGAGGGACGATGAATCAGCCTAAGCTTGCCCAGTCTTTGTCGGACAACCTGGCTTCCAGATTTCTCCACATTCCGTCTCTGCTGGCTGTGAGAACAGCCTTAGGCAAAAGGGAGAAGAAAACAAAGTTTGTGTTAAGCACTCCCTCTTCGGTACTTCCGTGTGAGGCCAAACATAAGCTGGCAAACCCTTTTAAAAATAGAGAATACATTCACACGGTTTAGAGTGCAAAAAGTCCAGAAGGGTTTACAATGTTAAGTCACCTTCTTACCTTCCTTCTCCAGGCACCCGGTCCCCCAGCCTGGAGGCAGCCAACACTGGCAGAATGTTTTATGCACCTTTCCAACCATATTTTAGGGCTATCCAAACAAACATGTGAATACATATTTAAAAAAAAAAAACAGCCCAAAATGCATAGTTCTGTACCTCACGCTTTCCACGGAACACGTAGCTTGGCTATTGCATCATACCAGTATATTAAAATGTTCTCATTTGTAAAAATAATGCAACAATAGTCTATCGTATGGGTGTACCATAATTTATTGAAACAGTTCCCTCTTCATAGTCATACAAGTTCTTTAAAATATTTGGCTATTACAAGTCATACTGCAATGAGTAATCTCCACATACACTAGTAGTTGTAGAATAAGTTCCTGAAAGTAGAATTCTTGGGCCAAAAGCTATATGTATCCATAATTTTTTTTTTTAAGATTTTATTTATTTATTTGAGAGAGAGAGAGCACATGAGAGGGGGGAGGGCCAGAGGGAGAAGCAGACTCCCCGCCGAGCAGGGAGCCCGACGCGGGACTCGATCCCGGGACTCCAGGATCATGACCCGAGCCGAAGGCAGTCGCCTAACCAACTGAGCCACCCAGGCGCCCTCCATAATTTATTTTTTATTTTATGTTTTTTTGAGATTTTATTTATTCATTTGACATAGAGAGACCGAGCAAAAGTAGGGGGGAGGGGCAGAGGGAAAGGGAGAAGCAGACTCCCCACTGAACAGGGAGCCCGATGCGGGATCCAATCCCAGGACCGCGTGATCCAATCCCAGGACCCCGGGATCATGACCTGAGCCAGAGGCAGACGCCTAACCGACTGAGCCACCCAGGCGCCCCATATGTATTCATAATTATGACTGAAATGGCAACATTGCTCTCCCTAAAAGTGGTACCAGCTCACACCCCCACCAGCAAAGTGAAGGAGTGCTTATTTCTTCAAATGCATTTAACTGACCTTTCTCTTCCTACCTTTACACCTGTTAAAAGTCATTTTTGACATGGGACATTTGCTTTTTAGGTACTAGAAACTTGAAAAAGTACTATTGGTATAACGCATCCAGAGTTGGGGGAAATTACAACATGCTTTGTACTGCTATACTGAGGAGCCAGGAAAGGGAAGGAAAATTATAAAGACAGGAGGGTGACAAGAATAATGAAACAACAGGAGTGAAGACCAGGGAAGCGGGCTGGGTGCAGACAGAAGCTTTGGCGGCGCCTGGGGCTCGAACCCGCATTACTGCGGGCTGTGCTGACTCCGTGATCGCTTTCCACTCACAAATTTCTATGAAGCCTGTTGAAGGTGTGGCAAGTTCATCGTGTGTTTTAATATGTCATAGGGCGGGTCTCCCTGTATTAGTCTGTTTGTTTACCCAAGACATTTTCTAGCTATTTTCTCTTATTTCATTTTCTATATCAACTTTTGTTCTTCTATTAGAAAATATTGGCATTTTTATCGAGGTAGTTTTATATTTCGGGCTGAGTCCGGGGCAACTTGACATCTTTAGTTCGACAATGATTCGACATTTATTGTGCACCTACTGGGTGTCTGCAGTCTTTTGGGCATAGGGATAGAACAGTGAACAAAATGGAACAAAAAATAGTGCCCCAGAAGACATTACTTTTTAGGTGGGGAAAGAGGGAGAGGGAGAAGTAGGGGCTATATACCACATCTTCTGTATCCATTCATCTGTTGATGAATATCTCGGCTCTTTCCACAGTTTGGGTATTGTGGTCATTGTGAAACAGCCAGTTTAAATCCAATTTAGTAATTGTCAGATACAAATAGCCCACATAAGAAACGCGAGGCGACCAGGAAAATCATTTGCACTTTATGCAAATAACCATGTGTGACCAGGAGCAAACTATGACATACGAGTTGGGGGAAGGGTGAGGACAATGGGAAGGGAGATGAGTCAGTTCATCAGATAGGAGCCAGGGGCTCTAGCGACCCATCTGACTACAGATGCAAGTGCCTCAAATCGATCTTTTCATCAACACGTATTGATTATTGTAGGGGCTCTGCGTCATCCTTGTGGCTACCCAGCATCTCTTGCAAAGCCTTTCTCTGCTCGGGGGAAACACACAGGTTATGAGTTCTCAGTCTCTGACCAATTGTCCCGGTTTGCCTGGGGCCCAGGAGTTTCCCGGGATGTGGGAAAACCAGGAAAATCCAGGACAAGCAGGGTTTAGTCGGTCACCCTAGGTTTTAGCTCTCAGACGTTGAATCGGAGCTAAAACCCGCAGGCTTTTTGGGGGCTAGGATGGAGCATGCAACCAAGACTCTGCCATTTAGCATCTAAAAAGCCACCCAAGACCCAGAGTCAGAGCTGAGCTAGGAAGGAAACAGGCTTGCAGTGAGCTTCTATTGTGCTGGCAGGGAGACGGTCTGCCTTTCGGGGCGGGGGCAGTGGCTCTAAGTTGGAGTTCCTGACGCAGAAGAGCCGGAGGCTAGAAGCGCTATCATTTGCAATTGAGCTGACGTCCTTGGCAATGGGGGCCTGGGACGGGGGGGTGGGGGGGGTGGGGGGGGTGGGGGGGTGGGCAACAGTACAGCGGCAGGGGCGTCTCCCCCCGAATCCGGCTAATGTGCAGCATGGTTTTGGCATTTTTCCTGGAAGCTACGCCTTGGGTTTGTTTCTCCAGCCTTTCCACGATTCCGGAGCTACTGAGTATCTTTCAATAAACCTTTTCCTGCTTAAACTCACCAGAGAATGGATTCCATCGTTTGCCAGACAGAATCCTGACCAATAAAATAAAACTTGAGTACTTCATATATGGGATGATGGATACAGCTCCTTTTAAGTGTATACTTTGTTCACGAAAAAGTTTTTTTTTTAGATATTTGGAGGGAGAGGCGAGACGAACTGCCTAAGGGAGATTCTGCTATAATTTCAGATTCCGAATATATATATTTATCACATTTCTGGCACTGTAGTACTGATTACTCATGCTCCCTTTGTTCTCTTTTTGTTTTTTTTTTTTTCATACCCTCATGCTCCAGCGGGTTTGCTAAGCAAATAGGTGTATGCTGTTACGACACGGGGTGAAAAAATGTGGTGAATATGTGTCAAGTATGTTTATTTCCATTGCTCTATTTTTTTCCCTACTTTTTATGTATTCAGCTCTTTTGCACAATATCATTCGAAAAGTTTTTTTGGAGGGGGCTGCATTTTCCTAAATTGCAAACCAAATCTTGCATTTTTAAAAAGCAAGCTTTTTATTTTGGAATAGTTTTCAATTTATGGAAAAGTTGCAAAGATAGTAGAGAGAGTTCCCGCCTACCCTTCACCCAGCTTCCCTTAATGTTAACATCTTAGGTAATCATGGCATTGCTCTTCATTTTCCGTGACACCTAAATCACAAAGAAATGTCGGACCTTAAATATCACATACTATCGGTACCTTGTGAGCAACCCCTCATAGATAAACAGAGGACATTTGAATTTTCACAATGTCTTTGTATTTTTTTTTTAAAGATTTACTTATTTATGTGACAGAGAGAGACACAGGGAGAGAGGGAACACAAGCAGGGGGAGTGGGAGAGGGAGAAGCAGGCTTCCCGCGGAGCAGGGAGCCCGATGCGGGGCTCGATCCCAGGACCCCGGGACCATGACCTGAGCCGAAGGCATACACCCAACGACTGAGCCACCCAGGCGCCCCTCACAATGTCTTTTTAAGTTCTTCTCACTCTATCTTGCTATATATTTTGACGTGGAAGGCTCTGCTGCCAGACAACTTTGCTCCGTGTAGATCTCATTCTGGACTTGCTGTTTCTTGTTAGCACCAGTGTCCTTGAACGGTGTGTGCAGATCACAGCTAGAACTTGAGGAGCCACCCAAGGATACAGTTTGTTGGAGGTAGCCCATTAGGAAGTAAGCTCAGCATTTCAACATCTAGTTTACGCAGATTGGGGAAAAGAGAAGAACTGGTGACAAAGGGGGGATGTTCAATCCACCTGCACATACAGCACACCATCCAGCCGAGATCTGCCAACACTGTTGTGCACATGAGAGGCTCTTGTTCGGATGCGGATTCGGATTCAGCAGACCTTGGGTGGGTGGGGGCGGATTCTGCATTTCTAACGAGCTCCCAGTGATGCTCAGGCTGTTGTCCACAGACCACACTCGGAGTGGCAAGGCCGTGAAGACTGTTGCATTGGTCGTGATGCAACTTTGTAGATGGCCTTAAAGGAGCCATCCTTGTCATGGATGGTGCTAACCTCAAGACCAGAATCAAATGGATTCGGAGTGACGTTGTTTTTCCTGTAACATGGATTTGCATCACGGGCTTATATAATTCTCTTCACATATGGATGGCCTCTGAAAACAGTGAAATATTATTTTAAAAAGTAATAGATTTGGATGACCAATTATGAGCATTTAAGCTCAGATGCTAAGTTCCTGAAGAAGAAGTAAAGGAAGATTTATGGAGACTCAAGACCATGGGACTTGAGAGATGTTGGAAATTTTTATGGGTTTGTTGAAAATATCCTCCACAGTCACACGCCACATTAAGGATAAAACATGGGACAGAATGCATTATTTTGTATTAGGACCCAATCTGACATTTCATAGAAGACTTTCATGCAGTTTGATAATACTCGGCGACCATTTATTTAAGGAATCCAAGACTCTGTGACAGTAGAGCAGATAGGGAAAAAGGGTATTTGTGGAGATATTTATAAATCAAATCAGTTCTCAAGTGCGATCAAAAGAATTGATCTTCCTGTTATTTTCGGATTTCCAAGCTAGATTGAAAGTTCAAGTAAGAACAGCTCGTAGATTTGAAATAGAAACTGCTACCAATGATAAAAAATGTGATTTAAGCTTAGGAATAAAAGAACAATTATATGCCAGAGCTACTATAAATACTTTTGCCTTTATGTGCGATTTATTCTAAAGAACCAAATTTTAAAAACCGTACACAGCATTTCTATTTTCTGTAAGCTATTACCTACCAAATCGTGGAACGTGGAATCTATGTTGAAAAACAAGTCAAATGCCACAAAACACACTGAAGGTTACAATTCATCAAAATTCATACCTGCAGAGTCTCCCTCCTACCTGGGAGAAGGAGAGCGTTTTCTATCAACTCCTTGACTAGAAAGTTCGGAGAGTTGAGAGGTGAATGTGTGTCTGCGGGTAACTTGAGTGCCATAATAATCGCACTGGACGATCCTATGGGAGTCTGTGTGGATTGACGTTACCCAGAGGATCGGGGGCTTCTGGCCATGGGATGCGAGTGAGGGAGACACCCTGAGGGATTCCCCGTTCTGCTGAGGTGGCCCCCGAGCAGTGTGCATGGGACGTATAAGACAAGAGCTGTGAATGTTCCACTCAACATTAAAAGCCCACGGTGGGTTTCTCTCTCCGATTAGGACATACCCCAGATTCTAATCTATTAGATTATTAAACTGACGACTAATAATACTAACAACAGAATTCAGCATAGTATCATACGTATCATATCTAGTGTTGTATATGTTAGTTTCTGATTGCTGTGTAACAAACTTAGAGGCTTCACGAGGCCACGGTCGAGGCACCAGCTGGGTTGTATTCTCATCAGAGGCTGGACTGGCCAAGATTCTGCTTCCCAGCTCCCCCAGGTTGTTAGAAGAATTTGTGGTTGTAGGACTGAGGTCCTGGCATCTTCCTGGCTGTTGGCCAGAAGATGCTCTAAGGTCCTAGAGGCCACTAGCATTTCCCTGCCATGTGGTCTTCCCTTGGGTAGTTCAACAGGTCTGTGTGCCAACAGGAAAGTCTGCTAAGAGGGAGTCTGCTATAATGTAACCACAGGAGTGACATCCTGTCACCTTTGTTATATAACAGCCTAAACATAGAAGTGACATCCCATCCCCTCTGTCATATTAGAAACAAATCCCAGCTTCCATTTGCGCTCAAAAGGAGGGAATTATACAAGAATTACACAAGGAATTATACAAGGAGTCCGTGAGAAATGAGACAAGATGTGGGACACTGCATTACTGTTTTTGTTTGAGTGCTCTGCTTCATTCGACATGCTGCCTTTGTTTACCTTTGAGGGCCTGGCTCATAGCAGGTGTGTGATGAACTGAGGGACAGCAATCCTTCTGGAATGGACTTCCTTTTTCTCCCCTCTCTGACAGGTGAAGCTAGAGGCAAACAGGAAAGGTGTTAAAGGGAAGATACTTCCCATGCTGCCTCCCAAATGAAACCCTGAAACATGACAATATCTATAAAGTTATAAGAAAACTTCAAAATCGTACGAAAAATGCTAACTCTGCTGCATCTATCATCTCAGTGATCAGGGGAATCATTTTGTTGGTGTCCGAAGAGTTTCTAAAAAGTTATTATTAAAGGTGACACATAGGGGCGCCTCAGTGGTTCAGTCAGTTAAGCGACTGCCTTCGGCTCAGGTCATGACCCTGGAGTCTCGGGATCGAGCCCTGAATCGGGGTCCCTGCTCAGCGGGGAACCTACTTCTCCCTCTGCCCCTCTCCCCTCTCATGCTCTCTGTCTCTCATTCTCTCTCTCTCAAATAAATAAATAAAATCTTAAAAAAAAAATAAAGGTGACACATAGTATTTCTTTTCTTTTACCAGTCTCAATCAAGAACTCACTTGGTGAATAGGGCGGTATTCACTTGGTATGTTTGTGCCATCTTTCAAAATCTGTTCGTCACTGTGGCTTTTAGATGCCACCATGGGAAGTGGCATGGGAAGTGGCGCAACCCAGCGTACAGTTGTCGAGGTTGTGCACTGTAGGACCCCAGGGGTGCCATTTACATAGGCCACAATGTCTGTTTCAACCAGTCCCTCTGAGGGAGGACGGTCCATCACTCACTTCTCCCCAGTGTCAATATTATTCTTAGTAAGAATATTCTGCAGAACAATGGACCATTTCCCATACAAATCCAATTGAGCTTCAAGGCCCCTCAGGTATATTATCCTGATTTTACAGACCAGGAAGCCAAGGCTGAGAGGGTTTACGTAAGTTGCCTGGTACCTAACAGTGTTCAGACACAGCCAGGGCTGGAACTCAAGACTGGGAATTTTAACAAAACATCCCACTTTTCCCAAAAAGTCCCACTTTCCTCCTTATAGATCTGTTTTTGTTTGTTTGTTTGTTCTCATCTGTCCTGCTCATAGCTCTTCTCCAGATCAATTTGGAATATGCACACAGCCCACACAGGTGTTAGAATCTCTCACCCTGTTAGACATTCTTCAACTCACCCTAATCTACAAAAAAGCATTTGGAAAACTGCACCGCCTTCTTGGATGGAGGGCTTCTGCTTCGTTCTACCTGTCCATTACATGGCAACACATTCACTTTTGAGTGTCTGGCCCATGGAAGGGAGGTGGACAATGGTCTTTCTGGAATGGGCTTCCTTTTGCTCTCCTTTCAAAAGGACATTGAGCTTAGAATTTGCCAGTTGCTTGGCATCTTGAGCAGAATCCATACATTTTCAGTCCAAAAAACGTTCATTGGGCCCAGTGTCCCAGTCACTGAACTAAAGAAATGAAAGCTCTCTCAGTCCTGTCATCAGTGGGGTTGAGTCGCCTCCTCAACCTCCTGGTCACAACAGTGTTGTCCCCAATCCTGTAATGATTCCATGACTGCCCCATGATTGATTGTATTCATAGTGGCAGACTTCACTGTATCTTCAGGGAAGATATTTTCTTTTTGGTTCTTGCCAGTTGAGTGTGGTTAGAGAGTCAATGATGGAAATTTAAGAGAGCTTTCTTTTTAAAAAACACAGTAGGAGAGAAAAATATTTGGTCAGCTTTTCAAAGTGGAAATAACCATGGGGGAAAATGCTGTAGCAGGTATTTCCCTTGATTTTTTTTTTTCAAGTTCATGCTGCATATGTTCTTTAGAAGTAGAAGCAGAAGGGAAATGTGGACGGAAATTCTTTGCCTAGGGTTTCTCACATGAATATGAAAGAGTGACAAAAACTATCCATAGGCTGCCTGCTACCCTTTTAAACTGTCTGCTCTTCTCATTTGATTACTACTGTCAGCCTAGTAGAATGTCGTTGCGTTTAATAGCTGGCAAGGTCTACACTGGGTTTATGTACTCACTGTCCCAATGTGGTCTGCTCGATTTTTGTTCAGCAAATATTCACTCCCCTTGCCAGCCTGCCCCGCACCCCCATCACCTGCATGGGAGCTTGGCTAGGTGACCAGCCTGGGCCAGTGGAATGAGGGCAGAGGAGATGATATCTCGGTTCTGAGGCTAGGCCTTAGGAAGATTAGCCCCGCGGGAGCTTCTGACTTCTGCCATAGGACTGATAAGCCCAGGTAGCTGCCCCTTCTCCGGCCCGAGCCCCCGAGTACGATGTATGGCCCACACCTGGACTCAGCCTGCCATCTGAAGCAGAGCCCCTCAGCCAGGCTCCAGAAGCAGTGAGCGAGCCGCGAGGGAGAGGGAATGGTTCTTGTCGCAGGCCCCTGACATTTGGGGCCGGCATATTTCATAGCTAATGCAATACTCCCGCTGGTAGCAGGGCCACAAAAATCACAGGATGACTGCATTCATCTACTCCAGCCCTTCTCACGCTTGAGCCCACGTCAGAGCCACCCGGAGGGCTTGCGGATCAGATTCCCGGGCCCACGCTCCCCGAGCGCCCAAGTGGGTCGATCTGGGTTGGAGCGCAAGAGTCTGCATGTGAGTCAAGCTTCTTGGTGATGCTGGTGCTGCCAGTCCAAGGATCCACTTTGGGAACCGCTGGTGTAAGCCACTGATTGCTAATAGGATGAACCATGTTTGGCAGGTTGTGCCGCACAGATAGAAGAAGTTGAGTTCTTCGGATGGAGCCATCTGATGATGTGCCCTAAGCTGGGAACAGGATC
>NC_138385.1:100518469-100542470 GCF_054177405.1 Leptonychotes weddellii | reverse complement strand
GGGGAGAGGTTCATCAACGAGCATTTTAGTTTTGTTAATAAACATTTATGTGTCTTCTATCCTGGTCTGGAGACATGGAAGATAGGATTGGAACACTTGAGTTTACTGGAACACTTGAAAAAATGTACAGCAAAGACCATGAATGTAGGCATCTTTACATCAGGATGAAAAACGAACAACTTAAGGAATCATCTGGAAGTTTTCAAACATCTGCAGACTTGGCCTCATGTTGATTTTGCCTGAATACAATAAGTGTGTAATTTGGAAATGGGAAGAGACAAGTCTAAAACATTAACTGTTGGATCGTCTTGCACATTCTGCTCTCAGTGTAGATGAGGTCCCAGTGGCCTGATGCTGACGTATTTATTGATACAATGAGAGGCAGGAAGCTGATCACAGCTTGGCCAGGCACAATTCCCAGGAAGAAGAGTAATGAAATCAGATCACTTATTTGTAAAATGCATCCAGCTTTGAATTACATGGATTCCCCTGAGAGCCCATATTTGTTATATAATGGAGGACAGTTTATAGAAGTCCCTTGATGGGTGATGGGTAGACAGTCAATTTGATTCTGAATTGATATTATCCTTATTCACATTTACCAATAATCTTTTTTGAAGACAGACATTGCTGACCCGACGCCAATCCTCACCCCCTGAACTCTAGTACCCTGCCTCTCAAACTTTGCTGCATGTTGGAATCAAACTGGGGAATTTTGTACATGCGGAAGTCCAGGCCATATCCCAGACCAAGTTCATCAGAATCTGGGGACAGAACTCAGGCATTAGCATGCTTTATAACCCTCCAGGGGATTGCAAAGCACAGCCTTGTTGGGGGACCAGTGCTCACCTTGCTATTCAAAGCGGTGCTTGGCGGAACGGTAATGCCAACTCCTGGGAGTTCATTAAATATGCGGAGGAGTCTCAAGCTCCACCCCAGACATACTGAATCAGAATCTACTTTTTAGCAAGACCCCCTCCCCCCCACTCAGATGAGTTGCTTGCACAGTGAAGGGTGGATAAAAGTCGCACAGCCCAGCAGCTGTGGATGGAAACCACTGCTGGCCCCAGCTGTGCGGACCCTTTCCTGACTTCCAAGCAAAGTAGATCTTGCTGCTGCCTCCACGCCTGGCAGGGAGCAGGGCGCTGACCCCTCCCTCACCTGTCTTGACAAGTGCAGAATGTTTCTCTCCCTTTGTTCCTGAGCAAAGATTGGCATTTTTCAAAGGGAGGGGAAAGCAAGAGGGAAGGAAGAAGGAGAAGCAGAGGATAAGAGGCATGGTCACCAACACGTATTTCTTATTTTATCTGGAAACCTCCCACATCAAGCCTTGGCTGTCTCAAATGAAAGGAAAACTCCAGTTCCTTTCACCAACGACCAGGAGAAAAGTAGCTTAGGGTATGCCCCGTATCGAGGTCTGAAGGATGGGAGTTGTATTTCCTTTACCCCTGGGGTCAGGAAGATTTTTCTATGAAAAGCCAGATAGTCAATATTTTTGGCTTTAGGGCTATGTTTTCTGTCGCAACTATTCAATTCTGCCACTATAGTGTGAAAGAAGCCATAGGCAGTATGTAAATGGATGGGCATGACTGTGTTCCAACAAAATTTATTTTCAAAAATAGGCAGCTCTTCCAAAAGAATTAGAAACAGGTACTCAGCCGAATCCTGTATGCAAATGCTCAAGGCAACACAATTCACAATAGCCAAAAAGTGGAAACAACCCAAATGCCCATCAATGGATGAACGAATAAACAATTTGTGGTCTATCCATAAAATGAAATATTATTCAGCCATAAAAATGAATGAAGTGTTGATGCGTGCTACACTGTGGATGGACCTCAAAATCGTGATGCTAGATTTCCAGTAGAAATCCCTTTCATCCTTCCTTTTCAGTGGATATTGTTCTTTGAAGGAAACCGTGGTCTATAGAATCACGCACAAATAAAATACTTGCTTTTGCTTTAAGACACTAAGTTTTGGAGTAGCTTGTTATGTAACATAGATGGACTGATAGAGCTTCCATGAAATTCTATATTCCTAGCAAGGAATAGAAGACTGAAGGGTTTTGTGAGATGTTTCCAAGGACTAGGGGAAAAAATGGCTTACATCACTTTCTTTCACATTCTATTGGCCAGAACTTCGTCCTGTGGCCCCATTTAACTACAAGGGAGTCTGGGAAATGTAGTAGTCCTGTAGTCCCAGGAAGAGGATACAGCACATTATCTGCCATAGCTATTCATAGCTTTTTCTCTCATTTTCCTTCTGGTGGAGGCAACACGATCTCGGTTCTCTTCCTGTAAGTGGCATAGAGCTGTAGCACCGAGGACTTGCAATCTCATTTCTTGACTGATGCATCTTGTTATGTTATGCATCAGGTTAGTACCAAAAACGCTCCCCGCCCCGCAAAATCAGACCTGACATTTTGGCAATCCTGGCAATTCAGACCTGGCGTTTCCCAATGTTGGTATCAGGAAATACAAAGAAACAGAGTTGTGTAGAATTCCTCTGCCCTCAAAACCAAAGCTGCTGTCTTAATAGGTATTATACTTACCTTAATAGGTATTATACTTATAGGTATTATACTTATTAAGTATATTATTAAGTATATTAATAGGTATTATACTATTAAGTTTCCCCATTAACTTTGTGCCCACCTTCCTGACAACCTTAAGATAGTATATCTTAGTTCTTGTGGTGAGAGAAAATTTTATTTTATTTGCAAAAATAACATACATACAGATATATTTACAGGAACTATTTTTTTTTTAAATTTTTAATCCGGACAAAACAATGAATAGGAAACACTACTGAAAAGCCCAAGTTGACATACAGAAGAGAAACAGTTTAGAGGAGGCCAGTTTAAGATTCAAAACGCAGGCTGGCTTGCTGTGGTTTGAAGTTCCAAAGTGGAAAACTGAGGGCTCTCATGCTTTCACATGTCACTCTTTCTCTATGATTATTAAAATTTATTTTTGCATTGAAATAATAACAGAAAAAGTAAATCCTTCTCCTGATGCACGATCCCTGCCCATCGTGTTCCCAGGGCACAGTTGCTGGTGTAAGGTTGAGGAGAGAAGGGGAGGAACACAAAGTCTACGGACACACAGAAAATGGCTAATATTAGCGTCTTTTCCACATGGTCTCCTCCAAAGAACAACATCCATTGAAAAGGAAGGATGAAAGGGATTTCTACTGGAAGCCAATTTTATTTTATTTTGTTTGTTTATAACAGAGAGGTGTTGTTTAAAAGAGGAGATGTAAAAGGGAAAATGTGGTAAAATTATAGAAAGACTAAGCGGAAAAGGAATGTTCTGAGCCAATTTCCTCAATTCAAGTCACTCAATTCAATTGGCTCGATTCCATTCAAGAAAATCAACAAACATTCACCCAGCATCTATAGTGTATCAACCTTGGGGATGCAATGACAAGTAAGACCCAGTCTGCCAGCAAGTATCTCAGTCCTCGTGTGAAGAAACTTAACCTGGAGATCCAAAATGACTTCTGTAAGTCCTATGACTCGTCGGTGGGGAAAGCAGGACTGACAGCCCTGCCTCAGGCCTCCTGATTCAGCAATGGGCCGCACAGGCTATCGCTTCCCTACACCAAATCAGAGGTGACACCAGACAACTCACCCAACTAGTCGTATGCTTCATCTATGCAACGCTCAAAAGAAACCAGCCAAATGAGGTGCTAAATATGAGTGGTGAGATTTTATAAGTAGGGAGAAGGGAAGAAGGACAAAAGGAATAACAATGCCTTAGAAAATTTTGGTGATTTAGACACTGGAGTCAGTCATATCTGATAATGACTGAATTTCGAGGTTTGGAGGAATTGTGGGTCTCCGCAATAAGGTATAGTAATAATGACTGTAGCCATAATATGAGTAGATAATGCTTTTTCAGTGCTTACTATGTACCTTTGCCTTTTTTAAGGGGCATATTTAAAATAACTCGTTTAAGTCTAAAAACAAAACTATGAGATAAATATTATAATTATCTCCATGTAAGGGCTCTTGCCACACTTTCTTAATGCTGTGTGACAAACCTCCCCAAAACTCAGTGGCTTATAACAACCACCACCTATTACTGCACTTGACCGTATGAGTCAGCTGGCGCTTCTGCTGGTCTTGGCTGGGCTTGCTCATTCATCTACAGTCACCTGCAGGTCACCCGGGGAAGCAGATCTAGGATGGCCTCGGCTGCGTTGACTCCACCACATGCTACCCCTCCTCCATATGTCTCTCAGATCCCTTCAGCAGGCTAGCCCAGGCATTTTCCCACGGTAGAGGCAGGGGTGCATGAACAATCAATAGGACAAGAAGAAATGCCCAAGCAATTTTGAAGCCTGCTTGCATCCTACTTGCTGGAAGTCAGGGGAAGCATTGGGATCATCATCACCAACATCTACCACAGAGGTTAAGTAACTTGTTCTTTTGATTAGGATGTGTGCTCACCTGTGGGTAATAGAGGTCCAAAACAACAGTGGGTGGTTACTATTCCATGTAGTCGTCCAAAGATAGGCAGTCCAGGCTTGTACGTTTGGTGTGCTCAAGAAGGCCTCCAGGTTTCTTTTACCTAGTTTCTCTGCCTTCCTCTCAAGAGTGTCCCCTCTGCAGGGTCTGACACTGGTCATCACTTCAACCTTGTTCCAAAGTAAAGATGGCTATCAGGGAGGGAAGAAAAGTATGCCTTCCCTCCCCCTTACAGATATGAGTAGAAATCTCAGGATTTCTACTTTTGGTAGTATGAGCTGGTTGATATGGACCAATCCTCCTACAACTAAAAAGTTAAAACCTAAGAAGAATCCAAGGGCCAGTAAGATATTGAGAAACTCTTGGTCTGACACTCGAGAGCAGCTGCTGACTCAGAAGAGATGAGCACAGCCCTTAGAGCTGTCTTTGTCCTAGGGGATGCTTAGTTGTCCTTCTGGTGACCCTGAGGGACTAGGAGAACAAAGATCTAAATCCTGTTTAGGCTGGGCAGCAAAGGATTGTGCCCTAGAAGTAATGGTAAACTGGAAGTGACCTAACCCTTGCCTCATCTGAAACCCAGCTTTGCAAAACTATGATTTTCCCTCAGAAAAATCTCCCATCTAAACCTTCGATCCAGGCGATGCTAAACTGCAAGCACTAGCGCCAGGCACCTAACAGAGATAAACATAACTGAGAAAAGCTCACCTTAGGGCGCCTGGGTGGCTCAGTTGGTTAAGCAACTGCCTTCGGCTCAGGTCATGATCCTGGAGTTTCGGGATCGAGTCCCGCATCGGGCTCCCTGCTCCGCAGGGAGCCTGCTTCTCCCTCTGACCCTCCCCCCTCTCATGTGCTCTCTGTCTCTCTCATTCTCTCTGTCTCAGATAAATAAATAAAATCTTAAAAAAAAAAAAAAGAAAAGAAAAGCTCACCTTAGTCTTCAAATTATTCCTACAAATAATACTTCTGATATAATATCCAACACATGATCAAAGCTAACTAGACAGCAAGGAAACAAGACCATACAGGCAAGAACTAACAAAAACAATAGACAATAGAAACAGACTTGTAGACTATAATGACTGGAATTATCAGATACAGACTGTAAAAGAGCAAAAATTATTATCATTATACAGCACAGAAGGGGCGCCTGGGTGGCTCAGTTAGTTAAGCAGCTGCCTTCGGCTCAGGTCGTGATCCCAGGGTCCTGGGATGGAGCCCCACATCAGGCTCCAGGGAGCCTGCTTCTCCCCCTCCCTCTGCCTGCCATTCCCCCTGCTTATGCTCTCTCTCTCTTTCTGTCAAATAAATAAATGAAATCTTAAAACAAAAATGACAACAAAGAATATGAAAACAAAATCTAAGAAACTGACAGGGAGCTGGGAGATATAAAAATTGATGTAACAATTTTGTAAAAGAGCCAAATAGAAATTCTAGATTTGAAAAATACAACAATAGAAAATAACAAGAGTAAAAACATATTGAGAATAAACCCAAAGCAACAGTTCAAACGAAGCACAAGCCAAAGGCTGAAACTCAGAAGAGACAGAAGATAGTGATAAAGCTTAATATATGTTTAATTGGAGTCTCATTAACAGAGGAGAGAGAGGGAGGGAGTGAAATTGGGAAAGAAATAATTTTGAAGTGATGAAGCCTGAGAAACTATAGAAATGATAGAAGACATCAATACACAGAGGCCCACTTCGTCCCAAACAGAATTTTTAAAAACCCACATGTAACACATTTTATTAAACTTTAGAAAACAGAATTACTCCATCCTACGCCTTTTGTTCTCATTGTCCAGATCTTGGTCATGTAGCTACAACTACCTGCAGGAGAAGGTGGAAAATGTGGGTTTTACTCTGTTGCTTATTCAGATTTTTATGCTCTGACAAACACTGCGAGTTTATTACCATGAGAGAGAAGAGACACATCAACACCGACATTGACGTCTTTCCGAGGTCACACAGCTAGTAAGTGGCAGATGGGATATTTGCTTCAGCGTGGTCTGGCTCCATGGCCTGTGCTCTCAGCTGTTTGCTGTACAAGCGTGAGACTGCAGTCCAAACGCTTCAGTTTGCAGCCATTTAGCACAAGTCAACAGAGTGTATTAATTAAGCAAAAGGACTATTAAAGACAGGTGGGAAACAGGATAACCAGACCAAGATCGTGCCAGCAAAAAACTAGCACTTCTCAAATATTTCAGTGTTGTTTATATTCATTAAGAATACGCTGCCCAAGGGTGCCTGGGTGGCTCAGTGGGTTAAGCGTCTGCCTTCGGCTCAGGTCATGATCCCGGGGTCCTGGGATCGAGCCCTGCATCGGGCTCCCTGCTCAGCGGGAAGCCTGCTTCTCCCTCTCCCACTCCCCCTGCTTGTGTTCCCTCTCTCGCTGTCTCTCTCTCTGTCAAATAAATAAATAAAAATCTTTAAAAAAAATAATGTTTCTGAGCACAAAAGACAAGGTGTCAGTCTCTTCACGAGTTGAGTCTTTGCATCTCAAAATCAGAATCCCAAGATCGCAAGTAGTAGAAGAGATGAAAAGTTGTTCTTGTCTTTCAGCATCCGAAGTCAATTTCTTTCAAATGTGACCTTAGATATATACCAAATAGAGTCGTGTATTTTTTTTTTTTTTTTTGTAAAGTAGCTCTAAGCCAGGCGCTTAGCAAACTAGGACCCACCGGCCAAATTCCTCCTGCCTTCCGTTTCTGTTAATAAAGTTTTATTGGTACACAACCACATCCATTCACATATGTATTACCTATGGCCACTTTTGCACTACAGTGGCAGAACTGAGTAGTCGTGACAGAAACCACATGATTTGCAAAGCCGAAAATATTTACTATCTGGCCCCATTCATAAGCAGTTGGCCGAGCCCTGTTCTAAGCCAATGACAACTTCATGATTCCAGGCAAAGATAAATTCATCTTCATATTCAGCCTCATTATAGAGGAACATCTGGGGTCTTTATCTCCTCTTGGCCTTCTTTATTTTCAGGTGGGAGATTTAAGCATTTTTTTTTTTATTATTGAGGTAGAGTTGACATATGTTATATTAGTTTCAGGTGTGTGGGGGGGATTTTTGACTGTGTGAAACCTCCTCATGTTTAATGAGCCCCAAGAATCGAACTTGACAATTTTGGATCTGGTGTTTAATAAACCAGCATTTCATAAATTCTTTTTTTTTTTTCTAAAGATTTTATTCATTTTTTGACAGAGAGAGACACAGTGAGAGAGGGAACACAAGGAAGGGGAGTGGGAGAGGGAGAAGCAGGCTTCCCACGGAGCAAGGAGCCTGATGCGGGGCTCGATCCCAGCACCCTGGGATCATGACCTGAGCCGAAGGCAGACGCATAATGACTGAGCCACCCAGGCGCCCCCAGCATTTCATGAATTCTTAATTTCTTTTTTTTTTTACTGAACTAAATAATTTTCCAAATTTAATTTGGTCAAGTAGCTTGATAAGTGTAGGCAAAATAAAACTGTCTCAGACAAGGAGAACGCATTGCCCCAAAAGACCTGTTTGGTGCAGGTTTCTCCAAAGAAAGGGTGTTTTCTCTACGATGGATGACTGAAAACCAAAGACATGTTCTTCTAAGGTCAGACCATAAGGAATCATAAAATCAATATTTCTGACATTTATGGATTTGCTCCCATTAGTTTTTGGCAATACACGACTTCTTGATTTTTGAAAGAGGTACAAAATGGTGCAGAAAGCTTCTGGAACATGAATAAAATATATATTTTTTTATAATTTTAGTGTAAACAAATTCCAAACATATGGATTACATTTCCTTTTAAAAATAAAGGGTTTTAGCATTTAATGGGAAAAGCGATTTGCAAAGTATGCTTTGGATTTTGCCAAAACCGAATCACTCAAAATGTACAATTAACTCTAAACGAAACCAAACTCAGTAACTGTCTTTGCTTTAGATGACTAAAAAACACATCTCCCATTGTTGTTCATGCCTTTCAGTTCCCAAGTCGAGAAAGGGAAGTCAGAATATGCTGTGAAATGTACTGCTCTTCGTAAAGTCATGCATCAAAATGTAGTTGAACGGGAGAGGGTTTCCCAGGGGAGAACGTGTGACCTTCTCATGTGTAAATCTGGTCTGACTAGTTACCATGTTTAAGAGGAATTACAGAGAGGAACTGACGTGCTTCCTGGTAAGGGATCAAGTTGTTAATTTCCACCGGCTATGAAATGCTTATTTGTGTCCTGAGAGCTAAATAATCTGACAAAAGTCTTCTACATTTTAATGACCTTTTATATTGGTAATGAGAGCAGTAGAGTGGTAATAAACATGCCATTAAAAAATGCATAAGGTTTTTTAAGGTTCTTCTCTTAGATCATATTCATTTGCAGAAACAAACATTGCTGTTTTAAAATCAAGTGGGACCGACTGACTAATTGTTGGGGTGAGACACCGAGGACTACTTTCTTTCCTACTTGCAGTTTCCAGTTCTCCATGGCAGGGATCGAACTGACTCTGGGGCGGGCACCCACCCAAACCGGGAGCCCAGGGCTTTTGAGAACTCATGTATCTACCAGTCTCTACTCTGGAAATAATACATGTGCCTCCTCTGAGGAAACATCAATTCAATTATGAATTATGAATTAGGGGTGGTTTGGAATACACAAGTGATCCTCATGAGAATTTAAATTTTAAATGGAACTTAGGCTAGGAGAAGCTCTACAAGCCATTTGCGAAGAGTGGATGAGGGTAATAAATTGAGGAGTGCATTATAATGATGCAAATACATTCTCAGTTCCGGACAGAAGGGGGAAAGCGAAGGGGCACTATTTAAATATTGAAATCTAGGAGCATAATTAGAACAGATGCAAAACCACCGTATACACAGAAGAATAAACAAGGAGAAAAAGGGAGGGAGGGAGCCCTCGGCTTGTTGCCCTCCCAGCCCGCACCACATGCTGAATGAAGCAGCCGTTGGACGGTCTCGCCAAGTCTTTCGTTTTCCAAAGCACGATCCGGTGAGGAGAGGGATTTCATATTTTCATATCCGTTTCTCCAGCTCTCTGATGCCACGCAAAGGGTGCGAGAGCAAAAGAAAACGTGTAAAACTGGCATTTCAAAGGTCAACTCCTGTCATGTTCCAATAACATATTCTTATTACATTATAAAATAATATTACTATTATTTTATAGTCTCATTAATTCCATGCGACTCACAGTTGTCCACGCTACACATCCACTTCGAAACTGCTCGTCTCTTACAAACATCAGTAAGCCCATTAAATTTAAGTCTGCTATTTTCAAGTTCTACCCGAACCGATCTAAACGCCGAAGGTCTGCTGTTGACGGAGCAGCAGGCGGCAAAAGCAGCAATAATCACCACTGTTCCTTGTGAATCAAATGCTTTTGCAGTTCAGGAGATTGGTCCCAGCAGTCAGATCATGACTTCTTGAGTTGCCCATTATGTGGTTAAAATTTACATAAACATTAGGTACACTCAGTCCCTTCCCTGTGGCTTTTCCAGAAGGACCGCATTCCTGTATATTTATTAGCCACTTTCAAAGCTTCTTGTTGTCATAACTCGCAGAGAAGAGAAGGTCGGAAATATAAAGAAGTCTTAGATTTGTATAAATCAGGGCTGTGTTCATATAATCTTATGAAGATTTAATAAGTAAACACATAGCTGAACTCTAGAAGGCAGTTGGGGCAAGGTTAGCCTTCTCCGTCTCTCTTTCTGGAAAATATCCTTAGGTCACTTCCCTTTCTCTGGTCATTACACACCTCTTCCCCATCTGCCTTGATTTTTAGGGGATACTTTCCCTCCTGATATGGTATCACACATGACCTCTTGTCACCTTCCATCAGAGCCCTTGGCCTGTCTTATTTTATTTTTTTTTTAATTTATTTTTTTTTTTAAAGATTTTATTTATTTATTCATGAGAGACAGAGACAGAGAGAGAGAGGCAGAGGGAGAAGCAGGCTCCCAAGGAGCAGGAAGCCCGATGCGGGACTCGATCCCAGGACCCTGAGATCATGACCTGAGCCGAAGGCAGACGCTTAACCATCTGAGCCACCCAGGCGCCCAAGGCCTGTCTTATTTTAAACTTCCCTCTTGTTCCCCCCAGTCGCCCCCCCTCCCCGCACTGTCCCATTTTCCTGATCAGGACTCACTACTTTTCTCTGGCTGGTTTACTCTTCCATTTCTGGTCCTTGTGGAGGCATCAACACGAGGTTCACGAAATTGTTTCCATTTCCTCCTGGGTCCACGGGAAGACTCTTGCATGGGGGGGGTCATGAGATGATGCACACAAGATAGATCGGGGGCAATGGTGACGTTTGCCTCTTCTGGGCCTCCTGAAAGTCCTGCAGAATCTTTCACTTCCCTTCCGTCCTCCCTTCACGGATGGGTCGGTTAGAGAGAATTGGGCAGGACGGTTCCAAGCTCTGGAGATCTCTGGAGTTGTAGCGTTGGTGGAAGCCCAAAAGAGAAGGAGCCTGGTTGAAAGAGAGCTGCCCGGGACAGCTGTGTGATGGGGGACATCTGCTCTGCACTTTGTGTCAGCACAGAAGCTTCGATGGTGTTAAGCCACTGATATTTTGGGCTGTCTGTTATGGCAATTTGCCTGTGTTGACTCTTGCAGCGATGCCTCATGTGACCTTCAAGATTCAGCTCGACCATCTTCTCCTCTATGAGATCTTTCCTCTGTGGGCTTCTAGAGCACCTTGGTTTGCTCTAAGAGTACACAGCTTATTCAGTTGTATGAGTTGAAATGCATCTTTTACCTCCAGCCCGTCTTTCTTGAAGACAGTAACGTCGTATTCTAGTGCTTCCTGCGGGGCCTGGCACAGGGCAGAAAGACACTCGGCGAATCTTGGGAGATGTAGCCCTTCCTCGAGAAGAAGCCATCACAATGAGGAGGGGGGTACTTCAGACACTGTAGCCCTTGGGGATGGAGAGGACTTGGTGAAAACGGAAGATGTGGGGGCAATGAGCCGCATGCCCTTCAACACCATCACCTACCCTGTTTATTACACATGGAATGCTTTGTCATCATTCACTCCATAGGGAGTGTAAATGAAGGCAGGTTTACATAATGTAGTGATAGGGCTTATATAACCATTTGTTCTCTATATATCTGTCTTTGTCTGAGCGCTGTTCTAGGCACCAGGGGAAAGGAAGTGAATATGACAGATCAGGTCCTTGCCTTCAGGAGTCTATTTTTTGAACCGTTAGCATTATATCTCTTTTGAAAAGCACCTTTCCTTTGCATGAATCATGGGGATGTTGAATAGTGTATGAAGCACAGGCTATTCCTTCTGGGCAAACATAGAGACCAGGTAAACAGTAGGAGCCCCTGGAATTCTAGATGCTATAAATAGGGTATCCATATAATTGCTCATATCCTATCTTCCACTGTTCATTTGCAAGGATTTTATTATCTGATTACAGAGGTCACACATGACTTATAATTTAATTTCTCCACCTGCACTTTTTCCTTCTTTTAAATTTTCGAGAGCTCCTTGAGGTTGAAGACTAAGTCTTTAATTCAGTTCAACAAGCAGTTATTGAACACAATGATCTATTTAATTCCTTTGGCGGGGGAAAGATTGCAGACCCCTCTAAATTCCCATTCTATACTCCTTACAAATAATCCCTGTCAAGAACTGGGCTTTCCTGGGGCACCTGGGTGGCTCAGTCAGTTGAGCATCTATCTGCCTTTGGCTCAGGTCATGATCCTGGAGTTCCGGGATCAAGCCCCACATCGGGCTTCCTGCTCAGCAGGGAGTCTGCCTCTCCATCTGACCCTCCCCCGTCTCGTGCTTCCTCTCTCTCACACTTTCTCTCTCAAGTAAATGAATAAAATCTTAAAAGGAAAAAAAAAAAGAACTGGGCTTTCTTTGAAGCATTTATTGCTCAAGTCTTTTTTGCCACATAAGATTTTACTTGTCTCAGATTTCTTTTTCCCATCTTTTCTTCCATACTTCCTTCCCCAACATTTTAATCCCTATTTTTGAAAAATTATATCATTCAATTAGTAAATTAAATCAAATGTTGGATGTCCAAGGGAAATTCCCTCTATAAAGGAATTGTACAGAGAATTCAATCATTTGATTGCATTTACTATCTATTGTAGAGCAGAACTTTTTAAAAACCAGATTTGATTAAAATAGTAACATGTTTACATTCAGTTCCAATTCATTTCATCTTTTTAATGTAGAGCCTTCCAGAATGAGGTTTCTGAGGCCTACCCCACAACTGCTGCCCAACTTGGTGGGAAGGGACATTCAACAATGTGTCAGAGTAACTCAGGAGAGCGGTCGAGAGCGCTGCAAGGGGGGCAGTTTGCACCCATCTAAGGAGGAGGAGTTGGAAAATCAGAGGGAGGGGAGAGAGAAGTGGGAAGAAGCCACCAGAGCAAGAAGGAATTCAGAGATGCACACGTGATACTCCCCGAGAACACAGAAAATAGAGTTGCCAGATTTGGCCAAGAAACAGTGAAAAGTCTCCAAAAAAATGACAATAACAAAACATAGGATACCCGGTTAAACTTGAATTCCAAATAATTCAATTGCGTGGGACGTACTTCTACTAAAAACCTGTTCGTTGTTTATCTGAAATTCAGATTTAAGTGGGACTCTGTTTTATCTGGTGACTCTAACTAAAAAGCCACTCGGCGTAAAAGTGAAGATGTGTTTTTAAAATCATTTGTGTGCACCCACGATTGGCTTTCTGTCTAGAAATAGTCATCCAAAGGTGCATTATCCCGGATATTGTGAACTAGAACAGCCGGTTAGGTATGACTCACATGTGGGTCCTATCCTTTGCTCCTGGGCTAAGGAGTGTGTCAAATAAAGAATCAAGAAGCGTCATGAAAAGAAATGATTGGTTTCCCAGAAGGGACTGGCCTTGTTGGTGGCACCACCCAGAAGCAAGTTCTTTATAACCCAAAGGAAGACTTCCCAGTGGCAGCGTGAAGAGCCCTGTCCCCAGCCCAGGCTGAAGAGGCTGGAGCAGGCAGAGGGTATAGGGTGAGCTGAGAACAAGTGCCCGTGGGTCAGACCTCAGAGACAGGAAGTGGCCCTTGGGAGATGCCTGGGGGAGGATGGGGCACCAGATGGGCGCCCTAAGGCAAATTTTTAAAACCTAGGCTCTATTAATATTTTGGACTAGATCACTGTTGTGGGGGCCGTCCTGTTGAGCAGCATCCTTGGCCTCTGTCCACTAGATGCCGGGAGCATCCCTCCCCCTCCAGTTTTGACAACCAAAAATATCTCCAGCAATTGCCAAATGTCCCCTGGTAGGCAACATTGCCCCAGGTTAAAAATCCCTGTCCTATGGAAAGAGAAGCCAAGGAACCAAGAGCAACAACAGAACATACCTAAAAAACGAATGGGGCAGGCAAGGATCTGTAGCAAGGGGAGCAGAGTCCCATAATTATAGCAAAATCTCACCATTGGGTTATTTACTCAGGAAGCCTGCCCCTCCCTACCTGCCGCCCTCCCTCACCACTTGCAGAGCCCGGAGAAATGGCAGCCCATAGGATCTCCGAGGGCATAGGGGGAAGCTTTAAGAGAAGACAGTCATTACTCTCAGAAATTGACCACCACAGCCTCTACCTGATCTTCCTGCTTCCACTCCTTCCTTCTATAGTATCTTCTCCAATCGCCAGGGAAGTCTTTGAAAAAGCAGAAATCAGGCCTCGTGACACCCTACATAAGACCCTCCAGTGGCTTCCTGCTACACTCAGATTAGACCCCAACTCTTCCCCATGACTTGCCAGGGCCTGCGTGATCTGGCCCCTGCCTACTTCCCCACCTTCACACTGCCCAGATTGCTCCTTGATCACTACCCCCAACCACATTGGCCTGATTGCTGGTCCTACCCCAGGGCCTTGGGTCATGCTGTCACCCCTGCCTCAGATGCTTACTCTCCACAAGGTCTCTGTTTGAATACTACCTCCTTGAATTTTACCTTCCTAAAATTACCTCCCTAACCACCATGTTTAACTGGCTAGTTAGCAATCTCTTGCAAAAGTTCTGCCTTTGCCCCTTACCATGCTTATTCTTTTTTCATAGATTTCATCCATGTTTATATTTCATTTATATTATCCAATTATTCATTATATTCATTTACACTATTCAATATTTTTGTGCTTACTTTTTTATGGACAATATGTTTACAGGGTTATTTACTTGCCTCTGTCTGCATCTTCAGGGCCTAGAAGAGATCCAGGCACATAGTAGCAACTCAGTAAACATTTGTTGAACAAAAGAGTGATGGGAGCTTGGCAAAGCTAATTACAGAAATGTTGTAATTAGTCGTGTATGTTTAACCTAAGCAGTCATAAATGTGGTTAGCATTTCTCGGTCATCCTCTGTAATCTCTTTGTATTTTGAGTGCCACTGGAAAACATCAGATCCATATCATTTACAGTTTAGGAGGAAGGACCCTATGTCCCCAGATGCCCGGGAGTGTCCCAATTTGTGCCTATTGTTCCAATGGAATTATTAATAGCACCGTCACTCCCAAGAACACCCTGGTTTGCACAATAAATTGAATTCATACAGGGTATGGATGTGTCTTTTAACAAGTATGGGCAATGAGTAATAGAGGCTGAAGATAAAAAGGGATGAAAGGGCTGGAACTTTCAGGCATGACCTCATGGAAGATTTGGAACTAGAATGGAGTCTGGATGGGTAGCTAGGAAGAAGGAAGGGCTTTTTTGGATGGAGAAAGTCACACGTGCAAAGGGACAAAGATGAGACTTGGTAAGACCCGGCACACTGTGATGGAAGGTTTAGGCAAGAGAACGATCAGGGGTAAAATTCGAAGGTAAATAAGGGGCAGAAGGGAATGGCCTAGATTCCAAGGCTCAGACTTAGGGCCGCATCCTGTAGGCCGTAACTGTCTATTTAAGGCCAACGGCATGCTCCTATCACTTAAACGCAGATTTAGATGGCCAGGTTGGAATGTTTGACACTCATTGAAAAAACAATTCCTTAAACACAAATGACTCGCTCAAATCAGTCCCAGATAAGACAGGAGAGAAGACGATATGGGCTTTAGGGGAGCCTAGGGGAGGCAGAGGAGGCTTGTTAACGGCAGCTGTTTCAACAATTAGAATTAAATTCAGCACAATGATTCAATTTAGGTTAACAAAATCGGGTCTTACATTTCACCTTCTTAATAGCTTCCACTCCTCCAGCGAGCCAGGAGAGCTTGGTTTGGGGATAAGTCACTGCCACTCTTGTTTAGTCAACATTAGAACAACAAACCAGAAGAAGAATGTCTGCTCTCGCACTCTTGAGAAAATAATCAAGTCACTCAGGACTTAATCCCCAACCACTGTAGAAAAAGGTGGGCATGGCTGACTCATCACTGAAGTGAGTGATTTTTATTGTTGGGCCAAGTCTTATTTCCAAAATAGGCCAACAACGTTTTGAAGTCTCACTGAAGCAAACAAATAAACAAGCGAAATCCCTCTTTCAGTCAACTTCACCTCTCTAGAAGTTTTGCTTTTATAAAAAGGATATTTTACCATTCGGATGCATTTTATTCCACGGATACTTTTTCTAGAGCAGATGGATCTCCCCTCTCTTCTTCGTTGGCCAGACACGAAAGAACACTGCTAACACAATGATCCAGCACAGCCACGGATTGTGGCCTGGAGTCTCTAGTCACAGGTGTTTTTACGGAGACATGGTTTTGGGTTTAAAAGCATCTTTGTTCTCCGATTAACCCTCTGGGTTCCTTTAGAGAAAACCTGCTTTATGAAAAGGAGAAAAAACAAAGGCAGAGGCATATAAAGGTCTGATACCATCTCTTACCACCGCAAAGAGGCTAGAGTACGAGGAGTGGGATAAGTTAACCTAATTGTCACCAAAGGGTTTGAACTTTGGCTAAGAGTCCTTTGTCTACTTTTTCAGGAAAAGTCGGGGAAACCAAAGTCCTCTGGTTCTTGCATTTCCATTGCTGTTTGAGATGTTCCATTGCAAAAAAAATCATTCTGTCAGATAAATGGTAGAGTGGCCTTTAGATGGCCAAGCCCCATGTGCTGAGCTGACGGCCACAGTAGAGCTGAGGAATCAGTGACAAATGTCTATACACAATAAAATCAAAGATAGTGGGCATGCTTTTTGCAGTGGATTCAATTTAGAACTTTCTGTTGTTTCATTGTTGGCGATGGGCATGGTGGTGGTGTTTCTGGAGATGGGATGAAATTTAGAGCTCTGTTTGGATAGATGTCTTCAACTTGCTCACCGATAGACTAAGAAGATTAGAAACGGAGGTGGAATGAAAATCTACACATACAAAGAACAACAAAAATGAAACGAATCATCTTTAAGAAGTTAACCAATCTCTTTTCAGGGTTGGTTTCTATTTTATTTCCATTAAAAAGAAAAATCCCCAAATTATTGGAAAATAATTAGCTGTTTCCCTCAAAATAAAACGATAGTCCAAAGAGAGCATTTCTACATAATATGGTGGAATTGACATTCTGGAATTTCCAAGGCTAGGGCATAAGAAGCCTTGCCAGGTTCTCTTGGAATGCTTGCTAGTGGGGAAGACTGCCACCATGCTGTGAGGAAGCCCAAGCTAGCATGTGGAGAAGCCACATGGAGAGAGAGGGGTGACCAACCAGCTCCCATAATCCCAGCCATCCCAGGCACCACACGTGTGAGTGCCAAGCCTTCAGATGACGCCAGGCCCAACCTCCATCTGATAGCCATCACTGAGATGAGACTCCGAGCAAGAACCATCAGCTGAACCCAGTCTACCCACAGAACCATAGAGATAGTAATACACGTTTTTTAAAGCCACTAAGTGTTGGGTGGTTTGTTGTGGGGTAATAGATCATTGCAACCGTCCCTGAAAGTAACGTCAACTTGCAAATTTGGTGACGACCAGAGGATAAAAGGATACAAAGGTAGCTGAGAGCCAGGACTTTGCCTCCAGGCTGCCTGGGATTGACTCCATGCGTTCAAATCCTGGCCCCACCACTTTGGATACTTACTTGCCCTCTCAAAGCCTTAGCTTCTTATTTGTGAACTGTGGATGATGACAATAGTGTGTTTGAATGGTGCTTGTGAGACACAAATAAATTCCTACAATGTACATAGCACACTGCCTGTCAAAGGGTGCCCACTAAACAAATTTCATCTTATTAATAACGAAAACTGCCCATAAAAACTAAAAGGCTTTGCGGGAGAAAAAAATTCATTTGCTTATTTAAATAAATGAATTCTGTATTTGGATAATTTGTTCTAGTGTTTCTAGTGGGCTCACGCGCTCTTTGGAAAAGAATCATCTCTAAGATGGTAAACTTGGAAAAGGAGCTGGCACATTCAAAGATCGTTTTTCGGAAATGATGTTCTCTCTTATGTTGGTGAAAAACTTAATGTTTCTTCTAAAAACCCACCAGCAGAGAAGCAAACACAGAAATGAGTCTGAAGGCGTCTGTGGCAAAGTTAACTCCACCGGGCCCTGGGTAATGTATACTGTACATTCCAGGAATGGTGCTGCCTTGGAAATTTATTATGTGTAACATTTAATAAAGGGAAGAGTTTAAAAAAACACCCTGGAGATCTGTGTTCTAATTGAGTACCTGCTTTGATGTGTGACTTAGAGCAAGTCACTGGAGCTCTGTCTCTTATTTCCAACTACTATAAAACAGGATTATGAACACATTCAGAGCATCCTCAGACAGTGAAAAATAAAGGGGAGGCAGAGGACCTGAAAATGTGGATGCTTCAAAGAGAATGGCCAGAGGTGTGTAGGATAATATCATTAGCATCAGAACAATGAGGAGTCCCTGCGAGTTTCAGCAGGGGCTAGACTGGGGCAAGGAGCATGAAAATGTCCTAAAGGCATGGACACTTCCAGCCTGCTACTTACGGATGCCAGAACGAGACTAGAAAGTCCCACCTTCTTACCTGTGGAATAAAGTAGTATATATGATCTATATCTATCTATCTATCTATCTATCTATCTATCTATCTATCTATGGTATATATAGTATATACCATACAGCCCATATACCATATCCAAGTATATGGACATGGGGGGTATCACTTAGAAAACTCCAATTGAAGTCATACCCACTTGGTTCTGAGCAAACACAAGCCTTTAAAATCAGGGGAGCCCATGGTCAAAAAAATTCATCCTACAAAATGTTAAGTGACTGGAGAATTTTCCAATGGCCAGGAAGGGCATGTCTGTTGGATCTAATAACAACAGGGTGTTAACTGCAGAGAGTACTAGCCACATTTTACTGAGAAGGACCCCTTTCATTTTGGGAGAATTGCCACTCTGAAGAAATTGTTGACAAATACATGGTCTTTCTCTAGTATTTGTATTGGAATGTCTATCTCTTAAGTCTTGGTTAGGCCTAAATCACCTTCATCGGCATCATGATTCATCCCAAATTTGGCACATTCTTTTGTAGGCTCTCAAAGTCCCACGTCTCCCCAAATCATATGTGAATTTAGAGATTAACTGATGGGGAGCTGGAGAAAACAAAAGGCACTTCCATTTAAAGATCTTACAGAGACAGACCTCTGATGTATGTTACACTGAGCTCGTTGGAAAAAAACAAGACCCATTCAAATCTCCACACAGCAATCAAGGAGTTTTGTTTCCTAAATGGCCAAGTTGGAGTGGAAACTAGGGAGAGGGTACTCATAAGAGGAGACAGGCAGAGGGCTTGATCCTTGGGCCACCATTTTGGTTAGGCCACCAAGACACCCATGGGTTTTGTAAAAGAAATACCTTATTAAGTATGACAAGAAATCCCCTTGCTCTATGGGTAGAGGTGAGGGGGCTGTTCTAGCAGATGATTGATCCCATATTTGACCATCTTTTTTCTTTTATTAGTCTTCTGGGTTTATTACCTTCCCTTTTGTCAGCTCCTTTTAAAAACATGTTTGGGATTGCAGAACCTTACCATGCAATATGTGTGAGGCTCTTTATGGATTTCATGACACTACTACCTCCGATGTTCGACAGACTTGTAGGTCACATACCTGAGTCGGTAAACTGGTTCCATAAAGGGCCAGATTATAAATATTTCCGGCTTTGTGGGCTATACAGTCCTTCTCAACTCTGCATTGTAGCATGAAACCAGCCATTGACAAAACATAAAAGGGTGAGCGAGGCTATGTGCCAATAAAACTTCACTTACAAAAATAGGCAGTGGGGTGGGTCTTGGGCCCATTGGCTGGTGTTTGTAGACCTTCGGTCTAGACTCTTGCTGTTCAAAATGTGCTCCATGGACCAGTGATCCCGGCATCACCCGGGAGCTTCTTAGCAATGCAGAATTCTGGTCCTAGACCTCCTGAATCAGAAACTGCATTTTCACGAGGCCCAGGGGATGCACGGGCATATGAAGGTGCAGCCCTGAGCTGAATGGCATAGGGTTTCCTCAGGGAACAATTCTATGTCCTCCTCTCACTGCCCCTAAATCTATCTTCCTCACCCTGTCCCACCAGATCATATCTCAGGCAGAACCCCTAGTTTTGGAGGGTTTGTTTTGTTTTGTTTCTTCTGGGCAGCAGAACAGTCTCATTCTTAGCTATTAAGAAGTCTGATCCAATCGAAACTGATATTTCAAGAGCAAACATTTCAAAGGCTCTCAGCTTTCCCATTGCTCCGCACGCCCAGCTTGGAAACCTTAGTGAAACCTATTTTCAGCCTTTCCCGCCTCTGCTGCCTGAAGCGTCTGCCTCCTCCAGGGTCCAGCTGGAGGAGGGAGGGAGATCGGGGAGCAGAGCCTTCTCCTGGTCCCGTGACCTCAAGGTCTGGTGTGGGAGCCTCATCGGGCAGTCGTGCAAAAGCTGGCTCTTTCTCCCGTGTGGTGCTTTTGTGGGATGTGGGCCACCTGCCCCCCCGGGACCTCAGGCTCCTCCCGGCTTCCCCACTCCAACCATCCTCTCTCTCGCTTACCTCACAGCCGCTCTGTGGTGGGGCCTTCTCACCCTGGCAGGCGTGTCCGTTGGCGGTTGGCCCCGGGGGGCCACCTTCAGCATCACCCGCTCAGCCCCGGGAAAACTTAACCCCTTTCCCCGCCAGGCTCTGGAGGTGTGGGCTGTGCCAACCACCGCAGCTTCTGACTTGTCTTCTCACCTTTGAACTTGCCCAGGCAAGAGTCAGGCACCAGTCTCTGTGGCCCAGATGCTGGGACAGGGGCAGGATCAGAGTCCCCGAGGCTGGCTTCTACTCTTGCAGCAGGCAGAGACCGCACGCTGACCGCCCTCCCAAAGGGGACCAGAGCAAACTTGTGACCCTCTCTCTTCTTTCTACGGGCTGCTCCCTTCTCTCAGTGCCCGGCTTCCCCCGCGTGCAGGCAGGTGGCAGGCAATGAGCAAGGGTCCCAGAGTCTGCTTGGAACCACTTAGCAAATCCTCCCTGGATAGTCTAGCTCATTTATTGTCTTCAGCTTCGGGCCCCGGCCAGAAACTGCCCCCAAACAGCCTGTTCAAGAGAGTTCGTTCCAGTCCCTTTATCCCGAGGAGGACAGTGACACTTAGTGAAGTTAAGTGGCTGGCACGGGGGCCCTGGCTAGTAAAGGGCGAGCTGAAGATCTACACCCCTGACTCCAAGGCTGGCCTTCTCCCTTCCCAGAACTGCTCTCTGAGACACTCTTCCAAGCCTTCACTTTATATCCAAGCAGATGGACCCTCTTGATGAACTCTCTTAATTTCCAGCTAAGAAATGTAGCCATTACAGCATCTTTCCCTATTCTGTGGGGTGGAAGATTCAGCAATCAGATAAATAAGGGAAAATTTTTAAGATTCGCTCACTGAAGAGAAGTCGGCCTGTTATATATTTTCTTTGTCGAGAAACCAGGAGCGAACTGACAGGGAAAATGTTTGCCCTGTGAAAAAAGTGGCTCGCCAAACAGAATATATTAAATGATTCCAATTTTGTTTTAAAAATATATGCGCATGCATATAAAAGTGCCTGGGACAATACATCACATGCTGTCATTCTTGCTGGGCTCTAGGACTTTGGTCATCAGCCTTCTTTGTCTACCCTTTTTATGCTCTTCTAGAGTGTTGGGTGTTTGTTCCAACACTCATGTTACTTTTATTATAAGGAATAGGCACACATTTATCTTGACAAAATATAGAAAGGAAGGCTGTTTGTTTGTTTGTTTTTAGCTTTTGTTACTATCAATTTTCCATTCCCTGTAATTTCAGCATCAACACACAGGACAGCAATAACAGCCTTTAGAATTTTGGCAAGTTCTCTTACCTGGGATCCGTAATCTGTGTCATGTGAAAAAGACAACCATGAATTTGATGAAATGTGATTTCCCGGGAAACGTATGATTTCAGGAAAAAGGATTTACAAAAGAAGAAGAAGAAGAGGAAGGAGGAGGAGAAGAAGAAGAAGAAGAAGAAGAAGAAGAAGAAGAAGAAGAAGAAGAAGAAGAAGAAGAAGAAGAAGAAGAAGAAGAAGAAGAAGAAAGAAAGAAAGAAAGAAAGAAAGAAAGAAAAAAAAAAAAAAGAAAATTAGTTCATTGAGAAAAAAAGTATTTGTGTCGGTTCTGTGTCCGGCAGGACCTTAGGATTGGAATCTTCTATGTATATAATGAAGTCGCCAGGAGCCTGATCTGCCTTCACCTTTGATCTGCAGAGGTCAGGGTTTCAACTGGGATGTTTGTTGATTCTCCTGCAGCATTCATTTATTTCTTGGTTTCCTGATGGCCCGTTTGAAAATCAACAAACTCAGTGCCAAACCCACAAACTCGGTTCAGATTGGATGACAGTCCAACCCACTCATCGTAAACTTGAGATGGGTGAGGCCTCGTAATATTGGGGGGCAAGGACATCCATCTCATTACCAAGTCTGAGTGCCCTTAGGCATCCGTCCTTGCCCCTCCCCGCATACCCTTCATTTTATCTTCACCCCAGCCGGAGAACGTCCACCCACACCCTTCCAGGTCCTCCACAGAACTGCCACAGATAGCCCTACTTTCAAGCTCCCATCCCAAGTAGGAAGGAATTCTTCCCTTTTTTATGGCTCGTCACACTTGTGGCTATTTATTTGTGTGTCTTACCTCCCCTGGGACGTTTTGGGACTACGCATTATTAATCACTGGGGTCCCCAAATAGCTTAGTGCAGCGTGTGGCACCAAATGCACACCAAATGCCTTTCCTTTAAGATCTAGTTATTATTTTTCTGCAAGGTATGCAAGCACGCAGTTTAAGGGGTTAAATGGTTCCGCGGGCTTGATTTGAAAAAGCAGCACTCCGCTACCCCCTCTCCTCACTTATTTCCTGCTCCCCAAAGGCAACGACCTTAACTCTTTGGAAATTGATCCTCATGCCTCTAGGTTGTGTGCGTATATTGCTACTTCTTCATTTTTTGATTTCTGCATTACCCATCAGCTTCCATTTTGGAGGCTGAGGATTGAGCTCTCCGCGACTCGCCACCCACTTGCCTCTGCCACCCACACGCACGCCTCCTAGCCTCCAATCCTGGAAGTACAGTCATGCTATAACTTCGGTCCGACCAAGATTCAGTTTGCATGATTGTGACGAGGTAATGCCGGCCCACCCAACTGCTCTCTCTGGGGGTAGAAATAAGCTTTTTATTTTATTTTATTCTATTTTAAGCTTTTTATTTTATTTCACTTTTTATTTTATTGGCTTGGTTTTCTCTGGACGTATCAGATGCATTCGCAGGCACCACCTTGGCTTTAAATCTCTCCTCTTACTGCTTCTGAACACTTCCAGGAAGTCTATCCAGTTCATCTTCTTAGGAAAACCTCTCCCAGAGCTTCTGCCTGCCTTGTCTCTCCACCACCCCGGGGTCTCCCTTCCCCAGAATCTTCAGGCTCCCCTGTACGCCTGGCTCCCATGCCTTGTTTCCTCTGCCTCCTTTCTGATTTTTTCCTTTCTGTGGTGGAGCGCATCCCTTGGTTGGTTCCTGAGAATGGATGCACGGGAAATAATTTTTTTGAGACACTGTGCGGCAGAAAATGTCTTTACCTTTGACTGATAGTGTTACCTTGCTCTGGGATTCTATGCCGGGGGTCATTTTCCCTCAGAAATTTGAAGGCATTGCTTTAGTCGCTCTCAGCTCCTGGTGGCGCTGCCAAGAAGTTTAATGCTGTTCTGATTCCTGATCATTTGTGTGAACATTGTTCCTTTTTCTTTCCTTTCTCTAGAACTCTGACCATCTTCTCTTGGTGCTCGGTGGCCTTATATTTCATGATGAGGTATCTTGGGGTGAGTCAACTGTCAAACATTACACTGGACACACTGTGGGGGAGCCTTACAAGTCGGACGATCAAACCTCTTGTTCCCAGGAAATTTTTTTGGAATTGTTTCTTTGATAATTTTCAACTCTGCATTGGTATTGTCCTCTACTTTTGCAACCCCTAGTTTTTGAATTTTGTCTCTCCGTTGTTGTGTCCCCTTCCCCTCCCTTTTATCATGTCTTTCTTCTCCCATATTCCTTAACTTCGTCTTTTAAGGCAATTTTGTGGCAGATCTGCTCAATTTCCCTTCCAGTACTTCAAGTCTTTCATTTCAGCTGTTTTATTGTAATCTC
>NC_138385.1:100434973-100517969 GCF_054177405.1 Leptonychotes weddellii | reverse complement strand
AAAGATTTTATTTATTTTTTAGAGAGCGAGCGAGAGAGAAACAGCATGAGAGGGGAGAGGGTCAGAGGGAGAAGCAGGCTCCCCGCTGAGCGGGGAGCCCGATGTGGGACTCGATCCCAGGACCCTGGGATCATGACCTGAGCCGAAGGCAGACGCTTAACCATCTGAGCCACCCAGGCGCCCGTATAATAGATCTTTCTTTTTCCCATAGTGCGCCTAGGCCAGCCGGGAAGGAGGAACGTTGCGTGTTGTGTCCCTCGCTGGTGATTTCCGTGTGTCGGGCAGGGTGCTGGGCTGTAGCCTGGCCCAGGGAAAGAGGGCTATCATCCTGGGCACCGGCTCGCACCCCACACCATGCCAGGGGTTCTTTTCAGTGACGAGATTAGAAATTACATTCCCGGGCACCTGGGTGGCTCAGTTGGTTAAGCGACTGCCTTCGGCTCAGGTCATGATCCTGGAGTCCCGGGATTGAGTCCCGCATCGGGCTCCCTGCTCGGCAGGGGGTCTGCTTCTCCCTCTGACCCTCCCCCCTCTCATGCTGTTTCTCTCTCGCTTGCTCTCTAATAAATAAATAAATAAAATCTTTAAAAAAAAAAAAAAAGAAATTACACTCCCTGATCTGGTTTGGGAATTGAGATTCCAAAAGGTGAGGAAATAGAACATTTCTCAGGCAATATGGACACTTCCACAAAGCTCTCCCGTGGGCGTTCCTCTTGTGGAACTAATTGCTACCTTTTTGTAACTTCCATTAGCATTTTATGGGCGCTGTTACCCCACTACTGCTTTTATTGTTGTCCTGACAGGATTATTGCTCCCCTGGGAGCTTGTGAGGCCCTCGAGCACAGTGACTACACTCCATCGCCCTCAGAGCCCTCTGGGCACCCCGGCCCAGGCTTCCCGAGCTGAGGGGCCTTGGCTGGCAAGAGGCTGAGCCGAGCATGCGAAGAGGGCTAAAGGAAATCGGATCAGCAGGCTGTACGCACCAGGCTTGCCGTCAGTTCCCAAACCCTTCCTGTTTCCTAACCTCGCATCCCGCGGTTTTCTGGGCGTGTTTCTAGAGCCGTCGCATTGAGTCGCTCAGCTGTACTATAAACTTCCAAATACATTCCTCTTCTCTTTAAGATCTCCAGAGTTGAGTTTCTTTTTTTTTTTTTTTTAAGATTTTATTTATTTATTTGTCAGAGAGAGGGAGCGAGAGAGCACGTACAAGCAGGGGGAGCGGCAGAGGCAGAGGGAAAAGCAGACTCCCCGCTGAGCGGGGAGCCCGACGCGGGGCTCGATCCCAGGACCCTGGGATCACGACCCGAGCCGAAGGCAGACGCTTAACCGACTGAGCCACCCAGGTGTCCCCAGAGTTGAGTTTCTGTGCTTGAAACCAAACCCAGGGCCTGAGACATTCTCCCACAGTTATCTGGCCTTCTCTCCCTTCATGCCTTTGCCCCCAATCACCCTGCTTCCTCTGTCACGTGGGGTGATGGGAGTCACATACTCTAAGAGCCATGGGAACTCCCGGAGCCATGGGGCTCCCAGGCAATTGACTCTGGGATCAAATTCCCTGTCACCTCGTGTTGGACCTTGGGCAAGTGGATGTCCAGTTACGCAGGATGAAGTGGACACCGTGTCTTCCTTGGGAAGTTGCTCTGAGGATCAAGGTAGCTAATGTACACCAGGCATACAGCTCAGGAGACACTGGTTACCCAGCTCCTGACTCCCCATCCTCAGTTAGCGGTGACTGAGTCATTGCCATGGATGCTGTGACCATGTAAATCCTTAATTATTTCTCTTCTTAGGTGCCGATGCCTTAGTTTACCCTGATGCAGGGAAAGCACCTGACCTCCCCTGGCCTGTGCAGAGGATTTGAACTTCTATTGCTTGACTCTGGGGAGGGTGTAAGGAAGCAAGACTTTGCTCTGGATGGCACGACCTCAGGAAGCAGGGCTAATTCTGGGCTTGGGTATTGCAATAAATCTCAACTAGGAGGAGGGAAGACGAGAACAAGGCCAAGGCTGTACTTGATAAAGAAGCAGCAGTCACTCATAGCAGCCAGGGGAGGGGGAGGCTTTCTATTTTGTGGCTTGGACATTGTCCGTGTTTTGTCTATGACCCAACATGTTTACGGAGGAGTCTTGTTGTTGTCTTCATTCATCCTGGTCACAGGGTGGCCTTGTCTGATGTTAGTGTTCTATGAAACCGTGCCTGTTCGAGAGGAGAACACCCAGGCCTAGCTGGGAGTGCCTGCTAGCTCCTGATGTCAGGGGCTCCTTCTCTTTTTCTCAACGGTAATTCAAGCTGAAATTGTCTCGTCGGTCAGGCTACAGCTATCAATTATATGGAAAATTTTCTACACCATGGTTTCGGTTTCTCAAGCCTTTATAATTATAGCAGACTTCAATTTCCTGTCTTCATGGAGTGAAAATCCTACTCATGGAGACCCTGTTATTGGAGGAGTCTCGACCCACAGGATACCGATCGAATTCTTTTACTCTTCGTGATAACTGCTAACCAGCACGCCGCCCTCTTCCTGGGCAGCGAGCTCTTGAATATTCCGTTCAAGCTAATGTCGTGACTTTTGTCTCTTGCAGTGATTTCAACGGCCTTGATGAGATTGGATCCTGAGCATTTTTAAGGCAGTACTGTGCCAGGCCGTTCAGAGCTCTCGTTGCCTGCAGCTCAAGGTCAGGGTTGTGGCTCTAGCCACCTCTGTGGGCAGCCACTTGCCAGACCCAGCACTTTCTGGCTCCAGCCGAAGGTTCCACGGGCATGGGCCCTCTGATAGGCACGCCTCTTTGCCCCTTCCTTGGGGTAAGTCTGCAATCCTAATGCCAACAAATCTGGGGCTGGCCGGCACAGGTGGGATCCTTCTTCCAAACGCATCGGGAGCCGCCCCCGCCCCCCACCTTGCACGTGAACATCCCCCCCCACCCCCCCCACCCCCCCCCGCCCAGGGGCTCCTCTCTCCACTCCCGTGACAGTGACCGGGGGCGGGACTGCAGGCCTAGGAGTTAAGGAAGTATTCTACCACACAAGATGGCATGTTCCACGCCCCCCTTGCAGGGAGTCGTGAGAGATTTTTCCAGGGAGTTCTCTCCCTCGGTTTTGGGAAGGAATCTGGTCCAGGAGCTCCGCCGCTTCCTGAAGCGGGGGCAGCATCTTGCCTTTACACCTGCATCTCTCATTAAGACCTCCTCGGCCTCCTCCGGGGCTGTGTCCATTCTGCTGACAGGGGCGCTCTCAGTGGGACCCCAAGGGGACTGGGTGGCTACCCGCAGTTTTTGATACGTTGGGTTAAATAAAATATGCTATTGAAATTAAGTTTACTGGTTCCCTTTAAGTGTTTCTTTTACATTTTTAAAATTATTTGTTTCTTTATTATCGTAGTTGACATGCCGTGTTATATTAGTTTCAGGTGGACAGCATACTGATTCAACAATTCTGTACTTGACTCAGTGCTCAGCACCGTGCAGTCACCATCTGCGACTACACATTGACTACAACATTATTACAGTATAAATTTAACACTACCTGTGTGGATCCCATTATATTTCTATCGGGCAGGGCTCTTCTAGACCACGTGTTGGCAAACCGTGGCCCACTGGCCAAATCCAGCTCACCACCTGTTTGCGTAAATAAAATTTTATTGGAATACAGCCATGTCATTTGTTTTCGTTTGTACAGCAGCTGAGTTGAGTAGTGGAGACCCAGAGACCGTCGGCCCGTGAAGCCCCAAATAGTTGCCATTTGGTCCTTCACAGACACTGTCAACCCCTGTGCTAAGACTAGCGGATAAAATGTACTTTCTACATTTGTGGAATGTATTGAGTCTTTAATTCGATATTAAATACATATTATCGTCTTTTATCTCCCAGAAAATGGATGCATTTCGGCTAATGGCATATTAAGGTGAGCAGTTAGATAACCAGAACACCCCGCCGCCCAAGTTAGCGGGTGGTGGAGAATTTGCTCCATTTAGTATCCCCTTGGAGAGTTTGTGCCCTCTTCCTCACTGACTGTCCCCACCACGCAGTGACACTGATGCACACTCCCGAACTGGGGACGGGACCTGGGGAAAATCCAGATTCCCACTGTCGCACAGGTCTGAGTGACGGGCGGGGCTCCAGATCAAGATGAGAGTCCACCGCGTACGAGCAGGCGCCATGATGATTCCACGGAAATGCCAGTCCCGGCCTCCGGGCATAGGGTCCAGGTACGCACTGAATGACAGCGAGCAGAAAGCAGTGTCCTTGCAGAACGGAGAGCAGAACCTCCCGCATTACCCCAGATTCCTATCGAGCAACATGTGGTCTCCTTTCTGGAACTCTTGCCGCAGAGCCAATCGTCGCAAACATTTACACTCCTCATTTCCCTCCTGACCTTTCCTCGTTCTTGTTCTTGTCAATTTTCCTTGGGAAGTGTTACCGTTTTGGTGGGGTGTGTGTGTCACGAAAGCACGTTTTGCATCGCGCTGAAAATTACGGCCGCAAAGCCTCCTTAAATTACACTCTAATAGTATTTTCTTGGAAGTCATTATGAATTTTGCTTCTTCGTAACCTTTGCCACTGGGGATCACATAGCACAGCTCAACGTTTCCGTTGCTGCGTTTTATAATGGTGGTAATGTAAGAATTTACTGGGGACTTTATATACCGAGACTAAAGCACGCCACTTTATGAAGCTATTAAACACCATGGACTTTCCCACATGAGAGATCAAGCTTATTGTATTTCCCAAGGCTTCCAGCAGTTTCCCCACAGCACCGCTCCACTGTGGGAGACGGTGTGGTGCACCCAGCCTCTCCCTAGCACGGGCTTGTTAGCGTCTCGCCTGCAACCCAGCAAGATCACCAAGGCAAAGCCGTCAGAGACCACTCGCCGCTCCATCACCACGCTTGTTACTACAGGGCACCTGGCCTCTTTGCAGGAAAGGTTATTATATTTCCTTTTGACAATGGAAGCTTTTCAAGGGCCAACAATGCAATTTTTTTTTTATAGCAGAGATTAAAGTTAAAAACGTGACAAGCAGAGAGCAGCGTGCTTTTTTTGCAGATATCCAGACATTTTCCGCCAAAGAAGGCAGTAGGCTGCATGATAAAAATTCGAACCTGAAGCTCCCAGGGTTCTCCAATTAGATACTTATCTTTGCTTTTATGGGTGAGGCTTCGTTTAAGACAAAATTTCTAATGGGGAAAATACGGTTTCACTACCCAAATGCATTTGCTAGGGGAATGGTAGACCGCTGCGACATAGGAGACATTATTTACATTTTAAAAAATGCTCAAATAATATACCTTTATGTGCATAAGACTTGAAATTCAGGACGATTTCCATTTAGGAGCAGCGGTGGTACTCATTAAGGCTCTCTTTGGGGTAACTGAGTCATTAAAATCAATTGTGTTTTATGGAAATGTCCAAAACATTTCTTAGATTTGAAGGTTCGTGTTTAAAAAAAAATATATATATATATATATATATTTATATATTAAGAGTTCTCTGAATCTGGAGGTATTTACTGTGTGGTTTTAGTCACTGATATAACTCTGAAACTATGTGAAGCTGCCTATGAGATATAAATCATTCCACTGCCAAACGTCCTCGTTTCTTCTTTGATTAGAAGAAGTTAGGTTTCTTTCTAACGGTGGGCTGGTCGCGGGCTGTGTCGCTGTGCTGACAGCAGGCCATCCACGGGGACACTGCAGCGCGTGGTGGCAGCTAAGGAAATAGCCCGAGGGGGCATTGCTTGTGCAAGCTTAAATCGCAATGGGGCAGGGACTTCTGACTTGCTGGACGGCCAGTTCGCCAACCCCATGAAGAGTTTGCTTCTGATTCGCTGCTTTACGTTTCCAGCCACAGTCCCCCGAGCCCTGGAGCCCTGGCACAGCGAGCCCGTGGGAAACGCAGTCACAGGACCGTTTTGATTTCGTAATCCTCCTCCGCGTGTGAGGCTTCCCGGGGACTCGGTGCTCACAGCCGGGGCCAGCGGGCCCCTCTCCGAGGCCGGGGGAAGTGAGCGAGCCCCGCCCCCCCCCGCCCGGGTCCATCAGGTGCCGTCCCAGGGCCTGCTGGGTAGGGCCGGCTGCCCTTGACTTCTCTTTGCTGTCGGGAGGCTGGCGGGGAAATCACGGTACTGTCGGAAGGACAGACGTGGTGAACGGAAGTAGGAGAACTTCTCAGGTCCCTCCCCTGAAAAAATAAGCTTAGAGAGAGTGAGATGTCGGAGGCCCTGACCCGGTCCTCCAGCGCTGTTGGGCGGCACATATTTTCAGCATCTGTCATAAAACCTCACATTGTTATGAGGGACTCTAAGTTTAACGGTGTGTAAATTTTTTTTTAACTCTCTTGTTGCTTCTTAGCTGCTGCCTGCAAATGTGGAAAGCACCCCCCCCCTTTTCCTTTGTATTTAGTTTTAGAGGCACAAAGAGAAAAATACAAAGCACCAAATGCCCTGCGTTAAATTCCCAGAGAATTTTGTGCTCAGAAAAACGTCCACATGCTAGTGCTCCTTGGCCTGTGGAAATTTCCAGACCCCAGGTGCCCAAGGCCCCCATATTAATTTTCTTTCGGCTCCTCAGACCTCCCTACCTGCACCTACCTATGGTTGTTGAAGACCCCCCTACCCCAGTTGCTGGCTCTCGCCTCCCGCTGGAAAATTCTCCTGGTGTCTGGTCCCCCCCCTCCCCCACCATGGGTGGAGGAACTCAGTCCTCCCTTGCTCGGCCAATCATTCACACGCTGGGGAATGTGGGGAATGCAACTCAAGGAGAAATGAGAAGAAAATAATTTTTAATTTCAAAGAGAATCCGAGATATCTCTACACTGTGAATATATGAATACTGTACAATTTATGAGGCGCTGGAAAATATACTACATTACATGGTCCGATTTCATGCAATCCATGGAGCTCCAAATGCCCTTTAGAGTGTTTGAAGCCAACATTTACACATACAGTTCTAAATAGAGGATAACTAAATGGGTGTTATTATTCTGTTCTGAGCCTGCTAACGAATTCTCAAGAATGTAGCATGAATTGGTTGTCAAGGTAATGTCTGGGAAGGTGGCAGAAACTGTCACTAAGCCAAGTGGAAAAATTAAACCCTCTCCTCGTCATATTCCAGGAATTCTCAAGCAAAAGGAAATTCCTAGACACCTCTCGGAGCCCTTTTGTATTCTCCTCTCTTTCATCCCTCAATCCTCTTTTCCATTTCCCTACAGATGACCAAACGAAATAGAATGCTCCCCAAGAAAACTCATTTTAGGAAGTTGAGTTCAGGGTCAGTCTATTTTTTATTTTATTTTATTTTTCATCTACGGGTCTTTCTTTTAGTTTATACCCTCTGGGCTGATTCAAATTAGAAGAGTATTTTGGACTCTCTACGGAGGACACATGGTAGAATAACCTAAATTGGAAATGCATGTTTCATGATAACAGACATTTCCACTCTTGCTGGGCATTTCCAATTGCTGGAAAGCACCTCTGTGACATGAGCTAATCCACAGACCCTCTGGAGACTCGGCAGAGAAACTGAGGCCATGAAAGTGATTACAGGGCCATTAAGCACAAATGGTGGAAAAGAAATTACATTTGAATTTTTTTTCATGTTCTGCTTTCATATAAATTACATAAGACAATGGAAAGAAAAGACCATCTGGGTTTGGGTTTCATAAAATGGGACTCACATCTGCTTTGGTATGTCATATAAATATTCCCTCATTAGAGAGTTCAGTCTATGAAACACTTTTGGTCAAAAAAGCATTAAGAAAAAAGGGGGAGAGATTGCTTTTCATGGATACTGATTATTTTTAAATCCTCAGTTCTAAATATTAACTGGCGAACACCTCAGAGGATTGGACGTAACTTTATTTTTAGAAATTAAAATATCTTACGCTCTGTCTGCTTTGGCCAAGTAATGCACATTGCTTTTTCCATTTGTTAAACAGGAGACCTGATGCTTCTTCGTCAAAAAATGAGGGGTCTTTTGTGCTCAGTTCAGCTTTTAAAAAGGGCTGAGCATGGAAACGTGTATGTTTATATGTACATCCTTTGGCCTCATCAACATGAACGAGATGAATGCTTCTTACCGTATTAAACACAGCAAAAGTGATGGGATGTCCCTTCTGTGATTAGCTTACGTAAGATAGTGACTTCTGTCTTGCTGTCAGATTCTCTCTATGGCCTTCTGAGCTTGCACACTTTGATGAAGCAAGCTGCCATGTGGGACAGGCCCATATGGCAAAGAACTGAGGGCCACCTCCAGCCAAAAGCAACTGAGGCACGGAGATCCTCAGTCCGACCACCCTCTAGGAACTGAATCCTATCCGCATGTGGACCTGGAAACAGATCCTTCTCCAGTCAAGCCTTGAGATGACACCCCAACCTTGGCCGTCCACTCAGTTGTAGACTTGTGACCCCCTGTGGAGCAGAAAACCCAGCTAAGCTGTGTGTGGACTCCTGACTCAAGGAAACTGTGTAAGATTAAATGTGTATTGTTTTACGTCGCCAAATTTGTGGTCACTAGTAATGCAACAATAGACAGCCAATCTAATTGGGCATACAGGTACCAGAGGAGGGCAGTGTTTAAGGTGGATCCGGAATTTGTTTTCATCAAGCATGCACAGACCCGGGGGGCGCCTGAGTGGCTCAGTCGGTTAGGCGTCTGCCTTCGGCTCAGGTCATGATCCCAGGGTCCTGGGATCGAGCCCCGCATCGGGCTCCCTGCTCCTCGAGAAGCCTGCTTCTCCCTCTCCCACTCGCCCTGCTAGTGTTCCCTCTCTCGCGGTCTCTGTCTCTGTCAAATAAATAAGTAAAATCTTAAAAAAAAAAAGACACACAGACCCGGGAATGAGGGTCATGAAGGAAGAAGTTCTTACTCACGGATCTCTAGAAACAGGAGTCACAACATACCACAGAGGGCCACGTGGGGAAGGACCAGAGTCAGGAGGCAGAGGGGCAATGGAAGAGCATGGGAAAAGCCTTTATAGTGCTCTGCACAGCAAAGAAAGGGACAAAGCAGGTTAGATAGACTCGGGATTGGCGAGTTTGAGTAATTTCAGGGCCCTTCAGGATGTAGGGACTGCCCCTCGTTGCCTGGTAGCCGGCCCTGGGCTGATAATAGGGCAAGGCAACTGCCTTAATCTGTTCAAGCTGCTCTGACAGAACACCACAGACTGGGTGGTTTATAAACAACAGACATGTACTTCCCGAAGTTCTGGAGGCTGGAAGTCTGAGGTCAGGGTCTGGGCAACGCCCTCTGCTGGGTCGCAGACTCTTGCTGTGTCCTCTCCTGGAGGCAGGGGCGAGGGAGCTCCCTGCGGCTTCTGATCCCATCCCTGGGCTCTGCCCTCGGGACCGAATCACTTCCCAAAGACCCCACCTCCGAATACCATCATACTGGGGGCTGGGATTTCAACATATGAATTTTGGAGGGGTACAAACATTCTGACCGTGACATGGGTGGTGGCTCCACCTGGGAGAGCTTGATCAAGGAGGTAGTTGGCAGGTGTGGGCTGTGGCTGATGGCTCTGCCGTCTCCAGGACTGAACTAGCTCTGGAGGGGCAGTCTCTCCAGGATCGGCAAGGCTCCAAATGTCAAAGCATCATAAAATACAGAAAACACGCAACGTAAGTAATACACGTAGGTGACGTCTGGGCAGCTAGGACAACAGCTGCCCCCAGTAACACACTACGGGCGCGAGCTTGTCTGTTGTCTCGGCAGCGCTACGAGGTGGGCGAACATCACTTGCCCCCCATTTGTGTCAGGGAAGAAGGCTCAAGCATGGAGAGAGGAAACAACCTGCTGGAAATCACACCGCGAGTCCAAACAGTGCTCTGAGACTAGAGAGGGTAGAACCTGCTATTGGCCGAGCCCATTTAAATCTTCCGCAATGAGAAATGTGATTGCTTTCTAGTCTCTGTAGGGTCTGAGTGGTACTCAGGGAAATGTGTTTCAGGATCGGGAGATTTTAGGTGCCACGCTAAACAGGAACCTTCTCTATGCAGACTGCTGATCAGTACCGAGCAGCCACACAAGGAGACTTCAGAATCAACTAAGCTTGTTGGCCCAATACTGGCAGGAAGAACGGGTCATGGCCACCCATCGGCGGCCCCGCCTTCCCTCCCCAGCCTCATCCCGGGACGGCCACGATATGTTCCTACCTCGGCAGTGTCTGGCCCCGTCCTGACCAGGAATGAGAGCGTCTCCTCAATCTCAAGTGTGCCAGTAGCGGGATCTGGGATGGGTTTTGCTGTCCTTGAACCAGGTCCTGCGCGCTAGGGCCGGGCCGGTAGCTGTCCCAGCTGCATTAGCGTGCCTGGTTTCCCCGCTGAGAACTGCATTTTCCTGACCAAGTAGAGTTCCTGGGACATGGTTTATCTGCGAAAAACTGGAAAATTCTCCTTTTCGGGGATAAAGCAACCCAAGTGTACGGTGGGGGCTGGACCGGATGGATTGTAAGGGCTCTTCCCGTCTTGAAAAGCTCTGACTCTACGTTTGCTTGCCTTCCTTTGTAGTTTCCCTTATTATTTGGTCTCTCCTGTTAGATCATGAACTTTCTCTGATCTGTGCCTTTATCTATGTATCTTCCACATAAATATTTTTAATTTAAAAAATGTAAGATGCGGGGCGCCTGGGTGGCTCAGTCGTTAAGCGTCTGCCTTCGGCTCAGGTCATGATCCCAGGGTCCTGGGATCGAGCCCCGCATCAGGCTCCTTGCTCCGCAGGAAGCCTGCTTCTCCCTCTCACACTCTCCTTGCTTGTGTTCCCTCTCTCGCTGTCTCTCTCTCTGTCAAATAAATAAATAAAAATCTTTAAAAAAAAAAAATGTAAGATGCTTATAGTCTCGATAGTTCTTATGTTGGAGATGAAAATGGATTTAGGAAAAAATGACATTCCAAAAAAAGGTCAGGAATAAAAATAGCCTTTTATTCTTTTTTTTATTATTAAAGATTTTATTTATTTATTTGCGAGAGAGAGAAAGAGCAGGAGGGAGAGGGAGAGAGAATCTGAAGCAGACTCTGTGCTGAGTGCAGAGCCTGACACGGGGCTTGATCCTACGACCCTGAGATCATGACCTGGGCCGAAATCAAGAGTCGGATGCTTAACCGACTGAGCCACCCAGACGCCCCAGAAATAGCCTTTCATTCTTACAAAAATGTTCCCCTTTTATGTTGTTCCTTTACAGTTATTCTATATGATTAAGTCAATGAGCACAGAAACCCAACGACCTGCACTGTGTCTCATGATGATGGAGGTTTTGTTTCCGTTAAAAATAAACCACCTTACACAAAAAAGGCAAAGGTGTCCGTTAATATTGCTAATTACTTCTAGCACATTCTGGAGATGCTAGCCAATATTAGAGTCATGTTGGCCAGTTCTATTTTTAATATAATGACTGAAAATTTTCATGCGGCTGGGCAGAATGGAATGACCCCAGATATTATTTTTTAACACAGAGCCGGGGTTGGCAGACTACAGCCTTTAGGCCAAATCCTGCCCTCCGCTCGCATTTGTAAATAAAGTTTTGTCACAGCACCATGGTGCCCATGTGTTCACATTTGTCTATGGCTACTTCCACACCCCAACGGCGGCACTGAGCGTTTGCGCTAGGGACCGTGCACGAGCAAAGCCAAGAGTATTTCTTTGTCCCTTTAAAGAAAGTGTCTGCTGACACCACACCTTAACTTGAGGGGCAGTTAATAAAGTATAAGCTTCTATTTTATTTTATTTTACTCTTTTATGGTCCTCATTTCCTTTTGAGCAATGGGCAATAGGCAGTTTTTCAGTCCATTTATGTGATACCTTCCTCCAAAGAATGTTAAGTCTGTTTGCTTATAGATTTGCACATCTGGTGCAAGGCTTGTAAGCTCTTTTTCCAGATTCAGAGAGGTTAATTGGCCTTCATAAAGCTGCACACACAGATGATAGTGGGAGGCCAGAAGAGAGCTCAGGCTTACAATCCCAAAGTCAGGCCCCTTGTCATGCGCATCTGTGTTTGAGGTTGTGGCTCCTGCTTCGCACCGAAACCAATGGAAAAGGAAAATCCCGAGTCAACCTACCGGTTCTCTGAGTCCCGGTTAACCTGAGTAATACCAGTCCCAAAACGTGCATTGATGCCAACAATCACACTTGCAGACAAACGCATCTTTCAGGAGGCAGGACGGTTGTCATCTAGTCCGCGGTGTCTTTTCTAAGCGACTCAGTTAGAATGGCGCTTCCACTTTGTACCCCCAGCGTATCTCCCCTAAACCCAGGGGCCAGCTTCAGTCAAGGTCCTCCTTTGTCTACACCTTTCCCCAGGCCCAGTGGGCCAAGAGGATGTGGAGCCCCCTTCTGGACCACACCCCTTATACCCAAGACCTAGAAATTCCCTGCTCAAGTGCCCAAGCCTGCTTCCAAGCCTACATGGATTGTTCCTGATGTTCCTCACATATCCAAGAGCACAGGGCAGACCGTGCTGCCGTGCACACCCCCAGGCCTGAGAGTTGGGCCAAGTGGGCGGCTGTTTGCCTAATGTTCCAGTGGCCCTTGGATGTGCAAGCTAGGGTTTCTACTCTCATATGCCCGAGGCCCTTCGTGGTTTGCAGTGGAGCTGGGGAAGGGAAGAGGCACTATGCTCTGGCCTCTATGTAAACTCTTGCCCAGGCTCTGCAAACTCCTCATGGTACCTAAAACTCATTGTTGGTTTGCAAACTTGGTTTTTAAGGCAACTATTCTTGGTTTTGTAAACTAACTGGTTTACAAACTGTCTCTCCCCGCTCAACTCTAAAGTGTGGGAATGCAAAAGCCACCTCTTCTGTGTTTCCACGTCTCTGGTATCCACACAGTGGTCGGGACACTTTGGGCGGTCAGCAGATATTTGAGGACTGAAACAACACCATCCATGTCACTAAATTGACAACGGAATGGAAAGTCAGTGTTCCTAATACTGTTGCTGCATAACAAACCATCCCAAACTCAGTGTCGTGAAACAACCGTTTGATTATGTTCACAGCTCTGGGGGTCAGGAATTTAGATAGGGCAGACGGGATGGCTTGTGCCTTCTCTACCATGTCTAGGGCCTTAGCTGGAGAGACAAAGACCCGGGGCAACTTAACAGCTAGAGCTGGAATCACCAGGCCGCTCGCTCTCTCACGTGTCTGGCAGGTGATCCTGGCTGGGGCCAGACTGCGATACGTGGCCTCTCTCCACGGCTGCTTGGGCTTCCTCACGGCATGGTGGCTGGGTTCCAAGCGTGAACATTGGCAAAATAAGCAGCCTTGGAGGTCATCGCTGTCACAAGCTCAGTGAAATTCAAGAGGAAGGAAAGGAAACTAGACTCCTACATTTTGAGGGGAGGAGAGCCTAAGACACATTCTAAGAAGAGCATGTGGGACAGGAGATACAGGTGTGGCCAAATTTAGAAAAATAGAATCTGCTACAGTTAGGTAGATATTCTTCTAGAAAAATTAACACCTCTACCCAGACCTATGGAGAGGGACGGCAAACTTGTCCAAGAAAACAAAACAAACAAAACGAAGAAGATCTACTTTTCACTGCTGCCCCCCGCCCCCACAGTGTTCAGAGAGGTCATGAGGGACCTACTGTGCTGTCAAGTGTGGACTGCGTCTATGAGGTGAGCAGGCTAAAACGTGCTCCATTTAGAATAACGATTCGTGGCTTGCAATGGGCCTCTTTCCCATTGAGTGGTTGATCGTTCCATTGCATTTGCTTCATCCCAGTGGTATAGAGTTACTTTTATATGAAGTCCTAAAATAGCTTTTCAAAAATAAGACAGGAAGTTTCATGCTCTAATGAACTAATATAGTAAAATGTCAATATCATTAGCTGGAAAAATAGCAGACAAATGTTTGAGTTAAACTCAGCTATGAAAGTTCTTTTCTTTGGAAAAGGCCTTGTATTGAATGATGCTTAATTTGACATTATCAAGAATTTATAGTCATCACCATTAATACAGCGAAAATGTATGACAAGTAAGGAAACGCAGTGTAAAGATTCATGGAATTTGGTGTTCCGGTGGTTTAATTTAAGTTTGGGGCACGTGAACAAAATACAGTGATTATATGAAGTCTTCAGAAGTTTAAAAGTGTATATAAATTTAAAGTAACAAAGTGAATTCAAAGAGGAGAAGCTGAAACGCTAGTGGCCACGCTGACACACCATTATAAAAATCCAAACGGGGTAGTCTCCCACAGTTTCTCGAATTTTTCAATTTAATTTGCTCTTTTAGATTCTGAAAGCGGCTCTCAAAAAACTGGAGACCCATGCTTCCAGGGCTGGGTCAGAAGTGATTTTGAGTGGTGTTGTCCAGAATCTCCCATAAAGCATTTCTTTTTATGCCTCCTGTTTCTCCCAGTTGAGCCCTCTTAGAGGTTAAGGAAGTCCCTGCTCCCATTTTGTTGGGGTCTCAGAAGGGGGCAAAATTTTAGCTCCAGAACATCCAGCCTCTTCCCAAATGCCCTTCTCCAAATGCAACCTCTGGGTCTTATTGGACAAGCACTGACCTGCTGGATCGCCAGGATAACTGAAATGAACCTAAATAAACAAAAGAGGTCATGGGCAAAGTAATGGTGCCTTTGGTTCCAACGTAGAAGGGTCTCAGGATTTGAACATTCTTCTTATTAAGTTACTGAAAATTATTTGCTTAATTATGAAAACTTTAGAGACTAATAGATCCCAAATTAATGACACATGTTGACTGTGACTTGGTTCTGCCTGGAGTCTCATTATTTTCCTTGTTGTACGAGGCAATTCAGGGAAAAGGAAAAGGGAGAAGCATCGAGAAGGCCATGTCAAATCTCAAGTTTCCCCTGAAAAGGATCTCGTTTAGCAGAACGAGAAATATGTGCTCTGTCACGTGCTCGCACCTGACCACAGAGAACACTAGAAAATGCACCCTTGGGCTCAGTGGCCATTTCCTAGGGACAACTCGGTACTAAGGAGAGGGTGGAAGAATGTTTGGTTGGCAGAGATACTTTCTGCCACACTGCTTCCACTCTTTGTCAAACATCCACTTTGATTGTCTCTGTAACCCTATCACTCCCTGAAGTCACGTGCAAATTTATATGTTTGCTGGTTTATCATCCGTGTTAAATAGGTACATGCCACAGGTGCTAAGACTTCGCCTGCCTTGCACAGAGCCTAGCACAGTGCCTGGAAAATGGGAGATGTTCCCCCAGATGTTTGTCGAGTGAATACATGAAGAATCCGTTGTAGGCAGGCCCCCTCTGAAATGCTAAGTGCAGATCGAGGGACACAAATGCAGAAGTAGCAGACGCATCGGCTAGAGGAGTTGGAATTACTTTTCCACCAAGACCACTCACAACAGGGGAGAGGTAACTGCGCACCAGGATTCTGGAGTGCTAGCCTATTGGGAAGCAGTGGTGAGGCAGGTAAAACCCGACAGATATTTGGTCAAGTTTGTAATTACTGCATAGGAAAAAAAAAAAAAAAAATAGAGTGTTGAGTCCCTAGATTCCCGGATCAGGGTGGGTAAAGATTTTTCTGTAAGAGGCCAGCTAATAAATATTTTGCGACTTGTGAGCCGTACGGTCCCTGTTGAAACTACTCAACTCTGTCGTTGTGGAATTCGAGCAGAGACAGCATGCGAGCCAATGGGGACACCTGGGTTCCAATGACACTTTCTTTACGGGCACTGAAATGTGAATTTCATACAAATTTCACTCGCCACCATATTTTTATTCTTTTGATTTTTTACAACCCTATAAAAATCAAAAAAAACCACACCAAAAAACCCCATTCTGAGCTCACGGGCCAGAGAAAAACAGGCAGCAGGCCAAATTTGGCCCACAAGCAGTAGTGTGCTGACCCCTAATCTAGATGGTCAGACAGCTCAGCCTCGTACATATCAGGATTTTTTTTTCCCCAGCTCTCATGGCTACTTTATAAATAACGTTTCATAAAATATTTTCGTGTAACCCCTGGACTTGAGTCTCTAGGGGTGTTTTGGGTTGGAGGGAGGGAATAAGAAGAGAGTCTCCCAGGCCTAAATGGTTAACGTTTATATTGCAACATAAATAATTCTTTGCTCCAGATTGCCTGTGCTATCCATGTAGAATGATTAATGTCAAGAAGATAAAATGATGCAGTCTCTTGAATTTGATTCCAGCTGTTCCCGTCTTTGATATGATTTGTGAATGACATTTGTATTTTTCACTGGTGATTAGTTAATGCTGGGAAGGACGGCCAGATGATAGCTGTCTAGAATTCTAAAGCCAAAGATTTACTTGGCTGGAAAACTGTTCAGTGGAATATCGTTACAACATTTAACGCAAATTCATTTAGCATTTGTCATTAGAAGGTGCTTAACATCAGGGAATGCTAAGCAATCTAGAGCCTGAAGAATTTCTTAGACCTTTTGATTATACCATGATTACAAAACAATGGTAACCCAAAAAGGCTTCTAGCCACATGAAGCACTAGTCTTGTTTAGATTGAAAATGAACTCTTAAAGAAATGACTCCATTTTGTATTCACAGCAGGGTTTTTAAGCATTATGCTAGGCTGTCAGAATATTCTTCCACCCACTGAATCATCGGAAGGGCAGGCAGTTTGGCCTCTTGTTCTCTCTGCAGCCGTGTGGCCCCTTAGGTTGTGACTCTCTGTGGATGAGGATGGGATGAGTTTAATCCCAAATTCCTCAGCCTCAACCCTGGTGACCTCTGGGGCTGGACCATACTCTGCTGTAGGGGCGCCCTGTGCCCCCTAGGATAGTTAGCAGCATCCCTGGTCCCTTCCCACTAGGTGCCTGTAGCGCCCCCTCCCCCCGCCCCCCCCCAGGGTTGGGACAAGAACTTTTTTTTTGTCCTGCAGGACAAAATCACCGCAAGTTGAGAACCACTGGTTGAACTCAATCTCCCCAGGGCAGCATCATGCATACAAAGTTGTCTTTGGGGCTTAGCCTGTATCTTCACTTCCTGCACGAGGCCATCTTGTCATGAGTTTCTTTTTAGTCCAGGAATTAAAATGGGAGCTGCATCTGCTTTATCATGAATCCTGCTTCATGGAAAATAGAGTTCATTTCGATGTTGGCAGCGGCGGCTGGACTGATTCTTTACTCTGGATCCAAATTAGCATAAAGGAGGTATCCATGTTTTTGATAGATGAAAAGGAGCAGATAATAAAGGAGTCTCTCTCTCTCTCTGTGTGTGTGTGTCTCTGTCTCTGTTTCCCTCCCTCTGCCCATCTCTTTGGGATCAACATCTCGGTAACCTTGAGGTCAATAAACCAGCGTTTCCTCTGCATGTGGGATCATGGGCATATTTTTTGTTTTTCTCTGTGCTATTCTTTAAAGTGGAACTTTCTGCAATAACCATATATCGTTTTTTAAATCAGATACAAATTCCTTTAAAAAAAAAATGGAGTCGCTAACCCACGCTTAGATTTCTAGCTGGTGTTAACAATTTCTTTAGACAACCCGAGCCTCAGCTTTCTGATCAGACACGAGTGAAACTTCTCGGAGAGAACTCGATTGGTGGACACAGGAAAATAGTATGTGTTACTTAATTGCGCACATACAATCAGAGCAACGTCCTGAAAATTGGAAATGCCAGGGACCTGGAAAAATAAACATTCCGTCGCCAGTTTTGAGTTATGTAATATTTTCACTACAGAACAATGGGGGACAGGAACGGCAGTTGCTTTGAATTACATGCTATTTGGGATCAGCAACAGTGGATTAACAAGGTTTTACTACGTTTCAGATGTTTGTCGATGATTGATTGTCGGCTTTCATATCTACATATGCTTACCAGGCTTTCAGGGCACAGGGTCTTCAAGACAGAGGTTATGTTTTTTATTGATTCTGCACAAGGCCAGACCACACCGGAGAGCCCTATAATACACTGGCGGGGTATTTTGACTATTGATAACAGCGCGCCGCCTATTTAGCTCAGGATCCCAAGGCCAAGGTGGAAACAGCCCCGGAACAATGCCTGCAAAGGCGTTTTATGACTAAAAAGCCCCAAGCAAGCATATAGTTTTCCCAATCAGCAAAGGCACTTGGCTCCAGCCTGTCATTAAAATGTGGGCACGAGCCCAGCCCCAGGCCCGGGAAAGCAGGCCCCCTCCATGAGCAGGCTTCCCTGAGCAGTGCAGAAAGCCCTGGCTGTGGGCCTCCTGGAAGCCAGGAAATTTCCTTGAGTGGCCTGGATGCCTAGAGAAGTTGGGAGAAGTGATGGCTTTCAGGCCGGGGCCTGCAGAAGCAGAATTCCCAATTTCTTAGCCCAAGAACATAATCCTGAAGTGGAAAAACAAATGAAACTCATACACACTGAACCCAACGGCTCCCTTTGCTCATTGGCAAGGAAATGGTTGGGAGAAGGTTGCGGACCAACACCAAGAGGGGGCCACACTCCTTCCTTCTTCCTGCGGCGGGAGCCAGAGGGAGCTGGGCTCAGAGCTAGCGAGGTCAGAAGGGTCGATCCGTCGGTGGGTCCCACTGATTGGCAGCGCCCTCCGTGGGCCCCTCTACGCCATCAGGACACATTTCCTTTGGTTCCTAATTTTTGTTTGGCTTCTGGTTCTTTGACCGATGGAAGCAATCGGATTTCTTAACCAGAATTAAATTGTTAAGTCCCTTATTGCACAAGGGAGGAAACGTTCTCAAGTAATTTTCATTCAGATGAAATGGGGATAAACTGGTCTTGAAATAGAAGGAAAGAATTAAAATAGTAACTCTATTCCCAGGTATGTTTTCCTCCCGTAGGAAACAGTGGTTTAAAGTTTATGGAGCAGGTTAATGAGTTGGAGAACCTTGCCTTTTGGCCCCTGTCCTAAAATAAGACTTAAACACACTTCAAAAATATACAACACTTCTCATTAATGGTGAATAAAGAATTAGGGTTTGAGTCAGAATGCCTTCTGTAAAGGCAGAATGATTCATATAGTAACATGTAGTAGAAATGAATTTTTTTCAGAAATAAAATATTTCATTGATTAAATGATTCCTGGAACACCGTGGGCATTTATTTTCCTTTGCTTTTTCCCTTGTGCTCTTTGATATTTTTCACAATTTTCTTCCATCGATATACAGGACCGGACTGGAGAAAATGGACTAAATCTGAGAGTTGAAAAATTGATGTGGTATCAAGAGGGCCTTTCAAGAGGCGGAGTGCTGTCAAAAGTCTGTAGAAAAGGAAAATTAAAAGGGCTTTTTTTTTTTTTTTTGGTTTTTGCTTGGAGGGCATGGGATGGTTTGGAGGACTTTTAAGCCTGTTGTTTTATTCTAATTCTGTTTATCTTTCGTGGCTCCAGAGTGGAAGCTTTGTCCTCCTGTCTAATATTAAGTTACTGGGAATGTGTGTAACTCGAAAAGCTGGGCATCTGTTGACTAGTGACAGTAAGTTGCTTATTTTCTCTTGCTGTCACTTTTCATTCAATCAGATCTCTTGGATCACCTAAACCCACACATCACTTCTTTTTGTTCTGCATGAGATGCTGGAGGCCGGAAGCACTACAAACTTCCGGGCTATATGGCGGCAAATGAGAGCAGGTTAAGCCAAGAATCAGTAGTGTGATTCTTTTGATCTTGAAACAAATTTGATTTGAGTACGTCCTATATAAATCTATCATGGACACCCTCCGTCCCTCCCTTCTTTTGTTTCCTTTCCTTCAATTTTCCTTCCTCCCTCCTTCAATCCTTCCTTCCCTCCCCTAAATCTCTCTCTTCCTTACTTCCTTTTGGTAGTAAACATCCACTGAACACATGCACCAAACTAGCAACTGCATTAGGCACCAGAGATAGGGAAAGATAATAAACACAATCCCAACCTTCAGGGAGTTTACGGCCTAAGAGAAGAAAAAAATCCCTCAGGGGAAAGCAGGCAGAAATTTGTGGATACTTCTGAACTGCGTAGGGAAGGAAGAAAGGAAGGAAAGAGAAAATATGGTAGCTCTACTTTGGGGCTAGCATATTCTTTCAAAAGGAAGCCCCCCATGTTCTCTGTAGAATGTTTCCAGCTGGTAGCAAAAACAAAACAAAATCAAAAACCAAAAAGCTATTCTCTCAAGTTAGCCTTGGGAAGAGAAGCTTAATGTAATGACAGCAGAGTGATGGTGTGGCCGCGACTGGGGGCAGGGTCTTCCCTGGAGGTCTGACGTGGAAGGTGAGGGTGCCAGGATTTCCTGGGCTGTTCAGAAATAATCCGTATTTGCAGTGCAGAGAAATATTGTGAGAGCTTAAATAAATTCCTTTCAGGTATCTTTTAAAACTCACCTTGTAACTTCATTCCCTTTTTTTTTTTTCCAAATAATAATCCGTATAATATTATCAGCAAGTATACAAAAATTCCTTCTATCTGAATTCCACAGATATCTCAAGTCAGATCTCCTGGGTATTTGCTTATTGGCAGCTTCCAGATCCAGGGAGAAGCTGCAAGTGACACAGTGGCCCGGGAGCAGAGAGGAAGGGATAGAAAATTGTAGGAAGGTGACATGAGAAGATCCTGCGGACAGAAAGAATGGTACTATGAAAGAATATATATAACATTATAACATTATAATGATGTAACATTGATGTTACGATTGAAGCGCTCATCTAAGCCAGTGGTTCTGGAACAGGAGTGACTGTGACCCCCAGGGGACATTTGGCAGTGTCCAGATACATATTTGGTTATCACAACTGGGAGGAGCGAAGACCAGAGGGATGTGACTGAACATCCCACAACGCACAGGACAGCCTCCCAACAAGGAATTGTCTCGCCCCAATTGTCCATAGCGCCGAGGTGGAGAGCTCCTGCTTTCGAGAAAGGACAGCTAGAGAAAAGACTGAGCGACGATGAAATCAGGGCATCAGAAGACTCTGTCCACAGAACAAGTGAGGGGAGGAAGAAGGGTTTATGGGAAATATATTCATCAGATACCGGCTTTCCTGTCCTTTGTCTCCGTGAAGGTAGAAGATTGTGCTTGGCCATCTCATTAGACCCCAAATACATAGGCAAACAAAGTTCGTAATATCCTGCCTAAACCGAAAAGGAGAACTTGACACCCAGACCGTAATTAGCAAGAATGAACAACTTCCTCACTTTTCCCCAATTCACCAGGGCATTCGAACACATTTGAAGGAAGCCACGCTGCTTCCTTCCAGAACTGTGAAGGTGTCATGACGTCAGTCTCCTCGCAGCGGAATTGCTCTGCAACACGAAGCCTGGCCATTCCGCACTGGGGATGTTTTTGACGCTGGGTCTGACGGCATGATGGACAATTGTTCACACTTGTGTCTCGGATGCTGTCGTGAGCTGTGTGGATTTTCGTCCGGTCAGAGCTGTCCCCTGAGGACTTCCTGGTCTCAAGGGCAAAAAGCCCCAGGAAGAATGAGCTGCGTTTGCAGGTCGTCCGGCCTAGCGTGTGCAGTCACCCTCCGAAGTCATTCAGACAGAAGCCCGAGGTGGTGTTCCTGTGATGGTCCAGAAGCGTCTCTTGGGCCTGACTCCCCGCCGGGAGAGGGAGGCATGTGGGGCCTCGCTGGGCTGCCCTCCGTGCCCGGGATGTTTCCCGCGTGGCCATCTGTGAGGACAAGTGTACCTCATCCCTTGCTCAACAAATGTTAGCACTGTTGGGACAGTTCTGCCAAGAAAAGGTGGACTGACTTGGAAATATTAAAAATACCTGTACCTCAGGGCCTAGAAATGGAGCCCCGGGGGTGGGGGGTGGGGGGTGGGGGGTGGGGGTGGGGAGCAGGCAGCCTTATGGTTTTGGCACCAGGCCCTGCGGCGTTGCTTAATGAGAACGGCCTGTCTGGCAGCATCAAGGGCTTGGGCTCTGCAGGCTGGTGGGCCCCCGTGAACTCCGGGGTTCAGGGTTCATGCCCCTGGCACTGCCGCTTCCAGTCAATCATGTGAAGGTTTCAGACGTTCCCCCCACCCCCCAACAGCAAGAGTCTCCATTTCAGGACGTCCCGAGCGCCAGGCCTGGAATGCGGGGAGGGAACGAGAGGCAACCCATACCAGATGCTGCCATGTGGACACCCTCCCCGCCTCTTTCTGGGCGCACCGACTCCCCGGGGGGCAAAGGTCAGAGGCCTTGATGGGGCTCATTGCTCCGTGCTTCGGGCGGGACGTTTCTTCTTGTCTGTGTCTCCGGCTGCTTCTGAAGCTGGCCTCGCCCAGATGGACTCACCCAAGGCTTGACATGGGGATCTAAACTGAGACTATTCGTCTCTGTCATCATCTATGGTAACTTATTTATTGGGTGCTGACAACAGACTCCAAAAAGCAGTAGGCCCAACCACGAGGCTGCATAGCCAACTCCATCTTGGAAGGGCCTGCTCCAAACTTCCCAGCTCCAGGCCTTGTTTTCCTCAACCGACCCTGTCTTTGCTCTTGCTCTCATTCTTTGGTTGGGGGTGGGGGGGCGGCGGGGGGAAGAAAATGGGAATAGGAGAGAAAGACAGTAAGAATGCTTTGCATATTAAGTGAATTGACTCCCAGGAAATGTTCCCTGTTTGGAAGTCTACTTTGTCTGCTGTTAATATAGCTACTCCAGCCTTTTCGTTAGTGTTCCATGTTATCTCATTTGCCATGCTGTTACTTTTTTTTTTTTTTTTTTTTTACCGTATCATTATTTTTAATGTCCAGCATTTACAATACGAGGGCCAGAGCTTTCTCCCCAACTCAAGTTTATAAATTCTCAATTGGCTTGTGAGGCCAATAGGGATACTTCTTCTTGTCTAATTTGGTTTCTGGAAAGACTTCATTCAGGTCCTCAATGGTCATCTGATCAAATGGAATTATGTTCCTCATCTTCTCCAGCTCTTTTTCATATGCCTCAATCCTGGCCTTTGAGAGAGACAAAAACTCGGCACAACCTTTCACATCTTCTTTTTCTCCAGCATCCACCTGAACAGTATATTTATCCTCTGGCACAGGAACCTTCAGGGCATTAAACTTCTTCTCAAAGTCATCTACCAAACCAGCCTTCGCCACATTGGCCTTGTAGTAAGCCCAGTCGATAGCAGGTGGTTTCTCAGGGACAGTAGCCAACCTGGAGGTAAGGGTCTCATTCCAGGATTTCAGGGAGTTAGCAATGGCCTTCTGGTTTCGGGGTATGATCTCCCCAAAAGCTACCCAGTCAATGGATTTTAGAGCAAGTTTTCGCGCAGCCATCTTGAGATCCTTCACCGACCCCGGCGGCCCAGACGCCATGCTGTTACTTTTAACCATCTCTGTCTTTATTATGGAAAGTGAGTTTCTTATAGAGTGAATATAGTGTAGGAAAGATGAGCCTGGAGTTGTTCTTGAGTGTCCATCTTTGGGAAATGTGGGCGTGACCAGTTCATTTTAAAGGGGCTGCAAGGCAGCAGACCTGGGAACATGGGAGCAGAACCTGAAGTCATGAAACCAGAGAAATCAGCCCATACAAAGAAGCAGGCAGAAGCACCCAGTTGGTGACATGAGACCAAGGTGAACAAGCAGGTGACACAGGCATTGGGTGAAACTCCATGCGGAGGGCTGCCGCCTGCGTGGGAAACCCAGCGTATGTGCTGGAGATCAAGTCAGAGGGACTACAAGGACAGAGAGCCCAGCTACCGGGAAGTAATGAGAAAGGAGGCTGGGACTCTGCGATACTGTGAAGAATAGGGAGTGTGCTTTCTGGGAAGTTGGAGGGAAGTACTGAGGAGGTGGGGCACCAACGTCAGAGGGGACCTGCTCCAAGACCAAGGTTGACGGTGATACCTTGGAGCCCATTTTATTTGCACCCGGATTGTCTTAGAGTGTGGAATGAGCTGAGCTGGCAAGTGCGAAATACGTGAGTAACACCCCAGACTTACAACACAGGGACGCGAGGTGGGCAGGAGGCGATAAAAGACACGGATGGGTGATTTACTTGCCCAAATCTAAGGTTTTATTTTTGCTGATGACCTGCGGTCACTATAAAGAGAGGATGGAATTTGCTAGAAGGTAGATTTTCTAGCTTTTATTTTGATATTATTTTTTATTCTGTAATGTTTGTGGTTTCTGCAAATACAAAGGACTCTTTTTTTTAAGGTAAGTCTTTTAAAAAGAGACTAGTGTGTCTGTTGGCCATTTGTATGTCTTCCTTGCAGAAATGTCTGTTCATGTCTTCTGCCCATTTCTTAACTGGATTTTTAGTTTTTTGGGGTGTTGAGTTTGCTAAGTTCTTTATAGATTTTGGATACCAGCCCTTATGCTCAACAGCACTCGGCATCAGGGAAATATAAATCAAAACCACAATGAGATACCACCTCACATGGGTCAGAATGGCTAAAATTAACAACTCAGGAAACAACAGATGTTGGTGAGGATGTGGAGAAAGGGGAACCCTCCTACAGTGGTGGTGGGAATGCAAACTGGTGCAGCCACCCTGGAAAACAGTATGGAGGGTCCTCAAAAAGTTAGAAATAGAACTACCCTATGACCCAGCAATTGCACTACTAGGTATTTACCCAAAGGATACAACAATAGTGACTCGAAGGGGCACCTGCACCCAAATGTTATAGCAGCAATGTCCACAATAGCCAAACTATGGAAAGAGCCCAGATGTCCATCAACAGAAGAATGGATAAAGAAGATGTGGGATGTGTATATTTATATAGTGGAATATTACTCAGCTATCAAAAAGATAGCTGTAGAGATTTAGATTGGGGAGGCTTCTGCACAAAATGGTGCAGGAAGAGGTGGCGTGGATGGCGTCGCATAGGGAGGGATTAAAAAAGAAGTGGTCAACATCTCAAAAGCTGCCGTATGTCAAGATGAGGCCGATCAAACGTGTATGGACATTTGTGTTGATGCTGACACTGTTTCTGACGTCAGTGACCGAGGTTCGGTAGAGCGAAGACACTGAATGCCTGGTGGAGGGTGGGGAGGTGTACTGGGAGGTGAGGAAGCAGAAACGGAGCATCTTTTTCTTGAATCTTGAAATGTTTTTTTTATTATGTTCAGTTAGCCAACATATAGTACATCATTAGTTTTTGACGTAGTGTTCAACGATTCATTAACGCCCATCACCACACATGCCCTCCTTAATACCCAACACCTGGCTACCCCATCGCCCGACTCCCCTCCTCTCTGTAACTCTCAGCTTGCTTCCCGGAGTCCAGAGTCTCTCACGGTTTATCTCCCTCTCTGATTTCTTAGAAACGGAACATCTGAACCGCCCTTTGAGAGGCTTGACAGAAAATAGGAGGCGAGAGAGGGCAGAAGCTGGAGGGAAAATAAGACTGGGGAAGTTATAAGCTTTATTAACTGAAATACTTGACTGAAATTGAACAGCTTTTAATGACCATAATCAAAAATTAAGCTTTGAGAATAAATAGACCGTGCAAAAGCACCAATGTTCCATTAAATCATTTTTTTCTTTGTCTCTCCTTAATTAGTAATTGGTTTTTGGCCATGACACATTTGCTTGTTAATTGCTATACTTCCTATTTAATCATGCTTTTATAATTCTCCCAGGAGAACATGGCTGAAAGAGATCCAAAGGGAGACCTGAATTCCTCTCCATAAATCGCCCATGTTAAGATAGGACAGCTACAAGAAAGGTTTTCCATAAGGCCTCAACCCCATTTTTATTTTGTTCTTGAATGTGCATCCCACAGCGAGAATGATACTCAAGGGAGAAGGACTTTGCAAGTTGCACATGTCTCCCTTTTTATGCTCCTATTATCATCACAAGCAACTATCTTCTTCAACATATTTTACTTGTGTATTTTTAAAAATAATAATTTAAAAAAGAGGAGGATGTGGGCCACTCTCCGGAGCGTCTGTCATGCCCTTCAAGCTGACTTTGAAAGGTGATTAATTACAGCAGTGTCTGTTCAGTTTCAAAAGTTCAAATTAAATGTACTTCAAAACTCTTATTAAAGGGAATCTATTTTCCACACCTGTCACTTGTGAGAAGAGCTGATTCAAGTCAAAATTACGAAAGAGGGAATGCTAATCATTAGCACTGACACGCCCTACTCTGTTGAATGAAAGAATCTTCTAATAACCTTTGAGTGGCCCTGTCTTAAGCACTTGGTGCCTAATTCTCCACGAGTTCTGTGCTTTCAGAATTGATGTAATTCAAAGGTGGGAAGGACTTGAGAGCTAAGGGGCCCAGAGCCATGAGGGGCCGCCGAGTCCTCAGGGAGAGGAGATAGCGAATGCCCCATGGTGAGTCCAGTACTTTGTTGGAGCACGAGGTGGCAAATGACGCCAAGGGCCAAAAGCAGCTCCATGCTGTTTTTGTAAATAAAGTTTTATTGGAACCCAGCCTCACCCATTCATTTACATATCCTCTATGGCTGCTTTCACTCCATAGCCGCGGACTCCAGTAGTTGCCATGGAGACAGTATGTCCTGCAACACCCCCAAATAATTCACTCTCTGACTTTTATAGAAAAGGTGCCGAGCCCCGTGTCTCCGGCAGCCAATCCTGGCTACGTTTGAGAATCACCTCAAACGACAGTATAGGGTGCTGGGCCACACTCTAGACCTTCTCATCCCCCATTTTTCAGAAGGGGATCCAGGAATCAGCATTTGGAAACACGGCGATTTTAATGCTCTGCCAGGTTAAGAATCACTGCATTACATCATGCTGCCTCTTAAAGCACATTACCTTGAAAACACACTTCAGGTTGTAAGTGCATTTTCATGTGGGCTAGGGGACTGGGTAAAGCCCTCCCGAGCTTCGCCCCACAAACCTTTACCAGCATCAGAGTCCCCGGGAGGGCCTGTTAGAACTTACTGCTGGCCCCACGCCCGGAGATGCTGACGAGGCGGCCTGCGGGGTAGGGCTGGAGAACAGGCATTTCTAAGCAGCTCGCAGGTGGTGCCGACGCTGCAGACCGAGGACCACTCTGTGGCGCACTGACTTCCATCGAAAGGGCTCGTACCTCTAAAGAGAGAAAGTCAAGTCCCGGGAGCCACGGGATGGGGTCGGGGATAGACTTATGGGCCGACGGCTGGGCGTGTTGCAGCCCACACAGTGAAGAGCCTCACCCCTCTGCTCCAATCCCCCTTGTCCTCACCTCCTCCAACGGCTCGAGACGACTCGAAATCAAGCCATTCTTGTTCAGGATCGCCACTCCTGTATGGGTTTTCTTTATTGTGTTTTTTAAATTTCCTAGGGACTCTTTTGGGGCTTAGTAACTGTACTTTGGAATGGAGAGAAGCGGGATGGTGGGTTGGAGTTTCAGGAATAAAAGGAAATGTTCTAGGTTGCAAAGTAGTTAAAAAACCCAGCAGACGTTATATAAACATGTGTGGAAACAGTGAGTGCGAAAACACACAATGATGAAAAGGCAAAAGAGACAGGCGAGACAGAGGGCCTTGGAATCACAGAAAGGATTTTATTTTGAACCAGAAAGCAACAGCAATGGCGAGAAGAGTCCGGGCCGAGGGCATGGCCGCGTGACGCAAGTACCAGGGGTTGCATTTGTTCGGGTGCAAGGAGCGGCCTACAGAGAGTCAGCTTGGCATTTCCCAGCTAAGCCAATCACATCCACATCTTCGTGACACCGATCCCCGCATTCCCGTTTACACAGGCTTGGACTGCTCTTTCAGGTAAAATTCCAGGTTTGGCAAATATTGTTTTTTAAAGCGAAGGTAGCCACAGCAGTAAAGCGTCCCCCTTCTTTTTGCCATATCAGGCATTGAATCAATTACAGGAACAGTAAAACATATTTGTGAGAGTTTTGCTTTAAAGAACCCCAAACAGCAAGTTTCTCCCCTGCGGCACCAGTGCTATTTTGCTCAGATCATTCTTGGGTGTGTGGGGGGGGGCTAGGGGGGCTGTGCTCTACCCACTAGACACCAATAGCACCCGCTCCCGAGTTGGGACAACCCAAAATGACTCCAGACATTGCCAAATCGCCCCTTTGTTGAGAAGCACAATTTCAAAAACATCCTCTTGCCCCCATCATCGTGGTCTTTGTCTCCTGTTTAACATTTTGTACGGGTAGACCAGATCATCGACTTCCCAACACCAAAAGCACAGGTACGCGAGCATACATGCGTATGTCTCTTCAGGCACCGCAGATGTGCCTGGAGCCGAAACTTGGAATCCCCCGTTCACTGGACAGCGCTGGTTCAGTTCCTTGGGAAGTTTAGGGTCAATTATCTCAGTACCGTGATAAACTGCGCATTCGTCATCAGGCCATTTCCTCTTCTCCAGCAGAAATCATCATCAACATTTGCAGTTTTTGAAGTCTTTTTTTTTTTTTTTTTTTTTTCAAGCTGGGAAGAACATCTTCACCCACGCCCATTCTCCTCTTAATCCATTTGGATTCCTACTTGAATTATATGGCCAGCCGCTTTTGACATTGGACCCAGGTTTTTTCATTTGTATCCACCAGGAAGAGAGGTACCATGTTTCTGAGTTCTGTTACGAGGACTGGCTATAGACTTCTTGAGGCCCAGCGCAAAACGAAGATGCAGGCCCCCTCTTCAAACATTACTAAGAATTTCAAGATGGCGACAGCACCTCTTCACACACGCACGACGTCAGACCTGGCAGCCGTGGTTGGCGCCGCATCAATTTGGCTGTATTAATGTAACCGGCCCTGCCATCTCTTTCTCCCCTGTGTCGCAATGCTTCCTGTGAAGTAGGGACCTCGAGAACAAAATACTGTGACCCCAGTCCACTTAAAAAGAATGGTACTGCAGCAAATGTTTATAGCATATATTTTTTAGACTTTCAAAAAAAAAAAAAAAACCCACACGGAAATCTTTTCTACATCATTACAGTAATGAAAGTAAACACTGTGGCCTTTCACCATATACATATTTTCCTGTAAATAGGACAACATGGAAATAGTAACTGCTACTATCCACAAGGTTTTTAAGTTAGCAAAGAGTGAGACTTCCACAACTAAATTATAACATAATCCCTCTCGTCCTTATAAAAATAGCCAAAACATAAACTAAATGGCTTGCAGTGAAAATTTGAGTAGTAGCTTCTTTATATTGAAAAACATTATATTCATGGAAATATTGTCCTCGTAAATGCTTTACATGGATGTCATAAGGCAAACTGTAGCGTTTACTGGTACCTGGCAACCATGATTTTAAAAACTCAGAAGCTGAGTTTTAGACCCTTTTATTCAAAACTGTTACTGTACAAAGTGCATTAAAATATCCGTTATCCAGCTACCAAAAACAGTATGTAAAAATTACAACCCTTTCAGTTTGTTCAGGGAAGGCAAATACACATTGTTTTTATACTGTAAAAAAAACAAACAAACATTAAGTTTCCAGAGACTGATTAATTTTTTTCCATTGAGGTGTCCATCTTTTAGATGTGAAATTGTCCTAAGTAGCTATCAAAATATTCATCTGGGTATAAATAATATAGTAAATATATAAACTCTATCTGTTCAGAAAAAGGAGAGCGTCTGCCAGTGAAGAGGACAGAAGCATGCATGACGCAACCCATGGAGTCCAGGCTGATGCTCATACAGCACGATGCTGGAACAGCGGGTCTATGGACGGATCTCAGGGAGACAATGGGTTGATCTGGTTAAAAACCAATTGCTAAAAACAATGCCTAAATCCATCAGTCTGTTCAGTCAAAATGGCCAACCCAGTAGCTCAGATAAATATTTTAGCAAACGAAATGACTTACAGATGTCATGCCCTTTGTCAAGATAGAACCAATGCTGGATTCCCGGTCCAAATCCAAGGACTGCTTAAGAAAGCCTTACTTCATGGACCATTCCATCTTACCAGATCAGCAGGTCCAGAATCCCACCCGACATTCCATCAGCAGGTTCTATTAGCGGGTTCCAGCACGGGATTAGTGAGTTTGATTTTTTTGGGGTTTTTTTGTTTTGTTTTGTTCTTTTTTTGTTTTTGTTTTTTTGTTTTTTTACAACTCTATAGTGAACTATACTAGAATACAGAGGGACCGCTACATCTTTCGAGACGTGTTTAATAAAAGTCTGTTTATAACTTTCGAGGCACGTATACTAGTAAAGAGTATGCAATGTCCCTTGTCATTACCAACTCACAAATATTAAGTGTTTTTGGGTGAGTCCTATTTGGACGTGATAGAGACAGTCAGGGCCATGTGTTGATGTCCTGGAGAGCAAAGTCAATCCAAAGTGGTACTGCCATTTGTAACACAAAATGTTTACTTCCTCAGCCCCAGCAACAAAAGAAAAATGAGTTGGGGGAGAGGGAGACAGGACAGCTATCAAATGTAGCAAAGCAATGTCACAGGCCTGAAGAAACTATTAAAAGGAAGAAGGAAATAGATTTAGGTCATGAAACAGAACCCTACTTCCGATCAAAGACAAACCAGCCTCTGACGTTCTGAATAATCAGTAGGATTCAAAGTGACTATTTTCAATGGCAAGCTCATTCTTAACGTCAATTCTTAAAGTCAATTCTTTCCGCTCTCCCTCTTGCTCTCCATTCTAGTTGATCCAAGACGGTTTTGACATCACACTGAAAACACTTCAAAATAAAGTAGACTAAGAAAGCCCGGTTGCTGCCCTACTAGGTTCAAAACTATTTTTTATTTTTAAGGTAACTGCATATTCTGTTATGCACTGTCGAGGCGACAGGACCCAAGATGGGGTCAGTATGAGATACGACGATGTGAGAAGCTGAATAAGCGTACAAAACTACAGAAGATTTTTTTTTCTCAAGCCCACAGAGCGTGATGACACAAAGGTTGTTGTAAAGAGCTGGTAAACTTCTGGGCCTCTTAATGTGCAAAACCAGATAATGTCTAAGAGTTGTAATTCTGGTTATGTTTCTTTTATAAATAATCTATAAAATTTCCTGCAAACACAGGACAAATTTGAAGAAATTATTAAAGCGTGTACTTAATACAAAAGACAGTAATGTTGAGTCCTATCCTAGCCGATGTTTCTGGACACTTTTTGGCGACATTTAATCACACTCTGGAAGCCTGTGCTTTCTCCGTCCCTGAAATGGTGGCCGCGACCCTTTTATGCCCCAGAAAGCAGCTCCATGTGGCCAGCTGCTCATGGCACCTGCTCTGTGCAGTCCAGATGGTCTGGGATGGGAAGGCCAGTTATAATGGTCAAGCACTTGTTCCACACTGTGAAGGTGGGGCACACAGGCTGCGAGAAGGTGATGTCGAAGGTGTAGAGGTGGATGGAGTTCAAAGCATCGTAGAAGGCGACGGAACCATTGTCATAGTCCAGCAGGATGCCGACGCGCCGGAGGTGGGGGGCTGGCTCGATGGGGGTTTCCTTGCTGTTGTGTCTCACCACCCAGTTATTGTGGCAGCGGCACAGGGCCCAGGAAGCAGAGTTCTTCCCAATCCACTCATGCTTCGGGGCTGATTTGTAAGCAAGGCCGATGGCATACCTGCACAAACAAGACGGGGATGACAAAAACCATGAGGCGGGTTGCACACGGACGCTACCTCCTTTCTCTGGTTTTCAGGGGTCACAAAAACGTGGTTTTCTGTTGTCCCCGCTCATTCTTCAGAGAAAGCTTGGCAAAGACCCTGACACCGGTGTTCCTCATCGCCTTCCTCCCAAACATACGGTGGGCAGACACGGGCCATTGTATTTACTCATATTCCTGTTTTTAGTTGAGACATTACAAGAGAATTTGAACTTTGTGTCTCGCTGCCTTTTGTTTTGTCTTGTTTGTTTGTTTTTTACCCTCATCAAGACCCACACAACGAATTCCCTAGACCAGCGCTGTCCCACAGAAGTATCTGCAACGAATGAAATGTTTTGCCTCTGTTCAATATGGTAGCCACGAGCCACGTGTGGCTACTGGGTGTTTGGACTATGGCTGCCAAGACTGCGGAACCAGACCTTACATTTAGTTAATTTTAATTAAGTCAGATGATTTAAATTAACTGCATGTGGCCCAGGGCTACCACATTGGACAGCATAACCCTCTACTCGACTGACGCCATGTCTGTCACTTTCCATGACTTCGAGTACACCTCGCAGCAGGTAAGCGTGGAGAATGGTTTTCAGTTCCGGGGTAAGTTCCTTGTCCTCTCCTAGCCGGGTTCCTGATCTACAGCACGGGGACAATGACAGTCTCCACCTCGGAGGGTGATTTTGAGGAGTAAAGGAAAGAATACGTGTAAAATCTGGCGCACAAGGCGTGGCAAGGAATCTCGGGTAACTGCTCTTTTATTACAGTTGCCCAATGCCACATTACTAATAAGTACCAGAATCAGATCTTGAACCTAGGGTGACTCAAAAGGCCGCAAACTTAACACTCTTTCATCCCTTCCCTCACCAGAAAGTATGTGATTCATCATTGCCAAGAGCCCTTCTGATTATATTTCTTACTACATTTTTAAAAATTCTGAATGTCTTTGAGAGATGGACAGCCCGGTTATTCTAAATGTACTCTCAACTGCTCAAAAGAGTTAAGAATTCTTTCTATGATGATCCCAGGATCCTGGGATCAAGCCCCGCATCGGGCTCCCCGCTCAGCGGGAAGCCGCTTCTCCCTCTCCCACTCCCCCTGCTTGTGTTCCCTCTCTCGCTGTGTCTCTCTCTGTCAAATAAATAAATAAAATCTTAAAAAAAAAAAAAAGAATTCTTTCTACGGTGTTTGAAGCTCCTTAATCTCTTTTTACCCTGCTAAGGTATGCCTCTATAACATTTGCAGTATTTCAGTGATTAAGATAAGCAAAACCCATCATTCTTAATAAAGAGTCAATGATTCAGAGCTCAACCTTTAATATGTTATAGCAGAAACCAGTCTAAGTGGATACTGACATATGGTACCTTACCCAGTGCAGAGAGAAAAAAACTCCATTGGTCTTTGAGAAAACGACATTCTTTTTTAAAAAAAAAAAATTCCATGTTGGATTTAAAATACAATCACTTTAAGAGTGGTGTGTTAAAAAAAAAAAAAAAAAGGACTAGAACATGCTATCACTGAATTTAAAAAGAGGATGGAATTATCGATCCTCAGCTAAGCCTAGTGTACCAGCCCGTCTGCCATCAACTTGGCCTGTCTCCTCCTTCTGGCCAATCCTGCTCTGCATCACGGGGAGAATCCGGGGGTTGCATTTCCCACATTCCTTTCCCAGCGGGAGTCTGGGTCAGGTCCTGACACTGTGATGGCTCTGCGCAAGATCCAGAAGTTCTAAGAGGTGGGGAAACACTCTTTTCCAGCCGGCAGCCAGAGAGACACTTTGGAAAGGTTTTTGTTTTGAGTACTGGCCCCAGCGATGTTCTCTATGCCCCACAGACACACTATTTCCATTTTTCAGATACTGTGGAACCTGCATTTGCATCACAAAATAGCCAGGTCTGCATTGTTTCCTTCTTGTTGCTACGCACCATTTGGATTTTGTATCAAAGGACTCTGGCGTTTATTTCCCATTTGAACCTTAACTGAACCCACTATGAAGTAGCTGTGGCAGGTAGGACTGACTTCATTTAGCAAATGGGAAAACACAGAGAAGGTTACAATTAGGAGCAGAATCCAGAATCTCGCCCCCTCCCCCTTGACTTCTGGCCCAGTCATCTTTGCGTGAACCCACGTTTAGTTAACACCATTTCATAAAACACCAACTGCACATTAACAGCATTAGAGAGTAAGAAAATAACTCCGTGCATAGTCCATTAAGCAAAGGAAAATACCATTATGTTATCATTAATCTGTAAAACTATGTACGTATTTCCATTGAGCTTGAAAGGTGCGGGCAGAAGGTAATGTTCCATTAAGTTACGCAGTGAGACTTGGAGAATTCAGAAAGTATAAAAATTATGTTTCTCAGAGCAATGCTAATATGCCCCATTGCAGGGATCATAACATACATGTTAACTGAAAGTCAGGACGATATTTCACGAGAAAATGGATGTGTCATTAGCTGGTGCAAATCAAGGCGCCACAAGCATTTGATCATATGGGTCACCCCTTCCCCTCTAACACCTCCCAGGAAACGTTAGACTGGTTTCTACGTGAGACGTCCTCCGAAACTGACACAATCCGGTGTGTAAAGATCCAAAGTGTGGCAATTAATTTTAGAATTGATCCCCCCTCCCGAGTTGGTTTTGACATCTGGAGGGTGTTTTCAAGGTAATACCGATCTGTGTTTATATTAACTGAAGGGGTCTGGTGGAATTTCCCGCACCATTCATCAATGGGAATGAGATCATAATGATCGGGTATCACTTATCATAAATAATTATTAATGGGGCTGTAATTATTTGGACACTGGATTCTATCCCAGATTAATACTGCACGTTAATTAACTAGAAATGTTTGCTCCTTTGCACCTGCAAAAATTCATCGTATTTTCCTTCGGCCTTTTATCTTGCCCCAGTGCCGCTAAAAACTGTAAATGCCAATCTGGCCCAGAGCCGAGCGGGGCGGAAGGATTTGTCCTCCATCCTCTGGCAGGATGTTGGAACAGGAAAATGTTCTGGGCTAAGGGAATTGCGAGGATCACAACAGAAGAAAACCTCCTTGCTTGGCCATTATAGGTACCATTCTGGGGAGAAAGGAGACACCCAAGCTTATGATTTCACTTTTTAGATCTCAGCGGACTTGTACCAACACTGTAAGGGACTTAAGACACAAAAGTGTTTTAGCATCCTTATCTCAAACATAACACTGTATGATACTCCTCGTTTCAGGTTATGCAGTTGGGAAGTGTTTCTTTCTAAGCAAGGATTAAGCTATCGCTCACCAAGTATACCACTGTACGCCCGAAAGAGTAATTATAATGTTTCAAAAACAGAGCATGGTGCTTCAGAGCAGAGATCAGCCAACTGTAACCCATGGGCCGAATCTGGCCCTCTGCTGATTAAAGTTGTATTTGTGCAAGGCCACGCCCAGTCACAGACACACGGTCTGTGGCTGTTTTCCCACTACAACCGGAGAGTTGAGTAGTCGGGATAAAAATCACCTGGCCTGCCGAGCCAGCAACACTGGCTCTCTAGCCCTTTCCAGAAAGATCTGTGAAGCCTTGGGTCAGAGCTTGCGCCCTGACTGCAGTCTTCCTCATCCTGCCACCTCCCAGCTTTGCCACCTTGTGCTAATGGGCGTGAGCCTCAGTCATCTCATCTGTAAAGGGGGATCCTAGCACCTACCTCTGCGGGGCTGCTAAGATGAATGAACGAGTTACCAACTGTGGGATGCTTAGACCAGTGCCTGGCATATGGTTGTGCTAGATGAGGGCTGGTTAAATAAAAATAAAAGAGCAAAAGCGAACAGGTGTTTGTGAGCCAGCCAGCCGGAGAAGGGGTGCAGTGCGTGGCTGTGGAACGGACAAGGTCAGCTTTGTGAGGCTAACTAGGCAAGGTTAGCTCATTCCAACGCAGACACCGCGTTGGAATGTTCTGGGCCTGACCGACACCCTTGGGTTTAGAGAGCTCGCTGGGCTAACAGACCGTTTGAAAGGATTCCCAGCCTATGATCCCTGCCTCAGCCCCTCAGCTCTTGACTATTTCCAGTCGTCGGCCCAGTCTGGAGTCACAAAACATACAAGGCAACAGAAATTCGTTCTCTTCAAATGATGAAGAGTAATGTTCTAGAGTAGGAATCGGCAAACGTTTTTGGTAAAGAGCTGGAGAGTTACTGTTTTCGGCTTTGTGGACCATAGGGCTCTATTTTAACTGCTCAGCTCTGCCGTGTGGCTCAAAGCCCAGCCATAGACAGACAATGTGGAAAAGAATGGGCATGGCCGTGTTCCTACAACACTTTATTTACAAAAAGAGGCACAGGGCCAGGTCTGGCCTGCTGGTTGTCGTCGGCTGACTCGTGTTTTAAGGCACGAAAGAGCAGTGTTAGCATCCTAGCTCTGTTAGGGACCAGGACTCTATCAACTCAGCTGCAATTCTTGCTGTAAATAAAAAAGAAAAAAAAAAATGGATGGACTTAAAACAAGCTGTTTTTCTTATTGGCTGAATGGAAGATTAGATGATTGTTTTGCAAACATTCACTCCCTCCTCTCATCTCCGGGGGAGAGATATACTTCCCTAGACCACCGGCTTTGGCTTTGGCTTTGGCCGATGAGAAGTTAGTAGACAGTGAGGTAAGCAGAGGCTTGAAATGTGCCTGCCTAGCTGTGGCTCGTGCTCTTGGGCTCCTCGAGAAAGACCTGACCCGGGGAGCCCTCACGTCCGAAGAGGCTGAAGAGACACAAAGAACAGACCTAGATGCAACCTACGGCTGAAAGCAAAGCCCGGCTGAGATTAGCCTTGACAGTGAACCCACACATGGGGGTGGTGAGCGAGCAATCATAAATGATTATGGTTTGAAGCCACTAAGTCTTGGGATGCTTGTTATGCAGCATTACCATGGCAACAACAGACTAAAAGCTTTCCTGCATAGTCTCCTTTAAGACGGGCCCTGGAATGGACTAATGCTCTGACCAGGTACGGAAGGAGATGTGCCTTTTTATGACTGGACGACAACAGATATCATTGCCTACCATGTGCTCCCACTTATGACCACTTCCCAGTAATGCCGACCGCTATCAATGAACACATTTCCAGCTACGCCATAGCTCCCTTGGCTGGTGAAGCGTTCGGGCGTGTGGCTCTTTTTGGAGGATGACTCATCACGTTCTACTGTCAAGTTATCGTGGGACACCTTCAGCTTTCGATGTGCAGACTTGGGGTCCAGTTTAAATGGCTGGCCTGGGAACAAGTTTACAAAACAAAGAGAGGAAGAAGAAGAGGACCATTTATTTCAACATGACCAATAATGTATTTGCAGGATCAGATTTTAAAAGCACAGTAAAATAGTGAATACGAACATGCCCCTGCCTTCGTGAACTCCCAGCCTGTCAGTTCTGAGACAGGGATCCAGAGCTGCTGCGACTAATGATTCAACAGTAGCATGGGCGGGGATCAGCCACGACATGTGGTAGAAGCTATTTTCGGGGGTCCCAGCTGGACACATGCAGCTCTGGTACATACTAGCTAAACAGCATTCCCAAGGGAAGGAGAAAATGAAGACTTCATTTTCAACCATTCCCATATTCGATCCAGCTTAAAATGTGGCTCGTGCTCAGTAGACTTCAGACCAGAAGCCGAAGAAATCAAGACTGCAGATTTTGACCTAAAGGCTTTACATTATTCTGAAACTGTTGCAAATTAAAATGATTCTCATGAGCTCAGAATGACTACAAAAACATGCATTTTTCAGCCCACAACAAGATCAGGGGGAAAAAATGTGATCATAACACCTGGGTTTTCTACTCCTGAGTTTGAAAATATATATATTTCTACCCCTGAGTTTATATATATAAAATAAGGCCCTCTCTATTTCATTATTCACATTTGCGTTTTGAAGGTCGAACCGTCAGAAAATCTTGGCAGAGTCACCCCGAACATCTTGTCATAGCTGTTACTTCCTTGAGAATGTAGCGCTGGTCTGGAGGACTGCCTGTCATTCGACACCACATGGGTGTTAAGAGGCAGGAAGTGAGTTACGAGAGCATGCAAATACCATGATGTCCCAAGCCCCCGGCCACAGCCACGGCCACGGCCACGGCCGCAGCTGGGAGGTCCGCCCTCAGGCAGCCAGTGGACAGAGCTCGGTACACTGGCCGGGGCAATGCACGCCGCTGGCTGAGACAGCGGCACGGAGAGCACGCGGCAATGAGTGTGAGGTCACGTCCGGGTGGACCGGAGGGTTTCTAGCCACCACCGGGACACGAACATGACACGGGCCGGCACACCTTTCTCCGAAGAGGCCAGATAGATATTTTCAGCTCTGCTGTGGCAGCGTGGAAGCGGCCCGAGACGAGAGGGAAATGGATGGGTGTGGCTGTGTGCCAACAAAACTTTATTTATAAAAAGCGGCAGCCAGATTTGGCTGGTGGGCTGGATCGTCTGCTGACCCGTTTCAGATTTCTGTCCACATCACAGGAGAGCTTAAAGGGGGAGCTGAGACAAAGCTTCAAGTGTGGATCAGGGCACGGACATTCTCAGGGGCTCTAAGTGCTACTGGATTATGTGCAGAGTTTAAATTTCAGCTTGTATTGTGAAACACAAATGTCCTCAGGAATGATCACGCCAGCAACTATTAGGGATAAAGTATGAACTAAGGCAAGAAGAGTATGAAGGTAAGTTTTGCTTACAATATTTCAATTTTTAAAGGTGGAAGAGAGAATGCGTGTGAAAACAGGTGGGACATGAATGGGCAGACGGGGCGGGTGTTCGTAAATGCAGCCATCACTGAAGAGGAGGGCCGTGCACTGCTTGTCTTTCTTCCAGTGAGGAGCATCAGAATGGTAGAGCCGTCAGAAAGACTGGCCTCTAATGAGGTGTGAGGTACCCCATCTCGCCTCAACTCACACCCTCACCTACACACGCGTGGAGTGCGATCATGTCAGCTTAGGTCAGACCCAACCCCAACCCCTGCATCCTCAGCGAGCACATTCCACCTGTGTCTCAGATGTGTTTCTCAAACGCACCATCACCTACTCTGTCCAAGTTCAAGGCTTTTGCTTCAGTGAGGACAAATTAGTTCAAGGACCAAATTAATCATTTACTTTACTCAAGAATTCAATTCAATTTAATATTGTGCATGTAGGAGTTTGGCAAACTACAGCCTGCAGGCCAAATCCAGCACAGGGCCTGTGTTTGTCAATAAAGTTTTATTGAAACATGGCCATGCCCATTCATTTATGTGTCATCTATGGCAGATTTTGCACTGCAATGGCAGAGGTGAAGAAGAGTGGATGGTGACCAAGACCATCTGACACGCGTAGCCTCCAAAAGTCACTCTTCGGCACACAGCAGAAAAGTTTGCCAGCTCCTCGTTTATAACTGTTCAATAACTGCATGTCTAGAAATAGAAGATGACATTATCTGGCTACACGAAATGAATGCGTTATCTGCAGGAAAACTGATGAAGTACAAATCCGAGGTCTCAAAGACATATTCTACAGAATTAACCTCAGTGTATACATTTACTTATTTTTTTCCTACTTAATCTCTAAAAAGATTTCCTTCTTTACCAGCAGAAACACTGAGAGGAGAAATTAGCTTAATGTCTAAGCGTATGTGTCTTAAACATGTATATGTCTGGAGTCAAAGTTATGTGAGCACTGAAATCGAGGATTTGGGTTAAGTGTGGGTTCTTCTGGAAAAGCAGTTACCTGTTCCCATTGACCAGAGGCAACTGCCTAACATGGTGCTTTCTCTTGGGAGGTCCTATGCAAAGAAATTCCATGCTATAGAACATATTTCTAGATCAAAAATAGTAAAGAAAAAGAGAGGATAAAAGAAAACATATGTGGGCAGAGACAGCGAGGGAGACGACAGTGTTACAAGACACACGTATGGGCCAGATCTTTCTCTGTTGTGTCCTGTGTAGTGTGGGATGTTTCCCATCATCCCTGGCCTCTAACCATCAGATACCAGTAGCATCCACCCCACTTACAACAACCAAAAATGTCTCCAGACATTGCTCAGTGTCCCTGGGGGTGGTGGCAGTAGGGAGGGCAGAACCGCTTCTGACTGAGAACCACAGACCTAGACAGATATCTGGAGTAAAGCAAAGGGTTCCCGAAGAAAGAGTTATTAATTTGCTCTTCTGCTATGGAAAACAATTTGCCATTTGCAGAGCCCCAACGACCTATCGGGCTTCATGTATATATATATATAGATATCTATATAGATATATATAGATATCTATATATATATCTCTGTCCTAATTCTCACCAGAACCCCTCCAGGATTATTTATTTGAAAAGCGAGCGGTCTGAAGTGCAGAGAAGTCGATGGACTCACGGCCCTTAAGGGGCGAGTGAGTCGTGGACCCCAGAGGTGTCTGATGCCAACTCCACCCCGCCGCCCTGGCTCTTCACTTGCTTCTCGGGGCTGCTGGTGATGCCCGAGGCAGAGAAGGAGGAGAAAGGGGGACAGAGGCGGCCGGAAGGAGAGCAGAAGGGAGGCGGCAGCTCTGCTGAGCTCACGGCACTTACTGTTTGTCTTCAACTTCCCAGGCTCGCTGCTGCGGCTGCCTGCCTGGTTGATGGCCTTGACGATGAAGATGTACTTGGTGCCACTCTGCAGACCATGGACCGTGTAGTGGTTCTGCTTGATGTTGGGCACGATCATCCAGCTGTCGGCAGAGTTACACAGACCTGCAAAGCCAAGCAGACACGGCGCGCTGCTTTGTCATCTCTGCACCTCTGAGGGAGCCCACTGATAAACTCGGGGGTGCAGGCTCCTGCCTGCGGTAGGTGATCGACCCGTATCTATTATCAGATAGTCCTACTGTGTGCTCCACATGGAGAAACCCATCAAAATGATTACATCGCAGCCTCTGTTCAGTAAGCATACGAGCAGCCAAGGCGGTCCTGCCTGGCGTGCTGCGCGTGGTGCCCGTGCGTGATGCGTTGTGAGGCGCCGTGGCGAGGAGAAGGAAGCAGCGAGTTACCACGGGTTCCACCCTCGGCCTCCCCCACCACCCCATGCTCATGACTGTGATCGTTAGATTGGAATCTCATCAATTCTGAGCCTCACAGCCGGTGAGAAGAGACCTGAATCACGTAAGAGAAGTTGCCTCCACGAATGTAGATGTAGTAGATTGCTTTTGTGCCTCTGATTCTGCACCCTGCCCCAGACCCAGGCCTAAGCGGCTTTGCAGAGATGGGAGGTATTCCCTCGTGACACGGCTTTGGATTTGGCCGTGCGACTTGCTCGGGCCGATGGGATGAGGCTGAAGTGGCGGGGCGCAAGCTGCAAGAGTAGGCATTCCAAGGCCTCGAGAATTTCCGTCGACACCTTGGGCCTCTGCCATTGCCAAGGGGAGAACATTCCCCAGACAAGTCTCCTCGTCTCAGCAGGATGAGCGATACAGGGAACACTTCTACCGCCCCGCCCCTGCAGGAGTGAGGCCAGCAGAGACTGGCGCAACTTCTGAGCGGGGAGCTAAGAAAGCGATCATCAGGGTTGTTGGCGTTCCAGCATTAGCATGGCCGCAGTTAACCAACTCAGGAGGCACGTCCCTAGGAGAAGCGCGGAGCAGTGGCACCCACGGGCAGCCCAGGGTCCAGTGTAGCTCTTAGAAAAGCATGAACGGGGATTCGGACCAGCTGTATTCCCTCGCATGGCTGGTTTCAGAGGAGAGCGGGGCCGCTGCTCGGGCTGCGTTCTGCAGGATGTGGGCTGGGGGGCAGGCTGAGGATTTACGATGCTTGGAAGAACATGCAGGGAAAAGGAAGCCCGTTTTGTTTTGCAGCTCGCTGATGCTGAAAACATCTCTTTGGTATTGGGCCCAGCTCTCCTCTCTCCACCCATCAATCTCCACTCTGAGAGAACCTTTGCCCAGCCCCCTGGTGACTGGCTGTCATGAAGTTTCCTGACTCTGGTGAATTTCCTTCACCAGTTCTTGGTAGAGGGCTGAGCCCCCCCACTTCCTGAGGGGCTCCAACCCCCCCCCACCCTTTCCCTTTCAATGGATTTGCAAGTCAAAGAGTTAGTTCTTTTGATCTTGAGGCAACTTATACCTTACTGTAATCCCAAGAAGCAGTCCCTTAATCTTTCTTTGGTCTCACCTCTTTGAGAATCTAATAAAACATTTCTATAGAAGGAAAGTCACATGTGCAGATCCATACCAAGCCACAAATATTTGCATGGCATTCCAAGATATTCACAGCCCCGTGACATCTGTCTTTGAATCCTACTAAATACTTTCTCCAACTTTTGAGTTAGACATTGTTCATGCTAGTCTCACAGTTGAGAAGAACCTCAGAAGTATTCTGTCAAGGGTGAAACTTCACCTCATACGATCTGTACCTTGGAAGCACAGTCTTTTTAGACACCCTCCACTGAGTCATATACATATATAAACTCACACACGTATAATAAACTCACAAGGTCAGATCTGACCCCGTGAGTTCTCTATCACCTCTTTTCATCTCCACCTGCAAACATTTCACCAGCAGCACCGCCAGATTTGATAAAACCAGCATAAAGCAAGGGAATGATGGGAGGCTCACGGAAGCGGTTGAACGTGTGTGTGCGCTCAACTGAGGCACCATTCACCCGCACTCCCACCCCACCCCCAATTTTCCCCCAACTCTTAGCCCTCTGTTCTCCCACTGATTCTCACTCGTGTAAGCCCCGGGAAAACACCCACCAGTGGTTCAGTAACATGGGACTCTCCTTACTACATTTCCCTTTTGCTACTTTTTCACCTCACCTTTTCCTTGAATATAGCTGTAATATGCTCAATGCTTCTGGACAGTGCCATGGCCAAATCACAGATTTAGATCCGACCAAAGAAGGGGCATTTTGAACTCTGAGCTCTGGGCCCCAAGAAGCCTGCGACTCACTTTAGATATTTAATCGTGATCTTACAACAGCAATAAAACAAAAACAATGAGCTTTTCTATTGCCTAGGATAATCCTAGGCAATCCTAGACCTTTGTCAACAGCAGTCAAGCACGAACAAAAACAGTGACAACATTCAGTAGAATCGAATGAGAATCCTATCAATGTCACTGCATTTACACTGTTCCTGTTTAATTGCATATGTTACAGGAAAATGATTATTGTGGTCAAAGAAAGCAAATGCAAAAATGTTTCAATAAACTTTACATCACTGTACAACCGAAAAGCTGGGCTTCATGTGGTGGGGGGATGCTTTCAGCGACATCATCAAACAGATGTCTGAAATCGCTATGAACGGCAACTTGGCCTATAATCCAAAGCCTTAACCCAACAAAAAAGATTTAATGTTTCAGAACCCTTTTCCAAACAGAAAAGGGACCCCCGAGCATCCTGATTATTTTGAAGAGGTCGCTAATTTTTTTCCCTCGAATATTAAAAGAACAAAAATGTTTATGGAGTAGTAAAATTTGGACAGCTTTACACTGGGACAATCTGCTCTCGCGAACGCTCACGATTTCTGTGGCGGCTTACCTTTCGGTTATTATTATTGTCAGGATAGTAATTGAGAAGTTGATTAAAAATGCCAAGAAAGCAGCATCGACCATTTTCTTCTGGGGGCTGGAGTAAGGGGGTGCCTCTGAGCACACCATTACTAAGCTGCTAGTGTTGGTGTTGGGCCAACACCACATAACGTCTTGCGTGTGGTGCCAAGTGCCAGGCCTGTCTGCCTCGATACCCCACTGTGTCGGGGCCGTTGACCAGGTTTTATGCATCTCTTTATGAAACACCCATGTAACCATCTTGCACTGAAACTTCACTTTTCTCCAAACTCGTTTTCAATCATCTTTGAGAGTATTCCGACATCCACCTTCTCTAATTCAGCTTCGAGTAGTAAAACAACAATGGAACTTGGGAGATAATTAGTTCATAATGAAACTTAATTGAGTTTTTCAATTTTATATATCTTGTTCTCGTTCACAGTGGGTCAGAAGCATCTCCCTACATAATGCTGCTCATTACAAGATCCTAATTACATTTGGGATTTCAGAGCTTTGTATAGCAACTGTCATCTTGCAGTAAAACATTATGTATAAAACATTACGCAACACGGACACCCCTCAAAGAGAGGCGGCATGCGGCTTCAAACATCCTTTGTTTCTGCTACCAGATCGGACAGAAGTGAACATTCTTTTCCTTCTTCTCTGTAAAAATAGTATCTGTTTAGTAACGCTCATGAATGTTTTCAAAACGACTAAAATTAATTAAATACAGATAACTACCTCGCCATGGAGACCCGGAGAAACGCATCTTTGGACTTTTGCTAATAATAAAAATAGGCCGCTGGGAAAAGGCCCCATTTAGGATTTTAAATGGTGCACTGGAAGTGGTTTCGGAAAAAACATGAGAAACGTTGTAAAATTAAATACATATCTACTTATTAATAAGCAATTCGTTAACATCTGTAGGCTTAAGTCTGTTAATAGAAATGCATAATAAAAAATTAATAGTGTCATTAATTTTGCATTTGAATATATGAATTTGATTAGGGAGAGCCTTTTTATAAGATTAAAAGCTTCACAGATATTATCTAATTCTCCTTCACTGAAGTCAGTTGTGGGCAATTAACTAGAATTTATTATGACAAGTGAAGGAACCATGACCTACAGGCAGTCCAAGATTCCTAGTGGCGCGAGGAGCTATGGCCAGTTTTGGGGCATTTGGTCTTCTAATTTTCGGTACAGTTTTACTCTTAGCTCTTGTCATTCAATGTAACAACATCCAAAAAGGATATTCCTCCAAATGGTAGGAAGGATGGACAAACAACATTCAGGGAAGGCCTTGCACATGAAGATCGTGTAAAATGCCATCATGTAGGTAATCCTGGCTAATTTCACGACTGATCTTTATCCTATGACCCAGAACATCAGCTTTTAAAAAAATGCAATGACGGGTGAGTGTAGCCGTATTTTTGTAGGAATCATAACTTTGAATACCTCTGTGCTCACACTGTGGCAAGCACAGGGCTCAGACCTATGCTTTTATTATCTCAACCATGGGAAGTTAAAACATTACCTCTTCTTACAGATGAGGAAACAGATTCAGAGGTTGTTAAATAATTTGTCCCAAATTATGGAGCTAGTGAGGTCCACAGTTGGGATTCAAATCCAGGTCTCTCTCGGCCATTAGAAATACATATAATAGTTAAGAAGAACTATTGCTTTTTTATCTACATTTATTCTTTCGTTGTTACGATTTGATCCTGTAGGCCTCAGGACTTCACTCTACTGGTTTAATGGACGTTCAAGAGACAAAGAGCTCTAGTACTAACAAGCTGATGAGAGTACCCCAGTCGGATGGGCACCTGCAGTTTCCCTGACTTCCATCGGTCCTGGGAGGAATAGCCTTTCTGACATCTGTCCATCAAATAAGCAAGGTCTGTCACCTTCATGAAGTCGATCCCCTTTATTTTCTTGTGGCAACTGCTTTCAGGGAACAAAACACCGTCTCTGGAATCACCGAGCACAGAGCTCTGAATTCAGTGGTGTCGCTGCTGGTGGATGTCTGTAGGCATGGCCTTTTCGCATCTATTCCACTTAGATGTCTTGTTTTGGTATTATTTTTCATGCCAACCGCATGGAAGCCAAGTCAGTCCCAGAGAAACCCTAAGTTTCAAGCAATAGATCTCTTCTTTTCATTCGGGGGATGGAGGGAAGCACTGGGATCGAGTCAGGGTTCTAGAGTGTATCGCCTTCTGGCTCCACGTCCTCGCTCCTCGCGTTTCCATACCCTTTGCCATGGAACCTCGCAGGCCCTCTGACTCTGGGCTCACCTGTGGGACTTGCTCTGGCCTCTGGCACATCAGCTAACGTGACAAAGACAGGGGCTTGCAAAGCATGTGTGCAAGCGGGCCTGTCCTTAGAGCCACGCACTGCACTCTCCAGGAGAACGTGCCCGCGTGGGACCGCAGGGGGGAGCCGTGCGGCCGCCGGCCTCCCCAGTCCACAGCCTGACCGCGACGGAGCCTCACCAAGGTCAGCCTGATTCCAGACACACAGGCAATGCATGTTTATTGTTATATGCTCCTTAACTTCTGTGGTTGTTGGCCTATCAGCCAAAGCCAATTGATACAGGGCCTGCCAGGCCAGGCCAAAGCTCTACGTACTGTCCAAATGCCCACAAAAATTCGCCTCAAGACACTTCAGGAAAGACATAACCATCTATGGTGGACACGCCCTGGGGTAGCCCCTATGATTCTCACTCCATACTATTCATGACTTTGTGTAATTCGCCCTCCTTGAGCGTAGGCAAGACCTGTGACCTGCTTCTAACCAACAGAGTATGGCAAAGGACAAAAGTCCTATCATCGTTATCACTCCTTGGTGGTACATCATATGGCAAAGGTGAAGGGAGTTGGTAAATGTACTTAAGGTCCCTGACCAGTTGTTTCTGAGTTAATCAAAAGAGAGATTGTTCTGGGTGAAAAAAGCAAGGTAAAGAACTGTGTTTGGCCTGCTCCCTTTTGTGTCCCTAAAAAATGTATTCCTAGGTGTGTGTGAGTGTATGTGCACCCTTGGGTATTAACAGACTACCACAGGAGAGATGCGTGTGAAACGGAGTTGGTGCAGTGGGTAACTGTGGAAACACGGTGGCTGCCATATTGAAAAACAACCAAGTGTCACTGTAGACATTTTATACATTATTACACAGTGTTCGTGCATTACTTACTAAAAAGAAAGATTTTTAGGGAAGTTAGTATTTCTTCATGATTTGTAGAGGGGCACCTAGAGCTAGGGATGAGGAGCAATACCAGAAGAATCCAAAGTCCTGAAAGGAGAGCAAAATGATGCCAAAGCATTGATATACCAGTGCTGCTTAGACTTGCCCCCAAAAGCACTTCAAATAGCTGAAGATGGTAAGGGTGTTTCCTCGGGATATGGGCCAGAGGAGGAGAAGTCTTTCTGGGGTTATCTTCTTGCCTTCTTTGGTGCTAGTGCCATTGGTAGGTCCCGGCCATCTCTGCCTTCTCGAATTACTACGAACCTCCAAGTTCATGTCTCTGCTTTTAGTTTTGTCCTGTTCCACTCCATCCTCCGCGGCACTGCCTGAGGGGGCTTCTAACCGTATATCTGATCGCACTGCTGCTCTGTGTGACTGACACCCAAGCCCATAGGGAAAAATCCCACACCGTGTAGCCCGAGTGGCCCTCGGTGGTCTAGGTCTTTACTGTGGGTTAGGATTAAGAGACTGATGATTAAGAACACGTGCTTTCTGGAACCAGACCTATATGGGTTTGAGTCCTGGTTCTATTTCTCTGTCTTCGTTTCCCACCGTCTCCCCTTCCCCACTCAGTTCTCCAGCCAGGCTTGAGTAGACGATGTCTCAGAAAATGCCTTGCCATTCTCTGTCTCCACAGGTTTGCCCCCGATGATGTGGCTGCCTGGAATCCCCTTAACTTGCTGATATATACCCACTCTCTTTCAAAACTTAGTTAAACCATCATTTCCCCCCAAGACATTCTTGTTACACCCACCACGTCTGCCCTCTTACTCCGGCAGCTGGCCATTTCGTGATTTTTTTCCCCCTTATACATTCCTGGAAAATGGGAAGATTTTAATAACAGCTTCCAAGGCAGGCCAATTAGAGAGTGGAAGGTCAGAGGGTCGAGGAGGGAAGCCTCGGAAACGAGGATCTAAGGAAGCTGGGGGGGTCCAGTTGTTGGTATGAGCCAGCGCTACTTCAGTTACTCGGGGGCGGGGGTCTTCACATATCACTCTTTTAATTAATCCTATATCTAATATCTTTTTTAAGCATCACGCACCTCAGAATTACTTGTGCTAGGAAAGAACAGTGTGGTTAACGGAGAAGAGGTGTATATAATAAAAGCACATTCAGTCGATATGCGTTTATTCAAAACATTTCTTTGTTGAAAAGTGACTGCTATGCTATTCTATTCTACTTTGACGTGTTCTATTTTAATTTGCTAAAGAAGTTTCAAACTTGCTCCCCTGGAAAGCCACTTCTTCTGGTCCTTTCCCATTTACTCAACTCAATTTGAATAACTGTGGGGGTAAGGAGGAGAGATTCCTTTGTTATCACCTCTCTGGCCAGCAACTGGGGCTGAGATCATCAAATTGTCTCTGATACCAAATATCTCATGGGCTCGGGCCCCGGTTAGAGAAGGACCTCTCTGTGTTTCAAGTCAGGTCTGAAATTCTTCCCAGGTGGGGGCCAGTGACTAACATCTCAAATGACGGGCCTGCTCTCCTCCAAATGGAACGCGGTATTTGGCATTGCTTGGCTATCCATTTTATTAAATTCTTTTTTTACATTGTGAAATAACACTCAGAAAAGTAGTTAATATTAAATGTATGATATAATGACTAAACCATGTACCTCCCACCCAGAAAGTAGTTAACCCCATGAGCCCCCCATGTGTTGCTTCCCAATGGTGCCACTCCCTTCCCATCCCGGAAGTAACCATCATCTTCGCTTTTATTTGTAGTTTTTACACCTATGTATGCATCTCTAAACAAAACAGTTTCTTTTTTTAAGATTTATTTCTTTGAGAGAGAGAGAGAGTGCACATGTGCATGTGCGAGTGTGGGGGAGGGGCAGAAGAAGAAAGAATCTCAAGCAGACGCTCCGCTGAGTGTGGAGCTCGATGCAGGGCTCGATCACGACCTGAGCCAAAATCAAGAGTCGGACACTTAACCGACTGAGCCACCCAGGTGCCCCACAAAATAGTTTTCTTTTTAATCTTTAAATGATGACTGTATAAACAGATTCATACTGCATGTATTCTTTTGTTTCCTGCTTCTTTCCCTTAACCCTATGTTTGTAAGACTCATCCGTGTGGTCTGCTAGAGATCACTAATGTTCACCACTCTTTGGCCCGCTATTTTTGCTAGTATAGTACAAGTGAATGCTATCATCTTCTTGGTTAGGAAATGCAGCCAATACATACTGTGTATTCCTTCCTTCCTCGTCTTCTCTTGACGCTTCAATTTAGAAATGCGATCTAACTGAAAACAGTCACCAAACAGAGAAATCGATACGGGGTGCAATACTCACTAACAACGTTGGCTTGTCCGGTGAATATGGTGTACTGGAGCTCATAGGAAACCACACTGAACTCATCATCAGAGGTCCAATGAACGGTGATGGTGTCATAGGAAGCGGTGCAGAGCTCCTCTCTAATCGTGGGAGGGTTGGGAGCTGTGGGGATCAAGAATGCTCATCAGCGAAGAGGCAGGCACCTCCGGGACACAGTTCAGAGGAGATGTGTGACAGTCATAGCAGGCCTTTCTACACAGGTCCATCAGGACCACTATCCATCCCAGAGGTGGTGACCCCAATCCAAAGAATGAACGTTCGGTTGGCTGGTTGCCGCTGTGATTGTTAACAGGTAGCGTGACTTAGCCAGCCAGTAGGGACTTTTCTCTATTTCACATGAAAGTACGTTTAGGAGGTTAAGCAAATAATACTCTTATCCATGAAAAAAAAATATTAAACAAAAACCAAACAAGATGAACTTCTGTGATTTCATCCACACTGGGGAGAGATGGCAGACTTTTCCACTAAAGGGCTAGGTGGTAAATATTATAGGCTCTGCGGGCCATATGGTCTCTGTTGTACCTACTCAACTCTACTGCTGAACTATGAAGGCAGCCATGGGCAATTCATACTCATATGGACATGGGCAGCTTCCAGTAAAACTTTATTCACAAAACCGGTGAGGGCTAGATTTGGCCCACGAGCCAAAGTTTGCCAACCTCGGAGCTTTGTTGTGAGGTCACTTATGTTTATATTTATAGACCCAACTGGAAAAATACCAATGTTTGTTATCCTATAACAAACCAGTCAAATAATTGTTTGAAAATTTTCTTTCATTAAATGTTTTGATGACTTATTAAAAAAAAAAACAAAACAAACACCTGGGGCACCTGGGTGGCTCAGTCCATGATCCTGGGGTTCTGGGATCAAGCCCCGCATCAGGCTCCCTGCTCAGTGGGGAGTCTTGCTTCTCCCTCTCCTACTCCCCCTGCTTGTGTTCCCTCTCTCACTGTCTCTCTCTCTGGTTCCTTGGCATTTGGTTAACTTTATCACTGGAGAAGGTTGCTGTTTTATGTCTTGAACACAGTCTGGAGCAGAGAAGTCTAAATCCTACCAAAATAATGATTGAAGTTGACTCAAAATCTACTGGCTTGATTTCCGTAACTGGTTTTATGAGAAGAGTTTGTGAGCAAGAAAAAGACTAGGCAGTGAGTGCTCTGCACTGGCAACAGTATTTCAGAGCAGGGGTTGGCAAACTATGGCTATGGGCCAAATCTGGCCCACTGCCTGTTTTTGTAAATAAAGTTTTATTGGAACACAGCCAGGCTCATTCATTTATGTACTGTCTGTGGCTGCTTTTGTGCACTAGCAGAGTTGAGTTAGTTGGGACCATATGTCCTGCAAAGCCTAAAGTATTTACCATCTGGCCCTTTATAGTCAAAGTTTGCCAACCCCTGGTTTAGAGAATCGATCCGGGCCTTTATTGCCACTCTTCTGTATACGAGAACCTAACTTCAAAAGGAGAAACATATCTGCATTCTATAGACTTGTAGCAACCTCTGTTCACGCTATTGGAGAGTTCTTTCCTGCTCTTAACTTTGATTAGGACCGAGGAGTCCGAAACAAACCCAAAGAAGGAGATGAGTTCTTAAAAATGGTAAACGGAAAACTCGAATTGTTTTAGGCTTCTTCATTTTGTCCGCTGAAGAGATGTCCAGGACAAATACCATACACAGCACGTAACTTTTATGTTTGTTGTATAAAGTCAATTAGACCAGCTTTGTCTCTTGCTTAGTGAATTCCACCTATACACGTGGGCAGGCACCGCATTAAGTCATGTATTAGGACAGAAGGGCTCTATAGAGCCCCTAGAGCGTTCTTTTTGGACTATGTATTTATACATCTGTCTCCTGAAGTATCCACATGCAAGATTTAGTGTCATGTGCTGTGACTTGGATGTGCATGAATCAGCGACACGAAGCCAGAGAAGCATTCCGCGGGGGAGGCCCAGCTGCACCATAAAATGTCCTTATGATTGTCTGTGTGGTCCCTGTTGGTGTGCCATCACCCGGGAGGGAGCGGTGGAGAAACGCTTATTTTCCCATAACCTAAGCAGTCCACCGAATTACTTTTCCATCAACCACTGTAGAAAGATTTCGTCCTTTCTGCATTGCAATACGGGATTAAATAGAAAGCAAACTTACGCTCAAAATAAGCCAGTAGCTGTGAGACACATGGCAGTAGCTGTGATTGGGGAGGAAATGTCACCTCTCTGGGTTATTAACTTGACATACCACTTAGAGGCTTGTCACGGGGAGAAAAAAAAAAAATCTTGTTTTCACAGCCACGCAGGCTAACCCTGTTTTGATTATAAGCCCAATGGGTTTGTCGTGAAAAGTCAATACCCAATTTACCGTAAACGAGAATAGCAGCACGCTGCCAATTTCAATATTCGTGGGATTGGTAGCAGAACTGTTATTTTCTTGCCTCTGTCATAAACAGGACATGAGAAATGGTGGGCTAATACTCCACAAACACTTCATTTCCTGCTTACAAATGTCTGATAAACTATTTGGACTTGGCAATATCAGCCAAGCATCATATGTTATGGCCAGGATCGATGTTATGTCTAGAAATGGGCCAGATTTGTATTTGAGGTTTGACGTTCAGAAGGCAGAATGGCAGGTACCCCATGTGGTCTCAAGCTTGGCATAAACAGCCATCGGGATGATATATGGCGTACACGGTCCTAGTCAGTGCGAACTACTTTCACACTTTCCCCTCTAATCGCTGCCTTGGCCTTCGCATGCAGACATAGCCCATGAATGTATGCCCACCGGAACACCATTAGACGATTCTTGGGAAATGGGGAGGACACACTCAGGTCAACAAGACACTGATTTCGTGCAGAAAGGTCATGTGCCTGGCCCAACAGTCTTTCAGTCCTCTTTGTCCTTGGGCATGACCTTGTGACGTGGATCTGGCCCACGAGACACAAGTGGGAATTTGCCAGATGGGTCTTCTGAGCAAGCTTTTTGTTTTCCTAATAAAGACAGATTTTTGTCCCCGTTTCCCCTGCGTCCCTCTCTTTGTACCTGGAACTTGAGCACGATGGCATGGAGGCAGGGCAGCTGCGCTGTGATCATGTGGCAAAAAGGCAACACAGCAAAGGTGGCAGAGTAGAAAAAGAGCAACAGCCTGGCGTCTGAGGTCCTCACTGAGCTGCTGCCCAGGCCTGGAGCTCATACCTCCGTGCTCGGGTTTGTGTGATACAAACACCCCTTGCTGGGTTTAGTCACTGCTAACTGGATTTTCTGTTGTTGCAATCATACTCAATCCCAAATGATGTAAGAGAGAAAAAAAAGAGAGAGAGATTTTTTTCATAGGATGCCATCATGAAAAACAGCTCAGCCAGAGAAAGTCTAGACCTGCACTAATACAGTAGCCACAGGCTTTTTATATTTCAATTAAGTTTAATTAAAGTCAAATAAAAGTAAAGACTCACTATGTACACTTCAAGTTTTTGATAGCCCCATGTGGTCAGCAGCTACCATAATGGACAGTGTAGATACAGAATGTTTTTATCACTGTGGAAGGTTCTAGGGGGTAGCGTTAGTTTAGACAGACGCCGGAGTTAAAAGCTTAAAAAAGGAGGGCAGTAAAGTAACAAATATTTGAAACCAAGTTTGGTTCCTTACTGCAAGTGCATTTTGGAGTCAACTTCTTTCTTCCTTAATAGGAGTGGTATGGCTTGAAAGAATGACGTAAGATAAGAAGTTTGTGGGATGACTGCTTCCCTTGCAAATGCAGAAAGGCTAAAAACAGCACCTCGGCTTCTTGCAAAGAAAAAACCTATCTGGGTATCATGCCCCTTGGATATAAAACTCCTCGCTTCTGATCCACAGACTATAAAAACAAACATCTCACAATGTTCCCTTTCTCCTGCTCCATCTTTCCCAACCATGCGCACACGGAACTGGAGTGGGGAAGCTGATGCCACGCTAAGTTAGGGAGGTGGTCTCTCGAAGGCTGCACGCCCTCGGTTCGGTGCACTTCTGGCACCTTCCTAAAGTCACAGGCACTGGTGGCTTTGGCTAACACACATAAAGGTCATCCCAACAGTCCACATTCTACCAGCGAATGATTTCAATTCTCATTCTCGAGGTTGACAGCAAAGAAAATTTTGAATGGTTAGGAATAGGAGTAGCCCGAGGTTTTCTTTTATTGCGGTTCCTTTTGTTTTGTAAGCTTGACCAAAAAAAAAAAAAAAAAAAGGCAAAAGCCTATCAGAAACATGGCACCAGGAATTCACATGTGATTTTTGGGACATTTGCCATGGTGACCTTTTGCCAAGATGAAATGACGTCTTTTACCAGAAAGAGCAAGAGGTCTTTGGAGTCCGTACGGACCCAAGCCAAATCCTAATTCGGCCACTCGCTAGCTACCCGACCTCCAGCAAGATGGGTGACCTCCGTCATCTGCAAAATGAGGATTATAACACGCGACCTCAGTCTGATGGTGTGAAGATTATACAAGGTCTCGGATACAAGGAGCTGAAGCAAAGTAGACACCCAATCAAGAGTTAGCTGCCAATTTTTTCTCTGCCAGGACACTGTGAGAGTCAGATGCCTTGCCGAGATGAAGTGGAAAATAGCCACGCTACTTTACGTATCTCTTTGGTGGCCAGCAGAGCTGGTATTTGTGGCACCCATACTCTGAGAGGGAGGGAAAATGGTCGGAAGTACGTTTTTAATTCTCGAGAGTCTTCCTTTTCCTCTGTCCCCAGTTTGGTCGTTTCGGGTGGGAAGAAAAAAGTGTGCCAGAAATCATTTATGGGAATACTAGACTCCGTTCCTAAACCAAGAGCCCACACCTCTGGTTTTTAGGGAATCGACGTGGTGGTAAAGTATGTGTATCACTGAATGTACACAATATTAAAGCGCACGCGTGCGCGCGCACACACGCGACATACCTGTAAGGTAATCCAGACATTCTAGCAATTTCTTCTCTCGGGAAAAATCTAAGGCAAAGGTGTCAAATGTGTCATTGAGGTTGATTTCAGGAATTAGGACCTGGGATGATGCAGTTGCCATGGAGACTCTGTAATTTAAACAAAACAACTTTTTAGAAATGTCAAGATGCCTTTCACCGTTGCCGCCTAGGAACGAAAAGAAATAAAAGGAAAAGAAGTATCATTTTAAAATAGTGCTGTTCTTCCACGGGAGCCTCAAAAAGAACCTGGGAATGGCACAAGACAGCAACACAATGCAAATGAACGCAAGCTTAAAGACGAGGCAAAGGATTTGGGGAAACAGTAGAATGGCTGCTCCCCCCTTCCTTTTTACTATCGGAAAAAAATTCCCCACGGAGGTGAAAGAATATTCATATTTCATGTTGCCGTGTATTTAACAGCCTGGCCCCTTCACATCTAACCCCAGAGAGAAGCACATAGCTCCAGGCATTTCTTCACACATCTGTCTGGGAAACTGTTTGTTCCTTTCAGACTCGACCCTGCTCCACTTCAAAGAGGAGTCTCCAAAATTTCAAACTGCATAAAAGGCAAAGTGAAGATTAAAAAAGAATGTTTCCAGATATTGGATTAGTTTAATCAATTACTAGCCTCTTTCTAAAATAAACATTTAAAAAAGGAGTTTTTGTCTGGCTCGTTTCGTTCTCCTTATATTCTTTTTTTTTTTTTTTCTTTTGCACCATATTCCCAGCAGATGCCATGGAAAATATTCATGAGCTTTCTCACAAATCCCTCCAGTGGATGCACCATTTTCCCTCTTCATTTACAGTTGCAAGTGAAGAGTTCTCATTTATAAACTATAAAGCAACGTATTGGTAAATAGGACTCTCCTGCTATGAGACCATCTCCTGCTATGTGTGTGTTAAGCTCTCAAGTTGATTTGCAAACTTCAGTTCCTAAGAGCAGAATGTTTTTGACTAATTAAAAAATGCAAGCGATCCTCTTAAAAACGATACGATTGTGGCATGACATAAACCATGTCTGAGCATATCAGACTATGCTAGACCCGTAATCTTGTTGATCTGGGTATTTCACAAAGTTTGGTAAACACCACCAAGGACCGACTATGTGTAGGGTGCTGGAAATTTGTCAGCAAAGCAACACTCTGAAATGGTTCAGCTCTAAATCTAGCTATTTTCTTTTTTAAAGATTTTATTTATTTATTTATTTATTTATTTGAGAGAAACAGCATGAGAGGGAAGAGGGTCAGAGGGAGAAGCAGGCTCCCCGCTGAGCCGGGAGCCCGATGTGGGACTCGATCCCAGGACTCCGGGATCATGACCTGAGCCGAAGGCAGTCGCTTAACCAACTGAGCCACCCAGGCGCCCAAATCTAGCTATTTTCTAATTAAGAGTATTGATGCTCATTTATACAAAGTCACAAAGCTAGCTGGCAGCTAGGTCTATATTCTTCCATTTAATCTAGAAAAATTTCAACCTGGTTACCTAAGGAGATGTATCTCCTCTTGTGTCTCTTAACGGCTCTTAAAACTTTGTATTTTATAAAGATACGTATTTTGGCTATAAAAATTACACTTGTGGGTCTATCCATACGATGCAATATTATTCATCCATAAAAAGGAGTGAAGTACTAATACACACAACAATGTGGATGAACCTTGAGAGTGTTACGCTAAGTGAAAGAAACCCGACACAAAAGGCCACGTATTGTATGATCCATTTGTATGAAATGTCCAGAATAGGCGAATTCATAGAGACAGAGAGCAGATTAGTGGTTGCCAGGGGCTTGGGGGTGGGGGGGTGGGGTGGGGGGGCAATGGACGATGACTACGTAATGGGTATGGAGTTTATCGGGGGGTAATAAAAAGATTTTGGAACTCGATAGAGGTAGTAATTGCACAACATTGTGAATGTACTAAATGCCACTGGATTGCATACATTAAAATGGTTAATTTTATGTTCTCTGAATTTTACCTCAATATAAGTTACACCTGTGAGGTGCTCAAAATCCTTAGAAATGAAGTTTCTATAATTGTACTTCTGGAACATTTTCAGCTCTGTATAGGGAGGGAAGTAGATGGGATAATTAACAATGTAATAACTGGGATGATACTGGGATCCATTGATGAAAAGTTTGAAGAGGCATAAACTCTGGAAAGAAAAGTTTCAAGGGTTTGAATGAGGGTGGAGAATCTAAATTCACCACCTAGCTCTTTCACCAAGAAACAGTGACCAGCAGAGTTTGGGGATTTTGTTGGCTAAAGAGCGCACCCAAGGGGAATGGGCTAATCATTGTGATGAAGACCTGCTAATTTAGACTGGCAGATACAGGGATGGTTGCTAGGCAGTTTTCACAGATAGTCAAACTGTACTTAAAAAATGCTTTCCTTATGACCCATGATCACAAAAACTCCTCAAAACTCAGAGCGATCTCAGGATTACTCAACAAATATATACGAAGCTCTTAAAGAGCCTGAAAAATTTGCGTCAGTGCAGAAAAGTTAAAAGAAATGCTATAGTGCAACATGAACTCCTCAAATAAAAATTTCAAAGTGAAACCCCAATTAGAATGTTTCATGACGTCCAGCAGGGAAAACTGCACTGAGCTTTGAAGAACCGACCATCTTTCTTTTGCATTTCTCTGTCGTTCTTGTGTGGCACCGATCTTGGGCTGAGAGGATCCTGAGCGCTCTGAACAGATAATCTCACTTTAGCACTTTCCCGGTCCAGGGGCAGAAGCTTCTGCTCAGGCTCACCCAAAATAGATTTCACTCCCACGTTTCTCCTGGTTCTGTGGTCCACAGTTAACTGAAACGTGCTTCGGGCAAGTGACAGTGTTTAAAAAAAAAGAAAAAAAAAAAAGCCTGCCATCTTGCTGGTGGGAACTTTGTGGAGTGGGAACGGAAAGGCTGAAAGTCCCTAAGCCTGGGAGGCAAAGACTGACAGCAAGAATCCGTGCAGATTATTGCAGGTTTTAACACCTACACAGTTTTTTGATGGAAGGAAAGATATTTATCTTTGGCTACAATTTCAAATTCGTAATTGGAGTGACAGGCAAGGGGAGATCTGCCAAATTCAACATTTTAGGCCATGTTTGTATTCCCCAAATCCTTGTTGCCCATCTTCTGGCCTTTCAGATGAGTTGCCAAAATCCACCAGGGCCATCAGTCTTGCCACTTTCGCAATTCTGTGCTTTCATAGTTGTGTGTGTGTACATATATGCCCATGTGTGCACGTGCTTGTGAGTGTGTGTTAAGCTCTTATCATATTGTGGCAAATAAGGACATTGTGTCCTATCTTGATGCTTAAGGGGGTGGCCTGCACATTACTTCCTGTTTCTATTTTGACTTCGATGCTCCGAATCTCCATGACAGTTTGCTAGGGCCACATGGGGCCAGTTTTCCAGAAGGTGGACGTGTCTGGAGCCACACGGCTCACAGGCTTTCTGTCAGTCAGTGCCAGGGGAAGATGCTCTACCCTTCCTGCCTAATATCGGCCCCCGTGCCCGACCCCTGACAACGGCACTTACATGGGTTTCTCTTGCGCGAGTGGGAAAATCACCGTGGTAAAACCCAGTGAGGTCTCACAGCAACAAAACGTGGTTTGCTTTGGTCTGCTCAGGATTTCCCAAATGCATTTGGCTCTGGAACTTTGCTGCTGTTTTAACACCAATTAACACCCTACCAGAACACACTTCAAAACCCACTCATCAGACGTGCTTGAATTCTTAAAATCAAGTGACATCTTTCCATCGTTGACAACTGGAGCTCTTGGCTTTATATTCTGGCTAAGTCTGATGGATCCTTGAAGGACAGAGGAGTCGGACACCCTCCTAGGAGCTCTGAAAAATGAGTACTGTTCAGAGGGAAGTTTCTTTTTACCATCCTCTTGATAATTTGCCACTACAAGTGATTTTAATTTCAGATTTCTCATAAGCAACTTTCTTATGCTTCGATGAGTTTTGCTTACTTAGTGTAATTTTGTAAAGATGCTCATACAGGGCGCCTGGGTGGCTCAGTTGGTTAAGCGACTGCCTTCGGCTCAGGTCATGATCCTGGAGCCCCTGGATCGAGTCCCGCATCGGGCTCCCTGCTCGGCGAGGAGCCTGCTTCTCCCTCTAACCCTCCCCCCTCTCATGTACTCTCTCTCATTCTCGCTCTCTCAAATAAATAAATAAATCTTTAAAAAAAAAAAAAGATGCTCATACAATCATACAGAAGACCTATATATTAGTGTGGCTTGAGAATATAGTATGTTATACTATGTGTGTCAATTTCGTAAGTGGGAGAGAAGGGAATTAGCATTTGTTGCACGATCACCTTGGGACAGGAACCGGACTAATAGTTTTATTATACTATTTGATTTTGTCCCTATAACAACCAGATTAGGTAGGAATAATCAACCTGTTTTATAGTTTGTTCACTCATTCATTCATGTCAGGCAGTTTGCTATGTGCTGGGGCCATAATGGTGAAAACAAGGCGGCCGGGGGTTCTGCCTGCTAGGAGCATATGAGCAAAATTGGACTCACAAGTGTTAAAGGAGCAGCCCCAGTGCCATCCATAATTCCTGCTAAGCAATTAGCGCAGAGCCAGACCCTGGATTCCAAAGCATATGCATCTCCTACAGTGTAAAGCTTGAGGGTCTCTCCCCTTCGGGTGTTGTTGTGTTGTTGTTGTTTTTTATATTTCTGAATCGAAAACCTTTTTGCAGTTTGATTCAGCCTGTCGATGAACATATCTACCTTAAGTGATTTAAAGATGCAGAAAAATCTCATTCAAGTCTCACTTTAGGAAGGCTTGCAGGATTGAAAGTTTGTTCTGGGCTTTCCCCCCCTTGAATAGAACAAGAGAGATGGTGCCAAAGCCCAAGGCAGACGCAATAGGAGGCAGAGGATCATGAAGTCACGTCCTAGAGAAGAATGTTTACTAAGTAAGGGGTTGAAGAGTAGAGACAGGCAGAGACCAGCCCCGGAACAGACATACAAGGCGGGACCGGACCGACATACTAAACTATGAGAACTTAAATCCAACAGACATTATGGAGTATCTATGATGCTAAAGGCCTGTTCTTAGGAGTCATTAGCAGTACTACTACAACTACTGATAGAGGCAGCTATTATGAGCCCAATTTTCTTTTTTTCTTTTTTTTTAAAAAAAGATTTTATTTATCTGAGAGAGAGAGAGAGAGAGAGAGGAAGGGAATGCAGGAGCGGGGGGAGGGGCAGAGGGAGAAGCAGACTCCCCGCTGAGCAGAGCTTCCATGCGGGCTCGATCCCAGGACCCTAGATCATGACATGAGCCAAGTCAGACGCTTAATGGACTATGCCACCCAGGCGCCCCTATGAGCCCAATACTCTATGCAGAAAATAGCTCACGGATAAACCCAAAGGATCATAGTTAAAAAGTGGCAGTGCTGGGATCCCCGCCCAAGTTTCCCAGGTCCTGGTCCAAGCCCCTGCCCTTTCACGACGTTCCGGTCCCGGAAAGAGAGAAAGGCTCAGGAACTGACCAAGAGGACTGCCAATAGAGACGGGAAGAGAGGGGCTGCGTCTTCAAACTTGATGGAACTTTAGCCTTCTCATAAGCAGGAGGCCGACTTTCTTACGCCTGGATTTAGTGAACAGTTTTGCTTATTTAAAATGATTTTAGGGCGCCTGGGTGGCTCAGTTGGTTAAGCGACTGCCTTCGGCTCAGGTCATGATCCTGGAGTCCCGGGATCGAGTCCCGCATCGGGCTCCCTGCTCGGCAGGGAGTCTGCTTCTCCCTCTCCTGCTCCCCACTCTTGTGCTCTTTCTCTCTCTCACTCTCTCTCAAATAAATAAATAAAATCTTAAAAAAAATAAAATAAAATAAAATGATTTTATAGAAGTGCACATACAATCGCACCAAGAACTATCTATTAGTGAGGCTTGAGAATATAGTACACAGTGGACCCTTGAACAATGTGGGGATTAGGGGCGCTGACCCCCACCCAGTGGAAAAACCGTGTATAACTTTTGACTCCCCCAAACTTAACTACTAAGAGCCTACTGGGGACCAGAAGCCTCACTGATAACATAAAGCGTCGATTAACACATCTTTTGTATGTTGTATGTATTATACTCTGCATTCTTACAATAAAGTAAGCGAGAGAGAAGAAAATATTATTAGAAATATTAAGAAATATTATTATAGAAAATATTATGGAGAAAATACATTTACAGTACTGCACTGTATTTATTTTTTTAAAAAACCGTGTATAAGTGGACCTGAGCAGTTCAAACCCATGCTGTTCAAGGGCCAACTGTATTATACAGTTCACTATCTGTAGAAAGAAAAATCAAAGTCCTGTTTCTGTTCTTGAAGAGATGGGCTTGTTACAGGTAGAGGTGAATGGGACCGGTTATGACCTGCTGGATCTGTGGGAGATCACATGTGGGACATTCATGTGCTTATGTTATACTTCAAAGGTAGGTCTTCTTTCAGAATGTTCTATCCCATCTGTTATGGGGCCACATTCTCTCCCCTCGATAGGTGTGAGTTTGTTCATATTACACTTGATCAAATTTTTAGGGAGTGCTGAGAAATGCAGCTCATAGTAGCCATTTCATCTGGACATCTCATGATTTGTACCTGGAGAAAAGTACTCTTGGATCCCAGTTGGAAACCATGATGTAAGTGTAAACAGGGTCTAGTAGAGTGTCCTAGGTACGCCGGAGTATTAGCACCATTTGCAGTTTTTAACCTTAGGAGGAACATAAAGCAACCGGATACAGTCCAGATGAGAGCTACGAAGACCAACACTGGGAACCTAGGAGTCGTGAGCAAAGAAACCGGCTTCTCTTTAGAGTAGGGAGGCGGTCATTTTAAGGATATAAACAGGATGATAAGCAGCTGTTAGCCACGTGCTTTGGAAGAGATTAAGTATCGTAACCAGCTGCAGAAGAATTTTTTCTCAAATATAAGAAATGACACCATGAAGCTGGTTCGATACAAGAGCAAGGCTGTAAAACCACTGTACGTTACTTGGACTGAAAGAACGGTGAAAACAGAAATATCAACGCCTACCTCTAAGGGCTATTTTGAGAATTAGCACGGTGCCCGACATAAGCACGCACTCAATTAATGTTCGTTTTCTTTCTCCTTCCTTGAAGAAATGCAAGTCAGACGACGGTGAGTATTTTTTTCCCCTGGGCCAGGGGTTGGCAAAATACAGCCAGAGGGCCAAATACCTGTTTGGGGAAGTGTTGGTAGAAACCCAGGCATGCCCGTTTGTTTCTGTATTGTCTACGATCGGCTGCTATGGAGCTAACCACGGCAGAGCTGAGTAGTTGCGAAGGAGACCTTAGAACCTGCAGAGCTGAAATATTTCATCTCTGGTCCTTTATCGAAGTTTGCAGACTTCTGCTCTAGGATAAAGACCAGCATGAATGAGCTGTCTGGGGTTGTCCGGTGATAGGATTCTATTATTGCTTTGCATATGGGGCAGGGGGCCTCCAAAAATGAGAATGAATGAAAAGTCCAGGGCACTGGCAGGGGTTGGAGGTATCATTTAGGTGAAGGTGTTTGCAGCAGCGAAGGCGAGTACGTTTATGCCAATCCAGACGGACGCGGAGCGAAGGAGCACTGACTCCCATCAGTTTCACTGCTGAACTGACCATTCAGAGTATCCAAGCCAGGCGTCCCCTAACGGGGCAATAATGTTCTCTTTATGTGCCCTGCCCCAGAATAAAGGACCCTTTAAAAGAAAGAGGTATGAGGGGCGCCTGGGTGGCTCAGTTGGTTGGGCGACTGCCTTCGGCTCAGGTCATGATCCTGGAGTCCCGGGATCGAGTCCCGCATCGGGCTCCCTGCTCGGCAGGGAGCCTGCTTCTCCCTCTGACCCTCCCCCATCTCGTGCTCTCGCTCTGTCTCATTCTCTCTCTCAAATAAATAAATAAAATCTTTAAAAAAAAAAAAAAAAGAAAGAGGTATGAGATTGACAGTTGGGTCCTTCTTCTCCCACATGAGTCAGCTTTGACCTTTCTATCGAGGCGAACCTTCTCAACCAAATAAAAATAGGTCTAACAGAGTGCAACACCTGGGCGTTGTTTTTTTTTTCTTTTCTTTTTAATAGATGAGCCCTGAGATGGAAGAAAAGATTCCCCTTTATGTTTTTGCCTTCATTTGGACTCTTTGTTACCAAGTGTACGATAGGATCAGGTCTGAGAGTTACAATAACTGTCGTTTTTGTGCCACCGTAAGCGTTCTCCCCCGCCTCTCCACCCCGCCCCCCCCAAACAAGGCTGATTTTATTCTTTCCAACCGGTGGACTCTTGTTTCAAAGGCCTTGAACTCCAGGGCGCTACTGAAAAGGCTTTGACATGTCAAAGGCAAGCATCTTTAGCTGGAACAAAGCAACTCAAAGCCTCTATTCTCCCCGGTACTCAGCCTCGAAAATGAAAACAAAAGCCAGGCGAGGGCAAGGCCTGCGATCACTCCCCAGACACAGGAGCCCAGCAGCTGAGAACTTCCCAGCAGCCCCCGCAACTCACCTCTCGGTGATATTCTTAGCTGTCTGTAGGAACCGCGCATGATCATTCTCCTTCAGAGAGTGTTCCGCCTGGGAGATGAGGGACGCCGACCGCTCGATGCACTGCTTGCAGTTTGCAATCTGCTGAGCCAGTTTGCGAAGCCTCATCACCTTGAAAAGAGGCATGGAGATGGTTAGGTGGGTGGGCTTGCTTAGGGAACATGCATCAGGCTGGACCCTTCCAACGTGTGCATCGTGCTGCGCGGAAGTTGTCCTTCAGTGAAAAGTCCAAAGAGTGGGCGGAGAAATGTGGAAATCCCAGTTAGGGGACGCCTGGCTTGGATACTCTTGATCTCCTTGGAGAAGCGTCGCTAATTTGTTTTATGAGAAAATACTTTATTGTGAATTGCTTCCTTGTTGATGGGGAAAAAAGGTGTTGCCTAATGGCAAGCTACAAGGGTCACCAGACCTCTTCCCTCACTATTCCGCTCAAGCAGCGAACGCTGGGACTTTCTCTGTCTCAGGGCTTCAGCTGGGCCATCAAGAAAATAAGACATCCCCGTAGGTGCAAATGTGTGGCTTAAGTAAGAACCATTTTCCCAAAAGGTCTTTGCAATCCACGTCATAGAATTGTGATGTGAAAAAACATGAGGTATTACTATTTCCCACACGATCTAAAACTCACGTGTTAAATGAACAGAAAGCCAGCGTTTTTTCCATTGATTAATATTTTTCCTGTTGAGCAGATGAGAGAAAGCCAAAGAAAGCACAGCTGGGCCCTTTCCCCTCACTGGGAACGTCATTTCCAGGTACTTTGTGCTTCCTTGATAACTAAGAACTATTTTGATAAGCATTTCCCAGTCGGGATAAAAATGCATGTTTGGCTCCAACCTCCATTCCAATTCCTGATTCTGTCTTGCTTGAAAACGACCCTCAGACGTAATTGACCGTAACCTCGGGGGTAGGCCAAGATAAGTGCACGGTAACCCACTTGACCATTCGCTAGAGTGTTTGAAATGTGCTGTGAGATGAAGCCCTCTGGCCAGAAGCCAAGTCAAAATTAGACTGCTAATTGGAATTGCTGGGCGCCCAGTGCCCCATCCACACAGCCCGGGACAGGTCTTGGCCGGCCTCAGGATCATTCCGGAATGGAAAACAGCCCTGGGTGAAAGGGTAGGGAGGAGGCCAGTTAATCTGTCTTACAGACAAGGCTGGCTCCGGCCCCCTCCAGAATTCCTGCTAACTCCAAGAAATTCCTTCTTTCTCCAAGTCATCATTAGCATCCCCATGCAACTTTAATCGAAGAAAAGGAAGGAAGGAGATGTCAGAACTCGAGGCCTCTAAGGAACATCTGATTCCAGCTATGTCGTACTGCAGCAAACAAAGGAAATTCATGCTGCACTGAGAGGCAGCAGCGGCAAGACTTCGGGCAAGAGAGACAGTTAAGAGAGAATGAAGTGCCAAGACCTTGGAGCAAACGGCGTAGGAGATTAAGCCCGGTAAAAGACGTAACTCATTATAATGACGGTGACCATCCACAGCAGATTAACCGTGTTCATTAGTTGAATGAAATAACACTTCTTTTACACCAAATTGAATTTAGCGTCTAACACAGTTACATCCAGAGGTAAAGCTGAGAAAGGCTTAGAGTCCAATTCATCCATCAGAGGAAGGAAAATAACTTGGAGTCCCCAACAATCCAAGTGAACGAAATATTTAAGCACACGACGGAATTAAAGATGTTTAATACAATTCCAACAAAAGAAACATAAGGTCAAAATACTCCTTTAGAACAACTCTGTGTCAGTCACTTAGCCTTTTCGTCTATCAGTGATCCATCCCACAGACTACAAATGCAACAATGCTTGAACTCTATTTTCTTCTTTCTTTTCTTCTATCATGATACTGGAAATTAAAAGTGGCATTAAGCAGAAAAGATAAAAAACAAAACCAAACAACAACCCTAACTCATGCATTAAGTTGAAGGAAGCCAAAATGAGAAAACATAGGAATGCTTTACCGAAAACAATTGTTGGCATAATTTTAATTTTAGTTCAAGTGTACAATTCCATCTGACATGCCGGATCGGAGCTTTTCAAAATGGTGTGCACAAGAATCAGCAGGAATCTTTTGAAAAGAGAAACTGTAAATGTTTGGGCCCCCTCTCCAATATCCTCCCTAAAAAGCTGTTATTGACAGAGCAGTACGAATCTGCATTCCAACAGGCAATGAGCCGCAGGTGATGGGTCAGTAGGTATGGTCAGAACTAGCACTTACCAACAAAATAGAAGGGAAGAGGAGAGGAGAAAAGAAAGTAGCAGAGTGCATTCCTGATACAGAAGGCAAATTCGGTTTTGCAAAAACCTGCCGTGTGTGTGCCTGCACACACGCATGCTGGGCTTCATGTCCTCCCTATTTTTTTACTGTGGGCTTCAGTTAAAAAAAAAAAAAAAGAGAGAGAAAGAAAAGAAGAACACTACTCTGAATCAGGTGTTCACAAACTATGGTCTGTATGCCATATCCAGCACACACCGATCTGTGTACATAAAGTTTTATTGGCACACTGCCACGTTCATTCATTTATGAATCATCTATGGCTCACACGACAACATTGGGCAGAGGTGAACTGTTGCAACAGAAACTGTATGGCAAAGCCTACAATATTTATTATCTGGCCCTTTACCGAAAAAGTTTGCCAACTTAAGTGATTCGGATCAAACGGCCCTGATCTGAACCACACTTTGGGAAACACTGTCCTACTTGCTACAACACTTCAGAATCAGACACCGAGCATTTAGCAAAATACTAATTTCGTCCTTAGAAAACTCTTTTTTATATACTATTTTAAAAATCTGACAAGACGCATAAAATCTGATTTTTGAAAAGAAACACTGGGTACTGACACGTAAGAAGATTCTTTATACGTTAAGTGTTACTGCCACAGGGGACATTTTTCCAAGTGGGCCCTGTTCTTCTTTGCCTTTGGGAAGTGTTGCTTGCACGTTGTAATTTCAGGAATTCGCTCTATGCTCATCATGGAAATAGCCTGCCGGTTGAATCTGCTTTCGGTGAGGACACAGGCCTATACATACCAATTTATCTGCTGTTTATTATACCTTACACGTGCTCTAAAATGCAGCGCTTCGTTTTTCTTTAAATGCAGTTTAAATGCTTTTAATGTATGTGCTTTTATATGTATTGTAGGATCCCCACCCCAAAACTGTTCCGTCCTAACAACTGATCCTCAGTTATCACAGGTCTCTGCATTGCCAGTGAGGCCTGACTTGGCGTTTCTGTAAGGCTCTAGAAAAGCCCGACTACATAGTCCAGTTACTGATCTTAAATTCTGGAGATCTGGAGTACATTTAAAAGCCGTGAAGAGAAGGGACCCTTTTTCTCTGTGGCTGCAGCGTTCTACCACCCATCCGTGTCTGAACATAAAACACCTAATTTCCTCAGTCTGGAGTTTGCTGCCAGCTTTTGCTGTGTTGACATGAAATTTATCTCCTCCTACTGAAGAGATAAGACACTTCTTTCCCAGGGAGTCTCGTGGCTTGAGACTCTCCAGTCCCTCCGAGGAGAAAGGCCGCCGAGCTGTTTATTTCCTAGGCTGCACAATGGTCTGAGAGCAAGCATTACCAGTACGTACCAGTGGGTCCCAACCCTGCCTACCTGGCAAGCCCTCAGCCGGAGGATTTGCGGTGAGTCTGTTTCCACCAGGTCTAACGGCCTGGGGATCCACACCAGAGACCCATGGCGGCCGAAGTCACGTCACCACCGTGATCCCCGCGGTCCTGCCGGTTCTTCCTCCAGCTCCCCACTTCCAAGTGCCGGTGAGAGAGCCCCCCTGCCCCTTCTCTGGATTCAGCGTCCTCAAGACCGCCCAGACACCACCCTGGGCACCCTCATGGGGCACCAAGTCCATACTTGGCCCTCCCTGCCCAGCACCTCGGTTTCCCAGCGCGTTGGTACTCACGCTCTTCTCTTCCTCAAAATGTATCTCTGACACCACGTGCCCTGGCCAGGGACTCAGTCACCGTGAATTCCGAGCTTTGGGATTCCACTAGTCTTTGGTGATGTTGCCAAAGCAGTAACTCAAGAGAAAGCCAAACTGGGCCTCATCTTTCCCAAGCAATGTTTGCTTTCTAAGACTGCCTTCTGAGATAATGTCCCCGAGCCAAGTGTGTACTTTTTAAAAAGTGATAAACTTCAAACACACAGATGATTTTTAAAGTAATATGATCCACTTCCCCGTGCCCAGTCCCAGCTTTACCAAATCTCAATATCTCCATCATATTAGTGTAAAAGATTTCTGAAAAGGAAGTAAAATATTATTGATAGCATGGAAGCCCTGTGTGTCCCTCCCTAATTTCATTCAAGTCCTTCTCCAGAGGAAAACACCTTTTTGAATTCAGGCTGGATCACTCCCAAGTATGTATGCGTGCCTAAACATTGTATGGGATTTTTCTGTAGTTTATCGAATTTTATATAACAAGTCTCACTCCACGCAAAGCATTGTAAAGCTTGTTTATATGTTTGCGATTTGTCCATATGAATGCATGTCACCCGAGTTCATAAATTTTAACTTTTGAAGGCTGTTCCAGTACATAAATATACAATTGTCTTATAAACAGCTTTATTGAGATATAATTAACATACAACAAACTGTATATACTTAAAGTGCAAATTTGGTAAGTTTGCAAATATGTGTAAACCCATAAGATAATGGACACATAGATCTTGCCTCCATTTTCCTCCTGCCCTTGGTAATTCATCCCGTCCCCCACCCCACTCCCTGTCACTCATCCCTAAGCAACCACTGATTTGTCTTCTGTCACCGTAGATTATTAGAAAGTGTTATTTCGGTGGCTCAGACGGTTGAGCGTCTGCCTTCAGCTCAGGTCATGATCCCAGGGTTCTGGGATCGAGTCCCGCATCAGGTTCCCTGCTAGGCGGGAAGCCTGCTTCTCCCTCTGCCTCTCTCTCTCTCTCTGACTCTCATGAATAAATAAATAAAACATTAAAAAAAAAAAGTGTTATTTCTAAACTTCCATATGAATGTGTTCATGCAGTATATACTATTTTCGGTCCGGCTTCTTTCACTCACCCTAATTTATTGAGATTCATCCGTGTTGTTGCATGTATCAATAGCTCGTTCTTTTTTGTTGCTGAATATAGTATTTCATTGTATGGCTGCGCCACAAATTGTTTATTCATTCATCTCCTGATAGACATTTGGGTCATTTCCAGTTTGGGGCTATTACCCTTGCCATTCCCATGAAAATTCATGTATGTGTCCTATAGGGACACATGCTTTCAATTCTCTGGCAAACACCTAGCATGGTGTATGTATAACTACTTAAGGAACTGTCAGTTTTCCAAAATGCAGTTTTATTCTTATAAACAGCGTATCAGAGTTCTAGTTCCTCCACGTTCTCAACAACGCTTGGTATGGTCCATCTTTTTCATTTTAACTGTTCTACTAGGTAAGTAGGGTATCTCCTTGAGGTTCTAACTTCCCTTACTGACTTTTCTTAACAACTAATGATTTTGAACATCTTCTCATGTGCTCATTTGCCATCCACATGCCTTCCTTGGTAAAGTACCTATTCAAATCTTTTATCCATCTGGTAAAGGTATTGTTTGTTTCCTTGCTAATGAGTTTTGAGAATTTGTTATATACCTGCGTACGAATATTTTTCTCTTCAGATAAATAATTTATACATATTTGTCTCCAACCTGTGGCTTGTCTTTACATTCTCTTAACAGTGCCTTTTAGAGAGAAGTTTTTACTTTTGATGTAATACAATTATCTGTTTAATTTGTAAATATTTCTTTGATGTTTTTAACATTGTATATGAACAATCTTTGCCCAACTCAAGGTTCATCGAGATTTCCTCTCACATTTTCTTCTAGAAGTTTTATCATTTTGTCTTTCACATTAGGAATATCCGTTTAGATTTAATTTTTGTATATGGCATGAAATATGGCTCGAATTTCATATTATGTGCAGAATAGCGTCTCCTATGTGGAGGCTAAAACTCAGTTTCCAAATGCCCCCTGCGGCTGAGTAGTCTTTATAGTTTCAATGTCTACATTTTACCTCCCAAACTGCTAATCTGTTATTTTCACATTTCTTTCTTTCTGATCTTATACCCTTTTTGTGGCTTCACAAGTTTTTGCTCTTTTAAAATAGAAGTTATCCCTTCATTTATCACCTTAAACATCTTTTCTATATTTTCCCATAAAATGAATTTCACCTGGGGTGAGATAACGTCTTTGTTGATTTTGCAGGCTATATTTTCCGAAATGCAAGATTTCTTTATATGCTTCAGCACTGCGCTTTGAGTTTCAGGTTTAAAGGGAAGAAGTCATTCATAATCATTTTCTCTTTGCTTAGCCCCCTCCCATCCCCTCCACCTACTGGTATTACCATCAGTTTTCCTCAACTCCCTCACACTTGGGGGTCCTCATTCAGGGATCCTCTGCATTTCTGAGGCTTCTCTTTTGAGCAGGTATCAGAAATAGTGCAAATCCAGGCTCCAGCCCAACAACAGACTTGTTCCAGACTCCCAGGCCCGAAATCACTAAAAACCATGACCCGGGATAGAGGTTGGCAATAATCTTTTTTGGTGCCTTTTAATGAACTGAGAAGCCTTATGCGGCCCGTGGCATTGACCAACAAGCCTGATTTTAGTCCCTCATACCATCTGGAGCACTTCTAGCCCCTTTATCCCAGGGCTTCAAGAACTCTTTATCCATTGGAGTGGAAGGTGTCGCTGCTTTGGTCTCTTCCAGACCAAGTCCCACTCCCGTGTTTTAGCTGCAACTGTAGCTTTGCAGGCTTGTCCCATCTCTGGCCCATGGAGACCTTTATCTTGTTTTGGGTCCAGCTGGGTGTCTTTGCTTTCCTATTTCACCATGTTCTCTTGTCACTGACACGTATTCGGGGTGGACTGGGTGCACTAAAGCACGAACCCCATGCATGACGACGGCCGGAACTGCGACACCCCTGCACTACTTTGATCGAGCTCATGAGAGAAACCCTCATGCTGGGAAGTTAAGCAGGGGAAAGGCATGCTGGCCAGGCTGAATAACCATGCCCCTCCAAGATGCTCCCATCCTACTCCCAGGAGTTTTTAAACGATGGCGCTTTACATGATAAAAGGGATGTTGCAGATGTGATTAAGGCAAGGATCTTGAGAGAGGGGGGTCTTATCCTGGATGATCTGGGTGACCCCAGTGTAATTAGAAGGGTCCTTAGAAGAGAGAACCAGAGAGAACTGTGCCAGAGAAAGAGATCTGAGGAGGGAAGCAAAGGTCGGAGTGATGTGATAAAGAAACCAGGAGCCAAGGAGTGCAGGTGGCCTCTAAAAGCCAGAAAAGGCAACAAATAGATTCTGCCCTAGAGCCTCCGGAAAGAAACAGCACTGCTGAAAAACCTTGACTTTCAGCCCAGTGAGACTGATTTTGGACTCCTGACCTCCGGAAGGTCAGAAACTAAATCTGTGTTGTTTTAAGCCACCCAGTCTGTGGTAATTTGTTACAGCAGCGATAAGAAACTAATATGAGTATCGAGAGCTGATCCCTGTACCATGTAAAGGCAACAAATTCCCTCCCACACGCATATTAATGAATTGCAGCTGTATTTCAGGCAATCGTATATCTGAGGACCTGCGAGATGTCAGGTATTAAGAGATGTACACATGTGGTGCATGACAATGGAAGAAGAAAAATGTCCTGTGAGGATTCCAGGCTGACATTCAGTGCTCTTCGAAGTTGTACAATTTGTACGTGGGGAAGAGTCGCTTCTCAGTACATTTGAGTTCTTGGCCAGGGAATGATTTCATATTAATTTGTTAATTCACTATAACAGCTTCCAGAGCTATTTGATTTGATTTGACTTTAACTTTTCTGATCACCATCACAATTTACATGCGTAAATATTTTTCAACTTACATAGGCAAAGTAATCTAAAACATTATACAGTATTGAAAGTACCTTTTAAATATGGTAGAAAACAGAGAAGCGCACATATATTAGCTATTGGAACCTCTGTGTACCACTTAATAGTTGCTAATTTAATTATACATATTTCATTAAAGCATGGTTATGAGCATATGTAATAATAGAACCTCATGAATTTATTGGATCTTGAATGAATGTTTCTATTTTTTAAATATTTACAAAATTACCTTTTGAGGGTGGCAGAGAAATGAGCAAAATGAAATGGATCCCAAGTATTTCAATAAAAACCATAGGAATTTTAAAGATACAAATATTAGAAAAGAATTACTATTAATATATCCACAAAGGGATCTATGATACAGTGAAACTACAGCAGTTTTGCCACCATGAAATTATACCTGTCTGAATTCGCTCAAGGGCACGGGAAAATACTTTGCAATTTCTATATAAAGTCTGATTCATTGAAACATTTATTTAATACTGTGTTAATTGCTGGATATAGCGATAAATATGAAATGAACTCCTCCTCTGTGGAACCCACCTTCTCATAGAGAAGAAAGATGAAAACAATGGCTATAATAGACCAGGGCTCCATGCTGCCCCCTGGAGTTCAGTAATGGAGGAGAGGTAATGTAATCCTTTTATTACAGATGTGCATAGGAAATGGTGATAATACAAAGAAATGGGTGGAGAAAAAAATGGCCAACCAGGGGCCTTTGAGCTCCGTCTTAAAGACTTAAGAGGAAATTACAGAAAATATAGAAAAGGGGGGTATTCGATATTTCCTAAGCTATTGAAGTGCATGGGAGTATGATGTTTTCTCCAGGTAGAAAATATGAAATCTACCCTAGAAATCATACCTTCCCTTCTTTGATCTTGGTTCCAATAATCTGTCGTCTCTGCTGAATGATCTCAATGAGAAGATCACACTCCTCCATCAATTTGGCTTCTTGACGTGATGCATTGACCTACAGGATAGATAGAATAGTAAGGGTTTACTTGGCCTTTGTTTTCAGTTACATGCTCTTTAATGTAGACTACTATGTTTCTGGTAATCACTAAAAAGGATACTTTAAATGTTAACTCTTCTTCCAATTATACAGAGATGGAAAATATAGGACTTACATGTCCACTCCCTATCTTGCATCCTTGGAGAACACTGTTATCCAAAGGTAGCAGTCTTTTCTACTAAGCCATACTCGGCCTCAGAATCTTCCTTAACCCAACATATATGTAGCTATTACCAGTTAGTGGGAAATCGACGCCTGAAATATATTTGTGATTCCTGCTTTTATATCTTGAAAGAAAGTATAATTTTGGCCTATTAAACAAAAAAGTAAGTTAAAAATAAAACAATATTATTCCTTTATGGAGAATAGATTACTATCGATATCCATTGAACAAATTTTCCAGAAGCAAGGTAGCAAGATTATATCACATTTACTTAACTTTTCTTTTAAATACAGACATCGACTTTGTCTTTCATCGCTATGAAAACATCAAAAAAGAAAAAGGATGGTTGACTGTTTTATTAATCTTAGGACATAATTTATAATTTTACTTCTGGTATACTTCCCGAGGTTCTACAGTGAACACATGCCATTCTCCAGGAAAGGTAGATCATTATAGGATGGCTTGTATTTGAAGTTTTTAAGACTCATGATATGCAAGGGAGGGTGACAATTAGCTCATTCTCGGCAACTGGGCTTGGGAAATACTCTGCACATGCTATTTCCTCCACCTCATGACAATTCTGAAATGCTTATTCGCAAACAGAGACCCAGAAATCACAGCTGTGGGAAATGGAGAGAGCATGCAGGAGTTTTATGATTTTAACACAGCACAGAAGTTGCAGTGTTACAGAGAATGACAATAGCATCATTGATTACTCTAGCATATCTCAGGCTCAGTCATTAAGCCCTTTTGATTTGGGATACTTTATTTAACTGGAGTAATTCCATTCTCTCTGAATGAGACAGACTGGAAGTAGGGTCAGAAGTTCAGGATAAAAATCCAGCTATGGCTTTTCAGAGATATCATGTCCTGTTTCCAGAGGCCAAGATTCCTTGAGTTTTATTCCTGATCATTATAAGACACAGCAGAGAGACTACTCAAGACATCTTCTCATTGAGAAGATAATGGTCACTGGCCATCTGCAGCAAACCCCAAGATCAGGTCCTATGTCAGATTAGCACGCAGACATGTTGGCTAAATGTTTAATGAACAGAAGAAAAAATTATAAGATGCATTTTGATGGACAAGTACAGAATGTGGAATTCAGGCTAATATTTCAAGGAAGTTCATCACTGGGCTCAATTTCTCTTACCATTACTTTTATGTTGTCATTTCTAGTTCTCCCTTGAGGACTCCCAAATAAACTTAGCTATCCATGAAAATATTTACTCAAAAAGCCACTACTCTCAAGAAATTTGTCTTTCCCTTTGACCTCAAACTGAATTTAATAACAGACTACAACCGAGCTGTGAAAAGGATGGAATCATATAGAAACCAGGGCACATTAGGATGGAGAAAGTAAAATTTCTGGAAAGTGGCACCTTACATTTGAAAAGTATCTTCCAGAATGAGCCCTAAGAGTGAAACCGTACTTGAGTACACAATCAAGGTAAATCTAATGGGATGCAAGCTCCGTAAGGGCAGGGAGCTTTGGCTGTTGTACGAAATGAGGTATCTCTCCCAAGTCTTTTCATTTTCTGGGTGATGCCCTTTGGGTTTGTTTTTTTTTTTTAAGTTTTATTTATTTAAGTAATCTCTACACCCCACGTGGGGCTCGAACTCACGACCCTGAGATCGAGAGTCGCACGCTCTTACGACTGAGCCAGCCAGGCGCCCCTTGATGATGCCTTTTGAAGCACGAAAGTTTTTAATTTTGACAGAGTCCAATTTACCTATTTTTCTATTGTCATTTGTGCTTTTGATGTCATAGCTAAGCAACCTCATCCAAGGTCGTGGAGATTTACACCTCCGCGTTCCTCTAGAAGTTTTACCTCTTACCTTTAGGTCTGTGAGCCATTTTGAGTTAAGTTTTGTGTACAGTGCAAAGTAGGGTCCAACTGTGTCTTTTTATTAATGGACAGCCCGTTGTCTAAGCACCACTGATGGAAGAGACAATTGGAAGACAACTGAAGTGTCTTAGCACTTTTGTCGAAAATCATTTGACCGTATCATGAAGTCCTCGGGTTTTGATGTGGTTGCTAACATATTCTGTGCTGAATGCTACTCTGGCTTTGAGTAAACCTGACCCAACCCCACCAGTAGCTCTAGAGTAGGTGCCATGAAATGTGGTGTGGAGTACTAGCTCTACACACTTGCAGGAGGATGATGTTGGGAAAATCAAGGAAAACGTCCATTTCTAAGTTCTCCTATTTTGTAAAATGAGGTGAATAATATCTGCTGTCTCAGCCATGTGGGATTATCGTGGTAGATACGTGGAATACTATATGAGGAAATAAGTAACACCGTGAAGTCATAGACAAATCTGAGATGGTATTGTCTGTATTAAGAAGTAGCTTTGTTAATAGACTACGATTGAGTTTGGGATCCATTTCACTCCAAAGATCATTGGGACTTGAGTTACTCTATGGTAGGAAAAGTGTCCCAGTTGCCATCATAACATGGGGTTCCACTTAATCCCAATTCTGGCCATTTGAAATTTATGATGGATAGATTTGTTTTACAAAAAAAGTAGACCAAAATCTACTTTGTTGAGCCAATATGTTTTGAGAAAGCTGATACCACAACCACCATGGCCCCAAAATATAAATTCCCAGAAATCTGGAAACATGATCTGTTCATTTTTGGCCAAGTATTTTCCTCAGATCTTTTAAAAAACACAGAATTGACTTTCCTTTGAAACCAGGAAAGTTGAATCTCTTTTTATACTTTGATGAAGCTTCCAAATTTTTGTAACTGTAGCATTCTTATATTCCAAAAGGTACAATAAAATAAGTTGAATGCTATCCTATATTTCTAAAATTCTTCCACTACAAAGAAGTTTTCCACAGTTTTGCTGTTTTATAAGTCACTTAAAAGGAGTTAATGATTTGATTGGACTTCACTTCTTCTATGGGCTATTAATCCAAATATGGCAGGGTTTATTGGTTGCTAGCAGTGTGTTCAGGTGTTTCTAGTTCCCAGGTCTGGTTTGGAAGCTGGCAGCTCCTAGTTACGATTTTAGCTTTCAATTTCAGATTCACATCTTTTGATTCAGAATCACTAAGGCTAATGGAAGTGCTTTGAGTAGAGCCAATCCAAGGATGAAAGAAATAGCCCCCAAACCTCCTTTCATAGACCGCTACTTCCACCTTCTTCGTCCCTACCCTAAAGACAAGAATGGGATGGGGATAATTAGGAATGATGGCCCGGTGGTAGGTGACTACTGGATCCCACCTCTGTACCGCACTGGGAAATAGGGCACGTATCCTTCAGCGCCCTTGACATTGCAGGACAAAATAGAGCTTAAAATTAGGCCTCTTCCCATTCCAGGCTTCTCACTGCTAGCTTTTTTTCTCATCTCAATTATACTCACGTGCAAATGTCACCTCGGCTCCTCATATGAGAAGAAACTCAGTTACTTTGACTTCGTCTCTGTTCTTGCCTCACCCATGTGCTCAGCACCCAACCTCTCTCCGTCTGGAGTTACAACTTCCTTTCTCATCCTGAAACGCATCATCCCCCGCCCCCCAACCAAATCATTGTTTCTAGTCCTTAGTACTAACTTTATCTCTTTGCAAAATACTCTAAAGTAATTCTTCTCAAGTTAGTCCCAAACCCAATTCTGGCAGAATTTCTTTCTTCTTTCAGATGTAATTATCCTACTTTTTAGGCCCTGATGCCTTATCTGAGGCTGCAAGCGACACAGCCAATGTCATGCAAGCTCAAGTCTACTCTTATAAAACACTTGCGGCCGTCACTGTGAAAGACCTACATACAACTATTGATTCGTTCATCAATCTATTCATTTATTCATTCGAATAATAGCAACTGGGTTCCCAGGGCATCTCAGACAGCATTCCAAGTGCTGGGCATGAAGGACGTCCAAGATAGACAAAGTTCCCATTATCACAGAGTTTACATCTGAGCACAGGGGAACAGGCTGAACAAGTCAAGAAATAAATAAAAATTCTGGATGGATCACGACAAGTGCCTAGAGGAAATTAAACAGGGTAATGCGATTGAACATGGCTGAGAGTAGGGTCCATTTTATGGGTCAGACAAGAATTCTCTGACAAGTCTCTGAAGGGGTGAAAAGGAACCAGCCAAAAGACATAAAAAAGGTATTCGCTGGCACTCCCAGCTCTGCTTTTAACAGGGACCCCCCACACAAATTCTACAGCGTAGCTTCGTTATTTACAGCTTCTGTATTTGTGATTTGCCTACTCACTCCAACTCAAAAATTAATTTGTAACCCCAAATCAATACTTGTGGCCTCTTTGTGTTCGTTTCAGACATGCTCAGAGCACGAAAAACACATGAGTCACCCTACTAGCACCCAGCTGAGGTTGGCCAAGGACACGCTTAGCCTTCCTGCTTCAGCTCTTCTATAATCCAAGGATGGAGACAACAGGGACAGCACAGCGTGGTGCAAGCAGCTCTGGAACCTCCTTTTCTCTTTCATAAAACAAAGAAAACAGAATCTACCAGGATGACTTGCTTGCGAGATTTACGATTATGTAATCTAGGTGAGGGGTCGTATGTGTGTGCGTATGTGTGGCTATTTCCCCAAAGAGCAATGGTTCGGTATTGGCCAATTCAGTGTTCCTGGCAACTTTATAGACCTTAACTACCCCAAATGACGAGAATCGATTGATTTACCTACTATCTAGTGTGTCCATAATGGTCCCAAGTATTTAGGGAGCAGGAAAGGTAGAATGAGAAGGGAAATCACGTAAGACACAGAAGAACAGCCTGGTTTGTAGAGTTGGTACCCCGCTCTCTCCTATTCCTACATAGTTTCGCTTCATCCCATTGACGGACTATGACTACCTCATCCTTTACAGCCTAATGAAAGAAAATGAAGACAGTCAAAAAATGAAGTGAGCGTAGAAGGCCAATACTCCTGTCCTGTCCTCCTAGCCCTGAGATCTCATTCAGCACTCATGTCAGATACCAACAGTCAGCAGCCGTCCTGTGGGAGTCGCCCCTGGGCGCACGGTTTATCTGCCTTTGCTAGAATGCAGTTACACGTACTCATTCCCCGGCATTGTTAATGATAACATAAACGGGTTAGCTATTTTCCCCAGAGCACTTAGTTAGCAATGTCCAGTAAAAAGTCCCCCCTGTTAAGCTTTATGGTATAATAGTGTTGTGGTATTTCACAGAAGGGGTGGGGTGAGGCGGACAATTTCTTATTTTGTTCTTGTCATATACGTATAAACATTAAAAGGATTTAATTACATACACACTAAAAACTGGACTACGTGTCTGCAAAATGTTCTTTAGCAGTCTGTAAACAGTTTCGAAGTATTTCTAAAAACTTGCTCTTTTAATTTGACTTGTATTGAACTGCAAAATGAGATGTTCAGTGCAGAGTATAAACATCATTAGATTTCAGACACATGTGGCCTTAACATCTTTAGAAATATTTTATGAAACTCTCAGAAGGCGACATCAATGGGGAAAAAGTATCTGGCCACTTGTCACGGGTGACATTGGACTAACACACATTTTAGAAATCCTCATTTTTCTCATTTTGAAAGGCTTTGTTGAAATGGGCTAGCCATCTCTAGATTTTGAGAATAGAACCTTTTAATTGCTCTCCTGAGAAGGACATGCTGACTTGATAGATCACCTTCTATTCATGCACAGATGCAAACAGCTGAGTAAGTTTCAGAGAGGATAAGGCTGGTGTGTCGGAAAAAGGAAATTTTATTTCAGGGTGTGGAGGAAGGAGGGGTGCTGGCGTTACACAATCCCAGAGGTCACCATTCACGTTGAATTCCACGAGAATGGTGCCCCCTGCCCCCCAGCTCGCGCAGCCCAGGAGCCTGCCCCCACCACACGGGCCCACCATTAGAGCGCTCTTGAAATTGTTCTATCAAACTGCGACCCCTCGGGTCAAAGATTCTAAACCTTGCTATCCTTAAAATCACTACCGATGAGACTGGGGGTTTAGAAGACAAATGTCTACTTTACAAATTTGCCTAGAATTGGTCCTTATGGCCAAAGCTAAGCTGTACCGTGATTCAAATTAAGGTGACCTTGAGAAAAGTTAAAACTCTTTCTTATTTTATGTTATGTTGATGTTGTTATTGGTTAAACTCAACAGCATTTTTCTCTGTTGCTAAGAATATGTAATTTTGAGTCTGCATCCAAATTTAAAGGGGTTAGTGTTATTGTTATGTCTTAGTAGCACTATTATTTCATACTGTTATATGCTCTAACATCTATAACAATCCCATCTCGCTCCAAAAGAAAAACACTGGAGGAGTTCATTCCAATCTGCCCGGGGCTGGAGCAACGGAAACACAATGGAGCTGCAGATAAGCTGATAATTTGGCCAGGAAGGTGAGGGTACAGGGAAAGCCTGTATGCAGGTGGGCTCCGTGCCCTGCTGTGGACTGCTGACCAGGTGCGAAGAGAAGTATGAGGATCTGAGGGTGCTCTGGGTTTTATTGCCAAAGGCAGCTGTGATGAACGTTCCAGACCCTGGGGCAGAAGTTAGACAGAGCTGCCAGAAGGAACAATGAAAGCAACTCTAACACTTGAGTTTGTATATAAAACTGAGCCAAAGAGAATTGAGTAAGAGCAGACTGTATTACTGTAATTCATCTAATATGTTTATATGTAATCTTCACCCTAAAACTCTCTCACACCGAAGTCAAATATTTGTGGACCTAGCTCAAGTAGACGAGAGAGGGAAGAGTGGCCAAGTTCCCAGGGTCCCTGTCTTTGCGGGAGAAACCAGAGTACAGGACAATACTTTTTAATATTTTATATGTTCAGGGGCGCCTGGGTGGCTCAGTCGTTAAGCGTCTGCCTTCGGCTCAGGTCATGGTCCCAGGGTGCTGGGATCGAGCCCCGCATCGGGCTCCCTGCTCTGCGGGAAGCCTGTTTCTCCCTCTCCCACTCACCCCCGCTTGTGCTCCCTCTCTCGCTGTGTCTCTCTCTGTCAAATAAATAAAATCTTTAAAAAAAGAAAAAGAAAGAAAGAAACTGTTTATCTGGAATGTCCACATAGAATCAATGCTACAAGTTCTAGGACCGGTCAGCCTGAGCTGATTACCTGCAGGACTTAATAGCATGAATCGAAATTTTTTTCCATCTACATCTTTCACCAAAACAATGGCTTTGGAAGCTATAACATGAGAGCTAACTCCAGAGTTTTTGGAGTTATTTTCAGATCCCAAATGCATTCTCTAAAGGCTCCTTCCTGATGCAATGGGGTGGGGGAGGGTGGGGACAGGGGAGAATCTTCCAAGATGTAAAGCAGGAGTTGGGAGACTTGCTGTAAAGGGCTAGACCAGTAAATAATATGGCTTTGAGGACCACACAGTCTCTGTTGGAGCTACTCAACACCGCCGTTGTAGTAGGAGAAGGGTCTCTGACGAAACGGAATTAAATGGGTGTGGCTGTGTTCTAATAAAACTTTATTTAGGAAAACAGGTGATGAGTCAGATTTGGCCCAAGGGTCATAGTTTGCCAACCTCTAGCACAGAGGAAAAGATCACGGACACTGTAATCAGAGAGCTGCGCATATGAAAAAGGTCGAATCTGTGTAAGAATGTCTCCTCGTTTGCATACTTTCAATGAAAATATCTGCAAACTTTCTGGCGCATAGTAGGTGCTTGATAAATATCAGTTTTCTCCTGTCAGGGCATGAATAGTTGCGATGACTGAGGATTCACAGGATTTCAATTTGAAAATGAAAATAGACTTGCAGGACGGTTTTTACTCTCCCCGACGTCCTGCAGGCTTCTGTCACAGTTAGAATAACGTTGCTCTTCCCGTGCTGTCTTCATCAGAGCCCACTCAGACTGACTTCAAGCTCACATTCTTGGCATTAACGCTACAGACTTCTCTTTCTGTGTTAAATGGTAACTCTGTTCGAAGCAGTTCCAAAAAGAAGCAGCAGAATGGAAGGTGTTGCTCATAATTCATTCAAAAACAATAAACTCCTCCCTTCCTTTCTCTTATTAATTACACACTTTATAAAACAAATGCTCCACACCCTTCCGTTCGGGTTGGGCAGGCAGAATGAAAAAAAAAAAAATCTATTAACCTGTCATGGACGCTTGTGTCTATCAAGTCTTTTCCATAAAGTTTCTGAAAAGTGCTACTTTCTATTAAGTAACTTTCAACAAATGTATTTGGCAAAAATCACACTGTGGTCAGAAGCTAAAAACTAATTTAGAGAAGGGGACGGTTAATTGAGAGTGCTGGGGAGGACAGAGGTGATCCATCTCAGAGGAGGGAAGTCATTTCTAATGGAAAGAGGAAGCTTCTATCCCACGACCTTACATGACTCATCTTATGTGTCATTTCTCATTAAGTGGCGTTCTTTTCAGTTGTTGTGCCATGATTCCTGAATAGCGGTGTACTGGAAAAATACCAGGTTGACCTCCTATTCAGGCTTGAGGGACTCAAGGATAGATGCTATCTGCTCCCCCGCAAAGTCACGGAGAAGGAGGATCGGGGTCCCTGCTCTTCAGTGTGCCTTACAGTGAGTGAAATATACTCCCTTGTATCACCGGTAAGACTTGCGCTTCCAAGCGCAACTGGAAAATGTTAAGCTTTGGTCTGTCTTCCTGATGCATCCACAAGTAACATCCACAAGTAACAACACCTTGCCTGGTTGTCGTCACTCTAGAATGCCAGCAGAAGCTGGAAGACTGATTTTTAATTATCTAGATGCCCCGTGTTTAATATTCACATTTATTCAAAGAACATGAAAGAGAGGAGAGTTTAGGGAAACTGAACATGTGAGCTGGGGGCACGAGGGGAAAAGGGATGTGCACTATCATTCATTCCATTTTAGAGGAGGCCTGCGGTTCTCTCTCCAGGAAGCAGGGCAGGAGACTGGGCTGGGAGTACAAGTCATTGCCAGGAAACACCAGTAGGAGGTGGGGAGGTGAGACAGGGAAAGGTATGAAGGCAGGAGAGTGTGCCTCGCCTCGACCACGGTGGGCAGCTGGAGATTAATCCCGGTGGGTGACGGGAAACTGCGCAGAACAGTCCAGCTGATGGGAAGGAACTGCGGTATGTACCTAATATCTCCCATCAGTGGCCGGGTGAAGGCTGTTGGGGGTGGCTGGGTAGTCATTCTCCTCTGAAACTAACAGGTGGGTACCCTGGGTGGGGGAGACCCCAGGCGGAGTCTTAGCGGCTTCCAGACGGAAGGAAGCTCTCGGGCCAGGGGACATAGGACTGGTGAGTGCTCTAAGGGCGTGGCACTGACCATTTCAGACAGAAGCACCTACGTTAGAGGGGACTACAATCAGGACCATTCTTAAGAAGAGCTCCAGAGGACATCAGGGGGCACCCGTGTCACACTCGTCCGGCTTATTCTGTAGCTCCAATGACTTCTGACTAATCGCAGGGCTGAACAGAGTTTGCACCTGACAGTGCCTTCTATCCTGACCTTGGTCGTTTTTTACTTCAGGCCACAATCTACCCACAAAGGTTCATTTACAACTGACCATAACTGGGTCTACATCTGAGCAACAGCAGGTAAAGTTGCCTGGGGGAAAACACATGAAAGCCAGTGAGTCGGACTAAAAATACATATATTTCTTTTATCTGGAGACCCCTAGGTTTTCCAGCATTCCAACTCATTGGGAAATTATTATTGTCCTTCTGAAACAATGGCTTTCCAGTTTTAAGCCCCAATAGGCACAGTTTTCTAGAGTCAAATCGAATCTTGGGACGCCTGGGTGGCTCAGTCGTTGAGCGTCTGCCTTCGGCTCAGGTCATGATCCCAGGGTCTTGGGATCGAGCCCCGCATCGGGCTCCGTGCTCCACGGGGAGCCTGCTTCTCCCTCTGCCTCTGCATCTCTCTCTGTGTCTCTCATGAATAAGTAAATAAAATCTTAAAAAAAAAAAAAGAAAAGAAATCGAATCTTAAAATACTTAAGTCAGGGATGACGCAAAGAAGTTCCTCTCTCTCTCTCTCTCTCCATTATCTGAAAGGTCAAATATATTTCTATATACAAACCTGACAGACGTTGCCTTCTCACCTCCTCAGTGGGAAACAGAATGCTCTGTTTACATTTGTCAGGATCAGGGGGTGGTGGGGAGGCGGCATCCTGCCAGGTAATGGAAACACTGCTCGCTTTAATTTTATTACCAAGAACAAAGCCTTCTTATTGTTTACTAGAACCCTTAAAGGCGGGCCTCATGGGCATAGTTCTGATTTTTTCGAGGCCACAAACAAGAGGAATTCTTTAAGGCCATTTCATGAACAACAGAAGGAAAAAATACTTTATTCTGCAAAAGTTAAAGCAATCCTTTGTTTAAGTAGCCGGAGCCTGACTCAGGTCAGCCTTGCATGTGTTCTCTACGCGGGCCTTTGCTGCCAGCATTAGCCAGGCGCGCATCCCGTCGTGAAGCTGAGATCGAGGCTCTGTCACAGATAGGAAAGAAACCACCTTCCTTTGGGATATCATCTCTTCGGCACCATTATTTCCAGATACCTGCTAAAGGAAGAGACACTGTGCACCAGAACTAAACAGGCCAGCACTCCCCTTGCAATCTGCATGTACAGAACGACGAACAGCACGAGTCTCGATGCGGTGCTTATTATGATCCTGCCAGCGAACCGAACTTTCCACGCAGTCCCCGCTTCTGCGGCAAGTGTTCCTTCCCTCTCTACCTCAAGCGTAGGCGGCTAGAGCTACTGCTTTCCAGAGATCTCTGCAACGGCCTGAGCAGCTGAGGAATGTCGTGAGAGGGAATGAGGGCACGCCTGTCTCGCCGGGAGTGAGGAGGGTGCCAGCGGGGTGCGGTGGTAACACGGAAGCAATCTGTGCAGGGTGCCAAGCACCGCACTAGGACCCGGTACAAAGTCCGCCCTCCAAAGGCAGTGACTACATCAGAGAACAGCGAGCAAACATGACGACGGCACACACGATGAACTGCTAAACCATGGGCTGAGAAGTTCTCGAGCGGTGTGGTCCAACACGGCAGCTACTAGCCCCCTGTGGTTTGGGGGTACTTGAAATGTGACTAGTCTGAACTGAGGTGAGCCGTGAATAAGAAACACGTATATGAATCCTTTTTGTGTTGATTACATGTTGAAATGATAATGTTTTGAATCTATCAGGTCAAGTAAAATGTACTGGTAAAATTAATTTTACGTCTTTGTCTCTACTTTAAAAAAAAATGTGGTTACTTGGAGATCTCAAACTATATACATGGCTCCCATTATATTTCAGTCAGATGGTGTGATTCCAGAGGGTTTCAGAAATAGGGCAGTTGGTGTGTGTGAGTAGCTGGGGAAGGTTTGCTTCGGAATATGGAAGTGAGACTGGTCTCTGAAGACCAGAGTGAACAAGAAGGGAGCTGGGAAACCCAGGGATGAGGAAGATGAGAAAGGCACCAGAGCAGAGGAAAAACAGAGCATGTCTGTAGGGAGGTAAGGATGTATATTTCAATGATATGTAGGGTGCAGTGGGCATGTATCTTGAATTGGTTATCTGGGAGTGGACAGAGAAACACCAAAGCCAGGTATAACTCACTGTCCGTCGTGAAAATTGAGGTCAACTGTGGAGAGCTGGCTATGGCCCATCTCACAAAGAGCTTACCTAAGGCAAAAAGGTGAATTTGGAGACTCAACGTTGGGGAGGGGATCTTTTCTTGACCTTCTTCTAATTGACTCCCTTTGTATCCTTGACCTCACCGGTCTGCACCATCTCTCTTTGAAGCTATCCATGCTTGGGGTGCCGGGATGGCTCAGTCGGTGAAGAGTCTGACTCTTGGATTTCCGCTCAGGTCATGATCTCAGAGTGGTGAGATCGAGCCCTGCGTCGGGCTCCGTCCTGGGCATGAAGCCTGCTTAAGATTCTCCCTCTCCATCCGAAGGGGTACGTGCACCCCGATGTTTATAGCAGCAATGTCCACAATAGCCAAACTGTGGAAAGAGCCAAGATGTCCATCGACAGATGAATGGATAAAGAAGATGTGGTATATATATACAATGGAATATTATGCAGCCATCAAAAGGAATGAGATCTTGCCATTTGCAACGACGTGGATGGAACTGGAGGGTATTA
>NC_138385.1:100419416-100434473 GCF_054177405.1 Leptonychotes weddellii | reverse complement strand
AAAAAAAAAAAAGATTCTCCCTCTCCCCTCTCCTCTGCCTGCCGCTCCCCCCACCTCCACCCTGCGCCCTCTCTCTCTTTCTTAAACAAAAAGAATGAGGCTATCCCCGCTTACTTGCTCTCCCCTACGGTTTTCTTCTACAATGACGGGGGTGGTGGCGATGCTGGGGAAAGTGACGAGGCTGGTAGGAGGGAGGCGGGAGGCAAACTGCAGAGCACTATCAGTGTACAAGCTGGGCTTTGCCAAAAGGACAGTGAAAAGTGAATTTAACCTGGTCTGGAAGAGAAAAGGAAAGACCAGAGAATTCAGATGTCTGTCAGTTGCCGATTTTGAGGTATGGCGGGGTGTGTGTGTGTGTGTGTGTTTGGAGAGCAAGAGAGTCTGATATTGGGGGAAAAAAAAAGAGAGCGAGTCTGATATTGAAAATGTCACCCCATAAACCATCTTCAGACCTAAGCTGACTAGCCATCCTCCATGTGTCAAAGTGTTCAAAAATGTTTCCCCCGACTTGATTCAAAGTGGCTATCTGGTTATTTTTGTCTTTTACAAACCAGAACGGATAGAAAGGCTATCCCAGAAAATCAAAAGGAAAGAGACAGATTTACAGCAAGGGAATGGGGAAGACCCACCGTGACCTCCTTTAAGGGCTCAGCAATGACCCAATGGACAGTTCTTTAATCCTTGACTTCCCTCTGCCAACCCCATCCTCTTAGCCCTCTTCCGGTGTCAGAGCCCTCGTGCTGGGAAGAGCTCCCAGTGTGCATCACCCATCCTGCTACGGCCTCCGGGAATTATGGCTGCTGAGATCTGCCATCATACGAACCCTGCCCCGTGTATGGTCTTCTCAGGAAGGGTCCTTTCTCTGCCCTTCAGGATGAGAATTTATCTGACGCGCTGATCTATGCAAATGCACTCACTAGTGACAGAGGGAGGGCAGAAGGAGGCAGCTGGTCTCTCTGGGAGGGTCCTGTTTCCTCATCAAGAGCCATGTGCTATGTGCTAAGAGCAGGAGATACTAGGAAAAGAAAGATACTGCCTTGCTTCCTGAGGAGTCTAACCGACTAGGAGAGGCAATTAGACGTGCACTTAAAGACCACGAGGATATTCGCCCAAGGACTGTATCTATATACAACAAACCACTACGTAGTTTTCCTTAAGCTTTTAGAGTCAAGTTATGAATCTCATTATTCTATTCATATATCTAAGAAATTTTCTAAAACCAAGAATAATCACTTTCAGGGGGGTCCTGAATCAATGTTTAACTCAACTTGAGCAGACATAACTCCATTAATCAATGCCACATATAAATTTGTTGATTAAATCCCTGTACACATTTTTTTTTTAATTGAGGTAAATTTACCTACAGGAAAATGCATAAATCTTAAGGGACAAGTCAATGGATTTTGATAACCAACATGACCAACAGCTTAATCAAGATATAAAAATATCTCCATCACCCAGAAAGTACCCCCGGAGCCCCTCTTCCAGTCTATTCTCACCCCCATGGGTAACCACTGTTCTGATTTTTATCGCCAAATTCCTGTAACAATTTAAACTGCATTTATAAATGTAACATATTCAACTTACTTTATAAGCACTTTAAATGCCTAACAGGGTAAAATTAAAACCCTAACAAGGTAAACCTTCTCACATCCTTAAGTAGCTCTTAGAAATCTAATAAACGAAACTTACAAATGTAGTGAAACTCAAGTTCTCCTGAACATTCCAACACTGGTTTGAAACAAACTATTTTACACTTTTTAACTTAAAAATCACAGGTCTAAAATAAATTACATGTTTCAGACTGGAATCTCAAAGCTAACCTGTCAAATTTCTGTAATATGCCATTTTCCCTTAAATGCTACAAACCCTTAAAATACAAACATATGTTTTAGTTCCAAATTGTAATACAGAATATTGATTCTACCGATATGGTTTAGGGCTTCACGTTTACACATACTTCTCAAACTTCCTGGGGAGGAGGAAAAAAAGAACTTTCTTTATAACGGGAGCAAACCGATCATCTCAAAGAAGTTGAGGTTACCAGGTCAGGGATTCATGGTTAAAGATTTGAGAATACTCTCACAAGACCTGGAGGCCCACTGGCACCATGGAAGTATACTCACCAGGGCCCTTGTTATGGTGAGTTGGACAGGGTTTCCAATTCCCCAGCAGATGGGATCGTTTCTCGCCATGAGAACTCCCCTAGGAATCTAAGCTTTTAATCATCTCTTTCAACTCCACCACCTGGTTTGGGTAGCTGAAGTTCAGTAACCACTCCGGTTGCTTTATTATTTGATTTGATTCAGTCCCCTACCACCACCCCCCCTTTTTTTTTACTGGCTGAATCTTGTTCTGTCTGCCTACACGTCACATTTCCACGGTCATCTCAATGACATCTGCCTCAAAACGCTATTGTAACGGTAGGAACTTGCTAAGTGGTCGTTTTTGTTTTTGTATACATCTGTGTGCCACTTTTGCCTTCCCCACACCACAGGGAACACGTTGCTGAGGACCTGTGAGACTCGATTCAGTAATCACCTTCTAACACCTGCAAGGACAACAAGGCGCCATCTTCCCAACCGAAGTAAACAGATGGAAGGCTTTCTTGGACTCATCATGGCCCCAAACTGAGCTTGCCTGGTCAGATAATTAGGCTACTAGGGTAGTTTTCATCACCTCATATATATAAACCTGATGTTCTATCTAGTGAAAATACTTTTAAAAGCATAGTAAAAGCTCTATCATAAATTCCCAGGTTGGGAATTTACCTTACTTGGTTGTAAAAATCTTTATTTGTGTTGCTCCTCACTGAAAGCTTTTTACATTCAGTGGTGGCCTCAGGCTTTTTTTTAAATAGCTGAATTTAAAATTTCATATTTCTGTTTCAAACAAAAATAATCTGCTACAATTGTGCTCTTGTTAACGAACACTTTATACGCATGACTCAATTATTTTGCTGGAGTATTTCAAAATTAGAACAGAGCTCTTCAGTTTTCCCTATAACATTTAGCCATTAAAAATAGAAGTGAATCAAATGAAGGTAAAAGATGATGTGTCCCATTTCTCTCACACTCTGTAATTATCTTATGTACACAGATAATTTCAGCTTGATTACCATAAAGAGCAATTTTATATTCATTTGTTGAAAAAATAATTTAAACTAGATATTAAGACCCAGAAACAAAAGACGCTAGTTCAGTAACAAAATGATGGATTGATGGTTGGAATCAGGCTCATCTCTGAATGGCATGAACAGGCACAATCATGAGACTCAATCTTCTACCTGACAGTCACCTTCTCATCTGGGATGGTTCCTCTCACACCTCTGACTCTCTGAGCTGGATCCATCCAACTTACTGCTATCCCGTGTGATAACTATAATGGCCATTTGTTTAGATCTGTCATTACCCATTCTTATTATTCTTTATATCATGCCAGAAGCATCCCTACTGCTCTAGTCAAGCGTCTAAATATTTCAAGGCAAGGAGGTTGTGTGTGGAATAGTGTAAGGGAGACGTGATGAAGAATCCCTCTATTACAGGGAGAAACCACATTTAGATACATGCCTTCTCTCTTTTTCCCACTGCTCATCCACTGGGCCCCCAGTTAAGGCCAATTATTTCACATTTAAGTATTAGCCTTGGAACTCTGCATTGCTAAGTTCAAATATGTCCAAGGAATTATCTTCAGAGGCACGGACATGTGCTCACACTCCAATCCAAGCCACCTGGGAGGACTCTGAATATGACACAATGGTTCATTCCATCCAAACTGGAAAGAATAGCAGATGAGAAGAGGTTTGGGTCACGGTTTTAAAAGACTTTCAAAGCTGAAACTTGGGAATGTTATTCCTAGAGTAATACCAAACTGACCAAGCCTTATAGTCATTCATTCCTAAGATTCATCTCTTATTCCAAAACAAGAGAAGACTGGAACACTTTCTACTGATCTCTTCTCACTATTCCTCATGAATATACCTAAGAAGGTAACAGGATCCAATGCCTCTGAATCATTTTTTTAAGGCAAGAGCACTGAATCTAGGGGCAGACATTCAAGTACGTGTTACATACTCCTTTATTTTTTTAAAGATTTTTTTTTATTTATCCATTTGAGAGAGAGAGAGCACAAGCTGGGGGGGAAGGGCAGAGGGAGAGGGAGAGGCAGGCTCTCTGCTGAGCAAGGAGCCCGATGTGGGGCTCGATCCCAGGACCCTGGAATCATGACCTGAGCCAAAGACAGACGCTTAACCAACTGAGCCACCCAGGCGCCCTTACATACTACTTTAATAAACAATTACATTTAATCTCCTCAGAGAAAGGTTAAGTTTGTTTCATGAGCTGTCAATTTTAGCAAACCTGGTGGAGTAAACTGGATACACAGCCATTATACACATGCAGTGGCCAATCCTCTCTGGAGAGAATGGAGTTCTGTGCAGCCCAAGAGTTCTTGTCTGTCCTGGGAATCCTGACTTGAACTTGGGAGAGCAGCCTTTACCACAGTGGTTCATAATCCAGTTTTTGAATGCCACCATATTTGTACTATTCCATTATCATCATTCCAGAGCCGTCTACATGGAGACCCCATGGATGACTGTGGGTTGCCTGATGTGTTTTAATGAGGCCAGAATCCGACTCTCATTCTACCTTGAGAGCATTCTCTCAAGGGCTCAGATGGGGTGGGAATCTAACCCTTATCTGCAGGTGACAACAGATTACGACTTGGCACATTCGAGTTGGCCCCCAGCATGACATAGGTTATCCAAGATCAGACACCTGTCCACAAGACACAAACAGCACACTTAGTGTTCAGACGCTGGTCTTTATCCAATGACTGTAGACAAAGCAATTGCCAAGGTTTTCCATACAGAAGGAGAGAATGCTTTCACGTAAAATGGCATAATAAAATAATTTAAACTTAAAACTTCATCTTTCTTTTTAACCCAGTGGTTTCCCCCCCTTATTTCAAAGCTTACAACTGAATGCTCTTAGGATGTGGTGAATGATGGAAAAAGTCTTTTACGGACCCTATCTGTCTTCCCAAATCAATTTTTTTTTAACCGTTTCTTACAAGCTACTATAACACATCACCCTCCTCCCTTTCAATTTATGGAGCCCCAATATCTGGGCAAAAATTGAATTAAATGGCACTTAGTTCACCCCCAAGAAGTTTGTCACTTCACGTGTCATCTAGCAGTGGAAGAACTCAGAGAAGCCAGCAAGACAGCAAAGTTTCCATTAAAATCAAAGAAAAAGATAATTTAAAAACTTAGTGCAAAAAACAATGGCAAAAGGAATTTGTTTGTTTGGTTTTTTTTTTTTTTTTTTTTTAAGTAATTACAGGGCACCCTGGGTGGCTCAGTCGGTTAACCGTCTGCCTTCAGCTCAGGTCGTGATCCGGGGGTCCTGGGATTGAGCCCCACTGCGGGCTCCCTGCTCAGCGGGGAGCCTGCTTCTCCCTCTCCCTCTGCCCCTCCCCCCCCACTCATGCTTGTTCTCTCTCTCGAATAAATAAATAAAATCTTTAAAATAAAATAAAAAGTAATTACAAACAAGGCAAGATAAGCCAAAGGGGCTAATGCCAGGACTTAGGCGGGATGCTGGCTTGGAAAATACCCTTCTAGGATAAGCTTAGGCAAGGACGGTGAGGTCAGATGAGACTTTATTTTCTCCATGCTGCTCTGGCAATTAATTAGTCACCATTCCCCAGTTTTTCTTTACCATCTCTCTGTGTATTTAGTCACTGGTCACCTGTAATTTCCCAAATGAACATCTCGTTTGTGTCCAGGTGTTGTAGGCCCCGTGAAAGAACTTGATTCTCAGAACATGTCGAGAATTTGATACGTATCAGTATTTCCTTAGCTAATAAACTAGGCCCTCTGATTTTTAAAATAAAACAGGGAGGAGGGTGAGGTGATGAAGAGAAACAGTCCATATTTGACCCGGAACTGGTAAGTTCTGTGGCTGACCCAAATTTTGATCACTTCTCAGAGGCTTGTCCCACATCCCATAGATAACTAACGCTAAACTCATTCCAGGGGATTCTCTACTGTCCAATGCTCCTGAAGAAAACAAAACCCAGTGGCCCAAAACCCACCCGTTTTTAGAATCCCAGCCACCACATTCCACACACATTTCTTGGGAGTCTACCTGAAACTGCTCTTTCAATGCCTCTCCCTCCTGAGTCCTGAGCTGCCTTGGCCTTCATTCCGTCCGTCCGTTCACTAGTTTTAAAAAAGATTTGGTACTCACTATCAAAAGGCCATTTCATTTGCTTACCCTCACTGTGAAAACAAGTTACGAAAACAATGGGGATGGGGGGAGACCTTCCAACTCTTTTCATTCTCAAGAAAAGCAGAAGTGAATCCCAGGAAGGAGGTGTGGACTTATAAGGATGTGGCATTTCCTCAGGATTTGGTGGGAATTCATTGATTTGATTTACAACAATTGAGAGTCGCCTCTGTGCTTGGAGTTTCTCGCTCCAGCTGGTGTGGGGATTATTTTCCCTCGGAATGCTCAGCCCCAAATACAAGGACACCTTCAGGAAGAGGAAAAGGAAGAAATACAGTCTCGGAGCCTCGGATGTGAACCAGGAAATTCTTGTCCACTGCACTGATTTAAAAGTGCCTAACAAATTCCACTAGCTTTTTGGAGTTTACTAGTGTGCTGGGAGGTTCTCCCCTGCACGCGCACTCAGTGCCTTTTGCACTAAGATATCCATATTAGTTTTCCATTAGCCCAAAATATCCTTTACTGAAGAGAATTAGGGATGCCGGTTGTAACGGGGAAAGGTACCCAGGTCTTTGTGCTCCTCGAACCCTCACTAAACCTTCAGGACCAAGTAAAGTTCAGAGAGTGATGTGCTTATTAAAGCCCACCCCATTCTCATCTCCCAAAAGCCGGTTCCTACTGATCCCCCTCACACACTTGGTTTCCACAGAACGAATTACTTGCTTTGTGTACATACACTCTTTATTCTTCTATCCCCATGCCCTGGTTTGCCTTGTAAATAGTGCCTGCCCTGTCTCTCCATATGCCCGAGTGCCACCCGCTTCTCGGAAATTCCAAGTACTGTGTCCACACCTCTCTTACAGCCACTAGTTTTCTATTTTGCATTGCAGTTATTCTTTGGTCTTGGATAGGACGGTAAGCTCCCTGTGGGCCGGTCCCTTGGCGTCCAGTACAGTGCGACGCACACACAGCGGATGCCTTCTACACGTGAGCGGAGTGAACAAGCTAGGGTCACACTTGAATAAACCAAAGTGACTGGCCAGAGGCTAAAATTTACACCCTCGCCCAGAAATATCTGTGCAGTGAACACAACTCCTGGATCAACGGGGATTAGAACAGGAAGAGCAGAAAGTCACGTTAAACTCAATTATCCAAAACCGGGAAATAAGGCAAAAAGAAGACTGTGAGTCCTTTCGGGGTCGTACTAGATCGTACTAGGTTGTACTAGATTGTACTAGATCGTACTGGTGCATAGCCCACCAAGGCAGCCTAAGGAAGGGTCGTGTAACTCTCCAGGCTGGCAGGTCACAGAGTTGGGCTTTACTCCTGATCCAGCCTTAGTCTCTGCAAAGTTAAACAATAACTTGGAGAAAACGGATGATATACAACTCATTTTGCCCAGACATTATGACTTTCCTGCCCTTTGGGTCACGAAGCAGTTTTGCATCTAACTTAGCTCCCGTATCCTAGCGCCCTTCTCCCCGCACGGCGCCCCCCGCGCCCCCCGCGCCCCCCACGTGGAGGGGGTATGGGCTTCTGCTCTGTTCCTTTGGGCCAGCTTACCGCCTGGCTGCCTCCTTCAACAATGCCTTAAATAAGCCTTCAACAGACTCACTGCATTATTGTATGAGAACCGGATGCTCCATTTTTTGAAAAATTACGCTCTGAGACTATTAATAATTATGAAAAAGGGACACATAATAAAAACAGTAAAAAGGTCCCTCAGTATCATTTTCCTACTCATAATTAATTTTAATATTTATCTAGAATATATTTCCCAAATACCAAATTTATTCACCCACAAGGATTCGTTTCCATTCCTAAGGCTTTATACAGGAACACAGTGAAAGGAATGCATACTCTTTACTCCTTGTAAATAACTTCCAATGGCACGTACAATCAATGCAGTAATAGCTTTATTTAAAAAGCCTCTATCACATCTAAGTATCTAGTCTTTTGGAATAAAAATAAAATCTGCTGGTAAATTTCTATCTATCATTTGAAGTTACTGAACGTTACAGAAAGTCATTTTCCATGTTAAAACGAATAGCATTTTGTAAATTCAAGCCATACTAATATTGTATTAGGAGCAAGACAGTTGTTCTGAAATCACTACAGGCCATAATAGAAACCAGACACCAAATGCTTTAAGAAGTAACTAGCTGAAATTGAATGAAATAATCACCCAATCCATAAAGCCTTTGTAAGATTTCCCCATAAAACACAGGTAATTTTTTTTTTTTTACTGAAGAGAAATTATTCTTTCTTATTGTCATAAACATCAAATGCCATCACATCATAAAAATAAAATATAGCACATGGATCATTCCATTTTGTTCATCCATTTATTCCTGTAACACATATTCACTGTGCCCTACGATAATGAAAACATTATGCTTGTTCACTGTTATTTACCATGTTGTTTAATCAACAAGGTTCAAAATGGTCCCTGGAGAGACCCTTGCCAAAAGCAAATCCATTATTTTTTTTTTTTTAAGATTTTATTTATTTATTTATTGGAGAGAGAGGGGGAGAGAGAGCGAGCGAGAGAGAACACATGAGTTGGGGGGGAGCAGAGGGAGAGGGAGAAGCTGAGCACAGAGCCCGATGCAAGGCTTGATCTCACAACCCTGAGATCATGACCTGAGCCGAAATCAAGAGTCGGATGCTCAACCAAATGTGCCACCCAAGCACCCCAAAAGTGAATCCATCCTAAGCAGAGGGTTAGAAAGATCTGGGTTCTGCAATTTGACCTTGGTGTCACTGCCACCTGCATACTCTTAACTTAATCCCGACAAGTGATCCGTTTCATGGAAATGTATCTGACAACTAAGAAGCATTTAATGTGCATCTGCAGTGGATTGAATTGTGGTTCCCCCAGAAAGATTATGTCCAAGTCCTAACCCCCGGTATCTGCAAATATGACCTGGTTTGGAAACAGGGTCTTTGCATATGTAATCGAGTTGAAGTGAATTCACCCCGGGGTTAGGATGGCCCCAATCCGATGACTGGTGTCCCCGTGAGAAGAGGATTTGGACGCCGACACAGAGACACACAGGGAGAAGGCCATGGGACCACAGAGGCAGAGGTGAGAGGGCTGCAGCTACAAGCCAAGAACTCCAAGAATTGCCTGGAACTACTAGAAGGTGGGAAGAGGCATGAACTTGTCCTCCCTAGAGCCTTCAGAAGGAGCAAGGCTTGATTTCGAACTTCCGGCCTCCAGAACTATGAGAGAATACACTGCTATCATCTTATGCCATCCAAGTCCGGGGTGATTTGTTACAGCAGCCCCAGGGAAACTGATACAACACCTTTTGTACAGGGCTTTTTTGGATGCTCTTTGTAAAGGCGATTAAATCTACAATACTAGGAATGCTAAGCAAAGGAGAGCTGTCATGGCGGCGGCAGTGGGGGGACAAAGCAGGGCATGGGCAGAGTCTCCGAGATTCTAGTTCCTTCCAATTCTGTCCATCTTTTATATTCGGCTTCGGCAAAAGAGCTAATTTTGAAAAGATTCCCATCTTAAAAATGCAAAGGCGGGGAGGGTATAAAACCACGGGCTAGCAGTTTTCACGTGCAACACAGTGACACTCACCTCCACGTGTTGACAGGTTTGGATGAGTTTAGCCAAAAGGGTCTCCAGTTCCGTGTTCCTCTTGATAAGGCTGGTGAGGTTACTCTCCAAGTTTTGCTGTTCAGAAAGAGAAGAAAAATATTATTCTGCATCCTGAAAATGTTATGCTGTATCCTGAAGTATTACATACTTTTAATAACAAAATTACTCATACTCAGGAAAATCGGATCTCTTTTTCAGAAGCCTCAATGAAATCTACGCAGCTTTAAGCATTTATAGATTTATTTTCTTTTAAGATTTTATTTATTTATTTGAGAGAGACAGAGCAAGCACAAGCAGGCAGAGGGGCAGAAGAAGACGGAGCAGACTCCCCACTGAGCAGGGAGCCCGATGCGGGGCTCGATCCCAGGACCTTGGAATCATGACCTAAGCCAAAGGCAGACGCTTAACTGACTGAGCCACCCAGGCGCCCCGCATTTATAGATTTAAGCTCGACTTTGAGGAGCTGCATTTAAAAGAACCTTTAAAAAAGGTTCAAATTTCACTCTTTTTGTTCCTGCTTCTTGTACAAACCTGGGCACATTTACCTGAATAATTAGCTATAGGTGGTGAACTAGGTGAACTAGAAAGGAGGTAATTGGATTTCTAGTTCTTTACCTGAATCAGAAATGGCAATAATATAAGGAGTATATTCCCACAGCAAATCAACTATTATTGGATTTTCAGGATTTACCATTTTACGGGCAGGCTGAGGTCAGTCCCTCAGAGGAAGGTTTGCATTATCTGGCTATCACTGACATTATGACTATTGATAGGCATTTATAAGATATAAGAAGTCCCATCATACACATTTACTCACTCATTGTACATTTTATTGTACATGCTTCTATTCTTTGTCTACCAACCTATCAATGCCAGATTAAATTTCCTTGAATGCCACATTTTTCATATAACTATCCGGCTTACAAATCTAGAATTATTCCCTATTCCTTTAGAACATCAAATTTAAAGTCCCCTGCAATGACTATTAAATCTAATTTTCAACCACAATAACCCACTTCTCGTTCTATATGTTATTCATTGATGCCATTCATTTATTTAGCTATTCACACAAGTATTTATTGAGCTTCTACTACATGCCAGACTCTGAGAGATACTGGGGAAACACAAATAAAACTCCTACTCCTTGTCCACGAGGAGATGCAACTGGGGGAAAGATGCTGTGAACGAGTCAAGGGGCAGAGGTCGGGGCTACCCGGAGAAGGTTTCCCGGAGGACACATTCTTTCCACTGAGGCTGGAAGGATGGGTATGGAGTTTTTGGTGAACAGCAATGGGAACTGCTTGGGAAGATGGGATGGAGGTAGAGGTGGCCACAGGCAGGGAATAGAACAACGTCATGGACCAACATCAGGGCAAAGGATTAGGGCAGACATTTTTAACAGTTTTAACGGTTAGACAATTCCACAAATACAGTGAAAAGACGGAATGGAAGGAAATTTCATGGAAAAGAAAATAGATCGAGGATTTGTAATGCCATCTGCAAAAAAGGATTTGAAAAGAGTATGGGGGGGGGGCGCCTCGGTGGCTCAGTTGGTTGGGCGACTGCCTTCGGCTTGGGTCATGATCCCGAAGTCCTGGGATCGAGTCCCACGTCGGGCTCCCTGCTCAGCACGGAGTCTGCTTCTCCTCTGACCCTCTCTCCTCTCATGCTCTCTCTCACTCTCTGTCTCTCAAATAAATAAAATCTTTAAAAAAAAAAAAAAGAGTACGGCGGGCATTTTGAAAATCAATCATTTCATCAAGGTGGTAATAGTTCACTATGCCATGAAATTAATTTCTGAAGGCATTTACTCTTTCTGCTTTCCAAAATGTTAGATTTAGAAAAGTATATTCAGGAAAAGAGTCACTTTTATTTAAAGCTTAAAATGCATACGTCAGAAACAGAAATCTCTCTGGTCATTCTTAAACAAGTTCTGCTTATTAATCTGGTCTTTATCTTATTGCCCAATTTTTTCATTTCAATGACCACATTTTTCATTTCCAGTGGATTCTTTATCACATCTCCCTCTTCTTGACTTACTTTCTCTTCTTCTTCCCAGGATGCAATTCCTCCCTTCATAATTTCAAGAGGACTAAGCATACTATTTATTCTTAAGCTTACTTGAAAAAAGGCAATTCCCTATTTTCCTGTGTTTGTGCAATGTTTCCCAAGAGTCTGATTTTATCTCGTATCTTACAATTTTTGTCCGACGGCTCATCTGATGTGAACTTTGCTCCCCGGGCTGGGATCTGGGGATTAGCACAGCACAGCCAAGCGAGCTGCCCACTCGGATGTTAGGGCGTGAGGTCGTTTCCCCAGAGAGAGCGCTCCCGCAGGACACCCGTGTGTTAGAGAGGCACAGATCCGGGTTTGACTCAGTGCCTCCCTGAGGCATTCTGTCCCTGAGAATTCTGTCTGGCTCCAGTTCCAGAGAAGGTGGGAGGTATCCTTTGAGTCCACTGTGTCCACTGGGAGTCCTGGCCTCCAGGTGTATGGGACAGTCTGAGGCTCCTGCCCCATGTGTGACACTCTCCACCATGTTCCCCCTCGGGGTCCCCACCACCCTGGCTCATCTCCACTTCTCCTGAGTAGCCCAGCTTCAGCCTTCCCCCACCATTCTGCATCTCCTTTCATTTCCGGTCCTTGGAGACTTTCCACTTATGTTTAAACTTGTTATTATTCTTCGAAATCCATTTGAAAATATTTTATCTGTAGTTCTCATGTGTTCAGAATTAAGAGGGAGGTTTGGCACTTTTTTTCATCGGGACTGGAAGACCAACAAGAACGCTTCGATTTTGGCTTTGAAACACTCAAAGCGTCTCAAATACAAATATTTTAAGGGAGAAAAGTGACTATTTCCCACTTAAAGGATGGGATACCTTAACATAAAGTCATAGAAGGAGCTAGACAGAGGGATTAAGGTTCAAGTTAATGCTCTCATGGTTGTATCAAAGAAAACCTTGCTTTCAAAGCTCTTAACAACAACAACAACAACGCAGACAACAGCCAAAAGTTTTTCTGTTTGGATGAAATGAATCACAACCACTAATCACTTCATGGTCAGAGACTAGAGAATAATTTTGAGGCATTCCATTATTCAGTGTCCTTGATCTAGATGTGACTACTTTATGGTATATTTGTCAACTTCTTTTGGTATGTTAATCTTAGGGAATCTTTCTCCTTGTCTTTTTGGCTGACCCCTCTGAGCAGGAAATTTCTAGGGAAATACATCATCTAACTGTTTACACTTCAGTGATCATAGGTATGATTTTTCTAAAGCTAGTCAGCAAAAGAGAGCCAAACAAATAGAATCTAACACATTTAGATTTTACAAACATCTGCTTGCTTCCCCTCCTTTTATTAAGTATACATCATGTATAAAAATCTGTTTTTAATCAACTAATATGTGGACTAAAGCCTGTGGTTTAAACACATTGACCTATCTAGATCCTTTGGGGTTATTCAAATTTAAATAGTACAAGTGTTACTGAAGTCCACAAAGAATTACCGAGTCACTTACAAGCATAATAAAGGGAAATGAAGCTGGGAGAGAGACTTGTTTCCAAGAAGTACCAAAGGGACTGACAACACTTCTGAAGAGAGCCCGGGTAATGGGGAGGTAACAAAATCCAGTCTTCAGTGAACCATGCATCCATAAGCTTCCACCACAGGGACTTCTGTGGAGCTTTCGAGAATTTAACTGGATCGCTCACATCCTGTGTGGCGGTCAGCAGGTCCTATAACCTCCTAATTTTGACTGCGCTTTGTGCACAAGAGAGATAATATTTTTTGGCATAAGAGTCTTGGGACTAAGGGTATAGAAGTATCTACTTCCCTACGGATATCTAAGGAATTCTACAGAGTACCAAAAAAATAGTTTTCGTTTCCTGTTCTCACCTCGAAAACGTTAATACATTTACATCTCCTTACGGATCCGAGCTTTGTAGAGATCCAAGGAGTCAGGCCTGAGTGACCACACATGCAGAGAGTGAGGAGACTGGGGCTACCATCCCAGCTCAATTCTCCTGGCCAGACGCCGCCTGGGCTCAGTTTCCCCATCCATGGGGTGTGGGTACAGATAGATCTCCCTATCTGCACTATTGTTAAGCTCAGGGGAGGAAATGGACACATACACCAGGAACTATACAAATGTTTGTTGAAATCATGAATTATGGGAGAAAACATTCAGTTTGGTGTCAGTACCAGGCACTAGAGGGGCCCAACCCCGGGCCTCAGGCAGTCCCCACTCTCGGGCTTGCTGGTGCCTTTTGGCTGCCAAGCACCTGTTCTTTTAGGCACCAGGGTTTTATTGGGCCCCAGGCAGGGCAGGCTGGGGGGCTGGGGGGAACGAGGGGAGGCTGATGCCTCTAGGAGCAGCCTTCAGTCAGCGACCACTGGCAGTAGGTGGATGAAAGCCCAGCTTCCCTCACCTCCCGGGTGGGACCCCCCTGAGTCATGACCCAAAAAATCTTTCAGAGAGCCCCACTGAGAGGAGCCAGGTGCCTGTGGTGACAAGCGGCTCGCGTCCACACCCTCTTTCTGCTTCCTCCCCTCCTTGGTCCCGCCTCCCCTCCCCTCTCCCTTCCAGCTGCTTCCTGGGTCACCTTCCAACATGGATTCTGAGCCAGGGTCGTTTTCTGGGAGAACTCGACTAAAACCTTATTAGGAAAATAATCCTAAGCCATTATCGGTGCGTATTCCTTCTTATGAGGAGTAGCCAAATTAACAAAAGATTTTATTGTTTTTGAAAGACATCCGCAAATACAAGAGATTGTTTTTTCTTCCTCCACCTCCTGTCTTTCTTTTCTTTTCTTTCTTTTTTTTCGCTAAGATTTTATTTATTTATTTGAGAGAGAGAAAGAGCTGGAGGAGGAGCAGCAGAGGAGGAGGGAGAGGGACAAGCAGAATCTGCACTGAGCGTAGAGCCTGATGCGGAGCTCGATCTCAGGACCCTGAGATCATGACTGGAGCCGAAACTAAGAGTCGGCCGCTTAACCGACTGAGCCACCCGGGCGCCCCTCTCCCCTCTTTCTAGTTTTTTTTTAGAGGTCACATATCCTCCAAATTCCAGGCTCTAACTCAGCAGTCACTGGAAATACAATGTCAGCCGCAAATGCAAATCACATTTTAAATTTTCTAATAGTCTTGTTTAAAAAAAAAAAAAAAGTAAAAAGAACCAGTTAAAATTAATTTCAAGAATATATTTTACTT
>NC_138385.1:100389313-100419316 GCF_054177405.1 Leptonychotes weddellii | reverse complement strand
GGTGGCTCAGTTGGTTAAGCGACTGCCTTCGGCTCAGGTCATGATCCTGGAGTCCCTGGATCGAGTCCCGCATCGGGCTCCCTGCTCGGCAGGGAGTCTGCTTCTCCCTCTGACCCTCCCCCCTCTCATGTGCTCTCTCTCTCTCTCTCATTCTCTCTGTCTCAAATAAATAAATAAAATCTTTAAAAAAAAAAAAAAAGAATATATTTTACTTAATTCAATATCCAAAATATTATTTCAACCTGTGATCAATATTTAAAAACTGATGAGCTGGGGCGCGTGGCTGGCTCAGTCGGTGGAGCGTGCGACCCTTGAACTTGGGGCTCTGAGTTCAAACCCCACGTTGGGTGTAGAGATTACTCAAGATGTTTAAAAAAAGCCTGATGGACTATTTTACATTTCTTTTCTTTCTTTCTTTTTACTAGGTCTTTGGAATCTGGTAGGTGTTTTACACATATAACACATCTCAATTCACACCAGTCACATTTCAAACACTCAGCGGCTACACACGCGGCTAGTGGCTCCATTAGGGAACAGCACAGCATCACAGTCTAGAACAGGGGTCAGCAAACTTTTTCTGTAAAAGGCCAGGTAGTAAATATTTTAGTTTTTATTGGCCATAAGCTCTCTGTTGCAACCGCTCAATTCTGTTGCTGTTTTAGCGAGAAAGCAGCCACAGAGTCTACATAAACGGATGGGCAGGGCTCTCTTCCAATTAAATATGATTTACAAAAACAGGTGGTGACTGAGCTTTGGCCCGTAGGCCAAGCTCCTTCCTGGGCCTGGGCACATGCTCTTCCCTCTGGAATGCACCTGCATAGCAGGAAATAATTCTACTACTAAGGAGAGGGGATAGCAAAACCATAGTATGTATTGAGTGCCTGCTGTATACCCATCACAGCTTAGTCCCTTCCCATTGTAAGTGCTCAAATATTTATTGCGGGAACAAGTAGCAGGGAAAACTGATTATCCACTGGACAACTCTTCTGAAATCTAATGCAGTAAATCAACTAACTAGTTAGTTCATTTAACAACTACTGCAGATTGTTAAAACATTGCCTTCCCCCCCTCCCCCGCCGCCCCTTGAGGGCCTTTCTCATTGGTAGCATTGAGTCTGAGCCCAAGAAGAGGGGCTTGACAATTGAAAAGCATTCTGAAAGGATGCTGTGTAACTCCCTAAGACCACAAGGTTTCTGGAAAGGCAAATACTACACTATTGAACAAATTTTAATAAAGATGAGTTTATGTAAATAGATAGCCTAGCAATTATCACAGACACATCTATTCCAAATTCCATCTAAAAGCAAAGTCAAGTCACTCCTAGCCTTAACTCATGACCTCCTCCCCAGGTGTGTTTTCCATAGCACTGCTACTCTTCGAAGGGGAAGGATGTGCTAAGGATGCGTCTTTGTTGAGACGGATGAGGTTTTGTAAGCACACAACCGGCTGACGGAATTCAATGTGTGCCTCCTACCACCACCACCACCAAAGTAGAGGAATACAAATAATTCAAGACGGTCCTTCTAAAAGTAAAGATACAAGGATGGTCCTTCTAAAAGGCAGATCTGGCTTCTTAATATTAAGCAATCGATAGGATACAAGTCAAACTTGGGAAAGGCCAAGCTGTAAACCACGTGTTGCTTAAAGAATGAGGCTGGCCCGCACACTTTTCTGCAGCGAGGATGATTAATTTTTCCCGTAATTTTTGTTTTTCATGCATACACTGCTAATGCATTTTCACGGAGCCATACTCCCACCTCCTTCACGTTGGGTAGTGTTCAGCGAGGCTCATTTGAACTGATAATTTAACAATTTAACAATCCCTGGCGGGACAGCAGATTTCACACCAACCTCAACAGGAGTCTGTAGGCAGGGATAGGGACACCAGCTGGAAAGAGTAAATCCAACTTAACAGATGAGCCTTGTGCTTCTACACACACTGATACCTAATCAAATGGCAAGGTAAGCAGACAAAAATACTGCTAATTTTAGCCTTTGGAGACCTGTACGTAAGAGTCAGGTTGCAGGGACTTAATGCTTGTCATTGAGCACCACTATTAAAATGTATGCCTGAAACAGGAGATTTCAGTAATTCCTTTTGGGTTTATCCAGTCCTTAAAGAATGTTTGCTCTTATTCTGGAGTCAATGCTTTAGAATGTCTTTAAAGTATAATATTAAGTCTGGATACCTTTCAAGGCAAACACAGATCTCGCTTGTTTCAGTCCATAATATTCAGAGCGACATTCAGGACCTGTGTTTGTCGCTCTGACACCCAACACCACGACTCCAGCACGATCAGGATATGAACACATCGAGGGCCACAATCCATATATTTTCTTCTAAGAAACTTTAATCACAATCCTTCACATGAAAACACACACCAGTATTAACACATGCCACCTGCATAAAAGCATAAATTCTTTATATGTAACTAAACACTTAAGATGTTTTAATTACCTTGCAGGAGTTTAAGGCTATCTTCAGGTTCAACTCACGACAGACCGCGAGTACGTGTGATTTATGCTGGGTTTAGTTTTTAATGCCTCTTTTCATTGGTTATGATAGTTAACATTTCCAAATGCCCTGGCAAGACAGGCCGCCCAGGGAACTTCAGAAACATAATAAAACCCAATCTGCATACAAATTTAAGTCTAGTGTTCCATGGGCTACAATTTAAGCCATTTTGATACGTGAGACTGTATTTACCTTGTCAGGTTTTATTTGATATTTTTATATTAACTCTGCAGAATCTGCTCTACATATTTATAAAGTCCATCATCAGGAGTTCAGGGCTTATTCTTCTAATCTGGTAGTCAATAATACACAGAGAACAATTTTTAAATACCATTTATGGTCTAGAATGGCTTTCAAATTTTGATGGAGATAAATTTCTATCTTTAAGAGTTATATTCACCTAGTTATAATTTTAGCAGATCCGACGACAACTACTTAGTTATAGGTCCTAGAGATGTGAGTGGCCTTTCTTGTTCGCTCCTTGTCCCCTGGCCCAACTTCTGCCGATAATAAGAGAGGTGAGCAACTGACCCATAACCACATTTGTCAGTTTTGAGAATCAATAGTGAGGTGAAGGAAGCTGGATGACGAGGAACCTCTGAAAAATCTCAAATTTAGAAATAATTATCTCCACTGCGAAACTGATGCCTGCAGAGAAATGTTTCAGAGAAAATGACTGTAGCTTTGATCAATGGAGCATTACAGGAAGCATTTCCTAAGATCATGGCCTAGGTAAAAGGGCCACGAAGGTCCCATTTGGCAGCTCTCCTGTTGCCCTTCCCTGCTCATGTGCCCCTTTTCAGGGTCTTGAATCAATCTCAACACAGCACATCCATGGGGTTGACTCAAGAGAGGTAACCAACTGTCGGTCAAGAATTAGATGGTGGAAAGATTATGGGACTATTGGAAAACAGACTAACAGTAGTTTATTATTTTTGCTCAAAAACAAACAAAAAAAGCTTTCAAGTTGGGGAAAATATTAATCTCCTAGACTGGGGGTCGGCCCAGCTCGGCCCACAGATCAAATCCTGCCCACCACCTGTGTTTGTATGGATGGCTTACCAGCTAAGAACGCTTTTTTCATTTTTAAATGATTTTTAAAAATGAAAAGATAAAATTTTGTGACACGTGAAAAGTATATGAAATTCAAATTTCGGTGCCCATAAAGTTTTACGGGGGCACGGGTACTTCTCATTTGTTCACGGGTTATCTGTTGCTGCTTATGGGCTACAGTGACAGTGTTGATTACTGGCCCTTTACAGAAAATGGGTCTCTTTAGAAACAATAAAAATGTCTTAAAAAAAAATAATCTAAACACTTTTTATCAGTTAATACAGAGTGTTTGCTCTGTTGGTCCAAATCATTTTAAAATTGCAATAATTCCAAAAAAATAAAGAAATAAAGTTGCAATGATTCAATTCACGTAACATTTTCAATCCCTACCATGAGAGCATAGGAGTATGCCTAAAATTTCAGTCATTCAGGTACTCAAAATTCTAAAGGCGAAGGCTCTTTTTGTCTCTTTTTGTTGGTTACCAAAATAATTTGTAACTCATAAAAGAAAAAAATAGCTTGAAATCATGGGTGAAATGCAAATGTCTGAATAAATTCCACTGTCGACTTTTGTTCAGAGAAGCGGAAGATTCAGGCCGGGCAAGAGTCAGAAAGGATCTTAACTGGAATCAAGGTTGTAACAGCAAGAGCATGGTCAAGAGCAGGTAAAGACGGCAGCACAGCACAAGGATCCGTCAGTTCTTTCCAATCTGTGAGTAAGTATAAAGCGTTGGGTTGTAGGTACACACCGAATGTGGGATTACTCATCAGTTGCTTTTTCCATCAATTCGACTTTCCTCAGTCTTTTTTCTTAATCATAAAACACACCTCAAAGGGGGCCTTAGAGCACAGGATAATTAATGTCTATAAAATCCCCTGATACTGATGGATGTCATACACCTTGTTTGTACATGGTGCTTCAAGCTTTACTTCCTCCATCACTCAGAGATTGAATGATTTTGATCTTATCCCCTTTCCTCCATTTTAAGTAGATGAGGACATTGCTAGATACTCATTAACGAACATGTTCTGGCTTTTCTACTTAAATAGGGTTTTAACTGATACCATCAAACATTTTTACCAGACCTGAATGTCTCATGGTGAATGTTTGGCCGTCAATGAATGGAAACGCATTTTTGTTTGTAAGATACTGTGGGAAGACCAAATCTTTTTCTAAGCTAGTACTTTATATTCTGCAGATACTTTATTTTGGTTAAAGTGAATATATTGAATATATTTCAAGCAAAAATAGTTGGGTCTTTGATCTAATAATTCTATGTCAATGGTTGGGCGCCTGGGTGGCTCAGTTGGTTAAGCGACTGCCTTCAGCTCAGGTCATGATCCTGGAGTCCTGGAATCGAGGCCCGCGTCGGGCTCCCTGCTCAGCAGGGGGTCTGCCTCTCTCTCTGACCCTCCCCCCTCTCATGCTCTCTATCTCATTCTCTCTCTCAAATAAATAAATAAAATCTTAAAAAAAAAAAAAAAATTCTATGTCAATGGCTTTGCTTTGATTCTACCGCGACACGTATGTCCTCAAATTGTTAGGTTTTAGAGGACCATGCCTTTTCTGGACCAGCTGCTGAAAATGATTATTAAAATGCAATACATGGTCAGCTTTGCTCTTGAATTTGTGGCATTCCCAGAAAGGATTCATATTGTTCACAAAATTCATATCCCCATCTGGGAGGTGCAAAGAAGTATTAAAGCCAAGGGAGGTTACACTCTTTGACTCAAAAAAAAAAAAAAAAAATAGATTAAAATTCCACTCCATCTAAAGGGGTCTGGTCTGTTAAGAATTTACAAAATCAATGTTATGTGAGAGAACTCCCCATTTGGGACAGCCTAGAGAATCAAAGAAGAATAGGAAAGCATGCCATTGTCTCTTGGCCCTGAGTAACCTTCAAAGACAGAACCTTCCTTGTGTTTTAGACGTCTTGAATTCATCGCATCCTTCATCCCTGACTCTCCCACCTTTACCCAGCCACTTCTCCCTCATTCAGTAGGACTGATGCTGTCTTTGTCCAATCAAGGTGATTTTGACTGAGTCGAAATTAAAGAAACATAGAAGTTATGGAAGGAAGGAAGCAAGATGATGACCGATCAGTGGGTAAGTGGTTCCCACCTTGGCCTACACACCGCAGTCGCCTGGGGAGCTGTACGAATACCACGCTCAGTCTACACCCCCTTCCAACCAGAGAGTCTGAATTACTTAGACTGGGGTAAGGTCCAGGGATTGGAACCTTTAAAATTCCTCAGGAGATTCTAATGCATAGCCAAAAGCAAGAACTATTGCTCAAAATTGAGAAATCAGCTTGCTAATAAGTCTTTGGATCTGTAATACAGTGAACAAAAATTAACAATTTATGCCCTTCGCTAGTTTTACACTTTAAGATTTATTCAGAATAAAAAGAATATCTTTTGGAATGCAGAATATGCATACAGTGAGTGCAGGAATAAATATATATATAGATGTCGCTGGAAGTGTGGATTTATAAGAATTTATCATAGAAAATCCCAGGAACTTTACTGAACAGTGCTTTGCAGGGACCACTGATTATTACTGTTCAGAAACTCAGAGGGCTTTTTTGACCAGAAAATACAGGGAAATGCTTTGTTGAATCATTCGAGTATTCCTAATGTCTAAAAAGAACTTCCGGTGACCTCAATTTATACTTTGCAACATATTAGCATCCTACAAACTGGGTTTGTTGATTTTAACAGTAATTATTTCACCAGAAATATCACAGAAGTAGGCTACAGATGTTTATAATTCAACAGGATTTTTTATGCAGTAAATCAAAGTCGTAGGGGAAAAAAATTTAAGAACTCTGATGACAAAAGAATAGATTCACTGCCCTACCCAGATTCTTTGAGAGGTCAACTCAGGCAACACGATGCCCTGAGGACTAGAAACGCCTCTGCAGTCTGAAAGGTAAAATGCAAATATTTACAGTGATGGAAGAAACCACAGCGATAACATTTTACCCCTTCCATCACTGCCCACAATATTCTGTGTCTTCGACTGAGGGCCACCTGTCTGTGGGCAAAACCTAGTAGTAATCATTCTAGAGTTAACCCTTCCATTTGCAGTGCTACACCAAAAATTGTTAAGCCGTCCTCCCAGAGTTCGTTCGTGTAGACATGACTGATGACCATTTAAGGGTCGGTGTATTTCGGAAATGAACGAACTCTCATTTCCCTGGAATATATTCTGGTTCGCATACACAACGTTTGGCTCAAGAGGATGTCAAAGAATAAATGTCGCTTTAAAAAAATGTTTAGGGGCACCTGGGTGGCTCATTCGTTAAGCGTCTGCCTTCGGCTCAGGTCATGGTCCCAGGGTCCTGGGATCGAGCCCCGCATTGGGCTCCCTGCTCGGCGGGAAGCCTGCTTCTCCCTCTCCCACTCCCCCTGCTTGTGTTCCTGCTCTCGCTGTGTCTCTCTCTGCCAAATAAATAAATAAAATCTTAAAAAAGAAAAATGTTTAAAGCCATCATCTGCTTTTAACCCAGGGAGAGAAAACTGTCCAATATTCAGAGAAGTGGAAGGAGACTTGCCAGTTCCAACGACTATGAAGGGCAAAGTCTCGTCTCGCCCGGGCCTTAGAGTCTAGCTCTCCAAATGCAGCACGCACCAGCAGCAGCAGCCTCCCCCAGGGAGCTGGTGGGACCGGCAGACTCTTGGGCCCTGCCCCGGAGCTGCTAAATCAGAAACTAAAGGCGGCCCAGAACTTGTGATTTAATAAGCCCCCCAGAGGATTCTGGTGAGTGCTCAAGTTTGAGAACCACTTACCTGAATGTTGTAACACCCTTCAACATGTGGGGGTTTAAAATGTGTAAAGAGAAGAGAAGCTAAGTGGAGGTAAGTAACACCTAAAGTGTTCTCATCTTCCCTTTCTCGTGGACACCTTTTGATCCCCTTGCTCAGTCTTCGTCATCAGGCCTTAGGCCTGGGCCTTTCCATCGTTCCTTCTGTCTCCACTGGCGAAAAGGAGGCATAATGGATGGAAGAGGGTGCTAGCCATGGCACAGGGGGCAGCGAGGCAGGGCTGGAGAATCTGGGAGGTGGGGGGCAATGACCCAACAGCTTGGCAGACGGAAGGTTTGGGAATGAATGTGTACCTCAGTCAACTGTGCTTTTTACCCCGTCACCACTGGCAATTCTGAATTGCTTTTTCTAATAAAAACGTAGATAGAACTCAGATGTTCAGAATGTTCCAGGAAAAAAAAAAATCAGTCTTGGTGAAGTTGCCCCAGTGTATTCTCAATTACTTATAAATGCTGTTTTGAAAAATGTTTAAGTGGTGTTGAAAGGGGGAGAGGGCAGTCAGCCAGCAGAGGACCCAAACTCATGTGTTTATGATGAAAAATTAATGCCACCCCCCACCCCAACTGGTTGAATTCAGTGCACCTCTTTAAGATTTGGCCTGACACAAAATGTAGAAAGCTGAAAGCAAACGTTAAACTTTGCATTCAGAACTTTTCAGCGTGACTTTTGTCATTTGATTTTTCAAATGTCTGTGACCTTGGTTGACCACTGTGATAGGACACTCCAGGGAAGTAGAATGTTAACATATGACATCAGAGACAGCTTGGTAGTTCAATGGCGACAGTCAATGATAGAGTGGCCTTCCACTAACCACTGTTTTTCTCCAGTGCGTTAGTTTTATTTGAATGAAGTGTCACTTATACAGCTAATGAATACATTTTCAAATCAAACACATTTACTATAATTAAAGGCAGACTTTGGCACTGCGTAATTTTGACTGCAAGTGAGCCTTTCACCACAACGTGTTGTTTCCATCTCCAAATAATTACGACAGAACAGTGACTTCATATATACATATTCCCTCGGTAAACGTGGACTCTTTGACAGTTTCGACTCTCTCCTCTGTCCTGATGATGTTCAAAGTTTGATCTCAGATCTTAACTCACACCTAAACTTTGGTCTCTCATTCCCACCTCCACACCAACGTTAAGCTTTGACGACCCCTTGTTATTCTAAACTCAACTTTCTTAACTGCATCATCTGCCCCTTTGAAATTTCTTCCCACTTTCTAGTCTTTACAAAGGAGAATTACCATTCTCTAGGTCGAGAACCACAACATCATCTTAGACTCTGACCTCTCCTTCATGCATTCTATCAAGCACTCTCTACAGTTGCTTGGTTGTTTATTAAAAGACCCCTCGGCTTCAGGCTTCAGGCTTCAGCTTTTCCTTTTCTTCCCAAGGTCACCACTCTAACCATCTTCTTCCCTGAATCGTTGGTTTTCATTCCTCTAATTCTTGCCCAGCCAAGCTGGTCCATGCGTGGTCACCAAAGTAATCTTCCCAGTAAGTTGGTATTACAACAGTGTCCCATTCTCAAAAGTCCAAAAGCTGTCTGGTCTTAAAGGATCAAATTCAAGCTCCTGAGTTGGCATGCAAAGTCCTCAAAACTATAGCAGGTTTAGAATTTCCCCAGTAGAAGCCAGCTGTAACGACCGCTGCCCTGCGAAATGAGGACTACACTTCAGTTAAACCATTTTCCCTATTGGCCAATAACCGCCATGCCAGTTGCAGTCAGTTGTGCCAACTGAACCATTGGTTGTGCCTTTCCACCTACCCAGCACTTTCTTCGTCCCCCCACAGCATCTCAAAATCTAGCAGAGTGCTGTATGGGCAAATAGAGACACCAATAAATGCTTGCTTGATAAAAGAATACATGAATAATATTAATGCAGCTAACGATTTCCTGTCTATAACAGAAATCACATAAAGCCAAATCTGAATTCTATTTCAAAATTGGATAAGATTAAATCATACGTTTCTGAAGACATCAATACATATTTGAGACATCAAGCCAGAGTTCACTCTATTATAAAAACACTTTGATTAAATTAGTTTCAGAAATTGCTCTCCGGCCAAGAAGCTATCTACTACGCAATGGATCAGGCAATAAATCTTAGACTCTATGTGCTGACAGGTTTAAGATGATTTATTGAATTGTAAGACAAGGAATTGTGAAGCACTACTAAGAAAATACACAGTCTCTTCCAATGCAACATTTTACTTACCAAAAGCAATTTAGGAGGATACCATACTATTAAAATAATCGCGAATGCTGCCCATACATCATTAATTCTATGTATTAAAAATAATCCAGGAATGAAATCATTAGATCAGGCTGCTGGCTCTAGATCAGACGGATGACTTAATAATGATCCAATTCCCCGAAATAAAGCTCATCTCCGCCTGGTAATAATCAGAGAATTTACACTACCTGTGACACTCAATACTGCTTCACCTGTACGTTAGCCCTGTGATTTTTACTCTTTTATCTGGTTTTTCTTTGCAATGTGATTCTGTTTTACATCATAACGAAAGAAACCGAGCCACATATTTAACTTTCTCTTCATGATTCAACTTCATTATAATGGTTGCCTGAATTTTACCATTTAACCAGTTTCCTGAAAACTAACACTATTTGCAGCTATAAGATTCCCCAATAACCGATCAAAAAGTTTTAAATTAAAAAAAAAAAAATGTACCTAAGGGGACCTTCATGTTGGTTTAACGAAAAATGGCATCTTTGGTGCTCAGGATACAAAGGCAACCTAACGTGCCCAGGGAGAGGTTGGGAGGTTTACGCCGCAGCATATACATAGAACAGCTTGGAGGCGTACCAATCAGAAAGGCACATTTTGTTTTGTCAAGATGGACTGATCCTGTTAGAGAATTTGATACTCTTGCTCTCGGTCTCTAGCTCCCGAAGAGTATCCTAGCCCTCAACAAAATCCTAGGTCTAGGAAAGAGATCTCCTTAGGAGCCCACCCTAGGATAGCATGCCAAAGAGATTTGATTCTGGCTACAGCCAGTCCTTAGGGTCAGAGGGAGGCTGAAAGGTAGTGGGTAGGTGGGTTCCTGGCTCCTTGTGGAACCTGGATTTGTTTGGGTGAATCTTAATAACCATTTATTTCCTGAAACTTTACAGAGGAAATCTGGACCAACAGTTACTCTCTATTGCGCTCCTGTTGTATGGATAACGAGGTGATGGGGCCTCTCTGTTTACCACCATCGTACAAGTGATTCATTAGATGGGAATGGAAGCTCAGCTAGAAGCAGATCCCTGCATGCTTCCTGTAGGACTTTGAAGAGTAGACCTCTTTAGAGGGCCTTTGCAAGGTCCCAAGATCTGGGAAATTCCCAGTCTTCAGAGCATTAAGTAGTTATGAAATGAGTCCAAAGACTTCTGCCTGTTAATTTAGTCTGTTCCCTGGGCTGTTGGTATTCCACATGAACAGCTCTAGCTGTGGTCTGTAGAGTGCTCTGTGGTTCACAGAAAGAGATTCAGAGCAAAACTAGCCCAATTAGGGCCTGATGCATTGTTTCAAAGTATGAGAGTCAGTGTGTCCTTGATCACTGGAGACCCAATATCTCCTCCTTGGAGAAGATTCCAAGGATGAGACATGGAGTCCCGTCCAAGTTGACTCTATGGCATGAGTAATGAGGATCCCACCCAAATAGTCAATGTGGTGAACATTAAGTCTACCAGGGCCTATGCTCTCTAGTAACACACAGAGACTCCCCTGCCTCTTCTTACAGTTCAAAAACTTCAGATACAAAAGATGTGAACTCCCTCAAAGGAAAGCATCATTAGGCAGGACCCCTGTCTCTCTTTTTTCCCATTAGATTCAAAATACCTGACACCATGTTTGCTGCATAGTAGATTCTCAACAAATACTTGCTAAAGAAATGGGCAGATGAGTGGGTGCATAGATAGATGGATGGGAGGGTGGGTGAATGAGGACTCCTACAGAGTTTGGGAAAATAATGTGACACTTCAGTCCCAAATCCTGAGAAGGAATTTAGGTGGCAGAGAAAGTTCTCAGATTATACTGCTCTCACAGCTGTGCTGTGCTGCCTGAGAGTTGGAAGTATTTCCAGCTCTCTTAAATGAGCACTTCCGATTCTATTGACAGCTTTCTGGAAGGATCCAAACACTTGGTATTCTGACATTCTATGGTCGACACCAAAGGCAGTAGGCCTATTTATCTCCTTCTGTGTCAAAAACCTTAATTCTCTCCTGTACATGTGCCGAAAAGAAGGGCCTTATTCCTGAGGCTACATTTTCTCCTCTGCCTGTAAAGTTGCTGTCGCAAATTAGCAGATGAAGCTAGCGGATGCTTGTTTTTAGATTACACACAAACAGAAAACACTGAGTTCAGGTGCTAGTAATAAATTTTCCCTGCAGTAATTCACAGCTGGTTATTACAACTTCTCACTCTCTGAAACACTAACTTTAAAACTGGAATCTGAAGAAAACAGTCTTCAAAGTACTCTGAAGCAGACTATGTGCCTTTCTTCCCTTTTGATAACCAATGACATATATCGAGACTGAAAAACAGGAGGAAGTTGTCAATTGACAAGCTTTTTCTTTCCTTGAGTCCTAAAGTACAACGAGGGTTTAAAGATCTGGCCACTAGGGGCGCCTAGGTGGCTCAGTCGGTTGAGTGGCCCACTCTTGGTTTCAGCTCCAGTCATGATCTCGGGGTCCTGGGATGGAGCGGTGAGGGCTCTGCACTCAGCCACTCAGCGGGCAGTCTGCTTGAGGATTCTCTCTCTCTCTCTCTCTCTCTCTCTCCCCCCCTCTCCCTCTGCCCCTCCCCTCGCTCACACGCGCACGCTCTCTCTTTCTAAAATAAATAAATCTTTAAAAAAAAAAATGAGGCCAATAAAGTAGTTTTATATTATTTGCATTCTGTAGTATAGCAAAGTGTCTCCTGAACACACAAGCCTGGAATTGTAGTTTGGGGTCCGTCTCAAGAAGTACCCAGAAAGGGGCGCCTGGGTGGCTCAGTCGGTTAAGCGTCTGCTTTCAGCTCAGGTCTTGATCCCAGGGTTCTGGGATCGAGCCCCACATAGGGCTCCCTGCCTGCTTCTCCCTCTCCCTCTGCTGCTTCCCCTGCTTGTGCTCTCTCTCTCTCTGTCAAATAAATGAATAAAATCGTAAAAAAAAAAAAAAAAAAAGTACCCAGAAGTGTAAAAGGAAATTGCAAAAATGAGTTTAAAGCACAAAAATCCCGAGTGTGAATTTTTGAGCACAGGTGGAGTGAATAAAGAGTCGGATAGAAGAATGCGGGACATTGGGGGGGAGGGGGTAGCTTTAAGGGAGAAACACCTTACTCCAAAGACTTCTGGGACTCTCCATAGCCAGGTATTTCCACTACATTTTCCAGGCCTAATCAGACTCCCCAGGACTGTGGTTCATTTGTTTCCAGGCAGACACTTTACCATTTGACTTAAGAGTCAAATCTATAAGGGGAGTTTTATCACCACTAATGCAACCCAGTATGGACCATGTTCTCATGGCACAGAATGAAATTTGGCAAAATCAATGGCCATTTAAAATGGTTAACAAACTTCTGGATCATATCAATTAAATCCTTCATAGAATTTTCACCTAAATTAAACATTACAAATGTACAGCTGGGAGGCATGTTAAAAAAAAAAAAAACCCTCCACTGTATACATTACAACCATTAATGTGTTTTGCAGATTTTTTTTAGAGGCTGGGATGAATCCAAATTGACCATGTGTATGCTGTCTTTGGCAATCATATGGTTTTTCAAAACAATTATAAAAATAAAAGAAACATTTGCTCCTTCCTACTAGTGTATACAATGTCTCCATTGGGCACTTTGTGCTGTCCCAATAAATGCTCAATACCTTACAAAAAGGTTGTAGCTCATTATTTACCCATGTCTGGCAGCTGTTAAGAAATGAGTCACGATGAGGGTTGGGGTGGGGAATTTAAGACTTAATTAACGTGGTGATTAACATCACAAATAGTGTCTGAACAAAAAGCTGAAGAAGAAAAGGAATGAACTTGAACCTTTGCTGCTCCAAATACTTTCTTTCCTGCAACTATTATATGAGTTTATCATGAAAAGTAAAATTTTAAAAATAATCATAGACTAGATATAGCATCCAGGTTTACTGGATAGTAACCTTTTTTAAAAAATATACATATATATTTATTTATTTGAAGGGGGCGGGGAGAGAGACTTAAGCAGACTGGGGCTCCATCTCAGGACCCTGAGATCAAGACCTGAGCCGAAACCAAGAGTTGGACGCTTAACCGACTGCCACCCAGGCGCCCCTGGATAGTAACCTTCTTAATGACAAAGGTATCTTTGTGCTAATCTTAACCTCCTCCCATCTGAACACTGAGTAGGATCAATAAATGTTTGAATTGCACTGGAATATATGTGGATGTGGGTGATGGGGGTAACTGAAGGACCCCATTCCATTCTACTTCGGACTCAAAACATTTCAAAGATACTCCAACCACTTCACACTGGAAGGCACAATCATAATTATATTTACGTTTACTTTTCTTTCGATTTAAAAAAAACCCAAAGAATTTAGTGCCATTCAACTACAGTTCATTAAGTGGAAGTCTTAGTTCAACTACCACGTACCAAACATAGAATAATCTTCCCCATATGACACACTTGTTGGTACATAAATGTTCACAATAATATCCACACAACAAAGTCTAAGTACTTTTCTTCCACTTTGAAGTGTGTTAAGTATTTGTCTGTTGCAAAAGATCAAATATCGACCACAAGATAAATCTCAATACCCCTGACAATATTCGATTCTGGAAAACCAACGTTCACAGCCACACAAACATGGCGTTGGGAATGTACTCGGGTTCTCATATCCTCTGTGGTCCTATCATTCTCCATAAGTCACTCTGAGTTCATCTGATTCTGATGCACTTGGTCATTCTCCTACCCAATTTTAGTATCCAACTCACTCTAAACAAAACCAACTCTGGGCCACTGATGCGACTTAGGTCTCATAAACAGTTAACAGGACTGCATCCAACTGAAGAGTACAAATATATCTATAGCATACCACAGGTTTCTCCCAAATTTTTATCATGGGTTAATTCTGATTTAGCTCGCTACCAATGATAGGGACATCTGTGTTTAGCCTGATGAAGCTTTGAATTCAAATTTGTAAGGTAAGGCCAACGGATGAATTCAGACCAAGTGAAAAATGATGCGGCCCTACGTAGTAAAAAGGCACCATAATTCTAAACCCTAATTTGTGCATTTACCTAATTTCAAAGGTAAGTTTTAGATCATTGCATATGTACACCCTGACTTACTTCAGGATTTTAACAAGAAAAAAATATCTGGATATAAGTGTGTTTGTGAAGCCCAAGGCAGAAAACATTATGGAAAGCTTCAGCCCTTCTTTCTGTAAAAATGTGGAATCTTGAGGCCAGATCGGTTAGACTTTTTTTTTTTTTTTAAGATTTTATTTATTTATTTGAGAGAGAGAGAGCATGAGAGGGGGGAGGGTCAGCGGGAGAAGCAGGCTTCCCACTGAGCAGGGAGCCCGATGCGGGACTCGATCCTGGGACTCCAGGATCATGACCTGAGCCGAAGGCAGTCGCTTAACCAACTGAGCCACCCAGGCGCCCCAGATCAGTTAGACTTTCAACACACTCTAGGTGATTGTGATACCAGCTGACAAGCTCTGAAGGTAACTTTGGGAGCCTGTCTTTTGAAAGAAGAATAAAATATCGTTCTTGACCCTTTGCTCAGTCTACAATTAGAGAAAGGTTCCTATTTTCCTTCAGTGTGTCTCGTAATCCCTTTGCCAAAAGGAGGAAAGTCACACCGATATTCAGATCACAAAATTAAAAGACAGCGAAACGTTCCTGGAAAACATCTTCAAAATGGGATGTGTGGGGCGCCTGGGTGGCTCAGTCGTTAAGCGTCTGCCTTCGGCTCAGGTTGTGATCCTGGGGTCCTGGGATCGGGCCCCGCATCAGGCTCCCCGCTCTGCTGGAGGCCTGCTTCTCTCTCCCTCTGCCCCTTCCCCTGCTTCTGTTCCCTCTCTCGCTGTGTCTCTCTCTGTCAAATCAATAAATAAAATCTTTAAAAAAAAAAAAGGATGTGTGCCTATGGTGACAAGATGACCATTTCTGAATGAAGGAGGGGGTGAGAGGAGAAAGAAACACATCCGAAATAATGCGACTTTCGCGTTCCCAAACAAGGCTGGGGTGGTTGTCTTTTGCTGCTTTTAAAAAACTTCTGTTTGTCCCTCCGCAGAGTCATGATGCTCCTATTTATATTTTCTTAATTTTTTTCTTCTTTAGTTCTGTTTGGCAGCCTTGGCTGCTGGAGTAAACTGTATTTGAAAAAGCTCACACTTTAGATTTCCAGAACTTAAAAAAAAAAAAATACTGAATATTGCCAGTGGATTTTAAATGGAACTCCCAAACAATAGCATGTCCTACATGGACTTCCCATGGGAGTTGAAGACTTTACAAGAGAAATGGCCAAGTCCCATGAGGCCGCTTCCTCCATCCTGCCCGTTATGGGCACGCCTGAAATGTTCTGGGCTTTATGCTCTCTGCTCTCCGCTCGTTGTCTTTGACTGCATGGAATTTATTGCTTAGGAAATATTTTTAAAGTATTTTTAAATAATAGTTATTCTTTAAGCAGTAACAGCAAAAACAAACAAATAAACCAATATTTAGAAACAGTAAAATGAAGAACAATTGCTCCACTTTGGGGGAAGAAAAACAAGTTGTGAAAGGTTTTTGTTTCAGGAAAATTATTTTCAGTTCAGCAATTCAGAAATCATCATTCAAGGGTTCAGTGGCATTTAATGACCACACTCTGTCTTCTTTATAGCTGGGTTGTTGTTTTTTTTCCAATGATAGTGGGAAACAAACAAACCTATTTTTTACAACATTTTCTATGCCTATTGTCCATCCTACAAAGATCAACCTCAAGTGCAGAGCTTATCTGGATATGGATCAGCTCAGCCTTCAGCAGCTGTCTTATCACCTAACAATTCCTTGTCAGAAGAAATGCATGGGATTAACTCCTATCACTCATCTTCTAGAACACTCTTTTGGAACACTTTATTTCATAAAATCGCTTAGGGCTATATAACTCTCAACAGCACGGGGAAAAATGATTCTCCCTGAGCCTCGAGAATCAAAGATGAAGGCAGCGGTGAAGTTTTACAAGGGTGGAGTAAGCCAAGTGGAGAAAGCAAACGTCGATACAGCTGGCCTCCCGTCTTCGGGGGCATCCCAGGGAGAGGGCACCATAAAGAGGGGGGTCATAGAGATGGATAAGGGACACTTCCTGTGGGAAACAAATTTCATTGTGTTTCACCATCTCTGGTGTTTATCCATTCAGCGAAATCAATGACAAAAAGCCATTTAATCGTTGTAAATAAGACACTGATTTTTTTTTTTTTAAGGACAGGGAGCACTTTGATCAAATGTATTCTTTAGACACAAAATGCAAGAGATAGAATAATCTTCTCTGAAAAATATAGACAAGTAGGTAACTAACAAATATAGGTAAATCAATCTCCAAGAAAAAAGGCCAGATTCAATGGCTTTTTAACCTTCCAAGGAACCGATTTTTACGAGTGCATTCTGGAAGAAGCGCTACACAAACAGCAAAACAGACCAGCACTGTCCTTGGAGCCAAGAACACAACCCTCCCCAGTAACTGTGATGGCTTCGTTTCCTCCACCTTGTTGGCCTTACTCCACCGTCACTCCCGAGGCCTCCTAGGCAGGCATCTCCAGCTATTCGATTGAATACTCAAATTTACTCAGAGTTATTCAAAAGAAATCATGTTCTGACTTTCCACTTGAAAATATCTCTTGGATAGAAATCGTGTTGACTGGTAAAACAGAGACACTGTGATTATTATCATCATCTTAAATGTGATAAATACCTTCAAAGCGAAGACCTCCAATAAGACCACAGATAACAAAAATCTCTGTGCGGTAGGCTGAGTATCTACACCAGGAGACTTGTCTTAACTTACATAAGGGTATTTATTTAAGTTCTACAGAAATGGGGTATGTCACAGAACCTGCCACAAACAGGAAGACTGCATCAAATGGAAGGACATTTACTGAAAGCTGGTCTATTTGTGGTCTAGCATATGGGGTTTCCACTAACCAGCTGTGAGTCCTAAGCCAGGGGTTGGCAAACCACAGCCCGGGGGCCCAATGGGCCAGCCCCGTGTTTTTACAGCTTCGCTGGCACACAGCCACGCCCACTTGTGTCCGCATTGTCTGCAGCTGCTTTCACACTAAGGCAAGTTGAGCGGTTCCAGAAGAAACCAGACGACCCACAAAGCTGACAATATTTAGTAGCTGGCTCTTATGGTGTTTGCTGACTCCTGCCTTTATGAATTAATCTGGACCTCAGTTTCCCCACTCGTAATTGAGAGGCTGAGCAAGCCTGAAATTTTTCAAGCAAGGTTGCTCATTAGAATCACTTGGGGAGTTTTGGGAAAATCCCAGGGCCTGAGTTGTACCCCAGAGGATCTCCTTTCCCTGGGCTGGGCACCCCACTCACGGTGATCTATGTGCAGCTGGGGCAAGAACCACTGGACTAGACAATGACGAAGGCCCTCCCAGCCGAGGGCTTCCGTGATGTGAACCTCTCGTGGAATACATTGGATCCGCCTGCAGGACAGGCGCTCGGAAATGATGCCGGCATTGAAGACTCACGTTTGATTCCAAGACTCACATGCCCAGCCTCCGATGTGAGAAGCTGAGAATCGACAGTTTTGCAGATAAAGAGGCAGAGCTTTCCTTTGGAAGACAGATTTAAAATAGACTAACAGATTTACTGAGTAACTTTTGAACTATGGAAATAATGCACCTTGAATGTATCACAATCGAAACCATTATACATCAAATGTAAGCCATTTGGGGGAGCGGGCCTATCCTCTGCAGCCTTGCCACTTGGTCGAAAGCCCCAGGCTATCTCTGACACAAACAGCTCCACCTGGAAGGTCGTCCTGAACGCGAGCCTCAATGACTCGGAAACCTACGGGATGGCAGATAATATCAAGTGCACCTCAATCAGGTTTGAGGAGGGGATTAAAGAATATTTAAGAAGCTTTCAGAGGTTTAAATATTGCTGAGACAGCCCAAAGGCCGGCATGTGCGGGCCCAGACTGCTCGAGTCGGGCTTGGGGCCCGGGGTGGGGGAAACCTCCCACGCGGAGAGCCTTGGGGTGCTCCCAGCCTGCCACTCGGGGCGGCCACAGATGGTGGAAGCGGGATTCTGCAAGGGCTGAGTTTTCCACATCTCCAAAGAGATTTGGTTTGGGAGGTCACACAGACAAGTCAATGCCTCTGAGAGCAAAGCTGAGTATTTCCCTTTGTGTCACTGGCAAAGACACTTTGGGTCAATCCAGGGTGTCCCAGCCCCGGCATTTGGGGCCAGATGATTCTCTGCCGTGGGGGGCTGCTGTCCTGTGCATTTAGGACGCTTAGCAGCATCCCTGACCTTGATCCCCCCAGATGCCAGCACGGGCCCCCTTACCCCTCAGGTTGCCAGAGTAAGGCAGTTGTGGACTGCTAAGTAAGTTTACCCCCTAAGCAATTTGTGATTTCTCAGTATCCTGCCTCAAAGTGGAATTAAAGAGAACCGTTCTGAGGCAGCAGAGAACAAAATCTACACACATAAAGTTTACATGCAAAAGCTATAGATGTATATAGTACTAGTTAGTTTATCCTACCCCTTGTGAATGACCAATGTTTCATCACCTCTGCCTGAGCTAAAGTTTAAGAAGAAAAAAAAAAAAGAAATCAAACGGTCTCTTCATAAGACTTTCTCGAGAGAGGGCGCCTGGGTGGCTCAGTTGGTTAAGCAACTGCCTTCGGCTCAGGTCATGATCCTGGAGTCCCGGGATCGGGTCCCGCATCAGACTCCCTGCTCAGCGGGGGGGTCTGCTTCTCCCTCTAACCCTCCCCCCTCTCATGTACTCTCTGTCTCTCATTCTCTCTCTCTCAAATAAACAAATAAAATCTTTAAAAAAAAAAAAAAAAGACTTTCTCGAGAGAAATCATTGGAGAGCAATTTATAGATTCGGAAATGAATGCAGGGACCTGAAAGGCAGTGTTTCGCTTGCTTATGTATTCAAAATTCAAAAGAATGGCTGGTGGGCTATGTACGGTCTTCTTTTTTTATCTGATGGGCAAATTCTACCGACACAGCGGAGACTATAATCTGATTAATTATTATGGGCTGTTGCATTTGTTTCAAGTATTTACTACTCATAAAATACCTTGTAGCTTTCAAAAACACTCTAGTCATTGAAAAATGAGTAATCCGATACAAAAGGGCTGTTAAGATATAGTCACCGGGCTTGAGAAATGGACAAAGGCTTGTACCCTAAGAATGTTTATAAAATAATACCAAATGCTATGACATTAGGAAGGGGTGGTAAAGACAATAAGGAAAGTCTGAGATAAGGGAATTTCATGAAAAGCTGAGCTCGAGAAAACCTCAGGGAGGCTAGAGTTGGGTCCTTTAAGAATACTGTGGAGTCAGTAGAGGAAGGATTGAGGAAGGAGGTCATTCACTTGTATCTGTAGAAACTTTACATCGTCTGGCTTCTTAGAAGAACCAGTATTGTCTTGATTATGACAGAAAGAGGCTTAAAAGTTGGAGTAAAGGAGGAGAAGGCGGAAGTCTTCAGGGAATAACAATAGGGATGTTATCCTTCGTCCTTCGATATCCTTCGTCCACGGCTTCTCAAGGGCCAAGCGTTACAGGGTTTCATCCGCAATTATTACCTCCTGTTTTACCAAGGAGCAAAGGAGGCTCGGAGAAGTTAGTTCTGCTTTTTTCCCCTAACCTAAATGCACACGGCTCTAAAACGGCAAGGCCAGGCTGCAAGTTGCAATCAGATTCCAATCCCGCCTCAGACTTGCTGACTCAGAATCTGCATTTTAACAAGACCCCGAGTGCTTCCCGTGTACATTTATGTTTGAGACATTCTGGTCTAAGAAACGAATTGAAGCACGCCTACAATTCTGACTGATAAGCAATCGTGGAAAGAGGAATGCATAATAGACCAAAAAGCTTTGTTATTGACTAACACGGAGTGACCATTTTTATTTGTATCCGTGCTTTGCCAAGAATAACTAATATGAGTAAGAACTCAGTGAGGTCTCTTAAGAGAGTTGAAATGTCAAACTCGGAGACTACGACTCTAAATTTACATTTTTTTTAAAGATTTTATTTATTTATTCATGAGAGACAGAGAGAGAGAGAGAGAGGCAGAGGTAGAGGGAGACGGAGAAGCAGGCTCCCCGCTGAGCAGGGAACCCGATGTGGGGCTCAATCCCAGGACCCTGGGATCATGACCTGAGCCGAAGGCAGACACTTAACCGACTGAGCCACCCAGGCGTCCCTAAATTTACATTTTTACTAGGGCAAATAAATAACCACGTTTCAAGTGATGAAATGAATTTAGGGATCATCAGAGATTCGTTCATTCCTTCATTTAACACTTACATATGGAGTAGCTGAGGAGTTTTGAATAATTCAGCATTACTGTAAATACATAAAAATTATTCCACGTGGATTTTCATATTCCAACTTTGTATTTTCCTTCTTTATTTCTATCAGAATGGAAAATAGATGATCTTCAATCATAGTCACCACATACAAGGAAATTTCTTTGCTCAGTCCAGGGAGTCCTTGCATCACTAGGTAAGGCAAAAGTGCTTCGTCTCTCCATCACCCAAGCTTTCTCCTTGTCACTAATTTTTTTGAAGTGTAGCACGTTTGAGCCATAGTTCTTTCAGTCTTAATCAAAGGCACTGATTAATTAGGGGCAAGATAGGCTCCCTGGGTCTAAGCCTCCAAACTTTGATTTCTCTAACCATAGTTATGCTATTTAATTTCCCATGGCCTCATGTTCCACATGGTTCCTAGGTACCAAGCTTCTCCCACCCACTAGACGCTGGGCTAGACACTCGGCCCTACATTATCTCATTTAATCCTCCAAGATCCCTAATGAGCAGGTATCATCATTCCCACATTTTTGCAGGGGATACACGGTTGTTCCAAGGATCAAATAATACTTGAGAGTGCTTTGCAAACTATCAATCTGGAGATTTACCAATGCTAGTCATTACTCTTGGTAATAGCTGGTTCTGGATGTTGAATCAACAAATACCCTCGAACCACATCTCAAAACAACTTAAAGCAGCATCTTGAATGATAACTCCCTCTCCCTCTACTACCACCCAGCCTTGGCCTACAAGTCTTTTTTCTAGAGGCATGGAGGCAGCAGGATGGCCTTGCCTGGTATGTTTCTAGATGAATTTATAGAATACAAGAGAGACTATAGCTACTTCACTTAACAAGCTGAGCACGATAGACGGGTGAAACCCTTGTTACCCTTGTTTGCTAGGACCCTCTAGAGCTTGATTCAGCAATCCGGGGGCAAGAAAAGCATCTCCCTCCAAGCTCCTCGGGTGGGGTTTGTACAGGTACCTGAGGTCTCCTAGATCTTCCTGAAGCAACAGGCCATGCTAAGCATGAGTCTGAAAGCCTGTCCATTTTGCTTCTCTTGGCCTTAAATCTGACGATGCCAACCAAGAGCAACTGAGCTCTGGAAAGCCATGTCAAGGGTCAAAGGAGGGAGAAAGAAACCTCTCTACCAGGCCAGGATATTCAGCCTAACGCCTAAGTTCATTAAAAAAAAAAATACATATATATATCCCTAACTATCAGATAAAGCCAGTCTACCAGCTGGCTCGGCAACGCTTAGTACTAACCCCAGTTGCTTCTCACAACGTCTTCCTAGAGATGGGTCCCTTCAGGGTGGAAATGACATCAACTGCTTCCGAGCCTGGATATTTACCTGACCTATGAGCCCTGTTCAGGAAGGACACGGAGACCTCTGAGGAAAAGCACATGAGAAGAGCTAACAGTCCAGCCCGTGAATAGTAGACCTTTAATAAGAAAGGGTCTGGCCCAGATTTTATTGTGGCTCGGAGCCCTCAGCTTTTGCCCTGACCTGCCGCTCCACAGGAACGCACAGTGCGAATGTTACTGTCTGTCCTCTGCACATTGTTTTTCATAGAAATGTGTTTTCACTTCAGCTTTTGGAATCAGGCAATTTCCAGATAGCAACACCTAAGTCAGCAATTTCTGACGACCAATCATATTTAAAAACTATCTCATGGATGGAGTTTCATAGAATTATTTTCATAATCCCTTTCTATACTCTGATCGCATGTTATAATTACATCTGGACTTATCTTGGTTATGCATTTCTGCATTCCCAGAGTTTACCCAGTGCTAATCTCATTAGCTGCAAACAGTCATTGGGTGAATCAACAAGGGTTCTTTTTTTTTTTTTTTTTTAAGTAGGATTTGATAAAGCAGATGGGAGGAAAAGATCATTCATAAAGGCACAAATGGGGTAGAAGCTTTTCCCGATTCCCGTGTTGTTTTAGTAATAATAACCTAGTCTATGCCAATGCAAATAAAAGCCCTTATTTTCCTGATTTTTTTCCCCGCTAGGCAGTAAGGAAGATATAAGGGAGGAGGCGGATGACAACACTGCTGCTCTATGCACTCTGTCCCAGGGGCGCAGAACATGGAGAACAAAACAGCCCAGGGCCACTACAGTGTGGGGGCTTGAAGGCCCTCAAACCTTCCCCTTCTGCAAGTCCCTGCACTTCAGAGCCTTCCTCCTCTCCTAGCCCTAACCAATACCAGAACCTCTTCATCCCATTCTAAGGGAGACAGCGGCTGACAGAGCCCAAGGCCAGCTCGCTCTAACCTTCCTTCCCCCACCGAAGGCAGTCCACAACAAAAACGGAAGCTGGCTGACTGAGCGTGTGATTGGTCCAGGCTGCCTGCCTGTCATGTCATCTATATTCGTCTCATCTGTCTCTACGTGTTTAAATGTGACAGTCATGGCAGACACCTCAGCCAGCTTCTCTTTCCTAGGAAATAGTCACAGGGCCTCCGTCAACACCTCTGGTGTTGATTCCATCAGGTAAAACCAGGAACGTGAAAGACCAGCTCATCCCCCACAGACTGGACTTCAAGATGGTGCCTGTTCTTAAAGCCCTTTCGTTTCAGTCTACCACTCGCTGCTTCTTAAAAGTCCACTTTACTACCTAGCTTGGTTTCGAAAGAAGGACAAATCAAAGTTTCCACCCAATTATAATTCCCCTGAAGGTTGTTCAGCTTCCCATGTCAGCCAGAAACACAAATCGACCTTATAACCACTGAGTAATTTATGATACTGTCAGGAAATCCACGATTGGATTACACCAAAGAAGCCTTTACTGTAACAGTAAATGCCCAGATATAATAATACCTCATGCTCACGGAACGCTTCCTATGTGCCAATCACCACGGTAGGTACTTTACAAGCATTTTCTTTTTTGATGAGAAATGCAAAATGTGTTTCCTCTGTCAGCTGAAAAGCTACCCTCACGGGTATGCAAGAACCTTAAGTATCATGCCCCAAAGTCCAAAGCATCAAGTGAGTAAGTTTTAAATGGATTTTGTAAATGCAATTTTATCAGATTTTTCCAGAACACTTACATCACCTACTGAGAATGAATAAAATCTTTAGCCACATTCACTTTCTCAGGCCACTCACGTCCTCTTTATTACTCATCTAGAATCGAAAAAGTTACCACTCTTTCTAAGAAGGACTTAATTCATGATTTGTCAATGACATAGAAGGAAGAAGAATTTTGAATATCCCAGCCTTAAAAAAATGGATCGTTTAGTTAATGTAATTTCTGCACATCCTACTAGCTTTAACTTTGTAATGGTCAAGGTGAATTGCATTCTTTCAAAAGTTTTCAACCAGAATTCAAATACCATGCACAAACAGATAAACTCCTCACTTATGCTCACTCAGCCTATATATTTAAATAAAATTAAATTGTTATCTGTGTATTAAAACACTCAGGGAAAAAATTCCCCTAAGAGGGAAATTAATGAGCCCACTGAAGCTGCAATTAACAGTTCATTTGTTTCCACGTGAGCATCCGCTTCTCTGGGATGTCCCCGAGGGCACCGACCCGGGTCCATCGCCGTGAACCCGCCTCTTGGCATGAGGTCTGGCCCTTCAAGACAACCCAGTCTCCGTTGGCGCAGTGGTAGAAAATAACAGTATAGGGATGTCTTTCCTTTTTTAGATTTTATTTATTTATGTGTCAGAGAGACAGACAGAGAAAGGGATCACCAGCAAGGGGAGTGGGAGAGGGAGAAGCCGGCTCCCCGCGGAGCAGGGAGCCCGACGCGGGGCTCGATCCCAGGACCCCGGGATCAGGACCTGAGCCGAAGGCAGCCAAGCCACTTAACCGACTGAGCCACCCAGGCGTCCCAGCATGGGGATATCTTAAAGCAGCTCTTTTGGTGGCCCTAGAGGCATCAGCCTACCTCCACGATGGTGGCTTACAGCCAGGCCAGGTGTGTGTTCCAGATCACTGGAAAAGCGTTGCATTTCGTCTCGGCGCCTCAGAAGGAGCCTCAGGGATGCCTGGAGCACTGCGAGGCAAGGCTTTTTGTGCTGGCACTGGAGACCGCGGCCGGAAGGAGCGGAAGAGACACAGGCCAGACCAGGCAGCAGGGCGCTGCGTCCAGGCCTGGTGCAGGCACCTCTCTGGGTGCTTGGGGACAACGCCTGTCACCGCTCTCAGCCCTAATCTCCTCATCAGCAGAACGGGGATAAAGCAAGGGGAGCTCCCAGGTTGCTTCTGGCTCTAAAACATCACTTGGGTGCAGAGTAGGCCCTCGGAGGCTTGAACGGCATCCTTCTTCGAGTGAATCAAAGAGCCGGAAGAGATTGGCACACGTCACCAGTGTGTCGCGCTGCACCAGGAAAGCAGGAAAAGAATCGCACTGATGCCTGATCCAAGAGCCAACTGGCAATGGTGTCCTCCTGTTTCTTCTTCGTCTTCTCGGGCAAGACGCTCTATCTCCCACCGTTGCACGTTTCTGTTGACAGTGTGGTGGGTTTTGAGCTACGATACTACTTCACCTTGTCAGTTAAAAAAGAGACCATAAACTGTAAAGTAATGTGAATGTCTTTCCCCCGCCTCTTTCTCCTGTGGACACTGATACGTTCATTTGACCTTACCTTGAGAAAATATACATTCCATCAGCCTCTCTCTCAAAAACAAAGTCACTTCAGTGTGAATCCCGTAGAGAAGAGTAAAAATGTCCCAAACTCTTAGCTTGGCATTCAAAGGCTTTCAAAATCTCCCCCAACATGATTCTCCCAACATTCTCTCTCTTGGCCCCTCAGTCGGCACCCCAGGCTCTAGCCAGCATTGTCTAGAATCCCTAAACCGTCTTGCAGATTCCTGCCAACAGGTCTCTGCTGGCCTCACTCCCGAGGAAGGCCTCTCTCTACTTTGATGCATAATCCACCGATCTGTCATGGCGGCTTAAAACCCACCACCCCGAAGCAAGGTTTCTTGTCTACTCAAGACCAGTCATCTCTTTCTCCTTCAAATCCCGAAACACCCCTCTCTAACCTATCAATTCTGGATACGTCCATCAACAAGTGTTTATTCACTGTTGTGCCTCTGCCCTTTGCCAGGGGCCTTAGAAACAAAACTACAAAACACATTAACGCAACAACATGGACCCTTATCTCACAAATAATACAAACTGTATTACAAAATAATTGGAAGGCGGTCTCCCTCCAAAGTCTACACCTTACCCATCACACCACACCATTCTAGCCCCTAGTTTCCAAGAGACATTGTTCTGTTCTAACATATATTGCAGGCTTCCTCTGCGCCGGGCACAACACTGAGGGTTTATGTGAAATATTTTATTTTGTTCTCCTAAGTGTCTATGCATGTAAGTACATTATTAGCTCTGTTTTTTGAACATTAAGCAATGTGCCCAAGAATTACACGTGTTTACATAGCCACATGACTGTATACTTGTCTGTGCATTTTCCAGAACTCTCCACGCTTATTGAAAATGATTCCAATAATAATAAAGCATCACGGAAAAATACCTTCCTCTCTGCAGGTGAAGGAAGGGAGAGGAGATTCTTCAGGGAGAAGGATGTGGCCTTGAGCTTACTGTTAAAAACTTATCCCTGGAGATGTTTTCTTTTACTCCATGTATCATAAATCCTTTCGGTACCAAACCAAGAAAATTAAAATATAGGTTTAACATAACTTACAAATATTTGGAAACCATATTTTTATCACAAGGGAACTTTAAACATATATTGCACACTCAAAGAAACACGAGCAGAACTGCATTTTGAAGGGGCCAGTTAGAACTGGTGAGGTCCCATACAACCAAAACATTTTATAAGACATATGTCTGACTCACCCACATATCCCACTGGTATCATGTGGCGAAACGTCATAAGGTATATCTATATTTTAGATTAAAATCTAGCCTGGAATTATTGTGAACTAGTTTGAATCAATATATAGGGTTGCACAAGGGATGTCACATGAGATAACAAAAAAAAAGAATGACTAATACCGGGGAATTTATGGACATCTAGCAAATTCGATACTGTTTTCTAATAATAGGCTTGGAATGGTGGTGCAATGGTCCTTTTCTGGGAAGCTGGTCTCCATTGCTCAGGTTTGGGGTTGGTGTCCCTGCTTTGGGCATGCTGGGCCTCCCTCTGCCACCGCAGAGAAAACGTTTACCTGATTGGAATTCCCTACTAGACTATAAGCTCCACGAAGGAAGGAGACTATGCCTATTCATTTATTAAGCATATATGAGCTTACTTTTTGGTGGCCTGTTAAAAAAACCTATATGCCAGCTATTGTTGATTGGAGGATAAATGAAACGATGGGTATGATGGGTCTACCAAGTGTCCATCGCATAGTAGCATGAAACACATGTGAATACCACTCGGTGAGATCTAGTTTATCAAAATTCACACCACTTAAGCCAACAAAATGCCAGACCGACCAAAATAATGGTTCGGGTCTAGTTGGATAAAATATCATGTAATATCAGGCCCTGCTCTTATTTAGAAATTCTATTATAGACTGCTTCGTCCTAATAGAAGAATGAAGACCTGCAATATTATCATGAATTTAAGTTTTCATGTAGGGTCAATGTTGATCATCAGTGAAGCAGCTGACAAGAATTTATTGAGAATTAATGATCTGCAAGCCCCCGTGGTCAGTCTTAGGTGAGTGATGGGGCAGTGTGAGCCAAGGGTTCTGCCTAACGCAAGGTGATTAAATCCTTGATGGAGAGATAATATGTGTTCAGTTGACCAGACAATTAGGTATACATTGAAGTCAGTAACTGTTATGGGTTGAATTGTGCCCCATCCCCCAATTCACATGTTCAAGTCCTAACCTCCAGTACTTCAGAATGTGACCTCACTTAGGAATAGGGTCACTGCAGATATACTTAGTTATGATGAGGTCATACCGGAGTACAGTGGGCCCTTGCTCCAATATGACTAGTGTACTTATAAAAAGGGGAAATGTGAACACAAAGATAAGCACGCGGGGAGAATGCCATGTGAAGAGAGAGAGAGAAGACAGGCCATCTACAACCCAAGGAGAGACGCCTGGAACACATCCTTCCCTCACAGCCCTCAGGAGGAAGCAACTCTGCTCACACTTTGGTTTCAGGCTTCTAGCCTCCAGGACCGTGAGATAATAAATGTCTGTCATTTAGTTTGTGGTCCCTTGTTACGGCAGCCCTAGCAAATTAATACAGTGATAAACACTAAATTCTTCTCAGGGATCAGGGTTTCTTGACCTGGGCACTATGGACACTTGGGGCCAGATAAGTCCACGTGGTGGGAGTCCATCCTGCACATCATAGGATGTACAAGCATCCCCGGCCTCTATCCACACCGCGGATACGCCATGCAACACACACACACACACACACACACACACACACACCTTTTCACTGGAACCTGCACTACACCTGCTACTGTTTTCAAAGAAGAAACAAGTTCTAGAAATTCTAAGGAAAGAAGAAAAAAAAGTCTACCTAAGTACTCACTTACAACTTTCCCAATTGCAAATAAAGCACAGGACTTTCAAAATTATGGAAACTTACAATCTATAAATGAAACCCAAGAGTGAAATCCCTCGTCTTTACCTCTAGATGAGAAAGACTACGCAGGAAGGCGGAGCTTTAATTGGAGCCTTTATCAAATGATGACAGGAGTCCAATGGGATGACCCATTGAAATGGGCATCGTACAAATAAACTCCTAGAGCCAGCCTTTAGAGTCACAAATGCAAAACAATGGTTTGGACCTTCAGCATCAGCTAACTTGAAGTGGGACTGTGCCGAAGTTGAAGGGCAAGGAAAGGTCAACTCTTCTCAGTTTGTATATTTTTATAGGTTTAACCTGAGAAAAGAAACAAGAGACCCAACATTGCATGTTGGAACAGAAAAAAATGGAATTATTGCACTGTAACTCCTTGAAAACTCTGCAATACATTATATTAAATTCTCTTACATGTTATGTGGTTCCCAAATCAAACTTTTAATCCAGGCTTGAGGACTGAGAGGCTTCTTAAAATTCAATTAAAATGATACAAGCAGGTCCACATTATGACATGCTCCATTTAGAGACATGCATTTGGCAGGAAGACTTTTCTCTTTTTATCTTAAAATCGAGTTCAGGAAATGTTGGTTTAATTTTCTCTTTGCTTCAATATTTTATGAGTGCTTCCCAATGCATAGTCTCTGAAAGCACTAGATTACTGACACAGTGCTATTTCAGATGACAGGGAAGATTTTATTTGCATGAATTCTACATGTTGGAATTTTTATGCTTTTTTTTTCTTTTGTGCCTGGAAAGAGAGTTGTAATGCACAAAAGCATATTCCAATTCTTTACACAAGCACATGTATATATACTGAGACCTAGTATGAGTAAAAGTGGCCCCCAAAGTTTAAGATCAGTGCGAGAAATAACTGTTCTTCATAATCATTGCAGAATTCCCATCTTCAAATAATGGACTATTTTTAAGGAATATTTTTTAAAAGATTGTATTTTTATTTATTTGTCAGAGAGAGAGACAGAGAGCACAAGCAGGGGAAGCGGCAGGCAGAGGGAGAAGCAGGCTCCCCGCTGAGCAGGGAACCGTATGTGGGACTCGATCCCAGGACCCCGGGATCATGACCTGAGCCGAAGGCAGACGCTTAACTGACTGAGCCACCCAGGCGCCCCAAATAATGGACTTTTACTAACACAAGAACAAACACATTTTCCAAAAGGAGACACTTGCGTCCTTACATATCCAAATAAGTACAGCGCATCTATCATCTTCTCAAGGAAAGCACCCTCAAATTTCTCCACACTTTATATTTCCACATCGTCACAGATCTATTTCTGTACGAGATGCTAAAGCCTCAGAAAAAGACACTTACAGAGCACATTCACTTGTTCAGACCAAAGTAATAATTGACAGAAAATACCCTTCCTTGGTTTTGGTCCTTTCAGTATGCTATTAACTTTCCTCAAAAATTAATGTCCATGTTGTACTTGGGTTTTAAACCCAAAAAAGCACATATGTTCATAAATATATGATACCTGAAATATCACAGACACCCCAAATGTCAATATATTCTT
>NC_138385.1:100228851-100388813 GCF_054177405.1 Leptonychotes weddellii | reverse complement strand
ATGTCAATATATTCTTATCACCTTTTTATTCTAATGCAAGTGGTGTGTTTTAGGACAAACATGCCATGCTAGCAGGTTACCTGTTTAAATGCTCATAAGCATATTTTGTTGAGTGGCTGTAGATGCGCTTTGGTGCACTGGGTGCTGTTTATATGCTTCTATTTCTGTAATTAGAAGATAAAATACACTGCACCGTTAATTGTCAGGCCCTTCGGTGACAGTATCGACGACTGCTAACCCACGGGCTTGATGAGACAAGTGTGCAGGTCTATAATTGAAGAGCTTCATTTTCATCACAAAAAGAGCTTAGAGCCTGATAGTTATCTCCTCATAAATTTGGAGATGTTCCGTAAATAATTAATAACTCCTCTCTGATAGTACACAAATAATGAGCAGAACTTGACTACCAAGTTTAAATATCAAGTCTGGAGGCGGCTGAATACTGAACATCTATCATTGTGGTGTTTCAACAATTGACTGTTAAAAGCCAGTGTTAATCCAGTCAAAGGGACATTTTTTTTTTTGATAAAGACTCCCGTCCGCCATGTTCACATTTTGGAAAGCAAAAACACCCATGTCCAGTCATCTTAAACGTTCTGTCCCCAGCCGAAAAGGGGAGGAAATGATCACCTCGGCTTCTGAAATCGACTGCCATGTCAATTTCCGAAGCATATCGGAGGCACAATGCACACACGCGTTGCCTTTGCTATCATTATCTCTAGAGGTGTGTTTTTGGCTAGTGCCACGCACTATACTAGAAAACAAGTCGGCGTCTGTCTCCCCTTGTCCCCAGCACCTAAGTCCTCAGGCTTAACTTCTTCTCCGCGTTTACGGACGGATCTGCACCAGCAGTCCTTGGACACTTAAAAGTGAGGCATGCTGCCCAGGTTCTCCAAGTGACATTCAGAAGCAGGATTGACTTCAGCTCACCAGTTACCCTCAGCATCTCAAGAAACAGCCTGACCAAATCACAGGTGTGGTCCATTAATCCCAGCGTCACAAAATAAACTATGAGGTCCCGGTAAACACAACCACCCATTAGCGCGCTAAGGAAAAGTGACAGGAACCATTTGTGAGAGGTGACGATGTGCCCTGAGTGATAACACTCTCGATCATGTGATTCATTTTTTGTTTGCTCAACAACACGGTGTGTGTTTTTCCTGAGAGGAAGGACTTCAATATATATTTACTCAAAGCTCTTAATTTATACTTCCTTTCCTTTTAATTGGCGTCTTGTGATCTAAAATTAACCGGTGAGCATAGTCTCTCACTATTAGAGCAAACTCTCGGCTGAGTTTGCCATAATTAGACCCACCATCGCCTGAAGTTCGACAGACATCTGGAGACCTGACTTATTTCTTCCCTGGTGCATTCTATCCATACTTAGAGAGTGATTTTTAATTTGACGTATAGTCATATTAATTATCATCCCCCGAGCTGGAGCTAGGTTAATAACTTCACGTTAAAAGTGAAGTTCAAACAGCCTCGCCTGTAACCTTACCGAAGAAAAAGCCTACACGAAAAGGAATTTCTTGGCGAAACCCGAGATCGTCAGAGCACTCTAGCTCCCCAATAACCTGGATATCATTCACACAAGAAATACAAGGTCACATGTCCTCTAAAATCCCACATTTGCTATAGGCATTCCTCCCTCTATCCTTTTGTTTGTGCAAGTAACTGGATACAGGTACAATTCGGGTGAAATTAGCTTTCGTTAATGAGTGAAGAAAATAAATGCCCCCAAAATGCCCAAAGCCAGATTTTTATCTGCCATTCCTTCTTTCCTTCTCCCCCCCCCCGCCCCCCTCTCTCTCTTCCTCCCTCCCTCTCTCTGTCTCTTCCTCTCTCTCTCCCCTGCAAGGACTGAAAATGATCCAGATCTTTCAAATTCGCCCTCACCTTGACAACGCGAAAATTACAAGCAGCAGTCAACTTTTACAAGATACCCTGATTGTGCAACATTTACAGGCTGCCAGAAAACATGCTAAAACTAATCAGATAACAAAGGTGAAGAGAAAAGCTTCACCTGCCATGCAGCTGGCAGTGAGTACACTTTTTATTTCCATGACATTTGCCGGCAGAAAGGGGTTGGCTTAAGGCGGATCGGACTAACCTTCAATTTGTCATAGCGCTCACTCAAAGCTGCCACCTGATGATCTCGGTGCCGCCCAACCAGTTTACACAAGGCACAGATTAACTGGTCATCGGTCACACAGTACATATTCACCTTCTCATCCTCGTGCTCCAGGCACATCAGCCCCCGGATGTGCGAGTCCGGAATTGGCTCAATCAGACGATGGCCTGTAAAGGGCTTCTTGTTTGGGTGAGTGGCTTTCAGGCACTCATCACAGTAGGACACTTCACAAGTGACACAGGTCTTCACAGCATCCTGGGCAGGATCCTGGTCACAGAACTGGCAGAGAACTTTCTCAGCGGAGGTCATGGTGTTGGCGTCGAATGCCCGCTCCCGGCGGGTCTCGCTAGGGGAATTGGGCCCGCTCACGGATGCCTTCTGGAACCTGTCGATGATGTTCTGCAGGGTGACGTTGCGCTTGAGTCCGTCTAGACCTCGCTGGCTGAGCGTGATGACATGTCGGCAGGTGGGGCACTGGAAGGCGGTGATGGACTCCACGGACTCGTTGGTGGCGCAGTGTGACACCAGGATGCGGTGGGCGCAGTTGAAGCAGAGGCTGTGTGCACAGGGTAGCAGGAGAGGGTCCTCAAAGAGCTCTAGACAAATAGGGCAGGTCAGCTCCGACTCCAGCGTTTCCATCTTCAGGCAAAGCTCTCCTGGGTCATCAGCAAAATCCAAGGAAGCTGATCAGCTATCTGGAAACAGAATGTAAGATCTGATTAGGCGCGAGGGGGTCAGCCATAGGGAGCTGTCAGCTTTGAATGCATCTCAGAATAATTCCAAACGCAGGTCATGGAAGGGTAAATGCGTGTGCATTCCAAATAATTCTCTTTCTATTCACTGGGGGAATAAGGAGGGGAGAAACACCCGAAGCCAGCATACCAACTAACATTTTCTCAAAGTTCCCAGTCACCAAAAGCAGAAAAAAAATTTTTTTTTTCCCCCCGCAATTTTGTTTGTTAAAAGGTCTTACTCCAGACTGGCAAGTTATTGAAACTGTAATCTCCATAATTTGTATCTAATGACAATAATCTTACTGTGTCACGGCCAAGTTTTACCTTGTGTGGAAAATTAAAATGTAGAAATGTTAATTAACGAACTAGTCTTTCCTAACTTTGAATTGATGAACTTACACGTGAATGTTTATGCGTCTACAGGACTTTTTACGACACCACCGCAGGCTTCAGAGAAGTAGAAAGGCGCTTCTTGTGGAAATGGGCATGAAATGTGCATGAGATCAAACGCATGACTTCAGCGGAAATGATAATGCTTAAATACGGGATGTCAGCTACCAAAATATATTCCTGCGGAAAAACACTGACTTTCACAGAGATGATTGTGATCGAGGCCATGTTTTTTGGCATGTGTTCGTTACTCTCTTGAATAATTCTATTGTTTAATTCAGCAGTGGGATGTGGGTGGGCAGAGGGAAGCAGAGAAAAATATCTGCGGGCCTTTTCAGTGGCTGTGGTGAGCTTGGGTACCGACTAGTAACGATTTAGTTAATTAGGACAAGGATTTTCGTGGCTTCAATATTCATTGGTAAGTTATCAGCAGGGCTAACGACTGCAGCGCAGGCAGCAGTACTCTGAGGAGGCTTGCAAGGGCAGCTGAGGGATCCTGTGAAGCCCGCCTGGCCGAAGGAGTCCCATCAAGGGCTTGTCCCTGTGGCCACCGACAGGCCGGGCCGGCAGGAGATCCAGCCTCACACCCAGAGCCCTGTCGGCCCTGGGCTCGGTCTCCGTGAGCTTTGTCGCTCCCCGCCAGGCTGCCTTTGGGTGGCCCAGCTGCACGCTCCCCGCACCCCGAAGACGGGCTGTTGCTTTTGTGAACTCCTGCCTGCCTTCCCTTCAGAAAAGGCAGGGGAAAAGAATCCCGCACAGACCCCGGTTCATTACCAGGGAAGAGGCCTCATGCTCATTAGCAGGCCTGGGAACCAAGCCTCTTTGAACCATCTCCCTTTCCAGACCGTTAGCAGAGGTCTGCAGAACAGCGCCGGGCATATTAGATGCAGTCCAGTGCGGCCTGTGGGAGAACAGTGCAGCTCACCCAGGGGACGCCAGGTTCCAATCACCCTCGGGGGGCCGGGGGGAGGGGGGAGTTGGGGGGTTCTTGGCCCGCTTCACATCCACTTCTACCGTTTAGCGATTCGGACAATCGGCCTTTTTGTATTCGCACCTCCCTTTATTTACAAAACTCGCGATTTCTAGAATGCGCTGCCCCTTTCTGAAATAGCATCCCTCAGAAATACCATGTGGGGCTTTGGTTAAGCTAATGCTCATATTGCCATCAACTAAACAGGAATTGATCATTAAAAGCGTCAAGTGCGTGCTGAGTTTGTTAAAAATTAAAGAGCTGCTGGCTTCATAGAAGCCTGGTATCTTAAAAAGATCTTCAGCCATTCGCGAATATTAAGTACACGAGGAAGAATGAGCGGGCAGCTGAGATTTGAAATATGAAAGCTTACTCATGTCTGCACAACCTGCCGTCCCCGCTCGGTCCTAGCCACCCCTTCTGACAGATGGCTTGGACGAAATTGAAAAGGTTTACCTATTAATCATTATTTTGGTTAATCGTGGAAAAACAGAATTATCTCTAAATCGGGTTTCTTCTCTCTTCCCATCTGAAGAAAGTAAATTAAAGGGAAACCGTCGCCCTTTTGGCCCACTTTGTTCTCAGGTGCGACAAGAACGCCTACCGATAGATCTCCACACAGGGATGAGCCCCAATTATGTCTGGAGAGCTGCGAGGAAAGACTGTATTTTTCTGCAGGTGCCAGGATTCCAACCCAGCGCGGCGCAATCACAATTTCTAGAGGTGATTTTGCTGCCGACCCCGGTGGAAACGCTGACATCTGAGCTGAGACGTTAAGCGAGCTGGCTCGCGAAGCCAGAATCTGGCACCCTCACCACCCCGGCTCTGTGGTCGTGGGCCAGCCAACATCACGCCTTACCTGGATTATCACAATACCTTTCCGAATGGCTTCCTGCCTTCTGCTCACTCTGGCCCCCACCCGCAATCTTTTACTCCCGAAGCCAGAGATCCTGTTAAAACATGACCGAGCCTGCCTCTTCTCTGCTCTCCCCTCCAGGGGCTTCCCATCTCCCTCAGGGAGCAACTCAGCAAAATCAAACCGGCCCCAGAAAACAGACTCAGACAGTGACTTCACTTCCTCCCACGCGAGCCCTCGTTCGGCTCTGGGCACACGGCCTCCTCGTGATGCGCCCAACGTGCCAAGCACGTCCCATCTCCCCTCCCCAAGGTCTTTGGAATCCACGTGACTCTCTGCTGCAGTGCCACCTCTTTGTGAACCCACAGAAGACCAATTCCCCTGCTACCCCCACGACCACCTACCCACCCATCACGGCGATCCTCTCCCCTGCTCACCCTCCTCCCCCCCCGCCTCACTTTGTCCTTCCCCATAACTTTTGTCACCCAACATATTCTGCTAGTTTGGTCACTGAGCCATCATCACTCCCCGCTGCCCCACGGGTAGAAGGTGAGCTCCATGTGGAGCAGAGACTTGGCTTGGCTCTTTGAGGGATGTCCTGCCAGCCCCTGGAACAGTGCCTTGCACACAGTGGGACTCAAACGTGGGTTGAATGAGTTGGGAAACAGACAGCTGTTGGGGTTAAAACCCTCAAAGAATACAACACCGCTGTCTCAAAGGATCTCTCAACATATTGGAACAGAGGTCAGCAAACTTTTTCTATAGGGGGCCAGAGAGTAACTATTTTTGGCACTGCGGGCCAGACGGTCTCTGACACAGCTGTCAGATGCAGTGTTGTGGCACGCCAAAGCCGTCACACACAATACACAAATGAGTGAGTGCGGCTGGCCAATAAAATCGGCTTTACAGGGGCCCCTGGGTGGCTGAGTCGTTAAGCGTCTGCCTTCGGCTCAGGTCACGATCCCAGGGTCCTGGGATCGAGCCCCGCATCGGGCTCCCGGCTCGGTGGGAAGCCTGCTTCTCCTTCTCCCGCTCCCCCTGCTTGTGTTCCCTCTCTCGCTGTGTCTCTCTCTGTCAAATAAAGAAATAAAATTTAAAAAAAAAATCGGATTTACAAGAACAGGTAGCAAGCTCCATTTAGCCCGAGGATCTTATTTTGCTGACCCACGGAGTAGAAGATAGAGACACGTACAACCAGACAACAGAGAAGTGAGAATCCCTCCCAAAGAGACAGGACTAAAATGCTGTGCGGGCAACAAGGGAACGGCGGTGGGGTGAGACGTGGACAAGCGGGTACAAGTTTCGAACGCTAACGGGAAATGATAGGCAATGGGATTTCACCCTGACATCAATGGAAATAATGTTGAGTCGAGTGCTTAGGGGCACTTCATGTTAAGAATGATTTAATAGCAGCTGCTCAGAACGGGATCTTTTGCTTTTATTGCCATAGCGCTTGGCACGGTGTTTTGTGCAAGCATCTACGCTGCAGATGTTGGTTTAATGGTATTAAGTGATGACTAAGTATCTGGATGCGCAGTGAGGTTCAGCCAATTTTCGGAATCTTGTGCCCATATGTTGCCAAAAGGGAAGGGGCTCTGGGTTCGATATCTATAGTGGATCTGATTTTTTTTCTCCTTTGATGCAGATCTTGCTGTGGTGTAGGTAATATTCTGGTGACATTACTCAACAATATGTCACTGGTAAGCATGCACGCTATTCCCCCACCCGAGAAAATTAGCATGATTTATTTTTTAGCTTTTTGAGAAATGAAAATACCATTCACTCTTTCAGCAAATATTGAAGCCTCTCTAGGCTCTTGGTGCTGGTACAAGTGACAGTAACACTTGGCCCCTGCCTCAGTGATCTTATGGGGAGAGAAAACAGCATAGAAAAAGACACGTGCCAAAGACCGGGGGAGAAGAAGACGGGAAACTTCCCGAAGGAGGCAATATGTGAGAAGGATTTTTGAAGATGAACGGGGGTTCACCAAACAGGTGTGTGTGGTGGGGGGGGATTTGCGAAAAATGTTATCTTTTCCTTTTCTTAACTCCCATAATTTAATGTCTAGTCCTCAAAAAGAGAGAGAGAGATTCTTAGCCTTCGTTACAATAGAAGGAAATCACACGTGCGTATCATTGTCAGGAAATTCTATAGCTCAACATTTTTCTGAATGGGCTGATTGGTCCTCATTCAGAGGAGGATGTGGGTAATCATGGGAACCCCTTGCAACAAACTGGGAATGGCGACAATTTACAGCTCACACCTCTGCTTGTCCACGGTTTGTAGTCTAAAACAGGGCATGGAATAGAGGGAAAGGAGAGAGCCGGATGGGCGGCCAGACGGTCGAGGATGACACGCAGTTCAGCTATTTTATTAGCTGCGTGGCCCTGGGACAGCGTCCACAGATGTTCCCTCCAGTTTCTTCCAGCACTCACTCCGAACAATCCCTAAGCAGGACCGTCCTTAGCCATGGGCTGCACTTGAGCCTCGCTTCCTGGGACGCACTGGATGCAAGACACCTTTTCCAGAAACTTTCTTACAAATTCAAGACTTCTGAGGAAAACCGATAATGTCAAGGTTTTCACACCCCTGTCTTCCTCCTGTCCCACCCTCTCTCATTCTGTGTGTCACTGAAACTGTGCTCTTCTGGCTTTCCTCTCTCTAAGCACTGCTGACTTCTCCTTCCAGCGAAGCAGAGCCTGGGTGTTTTCTGAGGGTCTGGCCCTCCGTCCAAAGGTCATCAAAGAGGGTCAAAAGGTACAGACTTCCAGTTGTAAAAGAAAGAAGCCCCGGGGGTGTAATGTACAGCACGGTGGCTGTAGGTAATAACACGGTATGTACAAATAGGGAGTCAGGTTGCACACCTGAAACTAATGTAATGTTATATGTCAATTACACCTCAATTAAAAAAAAAAAAAGCCATCCAGGTTGTTCATTCGTTTCTCGTACAGCGTCTATGAGAATGACTCCTAGGCTTGTCTCTCGCAGGGTCTCTCTTTCCAGAATCCCAGCTCAGCACAGATAGTGAGTGCTCTGCTTCATTTACTGTAAATGCCTCAATTTGGAGTGTGCGTCCCATGGGTTTCATCAGCTTCCCTCCCAAACCTGTATGCCCTACAAGCCTCTGGAGTCTCCTCATGGTGCTTCCGTTCTCCTGATCACTGCAAGTCCGAAACTCGCCTCGTGAGGCTGCTACCGCTGGCCTGAAAATGGGGGAGATGAGGGCACGATCCACGTGCACTGGACGGAATCACAGGGGCCCTCACATGTGGAAATGAGAGGCAGAAGAGTAGGGCCAGGTGATGAGATGCAGAAAAGACTCGATGACCGTCGCTGGCTTTGAAGATGGAAGGGCCACAAGTCAGGGAATGTGAGCTGTTTCTAGAAGCTGCAAAAGGCAAACAAACAGTCTGCCCCAGAGCCTCCTGAAGGAACACAGCCCTGCAGACACTCTGCCCTCCAGTGTGGTTTAAGCTATCATGGCGCTGGTAATTTGTTCCAGCATCAATAGGAAGCCACACACTCTCCTTCCCCCAAATCCAAATCATCAGCCAAGACATGTGAGGGTCAATCCCTCGTTCTTTGATTGGTTTCCTTCTCTCTGCTCTCACTGCCTCTGGGTTGATCCAGATCTTCTTTCCTGCATTCCTAGACTATTACACCCCACTCCCCCACACACAAACACCTCCTAATTTGATTCCTTACCTCCAATCTTTTTGTCCCTCAGTTTCATCTTTGCCACATGCTTCTGGCACCTCGTCATTTTCCTGTCACTTCTCTTAGAGGCCCACACATTGAGCAGCTAGCTCCCTGCTGGCCAGAGGATGAGTCCCAATGGATGCCTTAGCTCCTGTTTCAACACCTTGCCCAAGTGTCTCCCGAACTGCTTCTTCAACCTGATTCCCACGCACTCACCTCCCATCCCAGGAACCCGGGGGATGGGACCATTTGCTGCTCTTAGCAGCTGCCTTTGCCTTCCTTCCCAGCACAGATCCTTTTCCCCTTTGTGAGATTCTTTTTTTTTTTTTTTTTTTTTGAGTGTGTTTCATGTTTATTTTCTTGTTTTTGTTTTCTGGTTTTTTTAAGCTGACGGCAGAACCTCCTAGAGGCCCAGAGAACCCTGGCCATTGTTGTATTTGGAGATTTCATATTAAACAAAGAAGAATTGTTTTAGAACATGGCTATAAATAGTGCAACATGCCTTAAATGTTTACAATTAAGGTAAGGCTTTTAGCTGAAAACCGCAAAGCGGTGTAACTACCATATTTACAAAATAACCGAAACATTCATTTAAAAATAGTATTTCCTGGTACACAAGAGAGTGATCAGTAATGGGACTGTGGTTTAAAGTTACATGATTCATCCCATTCTTTCAGTAGAGCTGGATCAGCTCCGGAACTGATATAGGCACACACGCGCGAGTGCAGACACAAACACAAATCTCATACGGAGTTAACACTCATCGTCTAAATTTGAGGCCAATCGTAAAATGGGTGGCCTGAGCCAAATGACCACCTACTCCTCGAAATCCCCCATGATAAATCCGGATGTCAGAGGCTCGTGCCTTTTGGGGTTAAGAAAAATTAATCAAGAGAGAGATGGACAGCGGGCGGTGAGGGCTGCAAGGATGATCGGACCTTGGCACCCAGGTGATGGCTAAGGTGATCTGGCTGAACCAGCTGCCTGGGCAGATGGCCCCTCGCCCCCTCTGGGCTCCAAGTATATCATCCGGAGGTAGCACACATCCCAGGAGGAGGACTTTCCTGGAGGGAGAAGGGCTTTCTTTTGTCCAAGGTGCGGGCTCTTGGGGGAAACGGACTCAAGGAGGCAGTCCCCAGTAGAAGAGGACGGACACCAGGACTTAGTGGAGATACAAGGTTTGGAACTGAGAAGGGAGATGGGGAACTCAGGCTGGATGTCCTTATGGATTACTGTTCTCAGCCAGCGAGATGCAAGTGAGGAGGAAGCTTCCTGGCTGTTGGAGTCATCTTTTCTGCCCTCTCCTCTGAAGTAAGAGCAAAACCATCGTCTGGGCAAGTCCATGCAAAGAAAACATTCAACCCCCTGTGCTGTCACAAGCCTTGCTATCATCCTGCTCACTAGCTCATGTTAGAATTTCACCACTTTATTCCTGGTAGTCTCCCTGGACGTCTGCAGTGACACAGAGAAGAGAACCTGCACCTTGAAGGAACACCGAGGAGCCCTTGGGAAGAAGACACGCATTGCGAGGTTTAACCTGTGGCCAACGTCAGTGAGCAGGTCCAGATCAAAATCCCCAGAGTATGGAAGTTTCACCCACATATGCAAGTGACCAAGAATTAGGAGTCTCCAGACCAAGTGCAGTCTCTGAGTTCAATCACCCACTAGAAGGAGCTACCTGATTGTCAGCATGTCATCCAGGAGTTTCTTAATTCCAAATTTCTCTTAACGGTGTTTTGACATTTTAATCATAAGGTAAACCCATCTCTCAGCGCTTCCCTGCAACTACTCTATGTCATGTCTGCAAACTCCATGAACAATGATCACTCTTCTGATTTGGAGTGTATGACAAAGAGCACACATTCCAGCCACCAGTAATTTTACTTTCAGTCCCTCACTTTCGACGGCTCTGAAAGCCATCACTATGAGGGAAATTCATGAGTCACTAGACCAAGGAATAAACTTGGATACCAACACTGGGTGGCCGGCGGTCAACTGTTCCTACCAGGTGGCTCACAGCCACTGCCCGGATGATCCCTGAGGCACTTCCTCCCGTTTTTTTCTACATATCCTCTGGGGTATGGAAACTAAGCTTGATGTTAAATTTACCAAAACAGAACCGAAACGACAAACACACCACCAAAACTGTACAAATGTTACACCAGATCACATAAAAACGATTTGGGCGATTGGCAGAGAGAAAGCCCTCAAAAGTGTTGTAACTAACAAACAGCATCCCAAATTCTAGGAGTAAATTTTCTTTAGAGAGTCCTACATTTCAGAACTACGACCAAGTCAATTTCCTATCCCCTCTCTTCACATGGGTAATGAAGATTTAGCTGGCTTATTGCCATTTGGATTTTTGCTCTGAGATTATCCCTGTTATAGAACCACAGGTGGATTTTTTTTTTTTTTTTTGAGGATCGTGGAATGATGTTTTTATCTTAGATCAGAAGAAACACGGACTTTCAGAGGACTCAAAACTTTGGAACTGTGAACCTCTAGAAATTAACCTCAGCTTGTGAGGCAGAAACAATAGAAACTGGGTACTATACTCAAGAGGAATTCACCACAAATAGAGTATTTTAAATAACATAATACGAGCACTCAACGTCTGCATATTTGGTCATGGTTTAGTATTTAGCTTTGAGTTATAAAAACCACAGAATAAACACCCTACCCAAACGCTGCTTTACCGATTAGCACCCTGGCTGATTTGAGACACAGGCGAGTCAGTAAATGCACAGTAAAACAGGGCCATAGACGCGATGCAGAGGGGAGAGGGAGATCCAACTGAATTTACTGGCATTCTGAAAGACTGGAAATTGATACCACAACAGAGGCTACTTCCTACTCCAAATTGCGGCAGAGAGCAGTCAAAATGCAAAGTGGCCCTTAAAGCAACAATACAAATAACACACTAGCAGGAACAGGTGGGGGAAAAAAAAGTGATCTGTAACACTCTATAGGTAATGCCTCTGAAAGAGCGCTGTGGTTAACCTCCGACTGTCAGCACACTCAAATCCGTTCCCTTAATCAGTGATGGATGACTAAGAATTTCTGCCAACCAAATTTTAAGGGACCAGAGGGACTGACTGGGAAAAAACAAAACAAAACCGTGACAAGCAGGTAAGCACTGAGGCACTAGTCTCAAGTTTTAAAGTAACAAATTAATACAATAGATGTTTTTAATAACTTGCCACTCGGTCTTTATTCTGAGGAGTGCTGGAAGTTAAAATGTTTCACCTAATACCAAAAGTGAGAAACAGGGAAGACTTTTAATTTCACCAAACCACCCCCCCCCCCCCCGCCACTGCCGCCCCGGCCTGGTGGAATTCATGCAGATTGAATTAAACTGTTCGCAAAACCTCCGCTATCCTTCCACATCTGTCCATAACGTGCTCGGTTTTTTAGTAATTGGATCTCTAGGATAATCACATACTCTCTTGACCATGCAACCTGATTAATAATGAATGAACATTCCTGAAAAGAATCACTTGGAAGCACAGCAGATGTCTTTGGGGATATGAAGGCTTTAATGATAAAAATTAAGGAGAAATGGGAGCTAGGTCACACTGTCTGGTTATTTTAATTGAAACCTAGTCTTCCAAATTTACTTAACAGAATGCTTAAATACACCTTCTGGAGTTCATTTATACAAGCAGACAAGAAAAAAAAAAGACACCAATGACAATGCAAAAAAGCAGTCCTGATTTCTCCAGGACCAACTGCCCCCATCCCGCTGCCCTCACAGTACAGAAACCCCCGCGACAGTCTCACCAATGCAATTTGTCCTACTGTTAAGACTGATAAATAGGTTACAAACAAGAAATAGCACATTTGTCCTTACTAGTTCTCTTAGCATCTCTCCAGATTCTTACAAAGAGATCACCTCGAATACCCACCAATGGGCTGCACCCTAGTTCTTGTTGAAGAAACATCGCCGTAGGCAGAGGATGGGGACCCACGAAATGACAGACAGGCCACCGAGACCAGATGGCGGGTGGCAGGCCGTGGCGGAGCAGTCCTGTGTGTCTGGGAGAGCGTCAACAGTGAAACACAACAGGAAAATCGACGCGACAATTCCAGGAAGGCCAGCTCCACCTCATCCCACCCCGCCAGGGTTGCCGAGTTGAAGAATCAAAACTCCCTCTTGCTTTCCAACTGCCTTTTCCACACAGCTCGGCAGGGCTTCCCTGTGCTCTCGCCCACTCAACGTTCAACTCAAGCCAAATGAAAAGGCAGCTCAGGGCAGATTAATACCCACCGCTTGGTCCCCCCCCAGAAAACGATGACTTGGCACGGAGATCTGTACCCTCCTTGCTCACGGGGACCAGCAGCGGGTCAGTGTCCCACAGCTGAGTGCTGGGTGCCAATTTCCCATGCTGCCAACTGGAGCGTCCTGTCCAGCTCCCGGGGTCAGCAACGGGCGCTCGCCTCCCTTGCCCCCCGAAGCACACGATCACATTATGTGCTGGACGCCGGGTTGTTGTTGCTGTTGTTGTTGTTTTTTAAATAATATACTGATTATTTTGTGTCTATCTTCTGAATTAAAATATAATACCTGGAAGGAGTTTTTTAAAACATTACATCAAGAAGAACTATCTCTCGTACAGACACAATAAAGTGCTTATTTTTTCCTTCCCAAAATAGAGATCTAAATTGCAATTTATCATCCTGATAAACAAATGAAAATACATGTGTATGAAACACATACATATGCCTATACACACAGAAGCAATACATATATACACATACATATATGCATATATTATGCATGCATATAACCTATCATATAGACATACGTTTATATATATGTATAATGCCTACATATACATGTAAGAGCAAATCTGTGATGGGTGTCCCAGATTTCAGTTTCCAGAATGGCAAAGAAAAGAGTGAATTGAGAATGGAAAGTAATCTTTTAAAAACTGACTGCCTAAAGGAAGAAGAGGCAGTAGTCTTCCCAAAAGCAAAAAAAAAAAAAAAAGTCCTACCCTGCAGTTCTTTCAAGGATGTTGCTTATCACCACGCAAGACAAGAAACTGCAACTAAAGTAAATCATCAGGAAAGTGTAAAAAAACCAAACCCAGCCAAAACAAAAAAACAGGCTGATTGCAAACCTGCACGATTCATGTGCAAACCCAGACATCTGGCCTCCACCAAAGGTGTGTAAGAACTTCTTGCTAAAGGGCGAGCAGGAGGCAAGGACCGTCTCCTTGTTGCCTGGCTGGAACGTCGAGACGCCTACTTTCATGCCATTGCAACACCTCACGGTAAACCAAAGCATGCTTCACATGTTTGGACATAAAAATGCAAACATATACTTTCTTGGCTTATGTCTGTACAAATCATAATTTCATTTGTCTGTTAACAATAAACAAAGGGATTACTCAATTTCACATACAGATGACTTCCCAAAGAAGTCCTCGCTATCCACAGAAAAGACACGCGTACATCAAACAGAATTCGAAAGAACTTTTTCATCGTGAGATTTGAAAGCATTGCTTTGTTAAAACAACATTAAAATTGTCAACATTTCTACGGGACGTGGCTAACTTGTCTGTATTTTGGCGCAGCCGGGGGGGGGGGGGGGGGAATCAGCCTGAACGTCTAGAGTTGAAACACCAGGAAACAAACACGTACTCCACCCCTCAAAAACAAAAGAGAAGGATAAACAACAACAACCTTTATAATCTTCTACAGAGCCTAATCTGACAACCTCTACAGGAGATTTCCCACCATCAGAGGGTCTCAGACATTTCATGTCTATTACAGTTGATACGAAGAAAGAAAACGTCCAGTGTTAAAGGCAAATGGAACCTATTTTACATTCAATTGAAAATGACTGATGTTTCCCCGGTCTATGCTGCACCGAGTGTCAGGCAAGAATTTGGTGCTGAAGGCAGCGATAGCAGACGCGAGAGAGAAGGAAGAGAGCGAGTACTTGTCACACCTAGTCTCCTGACAGAAGTCTAAATCGCCTCTCCTGGAGAGTGGACCGCCACTGTGATGCTGGTGGAAATGGAAGCCACCGCTGATTCCAGTGAAATCTCCCGCAGATAAAAAGCACTTCAACACCGCCTTCCCTGAATGCTCTTCCAAGTGATTTCAGTTCAACAGGCATTTCTATACCCATTTGTAGAACTGCTCTATGTCTATATAAAACCCTATATATGTGGTTTCACTTATTTGTGGAACATAAGGAATAGCATGGAGGACATTAGGAGAAGGAAAGGAAAAATGAAGGGGGAGGAATCGGAGGGGGGGACGAAACATGAGAGACTATGGACTCCGAGAAACAAACTGAGGGTTTTAGAGGGGAGGGGGGTGGGGGGGATGGGTTAGCCTGGTGATGGGTATTAAACAGGGCACGTTCTGCATGGAGCACTGGGTGTTATATGCAAACAATGAATCATGGCTCACTACATCAAAAACTAATGATGTACTGTATGGTTACTAGCATAACATAATAAAATTAAATTAAAATCCTATATATGTCCACAATGAAATTGACTTTTGTAGTCCTATATAAATAGGGATGTGTATATATGTACACACCCACATGCATCCATATACAAAAGCACCTTTGCAAAATTACTTGGGACACTTGATGGAATTCACTCTTCACAAACCCCTCAGTTACAACATCCCTCCTGCATTAGAGAAACGTTCCTTCCCCTGCACAAAAATGGAAACCTGTACATAATTTAGATATTAACCCCCCCAAAATGCCTGCTCATATCTGAAAAGGGTTACCCAGAAAATAGCAAAATGACGTAAGAGGTCTAGTCTCTGAAGGACAGACTGGTTGAGCTGGATTGTTGCAAGGAGATTCCACCTGGAAAAACGCTTGCCAACTGGGAAAACTTTTTCTTAACTTCATTCATACAATACTCGTCTAGGAGGCCGAGAAAGTGCACACTCCCTCCTTCCCACTCATTATCCACCAGGAGAAAAATGCATCAATAAATAGTTGCTGATGGTGGCCAGTATGGCAGTCCACCATTGTTCTCTGAACACCGAAAAGCTGACGTTCAATGGCACGCACAAATACTCAGGTCCCATGACTCACTGAAGTAATGACAATGTCACATAGTAACTGATTCCTATTGTATGGACAGATCGGGAAATTCTCTCAAATACGATAGCCCCTTTCCTCAAAGGAAATTGCTTTCTCTCTCAACTTCACAGTCAGCCACACACAAAAACCTCATGTTCACAATGCCCTGAAGCTACTTTGCGATCTTAAAAAAATAAAGAAAAGTAACCTTTATTCACAACTCCTGGTTAACTATTATGAAGAACAAGCTTTAAACGTTTCCCGTGATCACTGAAGCCCTACAGTCAGGGGATGAAGTCTTTTTTTTTTTTTGAAGGCAACAGAAAAAGGAGTGACTCTTTTGTTCTGAATTGTTATTGTAAAAGCACCACATGAGAGAAGGGGAACGATGGGAACATGGCAATGAAAAGGACAACAGTGCTGACAAACGAAAACAGGATATTAAGAACAGCATCGGAACTGTGAGTCCTCGCAGAACAAAAGCAGGAGGCTTCTTGGGAGAAATTTGAGCAAAAATACTTTGAAAAGCTGTAAATGCTAATGGATGAATGAGCTCTCCAGGCAGCAAGAAATCTTAAAAGTCTGGGGCAGTAAAATTAGGTTATCATTAAAACACACACACATGCGCACGCGCATGCAAAGTTTCATAAAATTAAAACTGCTTTCAAATCACATTAAATCACTCACTCTTCAACCCATGATCCACTTCTTGACATTACTAGATGTTTTTGACCCATCTAAAATAAGATACTGTTTTTTATTAAATAACTGAGCTAACTTGGTGGACGTTCATAAGGAAACAGAATCTTTTACAGAAAGAAAAAACATCTCTCTCCATTCGGAGCATAGTCTCACACTTTAAATACAACCTTAAAAAAAAAAAAAAAAAGAGCTTTCAAGAACCCCCAGGGAAGCTACCAAATGGGTTCTTTGCTGAGGAACAATCATCACGACTAAGTAGCTCGCATGAATGTAACAGATCAGATCGGTTTGGTCAAGGCATGCTCTTATCACCTTCTACTTTTCTTCTAATGCAAATTCTGCTAAAGCTGCTGGTAGGGCAACACATCTTGTGAGATCATCAGAGTTCGTATGGTTTATTGGACTTACCACATAATGAGAGGTATAATGATCATTACTGCAGCCTCTAAGCTAAAGGGGTCAGAAAAGCAAATAATATATCCTGTCTTGCAATGCCTCCAAAATGGCCGTCTCTTTCCTCTTCTCTGTTCTACTGCTACTCCACTTCTTTCGTCTTTCCCCACCCTCTCCTTCTATTGTAAGAGGAAGGGAAAACTCATAGGCTTTCCTCTTTTAGACAGTGCATTTCATCTGGCTTTCTCTGTGACACGCTGGCAGAAAAGATGGGGTTAAGCCCTGAGCTCAGTTGGCCCAACTACCCTTGGTCTAGTTTTGGGGTGAGACCATCAGCGTGGTGTCGTGCAAAGAAACGCGTACCTTGAAACCAGATAAACCTGAGTTCAAACCCCGGCTCTGCCATTTCCTAACAAAGGCGGATAGAAGCCAGCTACTCGACATATCTTCTACTCACAGATCCTCTTCCTATCTTCTACAGTTTCCTTATCTGTAAAACTCGACAATGAGAGCAATCTCAAGGGTCTTCTGAGGATTGAGGCAGAGTTTTAAAAGTGCTAGCAAAACTGTAGCTCCCACACCCTTCTTCCTCTCTTGTCCTGAATCACCTCTTCCCACTCTTCTTTGAGTACATTAATGATCTGTATTTTTTGTTGGAAACTTGTTCAACCCACTTGTGGAAACAGGGAGGATAGCAATCCATGTATTTGTTCAATAACGTGCATGGAATGTCTTCCGTGCACTAATATGACTAATAAACCAGCATTTCTATTATTGTCAATTATTTTTAAATAACTGTCTTCATATAGGCAATCTCCTGTATTTCCCAGCTATCAACAGGCCACGCTTCATTATCATTGGGTCTCCCACCATGACCTAGAGTCCTTGGTTCTCTGCTCCTCACCGAAGAGCTCCCTGTCCCAGACAAATCCTTTGTCAGAATTTTTGATTTTGCAGGAAATCAGAGACCCTGGCATGGGTGGTACAAGTGAGACTATTAAGAACAGTGCAGGGTTTCAGATTTTTCCTAGTTGCGAGCTAATCAGTTAGCCTACCAGTTTCTTGGATTTTGGCAGAAGACATGAGACCCGTGAGTCAGAGACAAAGGATGTTGTTAGTCAGGGCACAGCAGGCCTGGTGTGTTTCGTGTTCACGTCAGTTCTCCTTGTCCCCCAAGTGCACACTACATTTACAGGGGGGTTGTAGCACAGCTGAGAAACCCAAGCTTAGGAAACCCGAATCTTTTACTATGGACTGCAAGCAAACCTGCCTGACATTTGCCCTATAGAGAGATGTTATCTTTATTATAATGGACAGCAAACAAACCTGCTTTCTACCCTGGAGGGAGATAGTCTATCTCGATCTTCCAAGCTGTTTGCTATTCAAATAAGTATCTTTGAAGAGATGGTCTGCAAGAAAAGCCATCAGCACCTCAGCTCACAAGAGGTACAGAAACAGGAGAGGTCTCTGGAGAATTATTTCCCAACAGACACAGCTCCTGTCCCCTCTTGGAGATCTGACACAAGAAATCAGATCACCACTGGGCTTTCCAGTAAGTTAGGGTAGAGGCAGTTAACTTGACATTGAATGACCCTTGAGCCATCCGTGGAAGACCTGAGGTAAAAGCCCACAAGAAAATGCTCCCTGCTCCTCATCCCCACCATCCTCTAATATCAGGTAATGCACCAGGAAAACTAGCAGAGTAGGCAGGCCCCACCCATAGATTTTGCCCAAGTAAACAGAGCCCTTAATAACTTCCTTATTAGTCCCAAATCAGCCTGTATCTGGTCTTCACTCTTAACCAAAACTTATTTTAAGAGTCTGGAAGAATAAGCTAGTTTTGTTAATTTTAATTCTGTGATATTAGAAATCTTATATGTATATTAAGTTGACTTTAACTCAGCTTTTTTTTTAATTTTAGAACTACTTTTGGAGTAAAACCAGAGAGAAAGTCATTTCTCTGAATATTCATTCATTCAACAGGTCTTTCTGAGGTCTTGCTGTGTGCCAGGCACTGCTGTGGGCACTGGGAATGCACTGGTGAATAGGTAAGCCCTGGGAGGGCTTACATTTCCACGAAGGAAACATAAAATAAACCAGGAAATGGGTGAGAAAACACTATCAACTATCAAAGAACCATACATAAAATTAAAGAAACAAAAAGAAGGCCATGATAGAAGATAGAGGGGTGGGTGAGGTCTACTTTAGCTACAAAGACATTTCTACTCATACCTGTGCAGGCTTTCTTGCTATTTTGGCTTGTTCCCCAGCCCATAACCAAGCAAACAACACCGTAATTTCAGTATAAAACTTTCCGGCCATTTGGGCACCGAGTTTTGATTTAATCCTCAAATTGTTAAATGTTCAGTGACATATTTCCTTAAGGGATGATTTCTTTTTCAAGGATGTTAAAATCCAACATTTACCATTCCTTACGTGAAAAGACAAAGTGATAAATTATTGGAAAACAGCGACCTCTTTATTTTATCTTAGCAATAAAATTTGCGAGAAAAACCACGATCACATGGTGGACCAAAAAAACAGGAACTATGGTACTTAGAATTCCCTGCATGTCTGAGTGTTTGATGGCAGGATGTTAACCCAAAGTTGAAAGTAACCATGGACATGCAGTTAAGGGTACAGGGAAGGGTGTGAAGGAAATTAATAGACATTTTAAGAGTCATTGGTTTTGCTTTTGCCCCTCTAAGAGAAATTTCAGGAAGGAAGGGAAAGAGGTGGGACAACAGCTCGGGGGTTAACGGACAGGTACAGCTAGGGCTTCATGCCTGGAGGATCAAAGAGGAGGGAAACTAGGAGAGTCCGTTGCCTGAGAGCTGTATTGGGGTCTCACTGACAATGACAATAACAAAAGGTATCTCAAAAGAAAGAAATTCACCAGCTAGGTAAAATGGCAACCATGATTTTTAGAGCCCATCTCTTCAAGGGGCTAGAAGGGAGACAAGCACAGCAGGAACCAGCAGGAATCATGAGAGAGTAACGAGTGGCCACGGTAGCTCAGCAGAGGCCAAGGGACAGGCTGGGAAGTGTTGGTGGCGGGTGCTAGGAGGGCATGGAGCAGCAGAGAAAGTGGGGGTTATGACACAAGTAATTCTCGGAGAGTGAGTTAACCCTGGCCCAAAGACTATTGGCCTAAAAACCAAGACTGAAAATGTTTCACTGGAGGCTTGCTAATTCTGCAAAAATAAATAAATAAATAAATAAATAAATAAATAAATAAATAAATAAAAACACTTGTAATCATCTGAAAACAAATCCCACAAAGGCTATGAGGCTTCTAGTGTCTTTTTAAAAATACTCTCACGGCAGGCTAACCTCTGAGGGATTTCTCTTGCATTATCCAAATATTTCCTGTTGTAACTGAGAGAAATTATAAATGTAATTTATAAAACTGGAAATCAAGACATTCCCTTGGAATTAATATCAAAAGGTACGCTCTCTGGGACCTGACGCTAAGATTTTGTTGTTGTCATTTGGCTCCGTTTCTTATTTATTTGGTGTTTGGGATTACTTGAGTGGTAAAGGAAAAAAAGTTTTATTTTCAGCCAGTAAGTGTGCACTTCATCTTGTACATTTTATCCTCCCACTGAGTCAAATTATATAAAAAGCTGGCTTTTGGAATACAAGCAAAGGTGGAATTGAAAAGACTCAGTACTTGAGATACAATCTAGGGCTTAAAAATTCACTTATGAAAAAATACCTAGCTTTAAGAACAGTGAGCTTTCAAGGTGGCTAAGCTACCTCAAAGGGGAGATGTATTTATTTTGATAATGCATATGGATGTGAATTGGAAGAAGCATCACAATTATGGGAGAAAGCATTGCATTTTTTGAAAAAAAAAAAAAAAAAACACTTCTTAATGTCTGCTCTCTCCTCTTTATGGTTAAGACTGCTGGGTCATCCCTTGTTACAGAGCTCCTTTAGCTGGTCCTTATTAAAATCAACTGACACTTGATCCAGGGCACTGTTCCAAACAGTTCTGCCAGTTGTCTGAGTCCATTCTTTCTCTTACAAACTCCTCCAAGTCACTCTCTCTTGTAAACGGATGCAAATATTCCGTTCCCCAACTCCATTCATTCTCTCCCTCAGAGTGGGAAATGCCCTTCTCCCGGGGCGCTGGGCAAAGGGGGCAGGATGATGGCAGGGTGACTTCCCAGAAGGGAGCTTTGTTGTGCCTGAGCCACTGCCAGGCAACCTCCCTGCACATCAACTGCCAAAATATCACGGTCCAAATAGGGGCGTTCTGATCCCCCGTCCCACCCCCGCCTATCAGCATCCAGAAAGCAATTCTTTGCATGGGTGCTTCTTCATCATGATCCTGACTGGCAGCTCCGAGGATTAAACGCAGGTCCTTTATGCACATTAGCCCCCTGGAGTGTTGAACTCCAAAACCTCTATTTTCTGCCCAGTCTACCCTGTACCTCACAAAACCCCAGTTAGCCACTGTGGTACACAGCCTTTCTTCCATTCTGGGTTATCAAAAGAGAACAAAACAAAACACCAGACCCTACGACAATATGATGGACATGGTAATGACAGAGAGTTTGTAGGGTGGTGGGCAGACTCCAGGTTCTTTCATCCCTGAGACTGGGAACCCATTTACTTCTTTATCATTAAAACTTCACATTCTCATCAGCAGAGTTTTGCTTACAATGGCACACATGATCAACTGGCTGAATGAAAACTGTGTGCTCTGTGTGTGTGTGTATCTCCATTAAAAAATGGCCCACAAAACCACTGAATGAAAATCAACACCAGTGCCTTTTTAATCAAGCAAAATTTCCTGCTTAGCGACTGCATTAAAAAAAAAAAAAAGACCATCTGGCCTCTCTGCTACTTGAGGGTTTTGCTCCTAACTTCCTGGTTATCTTTAGCAACACATTATAATTTCACTTATAAATTATTTTTTTACCACGATCCATTTCCTTCTGTGAACTACTTTAAGAAGCAGAGTAGAAAGCATTGTTCTATTTCTAGGAAAATACTTCTCAGTTCTAAATGGCAGGTTTGAAAGGGGAAAAGAGTCCTTGAAAGAGGAAGATGGAAGTCAAATCACAGTGAGAGCATTAACTACTCGTATTTCTTTAAACATAAACACGTCTGCCACCAAGCTCTCTCTCCTTCTCTCTCTTCATATCCTCGTTGAGAGAGAGAGAAAGAAAGTAATAATTTAAACTCAAAAACAGAGAGCCACTTCTGTCCTGCTCATCCAAGGTGTTTTTGTGCTAAGCACGCTACAAAAAATAAGACAGAAGGTGGAATTCATTCCTGCATAGGAACGAAAACTATAATAAAAGTACAATCAAACGTCAATTAATTGAAATTCTCTGAAAATGGGAGAGTTCTGGTTAATTTAATGTTCTGGTTAACTGAACCTCAAATAGAAAACCTTTTTTTTTTTTTTTTTTAATCCTTGTTGAGAACGTTCCTAAAATGCTTGAGCCCCTTTTACTTGCATAACTACAAACCACATAGTGGATTGAATGTAAAGGTTCTTAGGTAATTCCAAATCTTATTGCTTCTTGAGATCATCATTATAAAGATCTTCTTTCTTTTGATCATAAAAAGAGATTTCAGAGATTGAGTTGAAAGTGTACATGTACCCATGACTGTGAATTTTTAGATGAATCCGTGATTTTGCTGTCTTTCTTGCATTTCACAATCTCTTGGGAAAGGGTAGCATAGAAAACTGGGTAACAGAGAGGTCTGATTCTTTTGGCAAAATTCAGGTAAGTTGAAGTTTTGGTATGGTTGCATGCTAAAAGAAACTGACTTTAAAAATCCCTTTTATACCTGTTCGGTTAGTGTCAATAGTGAATAATTTTAATACAGTGCTTCCCATCAATTTTACAGACACAAATTAAAGACCATGTAAATTCCTTTGATGTATCTATTTAAACTCACTAAGAAAGCGCCAGGATTTAGGTTTCATGGTAGAACATGATGGCAGCTCAAAATTGGCTCCAAATGTCCTCCTTCCACAATGGGGCCACAAGTTGGCCCTCGCTCGGGCTCCATGTTCCAAGTTCCCACAGAACTTTATACTGTGCCACCTTGAGCTACCAAACAATAAGACCACATTGAATCAAAGTATTGCCCAACAGTAAGAGCCCTCTAGCCTTACACATCAGGCTTCCTGCCCTTTGGTGAAGACTATTGTAGAAGGAATTCCTGCACTGGGTAGGAGATTGGAAAAATGTCAGCTAAGATCATTTCCCATTCTAAATACCACGCCATGTACGTGCAAAGATAAGACCGGGCTTTTTGCTCCCTAAGTAGAATCTTTCTAAGTAGAACGTCTCTGTCTCTGTCTCTGTCTCTCTCTCTCACACACACACCTCTTCTTTTTTGGGGGGGGAGCAGTGAGGGGCATTACAATGCGCTCATCCTCAAAGCAGCCTAGGCAAAATCTAAAGCCTATTGAAATTGTATTATTTGCCAGGAACTCTGTTAGCTACTGGGCACACAGTAGGATTTTCCTAAAGAGTTCCATAAAGGACTGAATGAAAGTGAAGGGATCAGCCAGAGCTCACTCAGAGACCTATAAAAGATCTCCTTATAGGCAGACTAATGATACCAAATGGGCAGTGTCGGTGTTTCTGGACAATGACTATTGAAAATGATGCAGTTGTCACACAGTAAAAATAGGACTTTATTGTAAGGCATACATATACCTACTTACGTATTAACTTTATCAACAACTAATATTTCTTGGGCACAAATGTGGTGAGCATATATGGAGGATACATGTATTGAGTATATATTTTAGATCTCAGAATCTACAACTCAGTCTAGACCTTGCCCATGATCAGTGGGTTTTTCTTCTTGCTCATTTCGTCCATCTATCTGTACTGTCTGCTCTTTTCTCAGTATCTTCAACAGGTCTTGCCCCAAAGAAAGATAATGACACCCAAAGCATATTTTTCCTAGGGACCCCTCGGGGAACACAACAGACCTAAAACCTTGGAGAGTTCCGCAGAGACGTTCTAAAGTGGGACACTCAAAAGCGTTAAGGGACCCGAGGGTGATTTGCCTCCAACATCTGTCACCGCAGTGATTTCCAGGTGGGTGAATAGGACATCCTTGGTCAAAGGTCTGGACAAGTAGCCCCATCCCATTTGAAGCGCCCCAAACACCCTTCTGGCTCATTTGTAGAAGCAGCATCAGGAAGTAGTGAAGACTGTTACCTGCTAGTTCTGTGAAGCTGCCCTCCCATTAAACACTGAAATAGCTTCCTCAGAAAAGGGCAAACAGGTCTCCTGTGCATGACTCAGTTAACTCATGCCCTGAGCGCTGAGCGACACTGCGCTATCCTGATTCTTCACTGCACAAGACAAAGCATACCTATCAAAGGAATTGCTGACTTAATGGAAATAATGCTTACTTGGGGGGAGGGGGGAGTCGGGGGCCTTGGAGGCAAGACTAAAGTGTGTGTGACTACAGCGTGCATTAATACACCTAACACCCAAATGTCTGACATGTAATGCAACTTACAGAAGGCTTCCTTTGAGTTTCCTTCTTTTTTTGACCATTCCTTCACATATCCGTAGCTGACATTTTATTTTAAGCGCCGACAATTTGTCGGGCACTTTATATAAATTATCTCTAATCCCTCCTCAAACCCGAAAAAGTGGGTCTCGTGTTGTCCATTCTGCGGCTGAGGAACTGAGGCTCAGAGTTCGAGCCTCCGGGCCTGCGCCACGCAGCCGGCACACAGCAGAGTCCAGTTGAGAAGGTGGCTCTTTCTGACTCCTAAAGATCGCTTTCCTCAGCAACATGTTGCTGCTACATCACAAGAAAGTGGACATTTCTGATGACTGTAAAGAAAATTTGGACACTGTAGATTCTGACAAGTGCCTCGACTACTTCTAAACTCTCATTAAAAAACAAACAAATAGGGGCACCTGGGTGGCTCCGTCAGTTAAGCGTCTGACTTCGGCTCAGGTCATGGTGTTGGGGTCGTGGGATCGAGCCCTGCATCCGACTCTGCTCTGGGTGTGGAGCCTGCTTAAGGTTCTCTCTCTCCCTCTTCCTCTGTCCCTCCCGCTGCTCATGCTCCCTTTCTCTCTCTCTCAAATAAATAAATAAAATCTTTAAAAACAAATAAAAAAACCAAACTAACGAACTTAAGCATTGACCATGCGCCTTACCAGGAGCCATTCAGGAATTTCCCAAGCTAAGCACTCCCCAGTCTCCCTTAGAAGGACTGACATCTGGATCATATTGGCAAGTGGGTGCTTTAAACATGAGAGAAAATGAGGAGAAAAACCTAAGACTGGATTGTTTCCACGAGTTCACTCACCAGTATCTCCCCAAGTACTCTGTTGTTTCTTCTTCTTCTTCTTTTTTTAATATAACAAGCTTGTCAGCCATCCTTTTTACTCAGTGAACAATGGCTTGTGACCTCCCAGGTAGCAAGTTCACAGGAGAAACGTATCAGTTATAATTAATGTTTACTAGGATAAATGTAAATATTTAAAAACACACAACAGTTCCAGGCACATGTGATTTCCATTTTATTTTATGAAACACTAAAAATCCACTTGTCCACCCCATTAATTATAAGCTGCTCTCAGCCCTGACCTGTATATAATTCCCTCTGACGTAAATTGGAACAAGGTGCTCAGAATGGAAGCAGCCTACACCCCAACTGGGCTACAAAATGTCAAGTTCCCAAACCTCTCAAAAGTGTAACCTGACATTTTTCTAAGATTAGAGGCAGTTTGTGAATTTCAAAAGAGGGCTTAAAGACTCACCACAGTTAAACCTACAGTAACTCCTGAAATATCCAAAGTAAACAAGACTAAGGGGGCTCTGGGGACACCAAAACCTTGCTAGAAGAGAAGAAACACTCTTTAGTAGGTGGTATTTCTTTGCAGAAAGTAATGTATATGTGCTCGAGGAGAATTAAGAATGCAACAGTAAACTTTCAGGCCTGAAGCCCCCCAGAGATCTAAAGGAATCATGAATGGACCATGCAAAATGTTTCTCCTTTCGCTACACATGAATGATTGAATTTACACTGCCTATTAATCTTAAATGTTGAAGGCCAAAAAAAAAAAAAAAAAAAAGACAGAGAGAGAGGGAGAGAGATGATTGGTTAAGTTTTCTAACAGTATTTTTCTTGCCACAATTATAATATGTGTTCATTTATAACATTCCCCCAAAGCAAAATGTCTGGAGAAGAATCTGACCACTAAGAAGCAGCATTCGGTAGACTGATCTTTCTAGTCATTTTTCTATCATCTTAGCCACAAAAATGGGATCATACTTCAGATTTTGTTCTGCAAGTTGTTATTTTAAATATAATATATTGGGTGATTTTTCATGTTCAAAGACTCCCATGCAAGTACTAACCAGACTCTTGTGATTTCGCAGGATTAATCTTAAGTACCTTTTAGTACAACCGAAATATTCCTGCCAGTTACCAAATCAAACAGAGCATGCGAGCTGAAGATTTAATAAATATTAAAATGTGAGCAATTTCTTTTTTCCCATCAGAGCGTGCATTGTCAATGAGGGCCATATTGCTCCCAACGGTGAGAAAATTAGTTCTTGGTGGCAAAAAAAAAAAAATCTTACTCTTTGTTATGTACAAAGCACAAATATACATAAATACACCATACGGTGGGTGTAGTAAAATTTCACGTGGTGGGGAGGGGGGCAACTAGGAAACAGTGTTTGAAAAGTCCCCTTGAAGGATCAATGATGAAAACAGTCTGTGAAACACAGGGCTACGGCATTGGACTTGCACACAGTAGCCTTTACATCACTGCGATTCAAAGGATGAATTTTTCCGTTTTCAATGTCTCATCCTTGAATGAATTCCAGCCCGTTTTGGAGTTGGGAGAAACCGAGGTTCCAAGAAGCAGATCTACAGCGATTTTTTTTTTTTTTTTTTTTTTTTTTTGGTGATGCACCCGTGGCTGGCATCTGTTCTGCCGCATTCTTACTGGAGACTCACTGGGGGCTGGCTCAGGAGGCACATGTTGGGTGAGAAGATGCTCTGAAGACAGAGGAAGAGACCATCTCTGCAAGGCTCTTGCTCTGTGCTGCCCCCTGGTGCCCTCTGGACGCCTCTTCCCGATGACCTGAAGTTGCTCCAAACTGACGGGCCATCTGCCCTCCAGTGTTTCTTGGCACCAACATGCAGGAGGTGGTCACATAGAGAAAAGAAGGCCCGAAGTCACAGATTTCCTTGCAGGAAGAAGCAAGGGTCAGGAGGAAGGAAAAGCCATGGCGCTGCTCCTTTGCTCTTTAACCCTGGGGGAGAGTGGGCCAGCTGCCCACCACCCAGCTGCTGCCGTCCTAGGCAACACGACCCACAAAGGAGCAAGGAGCCGCTGGAAATCTCCATCACTGTCTGTGGTAGGCAGAATTTCGAAAAGGGTAGCCCGAAGAGATCTGCCCTAATCCGCAGGACCTATGGATGTGAGTGGTCATACCCCCGATCGCGTTGTATGCAGCACGGTTGACTTCGGGGCGGAGAGATGATCCGGACGGGCCTGACCTGAGCACATGGGCCCTTAAAAGAGAAAGCTTTTTCTACCTGATGGCGGTAGAGGAATTTAGAGACGTCATGTGTGTGCAAAAGACTCAGTGTGCTGTTGTACTTTGAGGATGGAGATGGCCACGTGAGAAGGAATGCAGGTGGCCCCCAGGAAGACAGAGTGGACTCAGCTGACAGCTATCAAGGAAATGGGGAGTTCGGTCCCCACACTGCAGGAAAACGAATCTGCCAGCAACAGGTGTGAGCTTGCCAGCAGATTCTTCCCCAGGGTCTCCAGATCGGAGCCGAGCCTGCCCGACACCTTGACCTCAGTTTTGCGAGACCCTGAGCAAAAAAGACTACGAGCCACCCAGACTTGGGACCTACAGAACCACGAGCTAATGAACAGATATGGTTTTAACTTGTAAGTTTGTGGTGATTTGTTACACAGCAATAGTCACGAATACACTGTCTTCCTTTCTCTCCTTGACAATCCTATCAATTACACCAGTGCAGAACATGCTGGCAATGTGGGTCTCCTAGGTCACAGACCCTGCGTCTGTGACAATCAGTTCAAATAAAGCTTCCAATCTTGGGCCTCTCACTCACCCTCTCGACTCTTTGAGACTCTACGATCAATCCTGCCAGTCAAGCCTTAGCTCTTGACCCCTGCTCTGATCAATGGTCCCTCAGGAGGACTTTCATCACCTTCCACTTAATAATCAAGTTCTCAGTGCCTCTGGCCACCTGGTTTACTTGGTGCTTCGCAGCTTCTCCAGCTCAGGCATCCAGCTGATGCATCTCACTCGGACTGTCTTCTACCTGCTCAGAACTCCGGAGGTTGCATCAGCCTCTCACGGTCCCCAGGGCCTTAATTTTGCTATAATGGGCTGATCAAAGGATCACGGAAGGAAATAAATGGAAGTCCGAAAACTCTTCCACGCCTTAATTTCCCTAACTCTTCTGTAGGGCAAATAGAAGCAGTGACTGCGAAGTCATATGCTAAGGTGCAAAGCGAAGGAAGATTAGGCATCAGATGGGGCTGAACTTGAAGCTTTCCCAGTATTTTGTCATCTCCGGTACCTGCTACATATTTTACATCTCTCTAGGCCTCCTTTTCCCCATTTAGAAAAGAGTAGTAGTGATATTTCCCTCACAGAGCAGCAAGTAGGAATAAAACTGGTAAAAAGCCCAGGATCACAGAAACTGCAAACACTTTAAACGTCACCGTGAGAACTCAGGTAACAGTTTGCATAAAATGCTTTCAACTTTTCAGGAGGGAGCTTTGTAAATTATCTCTTTATCTCTTATCACAAGAAAAAAGCCACAGTTAACCTTCCCAAAGGCAGACTTTAGCCTGGACAAATTGAGTATCGTGTGACTCGGAGACAATCATTTCACATGGATGCCGTCCGTATTCATTACTCTGGCCAAGAAGGAAAGAGTTTTAGGATTAGGAAGAAGGTTCGGCAGTTGCCATACCTGTAAGGATATTTCTATTGGTTTTTCTGTAAAGTGGACTAAAGCATAAGTCCCCTGAGGACAGGGCCCACGTGTAATTCACCATGGATAGCCACAGGGTCTGCTGTGGCCTCAGTGGGCCCTGACTTAGCCATGCACCCCAAAATCAGTTCCAGACTGAGGTTTATGCTGAAAACTGTGGGGAGCTCGACATTTGAATTTTTTCCCCTGAATTCTCTTATTTATGATCCGAGTGAATATAGGTTCCATTTTTCTTCAAACGAATAGATCTAAATACTTCCGTTACAGATCTGAAGGGGATGTTTGGGGGTCAGGGGCAGTGGGTCAGACATCTGCCAAATCTCCACGTTCTTCAACTTCTGGCTTCTGCTCAAATCAGAAAATAAGTCCCAAAAGTGTGGTATAAAATGGCCAATGTATTGCCAACTGTTTTCCTCCTTTTGCATTTCTGGCTCATTACCTGGGAAATATTTCCAATGTCCTCCTAGTGGTCGCATCCTGTGCGAGTCATCTAACACCAACCGCTCCCTCCTGGATAGGAATGTTGGGGACATTTACTTCCAGATCTAAGAGACACCCTTGCCGAACAGCTTTTCTTTCTGTAAATTAGTTGTCATGAAAGTAACAATGGATGCACTCATCAGTCAAATTAAAGCTCATCTCTCTGGAAGTGTGTCAAATGCAGATAAAGTATAAAGCAGCATTGTTGATAGTTTTTTAAAAATGTGAACTTAATGAATAACTTTGCTGTTAAAAATACAGCAGCCAGGGGCAATGAAGAATTCCCAGGGCTTTAAATCTACAGCCTTGGCAGACTTCTTAATGGCCTATGTTCAAGATATCCCTAGATTCCCTGACTTAAAAATAAAAATCTCAAAACCACAAAAGGAAGCATTATTATACTCTAAATACTCTTAAGAAAAGATCCCATTAGCTGATTTTTCAGAATTTGCTAAAAAGTGGACTGGTGCAATTTAGTCTCTCAATAGCTTGGCCTTTAAACATAATGCAGCATTATTTATCGCTTTACATTGTACATTGGGGTAAGGAATTTAACATGCTTTACAACAAACTACAGACAGGCCAAGTACCTTTCTAAACCATTAGCCTAGCACCGGGATCAACAAACTCTAGCCCTCCGCCTGTTTTGTGTAGCCCACAAGCTATAAATGGTTTTTACATTTTTAAGTGGTTTGAGGGAAAAAAAATCAAAAGAATAATATTTTGTGATATGTGAAAATTATATGAAATTCAAATGTCAGTGTCCAGTCATTTCTACCTATTGCTTATGGCTGAGTTGAGTCATTTTGACAGAAACTGGGTGGCCTGGAAAGCCTAAAATACTATGTGGTCTTTATGAACAAGTTTGCTGACCCGTGGCCTAGCTGTATGTGGTACGAGAAGGGTTAAACTTCACCCCAAGTGCCGGGGTGGCCACAGATCTTGGAAGTCTCACGACCTAGCTCTGCACACTGCCCCATTACACTTACACACACTTGTTCCCAATTATTGGGTTGAAGAAAGAGGGAAGTAACCAATAGCAGAGCCCACCTCCATTCTCTCTGGTTGTGGGAATATTCGGCTGGTTCCCTTTAGAGAGATGCAACAGGGGTATTTTCATCCGAGATAAAATCTACATAATAATTAGCAAGTGGTTCCTGACCTTTTAACCATGAAGGACCTCTTTTTTTTTTAAGGCTGGGTGCTGTGCTTATCATTTTTAAAATCAGTTTTACTGAAATGTAATTTACATATCAAAAACCCAACCAGTTAAAGTGTACAACTCAGTGGTTTTTAGTGTATTCACAGAGTTGTGCCACCATCACCACTATTTAATTCCAGAACATTTTCATCACCGCCACCCCCCCCCCAAAGAAACCTTGTACCCATTAGCAGTCACTCCCCATTCTCCCTTCCTCCTGACTCCTGGCAAACGCTAATCTACTTTGTTTCTGTGAAATGTGTTTATTCTGGACCTTTCATATAAATAGATCACACAATATGTGGCCCTTTATGACTGTCTTCTCTCACTTAGCACAGTGGTTTTTAAAAACCTCTTCACTTTTAACTTCACAAATTTCCAGGTTTAGAAGTATCTGATGAGGGGCGCCTGGGTGGCTCAGTTGGTTAAGCGTCTGCCTTCGGCTCAGGTCATGATCCCGGAGTCCTGGGATCGAGCCCCGCGTCGGGCTCCCGGCTCAGCTGGGAGTCTGCTTCTCCCTGTGCCCCTCTCCTCTCCCTGCTTATGCTCCCTCTCTCTCCCACATAAATATTAAATCTTTTTTTTTAAAGTATCTGATGAAAATAGTCATTTCAAAGTAATGACTACAATTTCCTTTGAGCTTTTCAAAATGATAAAAAATAGCCCACAGGGCGCCTGGGTGGCTGTCGGTTAAGCGTCTGCCTTCGGCTCAGGTCAGGATCCCAGGGTCCTGGGATCGAGCCCCGCATCGGGCTCCCTGCTCGGCGGGAAGCCTGCTTCTCCCTCTGACCATCTCCCCTCTCATGCGGTTTCTCTCGCTCTCTCAAATAAATAAGTAAATAAAATCTTTAAAAAAAAAAAATAGCCCACGAACCATTCTAACCATCCACAGGGATGCCGGGGAGTCTCGGCAATGCCACTCGGGGCATCACTCTGCCACCAGATGCTCATTCTGTCATTTACACAACAAATATTTATAAAGCGCCTGGTACCTGCCCAGTACTGTGCTAGACAGGCGGCGAGACAGGCCTGACTTCCAGATCTAGTTCTTCATGACCTTACTTTTCCCTAGATACTGGCTGGATCTGTCAACCCCTGAACATCTTATTGCCAACACATTGTATGTGTTTTCCAGCACTTTTGTCTTTTCTGTAAAAATGATGTCATTTCTTAAGATGTTCAAAATAATTTCAGTTGCCTTCAACTCTGCAGATAGCTGAAGAAAGCTCCTGATTCTTCATTCCCTTCTTTTCCTACTTACCCGCCCTCAATTTTCTTGTCTTCCATCGTAGAACTCCTTTCTTTGATTATCACGTCGAGTCCTATAGCACGCACCAAGAAACTACGAATATCCGTGGAGTATCAGACGAGCAAAAGAACGAACTTCAAACCTTGGCCATGAATGACTTTCTTTCTCAGTTCCTAGATGCCCGCCATCCTGTTATTGCTCGCTCACTAGCAAAGACTCAGAATTTCCATTCCAGAAGTGCGCTAGGCGAAGTCTGTATAATCCAAGCAGCGAGAGTTAAAAATAGTGGCTTTCAGGTCACTGGGTATCAGAGGCCGATGGTATCTCTTTCCACCAATCAGGCAAGTCTCTCCTACGGACAGATCATTTAACTGTTGGACATTTGTACTTACTAACACTGCTTGATCCTAAAGGATAGAGTCCAAATCAAACACATCTGGGCATATTTAACCTGGAAAAATGCCCCCAGAAGGCCCTGTTAGCTTTGTCTTTGAAGTGCTGTCAGAGAACAGAGTAACTGCACGTGTTCTGTGCTGTGTAGAGGGGGCCAAACACGGGGAAAAGCAATAGGGAGACAGAGATTTCACGTGAGGACAAACCGTACCTGCGAACGATGTCCCCAGATTGGGAGGGGATTCTCCTGGGAGAATGCTACTGGGCTAGCGTTCCAGGTGTGCTAGTGACATTACACAAATTTAAACGGGACGAGGTACGAAGAAATGAACCGAAGACCTTTAACTCCCAGGGATGAAAGTCTGTGCCAAGGGTGGTGGGTAAGGAGTCCAGCTGGAGGGGAGGTTTAGTTTAAAACCACCATGATGGCTCAACCCCAAAGACTGGGGTGGTGCTTTTGAAAGTGATGAGGATGATGCCTCAGTGGCAATGGAAACAGCATTGTTAAAGCCCGGATGCAGCAATTTAGCAAACAGAAAGGAAAGCATTAGTTAACATTTACAGGTAAATGTTAGAGACTTTTAACCTGTCCAGATATTTAATATTATATCCTTTTGTTTAAAAAAAAAAAAAAAAAAAAAGATGTTTGGGCAAAAGGCCAAAAGTAGCCTTTTGGAACGAAAAAGAGAAACTACATAGTCATACCTATCATTTGAATGGTAAATACTCTGTATATATGGATTCTTTCTTAAAATAGATATAGATTCTTAACATGATCAGTAGACAAGAGCTCCAGGAGAAAATTTGAAATTTAAAAACACAAGGCAGTATGTGTTTTTTACAAGAAAATCATGACCCATAGGGAGGACTCTACCTTGACATTAATTATGAAGAACACAATAATTTATTAAAATCTCGAAGCACCCTGTTGCTTTAGGCTGGAACTAATGAGAAATAGTCTTCACTTCTTGAAATGACATTGCATTTCTTGAAATTACACTGATTCAAAGTAAAAAAATTTCTTAGAAGGGGAAAAAACATGAATTGTCTCTGCTATAAACACTTTTTTAAGACTGACAAATTTTTTCTTATATGGAATACTGCTTTCTTATCATATTACAACTTCAGGGGCTCCAATGAGATTTAGTAGCAGCTAGACTATTTGAAAATCCCTAAAGCTTCAATTATGATGTTCTATTATATGGAGATGACATTTTATCCCAAATAACCAATATGTTACATTTAAGAAATTTCGCTTTCCGTTAATTCAGTAATCCATACGTTTACCAGATTGGTAAGTAAGTTTCGTGCTAGGCATTGAGGAAAATTCAGACCCTCCACTGTACAGGTTTCAAGGACTTATTCAAAGAATTGCTTTTTAAAGAATTAGAATTTAAAGAACTGCAAAAAAATTGAAGTCTTTCTTTCTTTACTGGCATTTTATGGATTTCAGGGAACATTCAGCGGCTGTTAAAACCTGAGCAAATCAATCCCAATTTTTTTTTTTTTTTTGAGAGTCTTTTTTTTTTTTTTTTTTTAAAGATTTTATTTATTTATTTGACAGAGAGAAAGACAGCGAGAGCAGGAACACAAGCAGGGGGAGTGGGAGAGGGAGAAGCAGGCTTCCCGCCGAGCAGGGAGCCCGATGCGGGACTCGATCCCAGGACCCCGGGATCATGACCTGAGCCGAAGGCAGACGCTTAACGACTGAGCCACCCAGGCGCCCCAAATCAATCCCAATTTTTAAGAAGAAACTGTAACCCTAAAAAGTCACCTCATAAGTTCTTTGCATAGGAAGGAATAAGGGAAGGCAAAGATGAGCACAACTAGGGACCAAGGTGACACTATTCAATTTGTCCCCTACATTGTACCTTTAAAACAGAGCTTTGTCAGGCAGTACTGGAAATTAGAGGTATGTTACTTTGAGGTCTAGCACCCCTTTGCTATATAGCTCCAAAAATAAATGAACCTCTTACTCTGCTCATAAGGACTGTGCAAATAACACAAAAGTGTGTGATGGTCCTAGAAGACAGATCTTATTTTTTTTTTTTAAAGATTTTATTTATTTACTTGAGAGAGAGAGAGAGAAAGCATGAGCAGGGCAGAGGGGCAGAGGGAGAGGGAGAAGCAGACTCCCCGACGAGCAGGGAGCCTGACATGGGGCTCCATCCCAGGACCCCGAGATCATGACCTGAGCCGAAGGCAGACACTTCGCCGACTGAGCCACCCAGGCACCCCAAGAAGACAGATCTTAAATAAAGTTATAATGCTCTAACTTCGGAAAGACTTTCTGGAAGAATACTAAATTAAGATAACCAGTATCATCTCCTACATGAAGGGCGATTTTAGCCTGTGAAGAAATGTGTATTCGCATGTTAGAAGCAAAAACTCCTCTTATATAATCCTATAAACAAGGGAAGATCATTCTCTTGGCTCACAGAGATACAATATTTCTTTCTCCAAAGCCTTTTCTCAACATAATCTACAAATCCTTTTGGGCACTTTTAAAACAGACTCAAGCATTTTCAAGTATTTTTGAGTACTATTTGTCATACTGAAACGAATACATTCACAAATGTTATTCTATTATTTGGGGAGTTGATCTGTATCTCAGTCTATTTTTTTTTTCTTGGCAAACTGTCTTATTAAAACTCATACACTCCCAAGAGCCTTTGCGGTATTTAAGCGTCACTTGAGTTTAGTGTGCTGGGATCACAGGCGCATAGAAAAGAACAAAAACACTTCAGGCCACACCTTCATCTAGAAATAGCTATACCTCCAGGCAGTTTATAAATCTCTATTCCTGAGAAAGAAAGGCTTCATTCTACACTGGCTCAGCATTCCCGGGGGATTTGTAGTACAATACCACTCAATGGCATAACTTACAGGCAAGGCCATAATGGCTGTGAATTAATGATAACTATTGTCCAAATTTTTGAGCTCACTGTAACAATTTACATTCTGTTGCTAATAACACGAGGAAAGGGTGACAAATAAAAGTGGAATTTAAATTGTATAACTGGGGCGCCTGGGTGGCTCAGTTGGTTAAGCACCTGCCTTCGGCTCAGGTCATGATCCTGGAGTCCGGGGATCGAGTCCCGCGTCGGGCTCCCTGCTCGGCGGGGAGCCTGCTTCTCCGTCTGACCCTCCCCCCTCTCATGTGCTCTCTCTCATTCTCTCTCTCTCAAATAAATAAATAAAATCTTTAAAAAAATAAAATAAAATAAATTGTATAACTGATACAGTAATATGTCATTTTCACGCGAGGTTATAGTTTATGCTTTTCTCTGGTAACCTGTAATTGGGATGTAAAGATAAAATACATATTTTAACTCTTAAAGCAGTAAGATACTACTTACAGTATTTCAAACAATAATTATTTTCACCCTATTTTAATTCTAAAATAGAAAAATACATTTACATATTAAAATAAATATAAAATATATTATTTTTACCCTGTAAATATAATTTAAGGTAAAAAAATGTATTTTAGATAATAAAGTAACGATTCTTATCATATAATTTAAATTTTAAAAACCGACTGTATTTTCTCTTGCCTGTTTTGGAGTTCTTTAAATGTCTTAAAACCTCTACCATTAGAGAATTCAGTGAAACAAGTTAAATCAGAGGAATGTCCAGGATTGTGACAATTTCTCTATGAAACTCTCTATGCACATATAGATTTACCTCATTTTATAAAGATTTTATTATTTATTCAATTTTATATCTGTTGAAATAGTCATGATACCTAACATTAGGTGATAAACTATCAATACAAAGTAAACTAAAACCACGCTTGCGTGGTTTTGTTTTTAATTATGTGTCCTCAATTCATATAAGCTCTGTAACAGGCTGACATCTTCCTCCACTAACCACTAATTTTCAGCCACAAGGTGCAGAAGTGAATTTAAAGACATCGGTACTTAGCAGAAGTGACCAGTCAGGCAGGCACCCAAACCTGCCTCATGGGAAGGGGATGCTCAACAAGTGCCTGCAACCCAGTGAGCTGACCTGAAGGCTGACATTCTCCTTCTCATCCACCTGGACCAGTAATTCTCAAACGGGGGGGTGGATTTTGCCCCCAGTGGACATTTGGCATGTCTGGAGACATTTTTGGTTGTCAGATCTTGGGTGGGTGCAGGGCTTGCTACTGGAGTCTAGTGGGTGGAGACCAGGGATGCTGCTCAACATCCTACTGAGGCACGGAAGACCCCCACAAAGAACTATCTAACCCCGGATGTCAAGAGTGCCAAGGCTGAGGAACCCTGACCTGGAAGAATCTAGACTGGGTATCGGGGAATATTCAGGATGCAAGTCCACAGAGCCTGGGAAGGTGTGTTGTGTTTATACACCACCTGTGCGTATATTGACGACGGAGCTGGATCACGCCTCTGTTTAACTCCTGCAAATGCAAAGGCAAGGGACTATGTTTGGGGGAAGAGAAAGAACATTTAACCAACTGAGCCACCCAGGCGCCCCGAGAAAGAACATTTAAATAGTCGGCAATTCTTCACCCGGGATTAAATGTATCTATTCCCCAAAGTAAATATACATGAAGTGTGGGTCTGCGGTGTCTCGAGGAAGTATCAATTCTGGGTTTCTCAGAGTATAAATCGAAGGCCAATCTAACGTTGAAAGATCTATTTGACACAACACTGCTCCTTTATTGCTTCTCAGTATTTTAGCCAGGGCTCAGCTAAAGGGCCAGCAATCACGGGGAAATTTGACAATTCAGCCGTGCCCCAAGATAGGCCCATGTGGGTGTGAGAATTTTACCGGGGAGGTACTGAATACAGCCTCATTGGATTATGAATTATTTCTTCACCTTTTAAAAACCAATACGAATGAGATACCACTGCATACCTGCCAGAATGGCCGAAATAAAAACAGGGACACCACCGATGCTGGGGAGGATGCAGAGAGACTGGACCACTGACGCATCGCCGGTGGGAACGTACGGTGGTTCGGCCACCCTGGGAAGCTGTTTGGCGGTGCAGTACAAAATTTAATATGCACTTAGCCCATGACCCAGCAACCACACTTTCCATCACAAAGAAATGGCAATTTATGGTCACACAACATCCCGTACACTGATGTTCACAGCAGATTTATCTGTAATAGCCCCAAACAGGAAGCAACCCAAAAATCCTTCAACAGGTGCACGGTTAAACTGTAGTGCATCCATACCATGGAATACTACTCAGTAATGAAAAAGATCAAACTGGCAAGACATGCAACAACTTGGGCGAACCTCCAGACAATTATGCTGAGTAAAAAACGCCAATCTCAAAAGGTCACATACTGTATGATTACATTTATATAACAGTCTTGAAGTGACGAAATTATAGAGATGGAGAACAGATTACTGGTTGCCAGGAGTTAAGGATAGGGGGACAGGGGTGGGTGAAGGGTACATGGGACCTCCTTATACATTGTTTTGCAACTTCCGAAGGATCTATAATTATTTCAAACTAGAAAATTTTTTTTAAAACCACATTTCTAGGGGTGCCTGGGTGGCTCAGTTGGTTAAGCATCTGCCTTTGGCTCAGGTCACGATCTCAAGGTCCTGGGCTCGAGCCCCACATCAAGCTCCCTGCTTGGCGGGGAGTCTGCTTCTCCCTTTCCCTCTGCCCCTCCCCCTCCCCCTGCTCATGCTCACTCACTCTCTCTCTTTCTCATATAAATAAATAAAACCTTTAAAAACACACACGCACATTTCTACACTAACAGAGCCCTGGGAAACAAGAGCATCCAAATGGCCACATTCACAGTTTAGGGTTGGTCACGGTTAGTTCTTAGCCCTCGGTATGCCAAGCCTATGGACCTCCAAAATACATCCTTCACCAATTCTATCTTTTGTATTTACTGCTCTGCTTAGTCATTTTGTTTTTGCTTGAAGGACATAAACACATAAACACGAGTATAATTGTAATTTCAGTTCTGAGTAGAGTTTTAAACAGAAGGTGTGTAATACTGTAAAATCACGGAACCACTGTAAAGAATAAAACAGATGAAGAAGGAATGCTTTCTTGGATTATGTTATATGACAAAGACTCCTTCCTTAATCAAACTTTAGTCAGGTTCCCTCAGTCCTCCTCTTGACTAGGCCTCGACCTTGCCTCTATCCTTGCTGGGCCCCCACAGCCCAATGTTAGCGAGAATCCTGTTAGGTCAGCTCAGCAAGAATTCCCCCACTCTTGATATCTGGTCACCCTGGCCTGCCTTCAGGAAGAATCCTGTTAAGTTGGTTTAATAAGAATCCCCCTACCCTGATGTCTCCTCTTAATAGGTTTCCATCATGCTATAAATTTCTAGCTGTGGGGGTTGAGTCAGACCTCTCTCCCCTGTTGCTATCATGATAGTCCTGAATAAAGTCTTCCTTATGGTTTCAACAAGGGTCAGAAGAATTTTTCCTTCGCCACATGAAATCCAGTGGTAAGTGATCATGTCCATCAATGAGATTTGGTATTGTTTTAGCATATAAGGAGAACTTGTCCTATAAAGGTATACTTTTCAGCAACAAATTACAGTTTTCTCACACTTTACAGGGATTATTACACCCATATAGGACATCACTCCACTGTGTGTGTGTGTGTGTGTGTGTGTGTATGCATGCCTCTGTATGGGTGGGTGTGTATTCATTCAGAAGCTAACAAGTGGAAATGCCCATAAAACCCAGACTTCCCTGAAATCTTGTTTCCAGAAAAAGGAAAGGTAACCTAACATTTCTTATATGCTTGATATATAACCAGTACTCTAAGCACTTTATATTTCATTTTTCATATGTAGTTCTTCATTTACTCATTCCATAAACCCTATCAGTTGGTGACAGTATTTTCATGCACCAGTTTAGAAAGCTTAAGGAAATCAACCCAAGGTCAAAGAGCTAGCAAGTGGCATATCGGGGTCCTCACCCAAGGGTCTCCGAGATTGTGCTTCCAAATCTACTGCCTGGAGTGATTCTCTTAACTAAATAGTAGTTTTATCACTGTCAAAATAATGTGAAACATCGTTGTACGAGACCTGGTGTTTTCGTGTTTTTGTTTTTTGCTTTTAAAAGAAAGATGCCTTGGTTCAAATGAAATCTTAATCAGAAGCCCAACGTTTTGGAAGAGCAGAAAAACAGAAGAAAACACCTGAGCTTTTCTTGTTGGAACGGCAGGGAACCAGAGGACGGCTCTCACTCCCTCCTCTCTTTCCTCTTGCTGTGTCCGGGCAAAACCGCTCTCCTCCCAGCCCAAGCATCTCTGCGGAAGTCTTAGGGTTCTGAGGAGCGAAGGTGCAAAGACAGGTCACGGGACTACTACCACCGCAGGAGACTGTCCATGGAGCCCTTGCACCTCGCAGTCTATGAGCAGAGGCACCAGCACCAGTGGCCTTTGTTCAGTCTACCTTTTTGTCTAGGGAACCATACTGTGTCTCCCCAGAGAGCAATGGATAGCTGTACTCACTGTCCCTTTTAAGAGATTCAGGTTCGCTCAGCTCAGGATCCACACCCGCAGGGCAAATCTACCTACCACCTACACAGCATCCAGCAGGGGCTGCTCTGGGCTACCCTGCAGGGCTTGGGGCTGGCAAGGAGACCTAGCGTGAACCTGAAGCTCATGCCGCTTGCTGGGCAGTGAGTGATAAAGACCTTTGTCTCTGACCCAGGGGTCTCGTGTCTTCTGCCAACAGCCAAGAAAACAGTGGCAGGCTAACGCGTTAGCCAGCAAGTAGGGCAAAGCCTCACACCCTGCACAAGTCTTGACAACCACCACTCTCTAACTTACTTAACACACACAGAGTATGTACTCTGTATGAGGTGTTATTCTAAGTGAGAGACAAATACTAACTCACTTAATCTTCATAATAACCCTGTAAGAGAGGTAATGTGACTATTATTTCCATTTTACTGGGGAGGTAACCGCAATCATCATGATTAAGTAGCTGGATCATTCCCATAAAATGGTAAGTACTTGCTGTGCCTATTTATAAGCACTGAATGGTTTTCCGTATTAGAAGAAAAACTATACACTGACACTTCAGACCCATGCAACTCTTCCCTTCTGGTTGGAGCCCAGTCTTCATGAAGGCGGATACAGAACCACCCCAAGGGGCAGAAATATTAAAAACCACTCTTATAATTGATGTGCCCCGACATCTGCTATTTCAGAGGAAAAGTGGAAACTACTGCCTTAAAGACTTTTCCAGGGTCTTGAGTATTTAAAGTGGAACCTCTTACTTCCTTGGAAAATGGTCATAATTCCAACAAACTGAGTACTAACAACATGAGCGTCCTCCCAGAATTAGACCTTCAGTAGCAAGCTTTCAACACTTCGGAGGTTATTTGTGTCTTATTTTTTTTTAAAGATTTTATTTATTTATTTGACAGACAGAGACACAGCGAGAGAGGAAACAGAAGCAGGGGGAGGAGAGGGAGAGGGACAAGCAGGCCTCCCGCTGAGCAGGGAGCCTGACCTGGGGCTCAGGACCCTGGGATCATAACCTGAGCCGAAGGCAGACGCTTAACGACTGAGCCACCCAGGCACCCCGGTTATTTGTGTTTTATAAAGCTCAGGCATTTGACATTGCTGGCTAGAGAGCAGAAGACAGAGTGATAAACAGGCCCAGAAATCTGGACTCTGGCATGAGTGTCTGCTGGGAGCCAGCTCTGCCTTCATTCATATAAAATCTTTAGAAATTAGCTACTTTATGACAGGAGTCCCCTTCGGATGATTTCCAACATACTTGGGGACAGTCAACAAGATGTATCCCTCCGGTGAATGGTTATTATAAAGACAGATGGACTAAAAAATGAATATCAAGAACAATCCAAAATGAAGGATGTGAACAGACGCTGCACACGAAATGCTAATGGCTGTCAAATACATGCAAAGACGCTCAACATCATTCAGAAGAGAAATGGAAAGCTACACAGCGATCCCTCTCCTCATGTATCAAGTAGGCAAAGATGTAAAAGTTGGACAATGCACTCTCTTGGCGAAGCTCTAGAGAAGCACTTGCACACACTGGGGAGGCAAGTTTACTTATTTACCAAAATCAGAAACCGCAGAGGCACCCTTGGACCCAGCAATCCCACTTCTGAGGAATCATAATACAGGCACACCTGCCCCCCACAAACTGATGAATGTTCGAGGCTTTTCTATGCACAGCGTTTTAATAGCAAAAGATTGGCTATAACCCACGTGATCAGTATGGAAAGGGCCAAATAAATTATGGTACGTTGTCAAGATGGAAGGCTACGCAGTTGTTCAAGAAAAGGAGGGAAGCTCTGCGCACCGTTATGGAAAGATCTCCAGGGTAAAGCAGGGGATAAAAGGGTGCAAGTAGCGTATGGGAAAGGCCTCGATTTATGTAAGAGGAGGGAAAAATACCCGTGTCTGCCTACGAGAATCAGAAAAAATGCTGGGAGTCTACCATCAATCCCAAGAAATGGGTATCGTGCTCAGAGACATTGTGCTTCCCATCTTCGGGCAGCTTAGGAATGACAATGTTTATATACCCATTAGGGACTTCAGGAATCCTCCAACGAAGTTCTTCTTCAAGATGCCAGGATTTAAAGTAACATAAGGATAAGACAGACACTCTGATATTCTGAGTTGATGGTTTCAAACAACGTCCAAAGCCCGCCCCCCACCCCCACCCGGGAATCACAGGTAGGACTTGGGCCTAGGCCAGTGACTTTCAGACTGTTTCTTTGAATGATCCACAGCTAATCAGCAGTTTACCTGGCTAAAATTCGGTAGGTTTGGTAGTGCTTTGAAGGGGATGCTCCCTTCTTGGGTTTTCTGCATTCAGACAGGATTTGCAGGGGAGCTAACAACAAAGGGATTTAATTAGAAAACAAGAGCTTACTGTCGGTGGCTTTTTGAAGAGGAACCATGAATACATATTCTTGTGGGCTTTTGCCTGATTACATTTGTTAATAAGGAATGCCAAAACATGTGCACCAAAAACCGTTCAAGGTCTTTTGGTAGCAAATTATACTTGTAAATTTGATGTAAGTTGATCACTGGAAGAACTCACACTCTTTGAAGATTTGAATTCATAAATGTATGAAAGAATTAAGTGGTTCTTTCCCCTAGTGATATAAAGTATTAAATGGCAGGGAAAAAAATGTGTTTGAAATCAACGGAGGAAATAATTCATTTTGAAAATTATCCCATAAAAATGTTAAATAGGAAAAATATGCCAGGCCAGTTTCTACTGGATAAAGAAAGTAGAAATATGCAATGGGCAAACTTAATGACGATGGGCTGGGCAATGTCCCATCAAGCGCTTTGTCTTCTGTAATGTTTTTGTTATTCCACTATGGCAGTCTTAGGCACAGTAATCTATTCCATCCCCAAAGGACAAAGAAAGGGAGACTAATTCTGATCAGCAGAAAACTGGCTGGCCTTTGGAGCCTTCAAGAGGGCAGTGGCTCTTGATCAAGGAGAAATGAATGTCTTTGAAGACTGCATCTTAGATTGTTTTGTTAATACATAAAATTCTCTCTTTATCATGCAGAAGACTCATTTCAAAAGGAAACTGCAAGTCAATGAGGATTAGTTTGGCTTCTTGGAGGTCAGAACTAAATCTACAAAACGAATAAAAAGCTGCTGAAATAAACAAGAATGTGAAATTGCTCATCCGCGGGGATGATGTAACTAATACTGACATAATTTCCAAGCAGCAAAGCAAAACTAGGTCAAAGCATGTTGGCCTAACATAATAAGCATTTTTGCTCCCAGAATTTTACCATGTAGGCTGTGTCTGCAGGCATTAATGTCTTCTGTTATCAATGTTCGGGGCTGTCCCAAACAATTTATGTCTTATCACTCTTTGTTAGTTAAACCAAAACAATGTAGTTTACATGTGAACTATTCCATTCTGACAGCTGAAATGTTAGAAAGGGGAAATGTTAAAAATATTCAGGAAGTGTCTCCTCCAGGCTGAGAAGCACTGATCACTAAATATTCATTATTTAATAGTCTCCTATCACGGTTCTTCTACACTCAGAAATGTCTCTCACTCAGTTCTCATGACTCTTACTCCTTCTTTCACTCAGAGCCACATAGAAAGGGCAGCAGCATCCATATCTCTTTAGAAACCCTCTTTAAACCTTGACCAATGAAAAAAACCTCCACTGAGTCCCTCAGTGAGTAGCCAATTTTTCTATTCTGCTTTCCCCAGATGCTGAGTAGAAGGACTCATCCTTGCTTCACCCTTCTATTTGCTCCATTTCATTTTCCTGCACTATTTCCACAAAGCAACCCTGATTAATTCGCAGAAAAAAGGACTCCCCTCACTCCTACAACTTTCTTCTGTGTAAACATAATCCTCTAAAGGTTTTACTCTCTGACATGTTCCCACTTATCTAAAATCAGAGCAAAGAATATGTAGACAAAAGTAGCACAAAATCCAAAGATAAGGCTATGTGACCATTTGAATTTTTCAGACGGTATTTGCTCCTAAAGGGGTACAGTCCTTCCTGATTCTTGACTCGCCAGAGACCATCGACCCACTGGAACTGTCTTGGCATTTATTAGCACATTAAATTAGACCGTGATCCCCAAACACCCAAATTATATCTTATCAGAAGGCATGTGGTGTATGTAGTCAAAAGGCAGTAAGATGGGGAGTCGAGAAGACTCAGGTTCTAGAAGTAAACTTGCTCATACCTTTGCTCCCTGATGGAGGGTAAAGCATCCCTCCGAGTGAAAATTTCAACCCACACATGCTACGCTTTTAACCAGTGCTCTCTGTGTCTCCTAAATAAATAGATTTCTAGTATTTGGGGATGCTTTCCATTTCTCTGTTTCTTTATCTGGCCATTCATCTAGGTATTGGCAACTGAGCAGGGCATTCAACGAACGGCGCTTGTCCACAAACAGCTCCTTTCCTCTGAATTTTTGGGGAAGGCCACTTCAAAATACATACAACTAAAGCCACACTCGGCCACTTGACATATGACAGACAACAGAGTCTACTGCGTGGGCCCTTTGAAAATGTATTCGTCCCGTTGTCTCCATAAACCAGTAAATGTCTCAGAAATTTCTATTTCATCATTTTAACCATAACTCTCAGTCTGTCACACCCAGAAGCAGTGAAAATCCTTTGTCCAGCATATGTCTTGAATTTCGTAGAGAAAATGTGGCTCCCATATGCGCAGAATAGAGCAGAAGACTTCGGTCTTCTCTCAGAAACATTCTCCCAGTTCCTGAGAGACCTTGGGCATGCCCCTCACCTGGCAAAATAAACCAACTGCACATGGGCCAAAGGCCTAACACGCCAGGTTGGGCTCAATGAGAGCAAGAAGGAGATTCCATCGTTGCTTTTAGGCTTTGAGCTATGGGAGGACACATCCCATTTCGTAAGCAGTTCTGCAGCCCCATCAGGGAGGGGATAAGCTACACTGCCTGCCACGTTCCCGGCTCTGTCTACACCCAGAACACAACCACACGGGCTACATGGTCAAGTAACAGCGAACTCCTCTGGTTTTTCTCTAATGTCAATCCATTCAGTCCTTGCTATTCCCCAACCTTTCTAACACCCTTTCTTCCTCTTGAAAATGCTTCCTGGATCCCTGCTCGGCGGGATGCCTGCTTCTCCCTCTTCCTCTCCCCCTGCTTGTGTTCCCTCTCTCGCTGTGTCTCTCTCTGTCAAGTAAGTAAATAAAATCTTTTAAAGAAATAAAAAAAATTTTTTAAAAAGAAAATGCTTCCTGGAAAATGCTCTTTCCTGCTAAAATTCATCTAGCGTGCGTCCATAAAATATGTAATGATTCTTCTTGTGTGCCAGGCACTGTGCCTGGGCCCGGGGATTTAAAGGTAATTAAGATGTAACTCTTGCTCTTGAATAACTCAGTCCCAAGATAGGCAGACAAATGATTAACTGGAAATATACGTACCATTTCCAATACGCGTGTGGATAAGAGGAAGCGCCAGCTTTTTTCTTTCCATTTATTCTAATCCAATAGACAGCGCTGAGCTTATGAAGAGCATCCTTACAAACAACCCAAACCCACAAGTACCATCACTCCCCCCAATTGGCCCCTTGTGCTTTCCTGGCTGTCACTCACAAAGACTCGGTGAGTCCCCAAGTTGAGGCAGGATGCCAAGAAAAGAACAAGTGAAGAGGTCGGACCCACGGGTGGACATACCAGCCAGTCCCATCTGCCAAAGGCATGACCCTGCCCACAAATGTCCCGGAAAGGGCAATCCCGATTTTTGCAGATCCAGGCTCTACCGCCTGCTTTTTCTCCAAGGTAGGATTCATCCTGAGGTTTGAAGGGCTAAGCGTCATGAGCTTCAGCTCATACATATTGCTTCTCCCCCAACACCTGCCAGAGACCATTGTCTAGAGGAAGTAGGAGTGTGGTTTGGAGGTGGGGCAGGGCAGGAGGGGAAACTGGGCAATTACAGAAACTCAACTCACTGTATATTTGGATAGGGAGTCCCAGTGAGACCCAGAAGGTATCAGAAGGATGGAGAAAGAAAGGTGCGAACTAGTGTAAACTTTTCCTACTTCAGATATTGCCAAGACTGGCCTATTACCCAAAGTATGGTAACTCTTTCTCCTTCTGTGGTCCCATCCTGTGTAACATGGAGGCATGTCCTCAAAACTCAGAACTGAATCTGACATTAATCAGACTGGTTATTTTTTAAGACAGTGAGTTCTGGAAATGGAATCATTTCTCATTGGAAAACCTCCTGGGTTTCAAACAACAAACTCTTAGAGCATAAAGCCTTCCTGGATTGGGGACTGCTTTGGAGTCAATTTTCTCTATTGATAAAAATTGGTTAGGGTCCCCTGGGTGGCTCGGTCAGTTAAGCGTCTGCCCTCGGCTCAGGTCATGATCCCAGGGGCCTGGGACCGAGCCCCGTATCGGGCTCCCTGCTCAGCGGGGAGTCTGCTTCTCCCTCTCCCTCTGCCTTTCCCTCTGCTTGTGCTCTCTCTCTCTCTGTCAAATAAATAAATAAAATCTTAAAAAAAAAAAGAAAGATTAAAAAAATAAAAATTGGTTATATTACTACTTAATAATTATGATAAATGTATTTTAACTAGGAACTCATAACTTTCTACAAATGGATATGTAGCTAAAAATTCACTAAACTTCACAAATACAAATCATTTGTTAAGTCTCCTAAGGTCAAGAAAGCTTTGGCTACCAATTTATCAAGTAGATTCTTATCCATACAAATGTAGTTATTAATAAGCAGGCATTCTGCCCATGAATAACTTACATTGTGCTTCAGGCACAATAAACTATATATCAGATCAAAAGTCTTTTGAGGGCAGGGATCATATTAAAATCATGTCTGTAGCCCAAAAAGGCATATAATAACCATTTAAAAAACCTTAAATGAACGGACTACTGGATATATTCCTTCTGTAAGTACTCAGCAAATGTCCTTGAATAATGTAAGGAATGAAGGACAGCCTCTCTATTGTACTCATCATAAACAGTTGACTGTATATAAAACCTTCAAATCCATTTGCATTACAAATGATCAGTACATCTCTTTTTTGTTTGCCTTTTTAAGCCAAAACTTCTTTTATAGCACAAAGCAGGTAAGTTCTTAGTTTTGTTTGTTTGCTTTGTTTTGTTTTATTCTAGGAAAGTCCTCTCTCAACATTTTTTTTTCAGTGCCTCAATTTTCTGACCTTTCTGGAGGCCATTAACCATCCTAATCTGTGTGGTATTTTCCTCCAGGAGGGGAAAAAAGGTCTTGTGGATCCAGAAGGGTCCCTAATATTTTGTCCTTTCATTTAAAGAAATTTCTAGAGCATGCCAGCTTATAAAACTAGGTAAGCAACCTTCTAGAACAAAACCCCCGAGATGAGTTTCATGTGAAATAAAAGGAGTTGATAATGAGCCAGAAAGAATCATGTTGATAAAACTGTCCCATTTCTAAATGGGGTATTAGATTCCTGTTTGACCTGGCTTTGTAGCCCTTTCTTTAATCACAGCGTATCTGATATTCTCTTCCTTGAATGAACTCATTTTCATCGTGGCTTTGGTCACAAGATTAAAGAATCGCTAACTAATTGTTCCAAGTAAGCAGAGCAATTCTCCCGGCCTCCGATCCGGCTCCCAGCAGCGGCGGCCGCTGCCCAGCCTTCCATCATAGACACTTCAAGCCTGACCTCTGCAGGTGGCTAGCTGAAATGCACAGCGCCCAATCAGATTGGGGTCTTTCTTTTTAAAATCCCACCAAGTTCTGAAAATGCAAACATTCACACTAAGTGTAACAGGGAGATTGATCATGTGTTGGCTTTCCCTTTCGTTTCATAAGTTGCTTTTTGGAAGTAGCCACCGTTTGACTGAAAAGCATTTAAATTTCATCTGCAAAATACACTGGTCATGGCTAACCATGGATTCTCTTTGCCTTATCGAGAAAAATCCAAATGATTCGGATGAACTGGGATCCTCAGATCATGCAGGTTAAAAATGTCCTTATCGGCCCCACCTTTTTCTAATCAAATTACTCTTTGTCCAGTGACCAAATCCCTCCCCTACTCCACGAAACACTGTGCAGTCCAGGTTGCCATAGCTACCTTGGATGTCTATTTACCACACAAGGGATCAAAGCCAGGAGACATCCACATACACACTTAGCCTTAAAACTTGCTGGAATGTCTGCGGATAACATGCACCTACCAGTTAAAGGATTTGCCCACAGCCTATGCGGTCCCCAGCCAAGCAAACTAAGAACGCACGTCATAACGAATGGCAAGGAAAAGCCAACTTGAATATTTCAAAATGACCAATAAGAATCTTGAATCTGACAGCAAGTCTTGTGATTCTAACATTCCCTGCAAAGGAGAGATAGCAGGGAAGACACGAACATCTGAAGACGCTGGACCTCCACACCGACCTCCAAACCATGTGCAAAAACTTGAAACAGCTGTTGAAAGGGAACATTTCTCAGATACCTATTTTAAATTCCGGCTGGGTACAGTATCTTTCTATCTCAATGTTGGGACAAATGAGAACAGAAATGCCTTTTCAACTTTTACAGGCTTGACTTTCAAATGGAGGAAACCGTAAAACATACTTGGGATACTAACGTGTTGGTTACAGAATCGTAAGAAAAAGGGATGCTGTAGGGGAGTCCTGTTTTAAGCCCTATCACTTCAAATTCCAAGCCTCGGGCGCACAGGTAGCCTGCCTTTCGGAGTGGGTAGGAATCCTCCTCAGAATTGCACCTAAGCTGCTGCCTATCTTTATACTTGGCCCGTTCTCTGCCTTCACCTCACCATTTGCTCAGTGAGGATCAAACTGCCACCTCGCTCTCTCCTGGGGATGTGACAGAAAATAAACAGCTCATGGTTCCTAAAGGACTTTCTAATCCTCAAAGGAAAGATTAATACAGAGACATTCATTATTAAACCAGATGTCCTTGGGCATTTTAATTCCAATCCGAAGAATGCAAAACAGGCCAGTCACAGCTTCCTTGTAATAGCACCACGCTAGCCTTGCAGGAATTGAGCAGCTGCTTAAAGCTCTGGCTAACTACCTCCTTTTCCCCCTTCACACACTAAGGCAAAAGGCGATGATCTGTCTTAGTCTATCGCAGATAAGAGTGTGCGCCTTCTTCCCTTGGAGTGTTTTGGGAAGTCATCAGGATATTAAGAACGCAAAATAGGTCTGGTAGGCAGTTTTGTCTGGAGAAGCTGCTCTTCTTTCTTTCTAGCTTGAGACAGAATTATTTGTTCTTCTGCACAGGGACAATGAGCGGTGCGCTATTTGGGGAGGATATGTGCAGTTGCAAGAATGCCACAGGCAAACCTGTTGTTCTTGGCTGGGCCTCCCCAACAGGTGGCCATGCCTTTCCTTTCGCCTGGGAACAGAGCAAATTCCTTCTCAAGGAAGTTTCAGGAAAGTTTCCCATTTATGATCAGAGGGCGGAGAAAGACTGGCACACGCTTTGAAATTACTGCCTGATAAAGGCAAATCAGGTTTACACTTTTCTTTTGTCCTCACTCAGCGTGACCTTAGGAACCCTCAAATAATATTAACCTTCCATGCGTTTCTTCTTTTTTTTCCTGCCACCCTGGCAGAGAGCAAAACCCCTCCGAATCTCCTCTCCAGGCAGGCAGCTTTCTCATTCTGCTGGCGGCTCCTGGCTACCTGATACACCTAGTACGTGGCAGGGGTCTCTTGGCTGCCACACCATTGTTCCGCATTGTGCAGCCCTGGGGACGGATCACTCCTCGGAGAGGAGATTGGATTTCTTTGCCGAGCTGATGACACACGGACCTATTTGGTAGTTAACACTGCGAATCCGGCCGGGGCTGCCGGGCTGGGGTGGCAGATCGGCTGGTGGGTGCGATTCACCCAGCCTGGACGCGGCAGTTTGCCCCAAGAGAAACTCAAATAAAGTTAGGCTTACTCCACACCAGTAACTCCACCACCTCATCCCCTCCACAGCTGCTGTGGAACAAGGTGTGAGATGCTTGAAACGCTGGACTGCCCCCTATTCTTTGGATGAGCAATGGCTCTCCCCCCCTTCCGCCTACCCACAGCCCCCCACCCCCTCGGAACAGGCCAAAAAATTACGAGACACACAGAGTCAGAGGGTTAAAAAGTCGTTCAGTCACTGAATGACAAAGGAGTTATTACATGGGTACCCTTAAAACTTCAATACCGGGCTGAATTCCAATTCACTCGAATGCCACGACGCGCCAGGCATGAGGGAAATCATGCCAAGACGGACAGCATGCCTCTGGCATCAGGCTCCGGGAGTGCCACCATCCCACAGGGATTGTGTGGCAACAGGGATTCTGAAAACTGAGCTCAGACACCACCAAGGAGAGGACAGGTGGCCCTGCACAGGATCAAATGACTTCTTTGTTCCAGCTAAGGACCTTTGTCAAAATTGTTTTGCGCTCCTCTTTTTCCTTGTAGATCCTTTCCATTTGGGCCTCTTGCTCCTTCTCGCCCACCCATCCGACTGCTCGGCATAAAAAGAATGGGGTCGCTCCCATTCTTTTTATGTTCAGGTTTGCAGAACTGAAAAAAACTCCGCCTCGGCCCCAGTGTCCAGCAAGGCAAGGGCAATTCATTGAAAACACACACCGCACTTGCTTGTCTAAATGGGCTTTTCCGCACTCACAGCAACTTGCCAACCACGCTTGCTTAGGGAGCAATCAGCAGAGGGTCCTGGCGCCCGTCTGTTGGGGGGGCAGGGGGGGCTCTGCACCACCTCCCGAGGCGGCAGGAAACGGACAGAAAGTTCTAAACCCCTCGCCCTGGCCCCAAAAGGGAAAGTTTGCTTCCTATGCAAATCACCTCCCTCAAAGAGCTCGGGGTGGTGGGTGCTGAACCCATTTAGAAAAAAAAAAGTGAAGAGCTTTTTTGGTGGTGGTACAGATGCTAACTTTTCCCACCCAGATTCACTGAGAGCTGGCAAAAGCAATTAACACTCCTCTGGTAATTCTCTGCCCTTGCCAGCCTCCCAGCATGTTTTTCCAATCTTGTCTTCCCTTTCTGTGAGTAGTGATCTTGATATTCATATATTGACATAAGAGTCTTCCCTAAGTTTGAATAAGTTGTATATCGCACCCTTTTTCTGGCTTCATACACCCACTTTTTTTCTTTTCCTTTCTTACTAGCAAAGCTATAAAGCTCTCTGCCTGGGCTGATAAGGAATTTTATCATTCTGCCCCGAAGCCACGGAAGAAGCTGCCCGCTTAGAATTCCTTTCAAAGACTCATTTTAAGTCATCCCGAGCCTTTCTCAGCTCACTGCTTCAGGGTTGTCTTCTCACGTCCAGAAGCAACACAGTTTCAAAACCGCTAGAACAGAAAAATAAATCTGCATTTTTCTGGAAGGGCTGTCTGTGCTCACTTCAGGCTGGTTCCGCCTTCTCAGCCATGAACACAGTTAAGTGCTCAGGATGAGAAGCCGAAATGAGATCAGACGCCCCGTGTAATTCTTTTTCAGGATATTCAGTTATCTTTAGTCTAATCCAAAGCATAGGATAGAGGCTAAAAGCCTGAGATGAATCCTGCACAATACATTGCAGCGACTGCAAACTGGAATTGATTTACATATTCTACAAACCGCTTTTAAGCCCTTTACAATGACTGGCTGACATCACCAATCACAATTAGAGGCAAAGTGGGGAAGGGGGTAGAGGGGTGGGGGGGCCCTCAGAAAATCGGCTTCTTCGGTTCCCTTAGGAAAATGCAGCCCCGTCTTTACGCCAAACGGACGGAGTTGCACGGCATCTGCCAATCCGGCAAGCTCTCCGGAGTACCATCGCAGGGGTCCCAGGCTGCACCCTCCCTCTCCACACGCCTGTGCAGCCCCGGGTGCTTACCTGCCTCATGTTTAGAATTCCATGACCCATCCGGCAGGGAGCGAGCTGCCTCGAAGCCCACGCCGCGCTCTTCGGAGGGGAAACACCAAACCCAACAAGAAGCCCGCGAGACAAAAGCAACGCAGTGAGATCCACAGGCAGCAAAAAGCACGTTTTCTTCCTTTTCCTTTGATCTGTTGCTACACGCACTCTGCCCAAGACAATGTCAAGTTTCTCCAGCTTTTCTTCCCAGCCTATGAAAAGTCGGGCTCCGGGAAGCGAGAACCGCCTGGCTCTTATTTCAAATCGGGTCTCGGAGACGTCGTAGGTGGCTGCCTCGGGCCCCGGAGGAGCCCCGCCAATCAGGAGGAAGGGGTGGGTCCTGGGAGCCAGAAAGCCTGCCTCCGCCAGGATTAGGGAGCTTTCAGGATTTAAATGGCTGGAAGCAGCTGGAAACACTGCTCCCAAAGTAAAGGATGAGTTCTAGTCTTACCTCGCTGCTCGGGTCTGCTCAAAGCCTAACTAACTAGCGTCGGGCCTTAAGGCCTTTGCCTTTTAGGAGCGCCCTAAAAGCACGAAAGCATTTGGAAGGGGCACGACTATTTCAGCCAGGAAAGGGCAACATTCAGGACCCGACCATCTTTTTGGAAAAGGGTGTCTAGCCCCGAAGTCCTACTTCGGCAAAGCCACTGGGGAGGAAACCAAATTGTTATGCAGAACACCTCGGGAGGAGGGTGGCACCCACCTCATTTCCATATAGATGAACTGTATATCCAGGCTCAAAACAAAACAAAACAAATCTAAATGGGAACTTGCACACAAATCTATTGAAACACAACAGATGACCAAGAATCTTTATCTGTTGAGGGCCCAAGGCATAATTTCAGATAATACTGTTATTAGAAAAAGAAACACGGATGTTTCGTCAAGCAGACCATTTCTAAGGTAAGCCTATCTACCTTTCACCACGGCTCACCTTACCAACAGAGCGGATCCGGTGAACTTATGAGCAGGGACTAGCTGGCCATCATCTCAGTAGGATGGGAGGAAAGCTAGCTGGCTTCTTATAAACTTAAACCCAAACTTAAAAAGAATTCCCCCCCAAAAAAAAGAATTCCCAAAGTGGGTTTTCTTGACTCCACATAAACAGCGACTTTATTTGACTCTTAGCCAGTGTGATTTCAATGCAAATCTACCTTTGGATTTCAAAAAAAGGGCAAGGCGAGCCAAGACAACTTTGTGTACCACCTGTGCTATATTTTGTTTCCCAAAGAAGTGGCCAAAATTGGGCGCCTGGGTGGCTCAGTCGGTTAAGCGACTGCCTTCGGCTCAGGTCATGATCCTGGAGTCCCGGGATCGAGTCCCGCATCGGGCTCCCTGCTCGGCGGGGAGCCTGCTTCTCCCTCTGACCCTCCTCCCTCTCCTGCTCTCTGTCTCTCATTCTCTCTCTCTCAAATAAATAAATAAAATCTTAAAAAAAAAAAAAGAAGAAGTGGCCAAAATTTTGTGAGGCTAATTCAGTGAATATTTTTAAATTCTTGTATGAGAGACAAAAATAACAAGTTAGCAGATAATGAATGGGCAGTTTCAAGAGTGTCATCTACATGGGCTTAGTAGTTACGAACTCTGTCCCGTTCTCTGAAAACTCAGCAGCCCAATATCTGGACCCAGAGGTCCACAACCCCCCACCAACCCCCCACCTTAGTAGGCGAAGGGCCCACCTGGTGACTCAAGCTGACTTGTACTTATTTCGGAGCCCTTCATTATGACCTAGACCAACCTCAGCACTATTGCCCTTTGGGGTCGGATCATTCTCCGCGGAGGGTGCTGTGCTGTACGTTGTGGGATGTTGAGCAGCACCCCGGTCTCGGCCCACTAGATGCCCGTGGCTTTCTCACAGCCATGACAATCAATAATAGCCAATTACCAAATGTCCTCTGGGGGGTGGGGGGGTAAAATCATGCCAGACTGAGACCCATGGATGTACCAGCTCTGAAATATTGGTTCTCAATATTGCACACTCAATACAGTGTGCAAGAAAACTTCTGGGGAGACTGTTAAAAATGCAAATCCCAAAACCCTTGCTCTTGTTCCAAGAGAATCTGATTTGTTGGTTTGAGGAGGAGCCTGGGAATCCGCATTTTTGCCCCCCCCCGGCCCGGCCCTCAAAGGACTCTGATTCACTTTGAGATATACTGCACCTGTTCCTGCCCTAGGTATGCCCTCAGCCCCAGGACATAGGGAGCTACCCAGAGCTGCTGCCGTTCAGTATCACTTGAGTTAAATCCCAAGGTGCATCTCATTTCTCACCTTCAACAGAAGCTTCTCACAACCGCGTTTGCCTTCTGCGGTCATCATCTCAAAGGTAAACGTGAGCTGGGATTTCCTCTCGCCATCACTGTGCCCTTTCCAAGTTTCAGCCATCCTTCTTCTCCTTTAGCCCACTCCCCTACCATCCTACAAGGTCACATGTCACATGTTCTTCTGTGCGTTCCCCAACACCCAAGACAAATTGATCCCTTCCCTCTAAGCTCATAAAGCAGTTCATAGACACCTGGTGGTGTGCTGGTAAATGTTTAACAACCAGCTCTCAGAAAAAAAAAAAAAAAAAAGCCAAGATTTGTAGTAGCCTTTGCCAGTTTCCATGCTGCAAATACTGCCTCCTTTCCCACCCTGTGTTCAGGGCACTGAACACAGAGTTGGAAAGAGTGGTGCCGAATCAGGAGATGGTAAGCACCAGCTTGAGCCAACCATGATACACCTCTCCTGTCACTTCCATGGGATACTGTCATCCTCCGCTCTCGAGTCCCTCTCTCCTATTAGACCATGACACTCTCAAGGGCAAGAATGGTGGCCCATTCATCCTTGCAAGCCAGCCACTTGCACTGTACCTGCTGCGGAGCAGGTGGTCAACCAACGTGTGTGGGGAGCAAACGCAAGGCAATGGGCCACTTCCCCGAGACATGGACACCCATCTGACTGCTGCCACTGCCGCAGTGAGGAAGGGAAAAGACTCTCATAGAAACTTAAGCTCTGGGGCGCCCGGGTGGCTCAGTCGGTTAAGCGTCTGCCTTCGGCTCAGGTCATGATCCCAGCGTCCTGGGATCGAGCCCCGCATCGGGCGCCCTGCTCAGCGGGAAGCCTGCTTCTCCCTCTCCCACTCCCTCTGCTTGTGTTCCCTCTCTCGCTGTGTCTGTCAAATAAATAAAATCTTTAAAAAAAAAAAAAGAAACTTAAGCTCTGACAGTTACCGTTTTACCATAATGTCCTATCTATTCTGTACTGACGAAAACAATAAGCACAATGCCATCTTCCATCCTAACACGCCCACAGCTGAGCGCCATAAACAGACCAGGGTGAAACACTAGAGGCCAGCCTTCTAAAACAGAACCTCGACTTCATGGACATATTTGTGAGACACCATAGTTTTTACGTTCTTATATGAAGGCATCCCACACTTTTGCATCCACATACTTGCACATTCTATCAGCTATAGGTTCCAAAGAGCTCCAGGAGGAGTATATACAATAACCCCTGGGAAGTCTATGGAAGGGCATTTCCTCTGGTAAGAGAGACAGTAATTGGTGATGGGCATCTCTACCACCTTCTCGTTATGCACTAAGCCAGGAATGCTATGGTGGTATCATTAACAAATACCACTTACGAGTGCCTACTGTGAGCCAAGCATATTGCCAGGTTCTTCACAAACGTGCGCCATTTACTCTGCACCAAAATACCAAAAAGTAGACATCACCATTGTCGGGCTATGATGAACAGACGAGATCAGTGAGGCAAGGTAAATAACCCAAGATCTTCTTGTTATAAATGGCTATACCAGGAATCAAGTGTTTGGGATCAGAATAACTCTGCTTTCTGTTGTAAAATGTGCTGTCTCCAGAAGTGTCCAGGAAACGCCTAAAGAAAGAGGATGGTGTAAAAAATGAAGTCTTTTTCATTTATAAGTAAACAAATATAATTTTTAACACTTCGAATGAAATAAATGGCCCCTTGGGGGTTGTCCACTAAGTGAGCATTAGATCCACTTATGGGGAACAGTGTAAGCAAGTAAAGTGAAACAAGTAAAGACACTTGCTTCCCCAAAGGAGAAGATGTCCTCTTCCGCAGCGTGTGATTAACAGTGTGTGCAAGGCCCCTGGGTGGCTCAGTCGGTTAGGCGTCTGCCTTCGGCTCAGGTCAGGATCGCAGGGTCCTGGGATCGAGTCCCGCATCAGGCTCCCTGCTTGGCGAGGAGTCTGCTTCTCCCTCTGCCTCTGCCTCCCCCGCCCCGCTCATGCTCGCTCGCTCTCTCTCTCTCTCACTTGCTCTTAAATAAATAAATAAAATCTTTAAAAAAAAAAAACAACCATGTGTGCAAATGGCAGCTGAAGGCATGTTGTAGTGTAAGGTAGCTAGGCAACAGTCCTGTGTGGTTATGTGCAGGTTTGGTTATAAACAGACCTGCACAGTGTCACATAGGTGCCTGGGCAGGTGGCCCTGGGCAGGTGGCCCTGGGCAGGCCCTCCTGGATATGGCTAGGCATGAGCATGGCACCTGACAGGAGAGCTAGCAGGACCTGCACCGCCTCATTCTGTGTTCTATTAGGGTCAAAGCATATGGGATTAGCATTTGTGTAAGTAAATCGTGGTTGACTATCAGTAACTTTGTATAGTTTATTGAAATATGTGTCAGGACACATCATTGAAAGTCAGTGAAAACCAAGCTGAAATTGCCTAGTCAGCCACCTGGGAAGTGTGCTTGGTGCAAGTGCAGTCTTTGGCGTCTGTGAAAGGAGTGTATTTCCTCTCCTGCAGAGGTTCCAGAAACCTGGTGGCTTTATACTTCTGGCGGCAGAGCAAAATCTGAGGAATACTGTATTTGAGGTAATGAGTGAAGGTAGTTTAAGTCGACAACGACAGAAGGCCCTGCTTAGAAAAAAAAAAAAGAAAGAAAGAAAACCCCACCTATAATCTCACCTATAATTCTTACAGGAGGTCATAAAAAAGCAACAAGTTTCTACTCATTGGGCGTAGGTGCTCATTAAGCCAGTTTCTTTGAGTTGGTTGATGGAGGTAATGTGGCATACCAGGAGCACGGGTCATAGATGCAATTTGGAGTCCATTTTTGGTGTCGATGTGGCCGGTAAACTCGCTGATGGACTTCAAGTAAACCAACTGACATCTTTAAGCCCAAACTTTTCAGGGGACAGTTGGGCAAATTATGGACTGAATGTTTGTGTTCCCCAAAAATGCAAATGTTGAAATCCTAACCCCTAATGTGATGGTATTAGGAGGTGGGGTGCTATCTTTGGATGGTGATTAGGTCATGAAGGTGGAGCCTCATGAATGAGACTAGGTCCTTGTAAAAGAGATCCCACTGAGCTATCTCGGCCCTTCGCCTCAGGAGGACACAGCAAGAAGACAGCTGTCTGAAGCAGGAAGTGGGCTCTTACTTCCCACCCAAAGTGCCTGCACCTTGATCTGGGACTTCCATGCTCCAGAATGTGAGAAATAAATGTCTGTTGTTTATGAGTCCCCTAGTCTGTGGTGCTTTGTGGCAGCAACCTGATGGACCGCGACAGATGAAATCATGAGTGGGCAAGTTTTTTTGTAACTATTGCTTGTCTGAGTGTTTTGGATGACAGACTCTGGAAAGAAGGAAAGAAATCTGTGAATACAAAAATGGAAAAAACAGACACACCGTGAGAAATGGTTTTGGAGAACGTACCCTAAGGGCGGACTTGCAGACAGGACGGAGCTGACTAACCGGTCACCAGTCAGGGTTTTCAATACATTGAACTTGGTATTTCCTCACTTGAAAATTAAGGAATTAAAACAAATCATGCTATTTAAAATTTTAATCATAGCTTAACTGTTTAATAATTCTCTGCTTTTAGAGGTGAAATATTTTGACATTTCCTAATTTTTGCTGACAGGTTAAATATGGCTGATCCTTCATTATCTTTCTCTTAGTAATCTGGTAAAGTTTTATGCATGAACTTGGACATGGTTTTTATATACTCCTCCCGCTGTCAAATACTCTCTACACTCCCAATTAAACCTTCTGCTTCATGTCAACCCAATAATATCCTACTTCCCCAAAGTAATTCTTCAATTTCCAAGTCATCTTTTTTTGCTACAATTTTGTGCTTAAATTTGCAAAAAGAATGTTATTATAATAGTGTATTTTTTACTTGTCTCATTAACCCCTTTCCTAGATTCTGAGGTCAGTGAGGCCTGTATCAGTCAGGGTTCTTCAGCCGAATAGAACCAGTAGGATATATAACATATATCTTCAGATGTATTTCAAGGACTTGGCTTATGTGATTGTGAGGACTGGTAAGTCTGACATCCGTAGGGCAGGCTGGCAGGAGCTCACCCTATAGTTCTGAGGCAAAATTTCTTCTTCCTCAGGGAAACCTCAGTTTTGCTCTTAAGGCCTTCAACTGATTGGATGAGGCCCACCCACATTCTCAAAGATAGCCTACTTAAAGTCAGCTGATTATAGCTATTAACCGCATCTACAAATGCCTTCACAGCAACCCCTAGATTAGAGTTTGACTGAACAACTGGGTACTATAGCCTAGCCAATGGACTTGTAGTATATAAAAGCACACAATATACGGTCAATTAGTCCATAAATGTTTACTGAATTGTTGCAACTAATAATAACGATAATTTCAAAACCGCCATCAGCAAAAGGCGCTCTTCTCTATAAATGATGACATTTTGCTAGTAGATTTATTATGTGCTTCTCAACTGCAACACTGGAAGTTAGGAGCTATAGAATTTTGAGAAAGAATGATTTCTAACTGACGATTCTATACCAAATCATACTATTCATCAAATGTCAGGATAGAATGCGATTTTTTTTTCATAGAAAGACTCAGAATTTTTGCATCCCTTCTACTCTTTCTTTGGAATCTACTCAGAGATGTGTTTTAGCAAAAGGAGGAAATTAAACCAAGAAAGATAAGCCAAAAGACTCAGAATTTTTGCATCCCTTCTACTCTTTCTTTGCAATCTACTCAGAGATGTGTTTTAGCAAAAGGAGGGAATTAAACCAAGAAGGATAAGCCAACAGGACTCAGAAAACAGAGAAGCCAACATAAAGAGAAGCAAAGATGATGGATGTGGCAGTTCTAGAAAGGTCCCCGTCTAAGCTGTAGCAGGAAGATGGACGACTCTTGGACAGAGGTCTCCAGGGGGAGAAATGATACTGATGGATCACATTTGAGGATGAACAGGTGCACATGAATATAAGCAAAAGGCGACACTGTTATTAATTCCAGGAAAAGCAAAAGAATGCACATAAAAAGAAGCCCAGTCCTAAGACACTCCTTAAATCGGCAGCAATCTCTGATACAGATCTTGCGGCAGAGACGACTGGGAGCCAATCTGGTATCCATCTTGCCCTTGTTTCTTTCCAACTGAACTTCAGTGTATTTGGTGGCAGAAACGTGCCCAGCTGAAGAACATCTCCCAGTCAACCTGGCCAAGTGTGGGTGGTGATATGACACTGCATGGCCTATGGAAATTTAATAGAAGCTGCTGTGGAGGGCTCCTGGGAAAGCTCTGAAAAGAGACACACAGTTTGCCCTTCAGCCATCCCAATTTCCCCACCAGGAGCATGGATGCAGTATCTGAGGGACTGGGGCCGCTGTGTCACCATGAGAGGAATGGAACACGTGGTAAAGCTGGCAAACAGTTAAGACAGAAGGACCCTGGATTCCCGGGGACATCTTAGAGTCTCCGAATGAGCCCTGAACTTCATGTTCTGTGAGAAAAATAAATTGCTACTTTGTGTGAGCCAGTGTTTTGGAGTTTGTGTTCATAGATGAACACAGTTCCTAACTGACACAATTTTATTGGGAGGATGTGGGGTGGGATGAGGAGGGTGGTGCAGGAGAGGTCATTTCTTCCTGATCCTATGCAGGACGTGAAAGATAAGGTCTAAAATTCGTAAGCCAAGAAAGAGCAATAAAAGCATATTATGGGAACTATGAAAGTACATATCAGAGGAAATATTTACAAGTCGAAAATGATTGCTCCTAGAATGGAGGGGGACAGCTGTTTTTATTACAAGTCTTTAGTATATTTGTACTTTGAAGATATATTACTTTGATAAAAATTAAAAATAAACAAAAAAGATACACGCTGGTGATTAAATCAATTTCTTGTCCTTAAACTCACTTCCTGTATTAGCAGGATGTTATGATTATCTGGCTCATAGTTTACCAAAGAGTCAGGGTAGAGCATTCGAGAAGTTACATGCCTGATGGCCCATGTTGAACCCCAAGGGCAATGTCACCATGTCACGCACATATGATCTGATTGGCATTTCCTCTTTCCCCCACCACAGATTTAATTTGTTCAGAGTTTATGACTGTATTTGCCATACTGAGTAGCGGCGAATACACTTACTAGACAGCCCTGATCCAAACTGTTTCGGACTAACATTCTTTTAGACCTCCAGGAATCAAAATCCCACAACCCGGATGTCTTACTAATTCATTAGACTAATTTAAAAAAAAAACATTTTCTTTTTATTCCTAATTGGCATCATTCTTGATTTAAATTCATTTTTTAAAATTGGGTTTAAGTACGGCTAGGAATTATAGTATTACCACTTTACTTCTTATCCTTATTCTTTCCTCTCTCTTATTTTTCTTATATAAGAAAAGAGTTAGTCTCTCAAACCTTTAATATTTTCATGCTCAAAGCTGATTTTTAAATTAGCCTTAGAGATTAAAAAGACATTTACTTTTGTGAACCAGATCTCAGTTTTTATATGTTAGAAACAAGCAAATCAGGCTGGTTCATTGATAATCACATGGACAGAAGGTGAATAGAAATTTTAATCAAAAGAAGCTTTGAACAGGATTTGCGCTCCTTGCTTGTAAAAAGACAATGCTTTATCCTTTAGATTGACACTTCTCAGATGCAGAGAAAGACTGCTGAAATGGCTGTATTTTTTTCCCCTGATTGGCACGACTCAATAAGTGGTTCCCAGCAGAGGAAAAACTCACGATGAGCCAGAATCATGGCTTACATGCCTCTTTCCTTTGCTAGACACAGATCGGGCTGTTTTTTTGTTTTTAGGGGTTTTTTTACTCTCTTTTCATAGCCAAGAAAAGAATAGTTGCCCTTATTTCCTTATAACTAGATGGCTTATCATGAGTTTTTCCTCTGCTGGGAACCACTTAGGAAAATCCACACATACTGAGATAGGCTTTCCTATACTATTCCCCTGATACAAGATGCAAGATAAACACACTGAGTCGTGGCAAGGGAAAAAACACAAACGTTGAGTAGCAGTGCCTTGCCTTTCTCCATATTTACTAAAGAGCTCTTTGAAATGTCTGAGGAACTGCATTCAAATGAAGCCTCATTTTATTTCTCCTTCGATTTAATAATTTCCAAAAGGAAGGGCTTACATGGCTTGTCTATTTTGTAAATGGTGCCACCATTTAAAATAATTTTAATGTGAGTGATTTAAATAACATCATACAACGAACAGGATAACCGTACCCTTACGTGTAGCTTTATCTGCGTCGTATCCAAAAGCCCTCCTGATATTTCCCCTAAACTATCTCTGTGTGGGGAAAAGATAATTTCGTTATGGTCATCTTTAGAAACCAACCCATCGGCTGTACTTTTCTCCAACTGGGCAAATTAATCTCACGCAATTAAAGGAATTCAAAACCAGCTGATATACTCTGCTCTAAGAGGTCTAACTTAGTTAAACCTTAAAATAAGAAGTGGACCCCTGCACTAGAGAGGTGTGCTATTTATTGAGTATTTGTGCTGCGTGGAACGAGAGGAGATGAGAGGAATCGCGGATCTCTCGAGGACCCGTTATGCATCAGGCCCTCTTGAAGACGGAGCGAGTTTCTGGTGTGTATATGAGAAACTGGAACCCAGCTCTCTGACTCCAAAACTCGTGCTCTTTCCGGCACACGGTGCTGCCACCCTGGTCCCAGATGCAGCTCTCTCCTTTGGAAGGAGGCATCAAAACCCAGCACGCCCGTGCGTGACCACGCGCCACAAGGCTCCCTCACCCTCTGGGCCGCATACAGGGGTGTTTGGGATTCACCACTTGCTTTGATTTGGTTCTGAAATCGCCATCCTCAATTCACCTCCCAAAGTATCTCACACTGCACCTTCAAGGTAAATCAGGAGTTCACCATTATCTTTGAAAACCCACTGAAGCACCCTAGTGATTTTTATTTACCTTCAATGGCTCTCCAGATCTGGGCTGTGTTCATTCAATCATTTCTAGACAGGAGCAAAAAACCCACGTGTATGCCTATTGATGGGGTATTCCTCGTGGGAAAAGATGTCACTGTTGCAGGGCAGGATGTGAATTTTAGGGCTCTTTCTCTAGCACTGTAAATGAGGTTGGCCTTCTTCATTCAGAATTTCTCCAAGGCTTTCCCATTGGAATACGTTTCTGTGATTCAGTTCCACAGTTAGGAAAGCATGCAGCCCGTGGAGGGCTTGTTCAAAACTGACTGGGGGGGGGCGGGGCTGGGTGGCTCAGATGGTTAAGCGTCTGCCTTGGGCTCAGGTCATGATCCCAGGGTCCTGGGATCGAGCCCCGCATTGGGCTCCCTGCTCAGCAGGGGGCCTGCTTCTCCCCCTCCCTCTGCTTCTCCTCCTGCACATATTCTCTTTCTCTGTATCTCTGTGTCTCGAATGAATAAATAAAAAAATCTTAAAAAAAAACACTGACTGAGGCATTGGCGATTTAGCCGTTGCTTTCATCAGCAACATACAGATATCTGTAGATCCCTATGAGTTGATCTTCATCACTCCCGGGGCATCCAAAGATCTCAAGTGTAAAGACAAGGACTTCTACAAGGAAAAGAGGCTGAGGACCCTCATGCCTTCACCTCGCGCTAACAGAGATGCAACGGCATACTCTCCTTATGCCCGAACGGTCAGTCATCCCTTCAGCAAGTTTTTAATGAGCGCTTACTACGTGCCCGGCATTGTTTTAGATGCTGGACTGGCATGCAGACACGTCCAAACAGACTGGGGGCTGCCCTCGTCAGCATACCTTCTAGTGGAGGGACAGAGACACACAAAGCCACAAATAAGTGCCAAGTGGGTCTGATGGTGATAGAGGTTCTGGCCAGGGGGTAGGGAGTACTGGGGTAGGGAAGTTGGCATTTTACAGGGTGACATCTCAGCAGAGTTCTAAGGAAGTGAGGAAGCAAGACTTGGGCTCTGGTGATGGAGTTATCCAGGCAGAGGGAACAGTAATTGTAGACACTCTAGGGCCGGGGCACAGTCGATGCAAGGAGCCTGTGACGGCTGGAGCAGAGTGAGCAAGGGGGACAGAGGTAGGAGTTGGGCCTCAGGAACGTGTGCGTGCATGTGTGTGTTGGGGGGGCAGCTTTTGCAGGTCATGTAGGGTCTAGTAGATCACCAGAAGAGTTTTGGGTTTTCTTCAGAGGAGGGCAGGGGAGACTCTGAGGCTTTGGCACCAAGGAGGGACAACAGCCAATCGACTTTCGAGAGTTCGGTGTGACTGCTGGGCCCTACTGGGCAGAAGGGAGGTCACTGAGGATGCTTTTCTGGTCAGCCAAGTCAACCAGGTCGGAGATGGTGGTGGGCTGGGGCAGGCATGCCAGTGGACACAGGGAGGCTTAGGTAGGTGCTGGATGTATTGGGACGGCCGAGCTGATGGGATTTGCTGACAGAGTGGAGGTGTTAAAGAGAGGACACTAGGATGACTTCCAAGTTCTCTTCTGGAACACAGCTGAAAAAATGGAGTCACCGTTGACTGACATGGGGACAACTGCGGGGGAAGCTGTTTGGAGGAGAGGCCCTTTGAAAAGAAGGTCCAGGGATATGTGAACCAAGCCAAAAAGCTTACACTACACATGGAAAAAAACACTGCCCGTAAATACTTGATTTATTATTCCCAATCAAGGCAGTGCAGCAATGTGGCTAAGAGCGTCGATTCCAGAAACAGCCTCAGTCCAAATAGCAACTTTGTCACTTAATAACTGTTTGAATATGGCCCATCTGCTTATTCTCCCTCAACGTTAGTGTGATTTGAATAAAGCGATTTGGGGCGCCTGGGTGGCTCAGATGGTTAAGCGTCTGCCTTCGGCTCAGGTCATGATCCCAGGGTCCTGGGATGGGAGTCCCGCGTCGGGCTCCTCGCTCCTTGGGAGCCTGCTTCTCCCTCTGCCTCTCTCTCTCTCTCTCTTTCTCTCTGTCTCTCATGAATAAATAAATAAAATCTTTAAAAAAAAATGAATAAAGCGATCTGTTTAAAAATAATATTATTTAACATTTACAGAGTGCCTACTAAATAAATGCCAGACACTTGTGAGCACGTTAAATTCTCCTTTACCCCCAGGAGAATGGGTACTAATAGTATCCCCATTTGCCAGGAGTGAAAAGTGAGGCACAGAGAGGCAAAGTCACTTGCTGAGGTCATAAAGCTAGGAGGCTGCAGATCCTGGTTGACACATTCAGGCTGACTGGCCCCTGAAAACATGCTCTTAACCACAGAACCATGGGAACACAGCACAGAGTAAACACCCAAAAATTGTAGCTTGTGTTATGATGAGGTAACAACTAAAACAAGAAAATGCCCAGTGGTCACTCACACGTTTGTCAAACTCTACTTGTATCCATCACGTGACTCAGTTTCGATCTGCGCCTCACTTTCTCCAGCGCTGTTTTGGGTACACAGCCCATGTTCTCCCTTCAGGGAAATGCACAGATGCGGCGCAACCTCTGCTGAGAAAATCAGAACAAGGCATTCATCCTTCGACACCCAGGGGCGCCTGGCTGGCTCAGTCGGAGGAGCACACGACTCCCGATCTCGGGGTTGTGAGTTCGAGCCCCACATTGGGCGTGGAGCCTACTTAAAATAAGAAAAACAAAACAAAAAAACACCCAAGGCATAGGAGTCCTTAAGAGTCAGAAAACCCACCATAAGTATGCAAATATTGGTTTCTCACGGTCATTAGTGACCTTTAAGACTGTAACTGATTTACGTGTGTTCCAGATACGGAACAGGAATCAAAGGCTCAGATACACTGGCAAGTAGCTCCAGGGTAGGTAGTGAGATTCCGTTGCTCTCACTTTGCCCTCCACGTCAATCATGGAAGTCTCGCCTCGGCCCCAAAGAGCTTGCCAATGGGACTGTCCCGAGCTTCTGCGCCTTATTTCTTCTAATGACAGTCACATCCTCTGGCCTAATGAGTTTCTAAAACTAGTTTTCATTTTATTTAGGGCAAGTTTCCAGATGTGTTTTAAAATTAATCAGCACGAGTCATAAAAGATAACACGACCCCTGAAGCTTCTGGCAAATACATTCCATAACCAAACGTGCTGTTGTAACACCCCTGTATCTAGAAAAGTTTAAATGGACTATGCCACACCTGTTTCCTCTTGCTGTGTATCTCAGACAAGTCACTTACTCTCTGAGCTTCAGTGTCCCTACTCGCACAATGAAAGCATCAGCTGACTTGTCTGCCCTTTGAAATCATCTGGAAGAGATGGAAAAGATACCAGTGAGAGGGTCCCACTCCCAGAGACTCTGATTTCATTGATCTGGGCTGGGCCTGGGTGGGGAGATTTTTTTAAAGCTCCCCTAGGGAACTAGAAGGAGCAGCCCAAGGTGGGGAACCTTAGGTTGGTCTAGATCAGTGGTTCTCAAAGGCTAGCATGTGTCACAATCCCCTGGAGGGCTTGTTAAAACACAAGTGCCCCACCCCAGAGTCTCTGATTCAGCAGGTCTGGAGGGCCGCCTGGAAATTTGCATTTCTGACAAGTTCCCAGGTGGGGCTGAGCCCCTGGTTTGGGAACCTCTTCTCTGTATCAGGGGTCCGCAAACTCCGGCCCTCAGGCCAAATCCTGCCCATCATCTGTTCTTGTATGGTCAGCGGAGAACGGTTCTTAATGTTTTCAAATGGTTGAAAAAATAATTTTATTTCAAGTCATGAGAAAAGTATATGAAATTCAAATTCCAGGGTCCATAAATAAAGTTTTCTTGGAAGGCAGTCACACCTACTCATTAAACCGAGCCGGGGCCTGGTGTGACTGCTTGCTTGCCGAAGAAGCCAGGCCTGCCTGACAGTGGCTCATACTCGAGCTTGAGGTGTTTGCCTCCCGAAGCAGATCAGAATATGCCCCCGCCCCCCAAAATATGCCACTTGGGCATCAGGTTTATTTTGAGCTGAAGGTGACTGAGGACTGGGGCGCCTGGTTGCCTCGGGCGGCAGAGCAAGCAGCTCTTGATCTTGGGGTTGTGAGTTTGAGCCCCACGTTGGCTGTAGAGATGACTTGAAAATAAAATCTTAAAAAAAAAAATAAGGCAGCTGAGAACCAACAGATGCAGGAAGAGTTTTCTACCCTCTTATCTGCCTAAAATCAGGGCATAAATTTCCCTTTGGGGAAGGTGCTCCCCGCTACAGGGGAGAGAAGAGTGATTCTTCTCATCAAAGACGGGGTGTCAACACCAAGATGAGTTTGCATAAACAGACCATACTAATATAGTCCTTCCCTGCCCATAGTTCCTTTGTAGATCTCGTCATTTCCCCACATTTTATTGTTCCTTGAAGCCCAAACCCTCTTTTCTTTGTGAAAAGGGCATATAAGCCTTCGAGTCTCACTGCTTCTTTGAGTCTTGCCCCTTTTCTCTGAACTCTTGTGCACATACGTATTAAAAACTTGTGGACCTTTTATCCTGTTAATCTGACTTGTGTTAGTTTAATTCACAGGCCCCGCTGACTGACGAAACCCAAGAGAGTAGAGGAAAAGTTTTCCCTTCCTGACACTCCTGACCCCAGAGATGGGAGAAGTAGAGATGGGCAGTCTCGTCAGTTCTAAAGTCCTTCTTTACCTTATCTCAATTTGTCAACAGATACCATCAGAAGCCCAGCTCCTGGTAATTGCCTGCAGCCTACCATAGAACATGACCTCGCGAAAGGCCACTCCATCAGAGAGAGCCTCTTGGACAGGATGGTTTTGGTCACCTCACAATAGAAACACCATGGGCTTTTACACGGCCCCGTATCCTTTCTGGTAGCAAATACGCATGAAATGACCACCAAAGATCCCTCTGCAGCAAAAACCTCAGGACATAGCCACTGTGTAGGCTAACTGAAGGATCTTTCTGAGAAAATGGCAGGCATGCCGTGGGCAGGATGAAGAGGAGGGCTGTGCTTCATTCTTAAATATCTGAAACCCCAAAAGTTACTTCATGGTATTTTCTTTGGAATAGTTATTTCATCGTATTTTAATGAAAGCCTGATACACAAGAATTCTTTGGTGATAAAGAAGGCACGAGAACACATTCTGCTGGAAATAAGCACATAAGTTGTACAACTTTCTTAAAAGCCCCTTCTCCTCCTGAATCAGGCCCCTAATGAAATTTAAACCCCAGTAATATCATCCACGGTTAACTAACAGGGTTTTATTTCTCTCTGTTTCTTTGAAAAGATGTGTATCCTTTCAGGTAACTATTCCCTTGACAAAAAGGTTGCCATGGATACATTTTTTTTTTTAATTGAATGCTGGTATTTTAAAGCCTGTGCAATTTAGTGAGGTATACCTGGCCTGAGGGTTATACTAATTTAAATGCCTGTCTTTAATGCTAACAATTTTATCTTAATACAGTTGCTCTGTGCGTTTGGCATGTGGTGCTCAGGAGCGGTTGGAAATGGCGTGGGAGTTCCTTAAGGAACAGCCAGGAAGACAAATATCGCCCGGCCCACCTAACTGCAGTTGAATCAGTGGATGCTTCATTTGCCTGGAATTCGTCTGTTCTTGGCATGTTTAATAATGAGTCATGCGATGCGTCTGCAAGGCTCCCAGGGCCCAGGGCCACGTGACGATTTTCTGGGCCTAAGTCCCTCGTCTTTGTTCAGACAGGCTGCTAATGCATCCCACAAAGCTGACCTAATGCTACTTCAGTGGGTCTATTTTTCTTCTATGGCTCAGCTTGCACGTGATATTTAGGAAGTCGATTGTCAGGCATGCAAATCGAGAGAAAAGTATGCCATATTAAATCATGATGGTTTAATAAGGTATTACTCATGGGCAAATGACTTCTGGTTCTCGCCTGAGGAGGGGCAAGTTGAAAAGTGGAACCTGCTTTTCAGAAGGAATGTAGCATTTTCATTGGCATTCCACCTTCTTCAAAGCATTTGGTGAAATACACTCCAGAATACATATTCCGGCTGCCATTATACAGCTACCTGAAATACAAGCCACCCTGTATCTTTCTTTAGCCATGAGTTTATTAGGTAAGGATCACCACCTTTATGATTACACTTAGGTGAAATATCTTTCCAAACGTCATTCCAAAAACATTCCACATGCTTCTAATGATTGTTCCACTCTATGAGGACAATGGCACCGAACATTTAGGAATGTTTCCTGGTATCTCAAGAATTTCTTTTCAGAGCAAAAGAAATCTTCAGATGTTCATCCTGGACGACAGCTAGAAATTAACAAAATACATATCCATTTTCCTTCAAGTTCAATTGATTTTTTTCCTGTAATCTATAGAAAATGAAGCACATTTAAGAAGACATATATTTAAATTATACCTTTTCAACCAGACATGGAATTTTGCAAAAAAAAAAAAAATTTTTTTTAAGCCTGGAATTAAACCATTGCCACGTTGAAATACATTGATGACTTTGCCGTGAAACTCTTAACCTGGTATTTTTCCGTGGCTTTAAAACTTTACATCTTTATGTAGTAACTTATTCTCATGGAAGTACACTAATTAGGATGACATATGCAACAATAACATAAAACCAGTTGTTTTCTATGGGTTGATCGTAGTCTGCCACAATCATGCCTTTGCTCAAAAAGACTGAAAACAATTTCACGTGAAGAAACTAGTTTCATTCTTCAGTCAACAATTTCAATCAGTGCTTAGTTGTCTAAGATTAAATGCAAAATGTATTACAGGCACCGAAATCGTTTTTAATCCTTCTTGCTTAACTACAGATACTTCTTCATTTAATTTTTGGTTTGTTTTGTTAGATAAAGACTTAAAGGAGAAAGACGATTTAAAAAAAACAAAACAGAGAGAACAGCATGGAAGCAACTATAAAATGCTGGTAAAATGTGGAAGAATAGAAACCATGTGGAAGTAAGTATTGTGGAATAAAGGTTTTCCAAAAAACCTTCGGGAATCTTCTTTGAAAATACAGTAACAGAGAAAAAACCCGAAAAATTAGCAAACATCAGTGGGAAAGTCTTGGCCAACTCTCTTTTACTTAAAATAAATCGAACAAGATTAAGAGTTTAAAAACAGAGAGGAGGGCACAACATGACTGTTGTCTTCCTTCAGTGCCTCCTCTTTGCTATGATTAATCATTTACTCCAACTGCAGACCACCGGGGAACTGCATTGAGCTCGGACAATTCAAAGCAATGGAAGCCAAATCAGTCCTTACAGGTTCCCCCATTGGGGTTTGGACCCAGAGTGAAAGCAAGATAATGGTCTCAGAGCAGCCTCTGGTGGCTGAATGTCAAAAGCTCAAGAAGTCAGAGGCCACCTTACTGGTGTTCTTAAGATTTTATGCAAATGGAAGTTACAATTTAAACAACTTCAAGCCAGTAGCCCAGAACTGACTTGGTGGGAACTGAAATGAATTCATTAGTCCCAAAGACTATCTCAGATAATGTGGAGTTTTGATGCTGACAAATTGGGCGATTCAGACAACAGGTACAGTTTTCCTTAACGCTTGGACACGAAACAGTGTTAAATACAAAATCATCTCCAACTTTCCCAAGTCTCTCCAATAAATGATGGGCCGGTGGTGACTGACACCTGAAATTAATTTTAATTTTTAAGCAATGGATATATTTAAGCAATCTAAATATTTTCAGTTCTTAAAAAGCTCTGTGTCAGAGTGTGGGGTGCGTGTGTGTGTGTGTGTGCTCGTGTGCACGTGCGCACGCGCGAATGCGTGCACGCAGAGCTCTGTCCATTAGAAGCATTTGGGTGCGTGTTCTTGTCACAGCTTTCCCAGCTGGAAAACATCTGTTTAGGACAGAGGCCCATAAATTCCACCTGGTAGGCTCTACATTGAGCCATCTCATCTGGGATGTTTCTAAGGGCCCCTTTTGAAAAGTTAGAATCTCATAATGTCACCTGTGTCAAGCGTCATGTCCAAAAGAGCACTGCCATCTGCAGCATCGTGTTTCTGAACACATCACGTTTACACAGCAGGTTAGAATCTTTTGTTAAAAAAAGAGATATTCTAGGGGTGCTGGGCTGGCTCGGTGGGTAGAGCATTTGACCCTTGATCTCGGGGTCGTGAGTTCAAGCCCCACGTTGGACGTAGAGCTGACTTTAAAAAATGTGCAAGGAATTAATAGTAACATACCAACGTTAACTTCTTAGGCCCCCAAAATTTACCGTGGTAATGTAAGACATTAACATTAGGGAAAAGCAGAGTGGAGGGTATGTGGGAATGCTCTGTACTAATTATCTTTGCAACTTTTTTGTAAATCTAAAAATGTTCTGAAATCAAAATTTTATCTTTTTTTTTTTTTTTAAAGATTTTATTTGACAGAGAGAGAGACAGCGAGAGAGGGAACACAAGCAGGGGGAGTGGGAGAGTGAGAAGTAGGCTTCCTGCAGAGCAGGGAGCCCGATGTGGGGCTCGATCCCAGGACCCTGGGATCATGACCCGAGCTGAAGGCAGACGCTTAACGACTGAGCCACCCAGGTGCCCCAAATTTTATCGTTTTTAAAAAGTATGAAGAATAATGAGTAGATACACTGAGGGAAGAGGGAAAGGATGGATAAAGTTCTCTTGCAGAAAGAAGGATTACTAACATGCGATCATTTATTGTTGTTTGTTACGCACCAGGCACTTAACTATGTACCTTACCAACATTAACTCATTACAATGGTGCCCCTTAAAGTGCATTGGTAAAGGAATACCATTGCTTACTCTGAGTAACAAAAGAACCAACTCTTGAGGGAAAAAAATGTGGTGCTTAAATTTCAATAGGAGAACCTTCCTTTATTCTTCCACTCGGCTCAATGTTTTCACCTTCCCTCGAGTCTTAGGCCCACCCCAAACCTGATCTTTATTCCTTCCCTCCATGACGTTTCTTTGTCATTACCCCTATGTTTGAGTATCCAAACGGTTGTACGTTCATTTATTCCGATACTCAAATATTTGAATTTAGAAGTCGATAAATTCCAATACTCAACTATTTAAATTTTGAGATCTCTAGTACATCCTAGTATTTTCCATAGGAGAAAGCAAGGGGTGGTCGTGGGGCTGGGGGCAGCGCAAGAGCCCGAGTTCGCGCCAATCTCGGTCTGGCCAGGAGGTCCCGTTGTGAATTCTCCGGACTTGATGAGTGCCTTTTCAGTATTCGTCAAGTAACCTAATTAGTAGCTCAGCTATTCTTAGCTCCAGAACAGGGTCCAAAGTTCCCATGACAGTCACAAAGCACAATTTGCAAGCGTGACACAAAAACGTTACTCCCTTCCAAACTCAGGAAGTGTAAGGCGCACAGATGACGAGTCGCAATAGTAGGTCTCCAAAGCCCAGTTTCCTTTTAAGCCTCTCTTGCTGTCCTAATTCCAAGGAGACTTGCTGTCTGCAACACTCATTTAATTATTGATCCTGTTCTATCTTGCATTCGCTTCTCTGTTCTTATTACCCTTATTGAAGCCAGACCTCTCTTTTCAACTTCTTCCCAAATGTGGGTACAACTGCATGACACCCTGCTCTCATGCTTTGGGATCGCAGCAAGTGGGAAGGTGAGACAGTACCATGTGACCAAAAGCCCCAGGGAACCGGAGTCGGGACAGCTGCCTCTCGCTGCCACCAGCAAGCTTGGTGCCCTGGGGCAATCTGGTTAAGTTCTCAGGGTCTCAAAATGCTCAGGGAGGCAGTGAGGGGATGGGCTTCACCCAGGTAAACTTCTAGAGTTTACTGAGCACCATACTGGATGCCTCTTAGGCGCCAGCCACATCAGGTCCTCACGTTGCTACCTCTTCCTCCCACTGCCGCCACGGTGACCGTTTCTGCATGGGTTTCAACCAGTTTCCCTTGGGTGCGACTGACCGCGTCTTGCCTCGGCACGTACCAAGGAACTCTCGATTCCTGCTTTGGGGCTTTTCCGACAGGGCATGGGACTCCTATATCTCAGCTCTCCTGGAGGCACAGCCCAGAAGCTCAGGGGTTGACTCTCACGGGCTCACCCAAGACTGATGGGGTACAGGAGCCTTTTGTCCCAAAGGTAAATTCTGAGATGCATTTGGCAAGCTCCTCTGAGCACTCCCCGGGATGAACCTTCGTTGCCCGTGGGAAAAGCCAACTTGACTTTGGCCTTTGGGCCGGCTTTCCCACTGTCTCTGTCCCGCACTGCTGCTCCCTGAGATGCCTTCCCATACAGACTTCCTGCAAGGAGGCTGTCTTCAGGATCCACTCTGAGGGGATCCAGACTAAGAGAAGCGCCTACTCTACATCAGATGTTGACATCCTTTCCCGCTCTAAATTTTGATGGTTCTGCAATTGCTTGCCGGCAGAGTTCAGTTCTGCCCAGTGGTCCTTGTAATAAGAACAGGCTGGGAAAAGGCTGAGTAGCCAGGATAGCTGAAAATTACTTCCAGCTTTTTGCCTGACTTCAAGAGGCCACTGGGCATGCAGTTCTGGTACAGTCCCAGGGCGTATTTGGCTCTATCACATGGCGACCTGATATACGTGAAAGAGAACTATAACAGAGAGTCATTTAAACAGAAATAGGCTAATGAGAAAGACCCAGAAACTGCTCTTCTTTCTTTCCACTCCTTGATGTTAAGGAAACCGTTTAGGGGAGGACATTTTCATCTGAATTTCTGTTCAAAACAGGAGACGTTTTAAAAGGTCAGGAGAAAAATTTCTGAAAAACACATTTTTGCATGTTGCCAAAAATGAGAGAAGTGTGTCATCTCTCCCTTTCGAACAGAACCAAGGGACATTAACAATCGTTGGGGGTGGGTATTCTTTGTCAATTAAGTTTGGGAAATATGCTAAGCAGTCTCTTTTTTATAAAGGGTCAATTTTCTCTGAGCCTTCAAAATATTAACATAGATTGTGATTCTGTGAGAGGGAGACTCCAAAAACAGCATTTCCTGAATTTATTTTTCCACAGAGTCGTTTTCCACAGGCCTTTTGCAGAACAAGAACGTGTGGAATAGGCTGAGAGGAATGAAAAGAAGGCTACCTTTTTCGTACAATTTGAACAATGTCTTAACTGGAGGAGGTAATAGGTAACTACTCGAGGCTGCTTCTCACATTGTGATCCCGGCAGATTACTGTTGCATAAGGTCTACAGATGACCGAACCTTCGCCTGGTGATTTTGGGTTGGCATGACATTGCCCCATCTCACCCCCACCCTTACTCCTTATTTTTTTTTTAAGATTTTTTTTTTAAAGTAATCTCTACACCCAGCATGGGGCTCAAACCTACAACCCCAAGATCAAGAGTCGCCTGCTCTACCGAATGAACCAGCCAGGCGCCCCAGGATCCTTTGCTCTTTAGCAGGGGAAACGACCTCAGCCTGGTCTGTGTTTAAACGACAGGGGAGGCAGGGCGCCCGGGAAGCTCAGTCAGTTAAATGTCGGACTCTTGATTTTGGCTCAGGTCATGATTTCAGGGTTGTGAAATCGAGCCCCAAGTCGAGCTCTATGCTGGGCGTGGAGCCTGCTTAAGAGTTTCTCTCTCTGCCCCTCCCCCCTTCCTCTCTAAATACACACACACACACACACACACACACACACACACACACGAGGCAGAGCCAGAAGCAAAGGTCTAGGTCTTCCAGTTCTGACCCGGGATTTTTCCCACCACCTCATTTATATTTTGCTGTTTTTATTAGTTTGCATAGCTGACCATTCTAGAAAAGAAGAATCACTTGGTGTTTTTACTTGCTATTTTGGCCTTTTCCAGTACTACTCCCATGAAATGAAATAAGGTTGGGAAGGGTCAAAATCATCTCCAGAAAACTGTTAAGAGTGCTGTGTGTCTTTTAATTCTAACGTCAAGTGGAGAATTAGACTCTAGAAGGGTTGGTGTAAAAAAGTGCTAAAATCTTTTGTAAAACCCCCAAACCTGAAAGGCAACAAATGGTAACTTGTAAATGGAAGACTAAAAGGCATATACTCACGATCCCCAAAACAAAGAGATAGGCTATAATTTGGGGTAGTTATGAGCTTAAGGATGCATCTGATTCCATGTGTCCAAAGCACGCAGTGAGCCCGCTCCGAACACTTCCATCCCTTTGTGTGGGTAACCATGGAAAACACAGTCGTTGCCATTCCAGTGCGAGCCCGGGTGAAATCATCGAGCATCCGGATGTTCTGATATGGCCATAAAAGAAAGGCGGAACTACCACAAATCACTCAGCCCATTTTTCATTCCTCATTTTAGGGATTTCCTCCAGTTGTCAAAATTGAATTTTTCCTTTCATCTTGTACCCATCACTGTGTGCCTATCATCTTTATGAAAAAGTATTGAACGAAATTCCTCACTAATCTCCAGCCACGGGCTCTAACGCCCTAGTCTTGGTTTTTTGTTTTGTTTTTTTTTTTTTAACTTCACCTCCGGCAGAAGATTATGAGATTCCACTGCCATAAACTCAGTTTTTAGAGATTTCATACATGTACACATGAGCAGCAACAATAAGAAAGATTTCTCCGAGGCTTTCCCTCTGTCTGTGTATTTTAGCATATGTTTTTGTAGTTATGCCATTGTAACAGTACCTCGGGGACCTTGTAACTCTGGGTAAGCCTCTGCTTTGGTTTCTTCACCTACCTGTAGGTTATAGTAAGACTTAAATGCAATCAATCATTACACCCTGTACAAATGTGAAGTCTGCTATTCTTGTACATAGGACCCCGTGCCAGACACTGGAGAGTCAAAGCTCTAGAAGATGCTCTTTTCCCTTGAAAAGTGAGTTCATAATTTATCGGGTGAAAACCCAAACCCAAAGAAGCAAGCACAGCGTATCGTCATATTGTGATCGATGGACTCTTGACTATTACACAACAATATGAAGAGATCTAGACCAAACCGGCCATCAGAAGATTCACTTTTAAGTCCTACCTCTACCCTTATTTCGCTGTTTGAGGCTTGGTTTATCTATATGTGAAGTGAGGGTTGAATTAAATAATTTCCAAAGTCCTTTGATTCAAACTCTTGCTCTAGTGTTTCTCGTTTTATGGCTCGTTTCTAATACTTATTAAGAGGTGAGACTGTTGGGGCGTCTGGGTGGCTCAGTCGTTAAGCGTCTGCCTTTGGCTCAGGTCATGGTCCCAGGGTCCTGGGATCGAGCCCCGCGTCGGGCTCCGTGCTCCACGGGAAGCCTGCTTCTCCCTCTCCCACTCCCCCTGCTTGTGTTCTCTCTCTCATTGTGTCTCCCTCTGTCAAATAAATAAATAAAATCTTAAAAAAAAAAAAAAGAGGTGAGACTGTTTCTGACAGACACTGTTGGTTGACTGCTCTGGTAGCCATTGCCCCTTCATCTTTGCTAACAGCACCCTCCTCCAAGCTTTATCAGGGCAGGGAGCTGTGCTCTCCTCAGCCCCAAGGGGTGAACTGGGATTGTCAAAGCCAATCAGGGTCATTCCATGACCTTTGTCAGGGATTGGCTTAGGCATGGGCATGCAAATCGCTTTTGACCAACGAGATAGTAAGGGAAGGTTGCTAGAAGGGTTCTTTTTGCTAGAAGGGTTCTTTTTTTTTTTTTAAAGATTTTATTTATTTATTTGAGAGAGAGAGAGCCCAAGAGGGGGTAGGGTCAGAAGGAGAAGCAGACTCCCTGCTGAGCAGGGAGCCCGACGTGGGACTCGATCCCAGGACTCCGGGATCATGACCTGAGCCGAAGGCAGTCGCTTAACCAACTGAGCCACCCAGGCACCCTGCTAGAAGGGTTCTTAAAGAAAAGGTTTTAATACCTGATTAGAAGGAAAAAAAGGAGGGGATATGTGAATAACTCCACTTCCTGCCTTTGGGTATGAGGGTAGGGAGTGAGGAGGTGATGCCTGGAGCTCAGGCAACCATCTGCCAGCCACTTGCTAATGTGAGTGGACTCGGTCAGGAGGGCAGAGTGAGGACCTGAAGACACACCAGGATTCCTGATGACGCTGTTAGGCCAAGGAATTAATCAAGGCTGGAACTAACTGTGTTTTAATTTGTGTGTGTGAAATTAAAAAAAAAAGGGGGGGGGGAATCTGTGTTGTTCAAGCCACCAAAAGTAGCCAGTTAAAACATGCAATCCACAAATTTGAATTATGGTACTTTGAAACGTTTACCAACTCATCCACAAGCCAAATTTAATATTGTGACACAGCGAATTCATTTCAGACCAAGAGGATCAGATGAGTGATTCAGGGAGACAAAAGCCCCTTAACAGATCTGACCTTCAATGTTCTCATCTGCAAAATAGAATCCAAAGTATATCTGTCTACCTCATTGATATGGTAAGTGCCTAGTAAGCACACATTAATTATTGCTGTTTTATTAGATATGAGAAGGCTGGGAGGGCAGACACAATGCCATAGGGCCACCAAATCCTGTTACATTTTTTCTTCCTGCTCACACAGGAAGACCATTATTTCCCAGTTTCCCACGTGAATAGGTTTCAGTCACGTGACTGAGTTCTGGGCTGTGGGAAAAGTGATGCAATCCCCTGGTGGCCTGGCTCTAATAGCCCACGTGATCTTCCTGCCGGCTCTCAGTGTCCTATTACTGTTACATTGCTAGGCTCAGGACCAGGTCTTCATATTGGCCACTAGATGGACACTGAGTAGTTTTATTTTATTCAAATATTTAATATGTTTACTTAAATTTACAATGATCACCTTTCACTCACGTTTCCTGCTTTCCATTTAAAAATGAAGGGGAAGGGGCACCTGGGTGGCTCAGTCTTTAAGCGTCTGCCTTCTTCTCAGGTCATGAACCCAGGGTCCTGGGATAGAGCCCCACATCAGGCTCCTTGCTCTGCAGGGAGCCTGCTTCTCCCTCCCCCACTCCCCCTGCTTGTGTTCCCTCTCTCACTGTGTCTCTCTCTGTCAAATAAATAAATAAATAAAAATGAAGGGGAAATTAATAATCAAGAAAGCTAGCTCAAAATCTATATTAAAATAAATAAATACTAAAATATCTGCTTTAAAATATCAGATAAAGTTTGCAAAATCCGTGGACAAACTCTCCCCAGGGAAGCAAAGCAGCTTCTCCTTGGAGGACAAATCTGCCCCTTTAAGTAGGTATTATTTTCACCCAAACATCTACTAGAGAGAATGCCTGTAAAGAAAGTGATATCCTTAGGTGCATCCATTTTTTTTTTTTTCTTTTCTCAAGTACAGCCTACACATCTTATCTTCTCCTGCAACTTTTTAAAAAAAGATTATTTATTTATTTATTTATTTTAGAGAGAGACAGAGAGAGCATGAGCAGGGAGAGAAGCTGAGGGGGAAGGAGAGAGAATCTGAAGCAGACTCCGTGCTGAGCGTGGAGCCTGACAAGGGGCTCCATCCCACAACCGCGAGATCATGACCTGAGCCGAGCTGAAATCAGGAGTTGGAAACAACCAACTGAGCCACCCAGGTGCCCCTGGGCTGGTTTAAAGGAAGATGTGGGGTTAGGGGGAAATGCCAAAGGAGAAACGCCCCTCTCCTGGTTGGATCACATGACGAGATGCGAGTAGGTAAAAAGCGTGTACCTGCTAATGTCAACATAGTTTTTGCTCTATGAGTCCTATCATGTTTACAGCAACTTCTTTTTGTAAGCAGGCACAACAACAACTACAATTTTTATTCATCTAAGTAAAAAAAAGTCACGGAAATAATTTCTATATAAGTTACCTAAAAGATAAAGAAGTCTCCAGTGTTTTCCAAAGAACCCTAGCTGGCATGGTAATTTTTTTAATGTGAACCATGCACTGTACAATACTATTGACTTAATATAGGAAATTATTTTAAAATAATGAAAAATGAATTTTGAATTTTGATTTTGTATTTCACTTGAAACAGGGCTTAAATATGAATTTATTGATTTTGATACATCTTGACTTTGAAAATATTAATTTTTGAGCACTTAATCCTAATGGGTCCACCTCACTGGAAGATTTAAAAGAAATAGTCCCCTTCGGTAATAGTCTACACTTTATAACTTAAAAAAAATACATACTAAAAGGAACTGATATGTCGTAGAGAAGAATACAGAAAGCGCATTCATGTTTCAGATAAGATTATGGAAACAAAAGACTTCAAAGAAGGTTCACTGGCAACTATACACCTATCACCTGGGGGTAAAGGTCATACTTCTCTGTTAATAGGGAGACCTTAGTGGCAATTTTTCAAATGCACTGTAAAAGTTATTTGGCTAAGTCACTTATCTCTAGCTTGATTTTGCCTTAAGAGTTTCATATCTAAGTGGGTGTTCTTGAACACATCCAGGGATAGGAAACTCATTCCCTTCCTTGTAATCCCTTCTACAGTTGGACAGCTCTATAAGTTAAAAGATATATGGTCAGGGTAAGTAAATCTAGCTTACAACAAAAGGTCTGCAGATCTCCATGGCTTGACACATTAAGAATTTATTTCAGGTTCATATCACAATCCAACACGGAGCTGCTGTCCATTGGCCCTCATGCACCCAGGCTCCTTCCACCTACCACCTTCTAGGTCCTCAGAGTTCTCCCCTGGATCCTCTGCATTTGGACAGCAGCCAGAGGCGCAGAGAGTAGATGAAAGATCTTGAAGGACGCTTTAAGGGTCAGGACTAAGAAGTAACGTACATCAACCCCACCCACGTTTTGTTGGCCTGACATAGGCACATGGCCTCACCTCGTTTACAAGGGGCTAGCACAAATAGTATGCTAGGGTCCCAAGGATGGAGATGAGCCTGCAGGTATCGTAGAGCACTTAGCAGTGTCTGTTATGCAAAGCTGTCCTTCATTTGGCTAAAGTGTTTCTTGAAATAGCTTCTACCTAAAGGAACCAGCTCACCTCTGGATCATATTGACTGACTCGAGTTTAATTTTGCTTTCACACAACAGCCCTACAGATATTCCAAGACAGCCATTATGCCTCTTGGTTCATTTGCTTCTGGGCTACTCATCCAACTAATTAACTTGTTCTCATATGATCCGTTTTTATGTCCCCCCGTGATCTTTGTTTTTCTTAGCTCCAACTGCTCTATAGTTTGAAGGAAAACTAAATGACATACTGCAATAGTGAGCCCACCTTGAAATACTGTAAATTTATTACTGCAAATTAACATTACATTAGGTTCTGCTAACTCAGGATAAACTCACTCCCTCTAATTGGTTTTACCCAGGGCTGCTAAACTACCTTTCTTTCTTTTTGCACTTAGTTTACTGATGGAAGGCTTGATATTCTATTCATTTCATGTTGTTAGATTTGAATACTGTGACTAGATTAATTGGAACAACTTGGCTCCTGTCTGTCCCACCTCTGGCCTCTCAAACATCTATAACCATCCCTAAAAGCAAGTGCGCATTGAAGAGTTGGCCATAAACAGAGCCAGATGCTCAGACCAACACCCAATTCATCAGGAGATGCTGTCGATCTCACCTTCAAAACACACCCGGAGGGGCTCCTGGCTGGCTCACTTGGAAGAGCATGCGAGTCTTGATCTCAGGGTCATGAGTTCGAGCCCCAGGTTGGGTGTAGAGATTACTTAAAATAAATGAATAAAATAAACTTAAAAAAACCACATCCCCAGAATTTGACGATTTCTCATCATGTCCTACTGCTCTGCTCCAAGCCACCACCATCTTTTCATTACATTCCTGCTGCGGCCTCCTAACTGGTGTGCCGGCTTCCACTCTGCATCACCCTGCACCCCCTCCCCAGCCTAGTGAAAAGCTGTGATTCTTTTGAACTCCTCTGCTCAAAACTCTTCAGCAACTCCCATCTCACACCAAGTAAAAGCCAAAGTCCATGAAAGACCTCATCTTCTCCCAGTCTCCCCTGATTCATGCTGCTCCAACCGCTCTGAGCCCGTGTAGGTCTATGACAGATACCACATGCCTCCATGTCAGGGCCTTTGCACTTGCTGTTCTCTCTGCCCGGGGTTGTCCCCCCCAAGGGTAAGAGCATGATTTGCACCCTCGCCTCCTTCAGGTCTCTGCTCAACTATTCTCTTTTCCGAAAGGGCTTCTTGGACACTTTCTATGACGGACAACCTCCTCGCTCCTCTCTCTTTCTGGAGCTCCCTAACTCCTGTGCCCTGCTCCATTTGTCTTCGTAGCACCTCTCACTATCTGACATCTTGGATACTTACTGCTTTATTGTGTGTCTCCTTACATTAGAATAGAAGCCAAATGAGGACAGGGACTTGTTGAATGGACTCTGTAGCCTCAGCGTCCAGAATAGAGCTAGACATGGTGTTGGTGCTCAATAAAGATCTGCAGAGGGAGGCACGAGTGCTTCATGGCCCTCCACTGCCTGCTTCAGCCCTGGCCCACCAGTCCCCCTGGCTTCATACACTCTTTCCACAGAGACATCACCCCCTGAGTCCCGTTGGCCCGTGAGTTTGTATGTCAGATTATTCGCTGTTCTCCTAGCCTTACATAATACCCTTCAAATGTGTACGTTAGTAAAATGTAAGCTTCATTAAGGCACTAACTAGTTTACACTCTAAGTTAACTTAGGCAAGATCAGTTCAGTAATTCCCATGTCTTGTCTTTTATTCCTGCCATCTGACTTAGAAATCAACTCCTATGCAAAAAGCAAAGTCCTCTCTAAAACAGTGTTGTTGGCACTGGGCATTGTTAATGCAAAAATCATCATCGCACATTTCTCAGAAAATATTTGCTCTCAACAATTGGAGATAAAGTTTGTGCCTGCATTAAACTTTCTTATACATCATTGATCAAAAAGGTAGAAATAGGGGTGCCTGGATGGCTTAGTCGGTGGGGCATGTGACTCTTGATCTTGAGGGTGTGAGTTCAAGCCCCATGTTGGGTGTAGAGACTCCTTAAAAATAAAATCTTTAAAAAAATCTTTAAAAAGGGTAGAAATAAAAACCTACCTTTCTTCCTTCCTTTCTTTCTTCCTTTCTTCCTCCCTCCCTCTCTCTCTCTTTCTTACTTACTTAAAAAGAAAGCATTGTGTTTCTAATGAAAAATCCAAAACTTGAAATATGTAACAGGAAATTGTCAGAAAATTCCCCCAAATTTGAAAACATAACAAAATTTAATTATTTGGTTGATGGAGGTAAAACAAAAAAAAAAGACAATAAGCTTTATGACCTTTTGCCAAAATATTTTGTCATTGTTGAAAAAGAAAATATTTCCCAGCCATACTTTTTAAGGTTTTGCTTCATAGGAATGCAAAAGAAAATTTCCAAAAAATTTATGTTGTGTAACTTGTTCCTGCCAAGCATTCCACTTGAACAACAGAAAATTCTAGCAATATTTTAATAGAACAGTTCTTTAGCTTCAATTAACTCCTTACTGAAGTGTTAAAAGGATCTATGCATTATTTCTATGGTCAGACAATGAATATTTATGGAGAGCATGTTTTATACACAAGGTTTGAGAAGAGAAAAAGTATCCTCAGCAGAGAAGTCAGAGGCTCAACAAACTGAGCCACCCAGGTGCCCCAAAACTTTGATTTTAGAGTCCAGTTGGCTTGGATCAAAACTTGTTCCATGTTATGGAACAATCTGAGCCTGAATTTCGTCCTCCACAAAATAATAATAATAATAATAACACATTTATCACAAATTGTTGGGAAGATTGAAATAATATTTGCCAAACCATTTTTTTACATATGCCCGATGTATAATAAGTAATCAATTTAGACCCTGGACTATCTTTCTTTTTTAATTAATTAATTTATTTTGAGAGAGAGAGCACACGTGCGCGAGCGCTGGCGGGGAGGGGGGGCAGTGGGAGGGGCAGGGGGGAGAGAGAATCTTAAGCAGAGTCTGTGCTGAGCGCAGAGCCAACGCTGGGCTCCATCTCATGACCCTGAGCTGAAACCAAGAGTCAGATACTTAACCCACTGCACCACCCCGGTGCCCCGACCCTGGACTATCTTAAGGTAAGGGCCATGAAATAGCATGCTTTGCATGGTATCCATCTGTGGAAATCCATGTGTAGAAAGAATTCTTCACTTCTCTGTGCAGACTTTCTCTTGCAAATGGAAGAGCTATCCACCTATCGGATGTTGACACCCAGCTCCCTCCCCGGATATTTGTCCCATTGGGCCCAGATTCCCACACTCTTATTCTTCTGCTTTATTCTCTGTCCGAGATAGAGCTGGGCCTGGGAAGTTAGGTGAATCTCTAGGAGCTCTCATATCCAGATGACAGAGTATATACAGTAGAAGTAGATGGTAATATTTTTTAAGGCAAGTCATGAGGAAATGATGTCTCTTCCTGGTAGAAGAATATTGACAAGGTTACTACAGGTACTTGTGGAGTGTGTGTGCTGCCTCTGGGGTTGGTAAACAGTGAAGCTGGTTCCCCAGAGTATACACCAGAGAGGCCAATGTTCTACTCATATTCCCTTAAGCCTTTCCATTTCTCTGCCCGGTAGCCTGACGTACAACTGCCAGCCTCTATGTCTTTTTGCCAGGGAACTTTCTCTGGCGTTGGAGCCACCTTTTGTTTGCTCTGGCAGGCAAGGGGTGTGGGAGAATTAAAGTGTCCCACTTCTGACCTGGGGCAGTCCTCATCCGGAGACTGACGAGAGTCGGTACAAATTCCCCGACTCCCTCTTCACTTGACGTCACAGGGATACCTCTGAGGAGTATGTTTTACGCTGGCTCCTAGAGTTCCCCCAATAGGATTAAGCTCCAGTTGCGCATAGTGAGAACCTACTCAAAAACACATTCTTTATTGTTTTCCTTGCCTCCCCTGTTTTTCCCCTCCAAATAAATGACTTGCACTTGATATTTTGTTTCAAGATCTATAGGGCGCCTGGGTGGCTCAGTCGTTAAACATTTGCCTTCAGCTCAGGTCATGATCCCAGGGTCCTGGGATCGAGTCCCGCATCGGGCTCCCTGCTCTGCGGGGAGCCTGCTTCTCCCTCTGCCTCTGCCTCTCTCTCTATCTCTCATGAATAAATAAATAAAATCTTTAAAAAAATAAAAATAAAAAAATAAAACACCGTACATTTGAGTACATATTCCTAGTGAGATACACCTTAAAAACTAAAAGAACTGAGAGAAAAATGACAGTTTCCAGTAATTAGATTATTGGCCGTCGTGTTGGTTCTGTTATTCTGAAACCGGTGTGTGTGTGTGTGAGATATGGGATAAAGCGAATGAGTAATTATGTGACGTTGTCATCCCTTTATCCGGAAAAAAAAGAAAAGAAACAAAGAAAATATTATCTATTTAAAAGGCCTAAAAACAATGACCAGCCCAGTAGCAACGAGTATGAAGACTCCCCGGAGAAATGCCCATTTCCAGGTCAGAAACGTGTGGTCATGCGGGCTAGCAAGCAAGCCAGCTCAGACTCCGGGGGGCACACAAAAAAGGACCCAGGAGCCAACCAGGAAAGGCTCCCCCCAGCCAAAGATGGGAGAATTTAAGCATCAATAAGGACAACTCCAATGGATTAAAGCACACCAAACATATTTAAATTGTGTGTTCATGATAATGATCCTAAAAAAAATTTTTTTTCAAAAACCAAAACCAAATTGGTCACCACTGTACAGTGCTAGGAAAATATTTTTTCTTTTTTTTAAGTATTTTTTTTTAAAGATTTTATTTATTTATTTGAGAGAGAGATAGAGAAGAGCCAGAGGGCACAAGCAGGGGGAGCGGCAGAGGGATAAGCAGGCTTTCTGCCGAGCAGGGAGCCGGATGCGGGGCTCGATCCCAGGACCCTGCAATCATGACCTGAGCCGAAGGCAGATGCTTAACCATCTGCGCCACCCAGGTGCCCCCATAATTATTTTCAAAACTGGTCAATAAAGAAACAAATTAAGCATCTATCTTGGTTTACCCAAACTGTACCACTAGGTAACCAAATAGATGGGTTTCTCTTTATAAAGGTATTTCAAAGTAAGTTTTAAAAAATTAATAGAATTGGGCGCCTGGGTGGCTCAGTTGGTTAAGCGACTGCCTTCAGCTCAGGTCATGATCCCAGGGTCCTGGGATCGAGCCCCGCATCGGGCTCCCTGCTCTGCGGGAAGCCTGCTTCTCCCTCTCCCACTCCCCCCTGCTTGTATTCCCTCTCTCGCTGTGTTTCTCTCTGTCAAATAAATAAATAAAATCATTAAAAAAAAAAAAGATCTATATCCAGGAGAACCCAAACAAAGACAATAACCCACCTATCAGATGCCTTGAAGGATAGGAACTGGATCTATGAAGGTGATGGCAACAATTCAGGGGGAAAAGAGCATGAGAGTGTGAAAAGGAAGAGAACCAGCCACTTGGAGGGTAAAGAGGATGATAGTTGCCAGAGGGCCCCATCTGCCCTCCATCCAAGAGTCTGGGTGATTTTCCTGATAGTAGAGTAACTGAACCAAGGATGAATATAAGGGGAATTTGGGGTTATAACTCGATTCATCTATAACATGGGCATCAGTCACTTTGCCCAATGTCCATAGAACAGTGAACTTGGGGAATTTAATTTCTTTTCATGTCGAGCTATTTAAGCATTACTTTGCAGACTTTTATGGGAGAGTGATACTCTGATATGGTTCTTTGTCTAATAGCAAAGTACAACTTAAAAAGATAACCAGTGTGTTCCAATAACCATGTTCAAATATTTATGAAACACTGACTTTAATCGTAGACTAAAGCACAGAGTTGAAATTGGTTAGTTCTATTGCCAAATGCCTTCAGACTTCATTGACTTTTTTGGAATTAGTACAAAAGCGGAGATTAGATCCAAAACTTGTACAAGGATTCTGTGTGGTCCAGAAAATTATGAGTCTTTACTTGTACACATGAATTAAATATTGAACACGTCTACTCGTCAGCTTTTGGGGACAGTGAGCAATCAAGGTGTCTGAACTGATTGGGGAGAGGCCTCCGCATAAATCTATGACCTATTCTCCTAATGAAGAGTGGAAAAGTTCTTAATAGTTCTGAATAGTTTTAAGGAAATAAAGTGATTTCGGCATCTGGGAGGCAATGCTGCCCATCTGAAGAGGGCTCCCTTTGCTTGCAGCCAGAGCTGCGGGCCTTGCTTTGTCAAAGATTCTGAGACTCTTCAAGCATGAAAGGGAGGATAGGGAATCAAGTCCCTCTACTTATTAGGAAACGTATTAGAACTGCTTCAGAATTAGCCTTGGCTCGGCTTAATGAAATTTCCCCATTGTTCGGCAGCGGCCCACCAAATCCACGACATTCAAATGGCAGCTCTTAGGCTGTAAAAAGCCTCGAAATGTAGAGAACTTACAAAATGAAGATTATGATTTCTCTTTCCCCAGCTTCACAGAAAGAATCAGACCGGCTCAGCCTCTTGAGGAGGCTAAATATTAGAGGCACCCCTAGTCTCCCAATGGCATTAATGTGTAAAATGCTCGTGATACAGAGCCAGAAGTTGCTGTGCTGAAACTCACCGGTCGGTTTATGCTCGAGAAATCATTTTAGAGGATGGCAGAGTCACCAAGAGACATCAATTAGAGCTACTCCTCTCTGAAGTTGCTGAAGTTTCTCCAGTGGGATTTTACATGGAAGGCCTTGTCCCTTGAGCCTCCCCAGTTCTGGTTAAATGAATTTGCCTTCACGGGCCTGAGATAAGAGGATTATTATTGCTTCTCCACCCCCGCCCCATCCCTTCCACTCTGCACCCACACACAATCTTTGTGTTTCCAAAATGCCTTAAAATATCACTATAACATCCAACATCCAACTTTCTTTCTGCCATGAACATGTGCATAAAATCTGACACTCAAAGCTCACCTTTTATTACCCACTGTTCATTCATCTCCCTTTAGCCTTGAACAAGAGTGCGGCCAAACTTCCAGCACGCAGAGCACAAATCAATGTAGCAATGTAGCAAACAAAGCATCTCCCGATTCAAATTATACCAATGTCAAATGCTGATGTGTGTAAATAATTAATTGTGTTTTCACTGGTGAGTCCAGTTTGATCTTTCATTGCTTGGCGATCCCTGGGGTCTGTGGCTCCCCGAGAAGCAGGGACATTTAGGATTTTTTATTACCAGCTCATAACTAATTTATAGATTACTATGGAGTCAGGTGCATGGACCCAGCGTCTCATCTATCACTCTAAGTAGCTCCAGTGTTAAGGGATGGCTACTTCCCAGAAACCAACGAAGGGGAACACAGCTGAGGACAAGGGACAAAGCACATGTCACAGAAGGCATAGCTCTCAGAAGAAGCACAAATGTCTCCAGGTAAAGAATTTCCTACTCACTGAGCCAACAAATGATAAAGTTCTCTAATTATGTCCTAAAGGTAAAACCCACTGCATCTTGCACAGCAAAAATATATCCAACTGTTATCACTAATCATTAAAATTCTTTATCTAGCTTTCCTCTCCGATTTGCCTTCCTCAGTGAAAATTTTACGAGAACAACTGCGTTAGATTCAAACTTGCAGAAAGTACAATTGCTAAGGAAAAAAAAAAAGAAGAAGAAGAAGAAGAAGAGGAAGGGGGGCTTTCTTAGGAAAATCTTATGCTTTGATCGCATACGTGCTGTGTCTCTTGGACAACAGCATTGAGAGTGGAGTTCATTTCCTTATGATTTTCTGAAGTGGGTTGTATTATATGCACATGTCGATATGTGATCGAAGTGAAAAGTGCAAACACTCACAGGGCCATTTATGACATACCTTCAAGGAAATCAACAATGACTTAGAGATGCACATTACATTCCTGAGTTTTACATGGTTTCCTGGATGGTGTTAATAGTTTGCTGTGAATGTACTCAAGAATTCCATTTCCATTACAGCCAAGTATGTATTCCCACCCTCTGACCCCTCGGTCGTGTCCACAACTTCTACACAAAGCTCGTTCTCACAGAGCAAAGGAAAGATGGGCTGGGTAAATAAAACCCAAACCCCGTGGAATCTGAAACAAGTACCAGTGGGATAAAGAAATCTCTGAACATATTCATACGGAGTGTTTCTTTATGGTACTTTTCTCTGTCTCGGGGACAGCACTGAAGCCGGGCCACATTCTGAAACCGTTGCTATGGCAAAGCGTCTTGTTTTATTGACCATGGAGCACATTGTTGTGTTTAAGTCATGTAAATGATCGGGATACAAAGGAAAGGCCCCACAGCAGCCCCCCCACTCAATCATGACAGCACTGGGGTCTTTTCCCCTTGACACATGCCATTTACGCAGCATGGGAAGGCATTTCTCTCAGAAAGCCTCCCTCCCTGGGTGCTGCAGACTGGTCTTTGGAGACATTTGTGAGATCTCCACATCTTTCAGAATTGATTCTGCAGGGGAAAAAGAATACACAATGATGAAGCCCTTGCTTTGGTTGTAAGGCTGGGATATTTCTATAGACATTTTGCATTTTTCTACGTAGGAACACGTTTTTGCCTGACCAGGCTGCTGGTCTTGTCTAATATTCCAACTTTCCATCAGATGCTGTCACTTAGAAGGCATGGTAGGAGAGTTTGTCTTTTGTTTCCCACTTATATCTCAAATATGTGGTTTTAATTAAGTATTTTACTACAGTATCAATTTGCACTGATTAGATGTCATTACAGAAACAAAATATGCAGAATACATTTTAATAACGCCTGCCACCTCTGAGGAAACAATGAGGATTTAATTTAATGATCTAAGTGTTGTTGAAAAGCAATGCGGAGTTAAAAAATAGTAATATATTCGGAATTGGAGCTTATTAGTATTTTCAGAAACAAATGTAAGCTAAAATGCGCTATTATCTGGGTTTCAACACTTGTAATTAAAAAAAACCTCAACACTTAAGGCAACATTTGTTTACATGTGGAATCAAATGACACCCTTTAATAATAAAAGCTTGATCCAATGGAAACAGTTTCAATTGTGACACTTGAGATTTGAAAAGCTGTGATAATTTGTAGCCCAATTTCTGTGAGAAATTTCACCACTATGAAAATCGATTTTTGATAGTCCTGCATAAATGCCAATTTCTAGGTTTTGACACTGTCTGCACTGAGGAAGGAAAGATGTTATCACTGGGGGAAGCTGCATGAAGGGAACAGAGGGACCCTGTACTCGCTTTGCAGCCTGTTGTGTTTCTTTTCTTTTCTTTTTTTTTGAAGATTTTATTTATTTATTTGACAGAGAGAGGCACAGCGAGAGAGGGAACACAAGCAAGGGGAGTGGGAGAGGGAGAAGCAGGCTTCCCGCCGAGCCGGGAGCCTGATGTGGGGCTTGATCCCAGGACCCTGGGACCATGACCTGAGCCGGAGGCAGACGCTTAACGACTGAGCCACCCAGGCGCCCCCAGCCTGTTGAGTTTCTTAAACTATTTCAACATACAAAAAATGAGAGCAAAAAAAAAAAATCTATTTTTGATGCAGAATGAAAATGTATTTCTCCAACGGGGTACTTGTCGAGGAATGTGTTGTCTCAGCGAAGCCTCGGTAATTACAGTGACAGAGCCATATGCCACAGTCTTCCCAGCACTTGTGTCGGAGCCTGGAGTCAAAGGGGTTTTGGACAATGAGTTGACTTTCTCCCCGAAAATTCTACTTGCCCCACATTTTCAATTCATTCAGAAAAGTATTCTGTAAATGATTATAAAGGAGAGATCTATTTCCTTTTGCTGCTTCAGATGCTCGTCCGGTAGTTATTAAAACAATATTTACGGGGGTGCCTGGCTGGCTCAATGGGAAGAGTATGTGACTCTTGATCTTGGGGTCGCAAGTTCGAGCCCCACGTTGGGTGTAGAGATTACTTAAAAATAAATAAATAGATACACTTTAAAACAGTATTTACAATTCCCACAGACCTGGTTGCATTATTGGATCTTACTTCCTTTAACTTTCTCGTTCTCTTTTTAAAAACTTGGTTAAAATCATAATTTTGCATTCCTCCCCTTCATGCATGAAGTTCGGAGATTAACACAAGGACTATAAACATATCACAAACCAAGATTATACCTAGTGTAAGTGTCTAAATGTAATCTAAATGTCTGTTCATATTTCATACAGGGTGGGGTGGGGGGAAGTGGATAATTATTCAATGTCAGGATCAAGAGGACCATAGGAATCACCTAAATATTAACATTAAACATACATAATATTTGATATTTATAATACATACTGCTGGCTATGTAATAATATCTTTGCATCTCCATGGCTCTCTTTAAAGGACGATGATAGCACACATCTAATTTGATCCTGATATAATTTCGGGAGCTTGCTAGAGGTTATTGCCATTATTCTCACTGAGAAAATGGATGGCTAATTTCCAAAGAGGTCCAGCCTTTGGCTTACGTTCGTTAGGCATGCTCATGGTGAGGGCGAGGATTAAAAGCCAGATTTCACATCCTTGCTCATGGTACTTCATTCTGAGTCGCATTCTCTACAGCCACAGTTGTACTTAAATTGGCTTGGCTGAAATCTCCAATAGTGCCATTTGGAGAAAATGTTTAATTAAAATGATACCAGGAGTTAGCTATCTCTTTTTAAACCCTAACAAATAAAAGCATTTGGTGAATGACACTAGAACACTGCCTTCTGCGTATTAACCCGTTTTCTTTTCTTCAGTAATAGCTTCATTGACATATAATTCTCCTATCAGATGATTCACTTATTTCATATGTACAAGCCAGCGTTTTATTTGTATATTCACAGAGTTATCACCACAATCTAGTTTTAGAAGAGGCTCATCTCCCATTAAAAGAAAACCTTGTATCCATTAACAGTCATTCCCTACTCCTCCTACCCTCTCCTCCCAGCCCCCGACAACCACTCATCTATCTTCTGTCTCTAATGGATTTACCTAACCTGGACATTTCTTTCTTTCTTTTTTTTTTTTTAAAGATTTTATTTATTTACTTGACAGAGAGAGAGATACAGCGAGAGAGGGAACACAAGCAGGGGGAGTGGGAGAGGGAGAAGCAGGCTTCCCACAGAGCAGGGAGCCCGATGCCGGGCTCGATCCCAGGACCCTGGGATCATGACCTGAGCCGAAGGCAGACGCTTAACGACTGAGCCACCCAGGCGCCCCATATCAGTATCTCATTCCTTTGTATTGCTGAATAAGATTCCATTGTATGGATATTCTACATTTCATTTACCCATTCATCAGTTGATGGACATTTGGGTTGTTTCCATTTTTTGGCTACTATGCATAAAGCTGTTATGAGCACTCATGTACAAGTTTTTATATGGGCATATATTTTCATTTCTCTTGGGTATATACCTAGAAGTGGAATTGCTGGGTCATATAGTAACTTTATGTTTAACTTTTTGAAGAACCGCCGGACTGTTTTCGAAGTGGCTGCACCTTTTCACATCCCACCAAAAATTCCTTTTCTTAATCCAAACTGACGAAGTCACTCTGATGACTCCTGTCATTTGCTGTAATTAGTAAACTCCACAGTCCCTTCTCTTACACACTTCTGGGTCTGGCCAGTAGTAAGGTAGGAGAGTGTATATGCTTCACCATGATTTCAGAAAAGTGATCAGGAATTAAAATGGAAAACAAGGGGGGGTGGTAGAACATGGGACTCTTGATCTCAGGGTCGTGAGTTCAAGCCCCACGTTGGGTGTGGAGCCCACTTAAAAAGGGGGGAGGGTGCGCCTGGGTGGCTCAGTCGATTGAGCGCCGGACTCTTAGTTTTGGCTCAGGTCGCGATCTCAGCGTTGTGAGATAGAGCCCCGACTCAGGCTTCGCACTCAGCGCAGAGTCTGCCTGGGATTCTCTCTCTTCCTCTCCCTCTGCCCCTCCCCCTGCTCATGCACACTCTCTCTAAAATAAATAAATAAAATCTTTTAAAAAAGGAAAATAAGGAAATTAAGGATGTATTTATCAATTCTACATCTAGAGTGTGAACTACCTTTTGGCGAGGAAATTTAAAATTTTAGGTTGTGACAAATGCACACACACATAAAATTCAATCGGCCAAAAATAAAAAAACAAACCAAATCAACCAACCAATCAAACAGAAACCCCCAAAGTAGGCATTTGCTCTACCACAAGCAACCCCTGAAGAAGTAGGGGATATGTGAACTGGTTTTTATAGCTTTATAGTTTTCAACAGTAAGAGATAGTCTTGACTATAAAGACATCCATGCAAAAGCCCTCACACCTGCTTCTTGCCCACAGACATACAGCTATTTAAAAAAATCTCCAAAGATGTATGAATAAACCTTTTATAATCTCAAGGATTCTTAAATTTCTAGACAGGGATTAATACAGACCCTGGCTGTCAAGGCAAGCTGGGACACCTTCTGGAATTTGAAACATGGGCTTGGCCCCTGACAAATCAAGTAATAGTCAACGTGAGTTAGATTAGTTCTTTTATGCACAAAACTAGCAACACTCTGACTAGCTCTTTCTGTGTGGCCAGAAAGGTACATGTTTCCGGGGCTGGCACCGCTAGGCAGCTGGGCCTGAGGCGGGCACTTCTTCTTCACCTTGATTCTTATAGTATCCATCAGTTGGTGCTTTTGACTAGTTCTTATCTGTGACCTATGTGGCCTGATTTCAGCTAAGCCAGTACAAAGCTAGAAGGGAGAACTGCGCCGGATGCTTCTCTCATTCGTCTCCCCCGTGTCGCTCCCAAATGCAAAAACCGGACAAAGTTTTGGCTGGGGAACAATCTCGAGTAGGGAGGTGTTGAGTGAACATGGAAGAGATGAAAAGGAAGAAGGAATGAGTAAAGAGAAAACAAGAGAGTGAAACAGAGAAAGAGTCTGTCACAAGACAAAGGTCAAAAGTGGGGAAGCGTGGCAGAGAACAAGAAGAGAAGAGAGTTGCATCCAAGAGAGACGCTGAAGGTGTTAGCAAATGATGCTCTCCTGGGTTCAACCCAGTTCCCACTGAGGGCCTCATGTCCTTGGTTTGTGCAATACTTAACCGGTAATGCCCACATTGAGTTTGCAGACGACTTCAAACCTCGGCAGAAGTTACCAGTGGCTTATAGATTCGCCAATTGACACTGAAGCACAAAGTAACCTTGACAAACTGCAATAGAATATTCCCAAGCAAATAGAAGAAATCCCTATCTGGTTACAGAATAGCGCACAAATAGAAAATCAAATTATTTTTTCAAACAGGAAGAGAATAAAGAAAGCCAGTCAGCTAACTAAGAGCAAGCACTGATTCTCAAAGTGAGTTGAATACGGAGGCACACGAAAGTGTTAGATACAGCTCCTGAGGATATCGGGCCATTCAAGCTATTTCAAAGGTTCTCTGCCTAGTCCTGAGCTCCGAGATTACAGAGGGATGTGGGGAGCTTGGAAAGAGTTCACAGAAAAGCCACAAGGAAGATCAAAGGGTTGAAGAAAGGGACCTGAGAGGAGAGTCAGGGAGCTGGAAAAATTCAACCTGAAGAAGAGAAGATTTGGGAGATCATTTCATTATGGTTCTCAGCTACACGAGGAGTTTTTCATAGGTGAGCGGACTGCCTGTTCTCCATTTCCACTATGGATGGACAGAGAGGCAAGAGGCTTAAATGCGCAACATGGGGGATCTCAGTTAAATATAAGGGATTTCCTGACACAAGAGATGGTAAGCAATGAAATGGGCTCCTGAACCGTGGATGGGAATAAGGAATATCCTTCTCTAGTGTCTTAGAAAATTGGTAAGATTCTCCTATGTTTGGGATGGCTTACAGACCTTGCTACCTGGAGTTAGGGGAAGGATGGGAAGGAAGAGTGGGTATATTCTAACATTCCACAACACACTCTGGTACTTTGGTTTTTACCTCCGACTCAAGTATTCATTACTTGCCTGGCCAGATCTCTCACATGTCTAGTCACATTTCAAGACACAAAATGTCTTGCCTGGCAGACCACTTTGAGACATAGTAATTTCATCAGTGAAAAAGGACACTGGAAAATACCTTTTGAAGGGTGGGAATTTCTTGAAGAAAAAAAGTCAGCTAAACCAGACTCACAGGGGTGGGGGTGGGGTAACACACCTCCAGTGCATGCTGGGATTAGGGCTAATTAAGATGTTGACTGAATCTATGCTAATCATGTCCCACCAGACTCTGCTGGATTAGTATGTAAATTGGTAAACTCTGTTCTGAAATTGCCCTACCAGCTGAGGTCTAATTACTGACTAGACATAACAAATAATAATGGGATTTGTATTTTAGGATGTTTAATTATGGAAATACAGGTCTGGAAAAAATACCAGTTGTATCGCACAGAAAGCAAATTCATAATGTTTTACCAAAGATTTATGAAATTTTACACCTTTAAGAGGAGCACCATGAACTGGGCTGGGTGGGGGGTGTCCCTTCAGAGATCTAGCATTGGGGAAGAGAGACCAGAATCACAAGGATTAATTCGCTGCTTGAGTAATTTCCCCAAAGCTTCTCAAAGACTAATTGTTTCATTGCTGATACACAGCATCTTGTGAGCTTTTAGTTCTATCACCAAAAGCACTGGAACTCATCCACGAAGAATAAGCCAGATGCTATGGATTTAGCGCAAATGGAATTCAAAGCAACAGGCCAACAATCTTTGTAGGAAATTATGCCCCTAAAATGGTTTTTCTTCACCAGAATTATTCTCTGACATTGAAATCATTAAATTTATATATCAGAAAATGGTTAGTCCAATTCTGCAGCAAGAGAGCGTATTTCATGGTTTTAGAGAAAAGCAGCTTGAGCTCTAGAATTCACTGAATGGGTATCTTGGGACAGAAACTTCTTTGCAACCATTTATTGCATTGTTCTGTGACCCTTTCTAAAAAGTAACGAACATAGGAAGAGTTACAGAGTTCCGGACAGAGTTGTAATAGCTGCCTATATTTGCCCACCATATTGGTATATCTCACATAAATTTAAAGGCATATGGGTGATCGTTAAATCTTTACTAGGTTTTACATCATAAAATAAATTATTCATGTTATTCTAATATATACTGATATCTTTACAGCCCTTCTGCCCACATTTAGCTAAAGAAATCTCATTTGCATATCGTTTTTATTTTAATTTAGGACAGTTTTGTTATGAAAATATAAGGCTTAAGTGCCTATTATGTCCCAATTACGTGCCAATTTCCCACACTTTTCCCGGGCCTATACGGTGCATTACAAATGAGAGAAATTCCACATAATTAACAAAGATGGAGGATTTCCTTGGACGTATGAGAAGTTTTTGAATGTTTGCTCTTGCTGTTATGTGGCAAGAGGATAGGTGTCATCAAATACAATTCAGTAAGTAAACTTGTGTTTGCAGTAGCTTCAAGCTTCTCTGTATTTGAAGTTACACATGTATACGAAAATTAGATTTGTTGATCACCTTACTTTGAATTAGAGAAAATAAGGCGTGAACTTCTCCTTGCCACGCAGAACCATAAGGAAGAGTAGTTCGCCATTACCGTGACCCGAGGGTATCTGAACTTTGCAATAGAAATTCACTGAATTAGAAAATTTTTAACTGAGAGCTCAGGCTATGTGTCTTTGCAGATCTTATCGGTATATTGATAACTGTATTTATTTAGGTTTCAACTATGGACTTTAGCTTCTTTTTCATTAGTCTTAAAAATATAAGACACGTTGGGGCGCCTGGGTGGCTCAGTTGGTTAAGCGACTGCCTTTGGCTCAGGTCATGATCCTGGAGTCCCTGGATCGAGTCCCGCATAGGGCTCCCTGCTCGGCAGGGAGCCTGCTTCTCCCTCTGACCCTCCCCCCTCTCATGTGCTCTCTCTCATTCTCTCTCTCTCAAATAAATAAATAAAATCTTTAAAAAATATATATACATAAGACACGCGGGGCACCTGGGTGGCTCAGTCGGTTAAGCGTCTGCCTTCGGCTCAGGTCATGATCCCGGAGTCCTGGGATCGAGCCCCACATCAGGTTACCTGCTCAGCTGGGAGTCTGCTTCTCCCTCTGCCTCCCCTCTTTCTGCCACCAGCCCCCGCCCCCGGCTCGCTTTTGCACGCTCGCGCTCTCAAATAAAATCTTAAAAAAAATTCTTATATATAATATATATATATATATATATATGACATGCTAGATGCTGTCTGATTCCCTGACAGTGGAGGAGAAAATCTGAACAAATGTTCCCTTTCCGTATGATACTGAGCTCTCACCTTTAAGCCTTCCTATTAAGCTCGCATGATGACATCCTCCTGTAGGCAATATATCATGGAAAACATTATTTTAAATGCTATTTCCCAATGCCCAAAGGCACCTGTCAGCAATTATATATTATTTACTATTAAAACTAATCATGACCTACTCTAAGCATTGAACCCAGGGTCAGAAACTCTGGGATGATAATTCTAGCTCTGTCCCTTTCTTGTCATGAGTTTTGGGAGAAGTCGATGTGGGGTTAGAATGTGGGGAAGGTTCACTGAAAGTGTTTTGCCAACACATAGGCAAAAGCAGAGCGTACGCCTGAACAGATGTCATCCTGCATGTAAATCTCCCAGCCATTGGCTAGCAAGCTATTGGGCAAACCTCACATTTTCTGGAATTCTCACTTTGAGGCAAATTACACAATTGCACAGAGTTATCTTTCAACAAATGGGCTTTGAAATCCCCTCTCATTAAAGCAAGCTGCAGATTATCTTGATAAATAGGAATACTGGTTCCAAAATGTGTCTACCTTCGGTCATGGGGATACAAGCAAACTGTCCTAATTTGCTCTCAAGTGGGAAAATATCATCTCCAGTGGCTCTGAGCATCCATTGTAGCTAAGTGGGTTGAGTGGCATGCGAGCAAGTCTTCCAGGCTAAAGGGCAGAAGCCTCCAGGAGTTCAAGTCTGGCTGGGCCATTCTCTCAGATTCTCCTCTTGTAAAGAGGAGTCTTCCTAACAAGAACTGCAAGGGACCCATGAAATCAAATGTATGCCCAACACACAGTGGATACCGAGTAATTGTTTGTTAAATGTCCGGTAGAAAAGGTTAAGAGGATCTGAATTGTTCTGTTACATAAATTAAGAAGCAAATTTAAGGGGCAAGTTTTCAGATCTTCTGAGTTATCTAGCTATAAAAGAACAAAAAAGGGACGCTTGGGTGGCTCAGTTGGTTAGAGCGGCTGCCTTCGGCTCAGGTCATGATCCTGGGGTCCCTGGATCGAGTCCCGCATCGGGCTCCCTGCTCGGCAGGGAGTCTGCTTCTCCCTCTGGCCCTCCCCCCTCTCATGTGCTCTCTCTCTCTCTCTCATTGTGTCTCAAATAAATAAATAAAATCTTAAAAAAAAAAAACAAAAAAACCACCACATTCCTATCAATAATATCTTTTGGTATTTGTCACCTAATGATTACTATATATATCATATATCTATAGATACAAAGTATAGAGAGCCCACATGCACATGTTCTATAATTTCACATTATAACTTCTACAAAGGCTATAGAACAGTTTAAAGAAGATAAAAAGAGAACGTAAAAAAGAAGTGTACATATATCTTTCTTGGTAAGGATGATTTTTCTTTCTTTTTAATTTATTTATTTGACAGAGAGAGAGAGAACACAGGCAGGGGGGGGCAACAGGCAGAAGGAGAAGCACTCCCCGAGGAGCAGGAAGCCGGACGTGGGGTTCAACCCCAGGACCCCAGGACCATGACCTGAGCCGAAGGTAGACTTTTTTTTTTTTTTAAGATTTTATTTGACAGAGAGAGACGCAGCGAGAGAGGGAACACAAGCAGGGGGAGTGGGAGAGGGAGAAGCAGGCTCCCCGCGGAGCAGGGAGCCCGATGCGGGGCTCGATCCCAGGACTCTGGGATCATGACCTGAGCCGAAGGCAGACGCTTCACGACTGAGCCACCCAGGCAACCCCGGAAGGTAGACTCTTAACCGAATGAGCCACCCAGGCGCCCCTGATTTTTCTTTTAAAGACCACCTACAGCTGAGCGATAGTGCAATCCTCAGACACGCACACAGACCAGCTCCACCCAGCAGCCCAGGCAACAGTAATGATCCCGAAGAGCAACCAGATCAAAATACCAGAACCTTAAAAAGTGTAAACATCATTTTAGGATTCCTGAGGCACTTTACAATTTTATTTCAAGGTGGTTCTGCCTGGTACACTGAACCCACATCCTTGAAACACACACGTAGCAGAGTGAGAAGTGAGAGGCGGGGCCTGAAATTCCACCCCATCAATCATTACTTGTAACCTCAGGCAGGTTCCTTAACTCTCTCCCGCTTCGATTCCTCCATCTGTAAGACAGGGAGTTTTCTAGCACTGGCATAGGATTAAATGGGAGAGTGTATGGAAAGTACACAGCACACTGAGTCCTTTAATGAACGCTTGTAATGCCCCTGCATCTGGTCATCTGGGCCTTCTCACTGCCTTGCTCTTTCCCACTCCTTTTAGAAAAGGACTGTATCCTCACATCGGATTTATCCAGAGAGCCTTGGAACCACTTCACTTCTTTTTTTTTTTTTTTTTTTTAAGATTTTATTTATTTATTTGACAGAGAGAGACACAGCGAGAGAGGGAACACAAGCAGGGGGAGTGGGAGAGGGAGAAGCAGGCCTCCCGTGGAGCAGGGAGCCCGATGCGGGGCTCGATCCCAGGACCCTGGGATCATGACCTGAGCCGAAGGCAGACGCTCAACGGCTGAGCCACCCAGGCGCCCCGGAACCACTTCACTTCTGATCGTCTCTTTTTTATGGCTGCGATATGGGTTTATCCGTGTGGATATAAATTCTTAGAGAGCAGGGGAATATGATTTTTTTTTTCATTTCACCCTTATGCCTAGTCCAGTGCTCCAAACAAATGTTTTATCATGAATGACATGCTGCTGATGGCCAGAGTCTATAGGAATTTGCCTCAAAAAACTTCACAGCCCATCTTGAAATGTACAGATAGCTCCCATACTAAATATTCCATACAATTATAATTAGTTGTTAAGCGAGGCAGTGGAGTATAAGAATTTAAACCATGGACCCTGGAGCCAGCCTACTAGGCTTCAAATCCTTTCGTTCCCCTCACAAATTGCTCAAATAACCTCTCTTTGCCTCATTTCTTCATCTGAACAATGAGATGATAAGGCTACCAGTATCTACCTAAGAGGGTTGGTGTGAAGATGAAATGTAATGTGCTTGGAATAAGATAAAGCAGTCCATAAATATGATTCATTTGTTGTTACTATCAGTCTGCACAGATGGGTATTGAACTACATAAGCAAAGACGTGCTTCTGGCCACCACTGAATCTGCAGCTCCTAGCGCAGTGGGCACACTTCCCAGAGTCACCTACCCTCTCTCCCTCCCCTCCCGTCATCCATCCAAGTCATCCACACCAGGGCCTCTTTCCTGTCAATGCACCCTTTCTAATACCTCTCAAACGCTGCCCTTGTCCCCTCCTCTCAGACTCCACCACAAGGCATGTTCTCAATTCCTCTCTCCTACATTCCAGTGGGTGTCCTAATTGGGCCTCTGTTTCTATAGGGTTCTTCCTGTAAGCTTTCTAACATGAAAACCTGGTTATTTCTCCTCTCCACTTGAAATCCTTCTGTGGCTCCCCATTACCTATAAGAGCATGGAGTAAATACCACGTAGTTCTAGAAAAATATTTTAAAAGGTGTGGGAGTCAGAATAATGGCCTCCCAAACGTGTCCATGTTCCAATTCTCCAAACTTGTGAAGATGTGACGATACGTGGCAAATGGGACTTTGCAGATGTGATTAAGGATGTGGGGATGGGAAGATTTCCTTGGATTAGTTTGGTGGGTCCAATGTAATCCCAAGGGTCCTCATAAGCGAAAGAAGGAGGCATGGGTTGATGGAAGCAGACCTCTGAGTGATGTGGAGGCCATGAGCCAAGGAATGCCGGGTGGCCTCTAGAAGCTGGAAAAGCGAGGAACGGACTCTCCCCTGGAGCCTCCAGAAGGAATGCAACTCTGCTGACCCCTTGGTTTTAAACCCATTTCAGGCTTCAGACCTCCAGGGCCGTAAGAAAACAGATTTCTGTTGTTTTAAGGCACTGCATGTGTGGTAATTTGTTACACCAGTGAGAGAAAACCAATATACAGGCAATTGGATAGCTAGTGCCCACTAAAGAAATGGGTTGAGGTCAATTGATGGCCGTGCTATGAATGGGCCAGACTAAGGCATCGATACATTTAGAAGTCTCTTTTATTAATGACATGCCATCGCTTCCTTTCTCTCAACTAATAGCTTTAGAAGGAGGGCAGGAGATGCCTTCCCCAGGCTTCTACAACCCCAGCCTTTCCTCTGCCCCCCCGATTGAGGCAGGAAGTGAGGCAAGTGGGGCTGGAAACCCACATCTGTACACAAACAGAGGAGGAGACACAGAGGTGTCGCAGCTTGCCCGCGGACTGGTGCCCCGGCTGGGAGGATAATCAGGCCAGGCGTGGCCCCAAACCAGACCAAGTTTACTTCTCAGTTCCCCTAACCAAACAAAATCAAATATGCTGCATTCTATATTCCAACCTAATATGTTGTTTCTACCTTGATGTTTCAAAAGCACTTTTTACACATAAAGGCATTCAGCACCTGCCCAATCCCTACTTACCTATATCGGCTGTCAGCTCATAAAGGAACTCAGGGAACAGATTGCAACTGTCAAGGGAGATTCTTTGGAAGCATTAAGATAAGCTGTAGGGAATTATCAATTGATACAGGATCTGGGAAGAAAGACGGGGGTGTTAAGAGAGCAATACAGGCGTGGCTGAAAAAGTGTTTTCGTGACGCAGGGGACAGATGTGCGTTGGCTACCCGAGCAGTTGCAGGACTTGATTTCATTCTTTAATTTCCTGGGCTTCGGTGTCCTCATCTTTTTTTAAATATTTTTTTTAAGATTTTATTTATTTATCAGAGAGAGAGAGACAGAGGCAGGCAGAGGGAGAAGCAAGGCTCCTTGCTGAGCAAGGAGCCCGATGTGGGACTCGATCCCAGGGCCCTGGGATCATGACCTGAGCCGAAGGCAGACGCTTAACCGACTGAGCCACCCAGGCATCCCTCAGTGTCCTCATCTTTAAAATGGGCATAATGACACCTATTTTGCAGCACGGTTGAGAAGATTAAATGATAACATGCTTGTGATGAGGCTAAGGCAGCGTCTGCTACACGGTGGATTCAAGAAACAGTCCTTTCTTCCCCATGATGCCCTTTTCCCATTGATATCTTTATAAATCACGTACATTATTGTGACATATCATTTAACAAAACACGTTTAACCAAAACCATCTAACAGAAAAAAACTAATCTATCGAAAGCAAAACACGAGAAGGAACGGTAATTTATAAGCTGTAAAGATGAAGCTTGCGAAAACGTCTTGCTCCGTATTTTCCCCAACTTGTACAAAGGCCGAATTAATTCATGAGAAATCTTACTTTTGAATTATTTAAATGCCCAGCGATGAGACTAACACACAGCAGGTTCTGTGCAATGTGAGAGGATTATTGATGAACCCAACTCCCAGGTTTTAAGTAGCCAGTAATATATTTTAATGTATCAATAATTCAGGAGAATGAGCATTTTCTGTCGTTGCTGAAACCACACTTGGCAACGGAACCGTGTGACCCTGCAGACAATTGTTAGAACAGCAAAAGTCTTTTTCCCTTCTGGCCTTGGCCACCTCTGCAAGGAGCCACACAGAAGTAGAGTTGTCACCTCTAAGAGCAAACGTGGGCCACCCTAGTGACACCCAGGCACTCAATAAATATAGGCCAGATGAGGGAAAATCTCATAAGGCAGTAGTGAAAAACAACAGCAAAAGTATTTTAAAAGCTCAACCTGGAAAGAAAATCAATTCCAATAAATTCGATGCTCTCAGGCTCAAATATTAGGAAGGTAAATAGTCTTCGAAACTGGAATGAGCATGCAGTACAGAATGGTAAATAACATTGATCAAAAACCTGAAAACCTCCCAGGTGTCCTTGGAGTTCACAGATAAATTGATTAACCGTTATTTCACACTCAGGACCCCCCAATTAACAGCCTGCCTTCTGTAAGCAATTGCAAAAGACAGAGATAAAACTGTTTGGTTGAATTAGCATTTTCAGCTGAAGAAGAAGAAACTAGAAAGGGAATGGCCCTTCCCTGTTTTGTAAAGCATCCATCAGGCAAATAATTAGCTCATTTTAAAGAAAGAGCCTGTATTTTTTCAGGTGCTCATATTAATATGCATGCAGAGAAGTTACTTAAATAGTTACACACCTTTTTAAAAAGTTGATGGTTATGAATGAAATACAATTTTTTGAATATTCTAGTAATCGGGTCATCCGCAGACTGCAGAATTAAGTAGAAAAAGCTCTCTGGGCCTAATTTCGATGGAAGTTAAAATTGCAGACCTGGGTAATTAGTTGGTGTTGAATCATTTTACTTGATCATTGTTTTCATGATGCACAGATTCAACTGGAATGATAGGAAGTGTAGTATTCGGAATATGTAAAATTTAGAAACTAAACATCTACCATCAGAACTTTGCGCAGAGCATGGCTTTTTGTTTTATTTTAATGAGGAGGAACAACAATGCAGACAGCCAGCTACATTACGGAGCATCCAAACTTTCTCCAGGAAAAACAACAGCACCACTTACCACTCACTCCGGGGGGGGTGGGGGGGGAAGGGGCCGGCAGGGCTTGCAGGAACTTGGTTCTCAGCTCTGAGGACAGGCTTCTGGACTTGTCCCTCACGGAGACAACAGCTGTCTGTCGCTTATATCTTCTTCACACATACTCCAGCTCAGAAGCACTGTGGTAGTTAGTTTGCGGGATAATTTGCCTCAAACTGAACTGATATATTTCTAAACTATTCAGGCTTAAGTTTCCCATGGTATAATAAAAGGATATATATACATATAAAATATGTATATTAATATGTAGATATAAAACAAGTGTGTATATATACATGTTTTATGTATGTATATATACATATTTATATCTGTGTGGGATTTTATATATACATATATAAAACATATTTTATATATGTATAAATATATAATACAAAATATTTATATATGTATAAATATATATATAATACATATATTTTATACATATATATAAAATCCCACACAGATAGCAAAATCAACTCTAAAAATAACAAAATGGAACCTTAGGGGGTAACATGCCAAATAAGGTTTGGTGAGCTGCGTCCTTGAAACTGCTGAAGGAGATATGGTACCTAAACTTTCTGATTTCGAGCAGCTTCCTCATTTCTTCTAATTAGAACACTGGTTGAGTAACAAATCGAGAATATATACTCTACATGACTAACTCAAAATTCCATTTTCCTCATTTTAGTAGGACCCCTCTCCCCTTATGTCACATTGTCTGGAACTTAACTTTGGGGACTACTTAATTAGCAGTGGCTTGGGTCTGCACAGCGCTAGTTACAAAACAGGTGAAACATGCATTCTCATAGGAAACAGACAATTTGGAATTTTCCAGAAAGGCCTGATTTTCTCCCCACTCCCCCATGCAGTCGTACCTCCAAATTAATCAGATTTAGATATAAACCCTTTAAAAATATAATTATCCTATACATAGGTGCATTCCCATACGGAGTACAGTTTCTGCGCGTGCATATGCTTGGTTGAAGTCAGTTGCTCAAAAGTGATGTTAATCAAGTTTGGGAAAAGTAAAATTATGCTATGGCTACCAGCCCTTTGTGCAGGGGAAACAGCGCCTTTCTCACACGCTAGGCAGAGACAATGCAGGATGTCCCCAGAATCGCCAACCACTTTCCCTTCCTTCCAACACGGGCACTTTAATAAAGCAATAATAGTAGCATCTCAGAACAGTAGGAAAAAAAAAAAAACACCACGAGCCTTACCAGTTTCTCCTAAGGTAGCCGAAGGAAAACAGCCCCCCAGCTGCTCTAGGCCAGGGACCTGGGTTTCTTAGAGTCACTTCCGTGAGGGGACCAAGAAAGCTGAAGTCTGCCTTCCCTCTGTTTGGCTTCTCCCCGAGCAACCTTTCCTGGGATTTTTCTCACAAAGCACTCTCCTATTCTCTAATCCCCTCACAAGGAAAACCGGCACACACACCAAATGATTTCTGCAGAAGCGCCTCTCCTGGGGAGCAGGAGGCGAGGGGGGGCAGGAGGGTGTTTGCTGGCATTAATCCCTGTGAGGCGAATCCTCAGAGAGGCATCTGGCCCTCTGTGCTCCTCGCTCCTCGGGTGACAGGACACACGGTACCAAACCCCAAACCCGGGAGTAGCACGGCTCCCTGGCAAGGCGTGGAGAGGAGCATTCTGAGCTCTCTGTACCACCCCCCCCAGACGCCAGGCGGTATCTCCCAGGGATGGGAAAGGTGGCTCAGCCTCAAACTTCCTCTGAGTTCCCTAGCTCTCTTTATACTCCCTCCCAGAACAGAATGATTTCAAACAAGTTGTGACAATTTAGAGCAGCTGTTTGTTCTTAATTTGCCCCCAAACGGAAGATAAACTGAAACGTGATGAAAAGGCAGATTCTGAAATATGAAAGCGTGGATCTGCATGCTCTATCAAAGATCCCGAGGATGACAGTCTACAAAAGTTCGTTTTTTCACGATCATGTCTTAAAAACAGTAAGGAAAAGTCAGTTGCTAAGTCGTGAGGCAGGACCGTTTTTCAGATTTACAGTTTACCTTCTCTTCCCAGAGCACAGGGTTTGCCCTTGTATTTCACGGCGACAGTCACACCTTATAAATCCAAATCTCCTTCCCACCGAAGACAAATACCTTATATATATTTCAGATAGGCTATCATCAAGCTGGAATGCCCCCGTCTCCCCTCAAGAGTTAAAAAAGAAGACTTACCTTTTCTTTCTATTACATCATTTAAACCCCGGGAATGAATAAACCAAAGAGGAGACAAGCAGATAGCACAGTTCTACGGTTTGCAATGAGGGCTGTTCGCCTTGGGGTCATTATTTCTAAGGAGACGCGGCTGTGTTTGTTTCTCCGTTCGGCAGCATGCCATTTGGGCCTTTGGAACAAAACGAGTCGGCTTCACACCACCAGCTCTACCACATACTAACACTTCAGAATGCCCAAACTGGGGCAGGCCGCCTCTTTCCGTAGTGACCCTGCACAGAATCAGAGGTGACGGTTTGATGGATGAGTTTCCCAAGACACAATGCAATCCGTGACATCACGGTGCTGTGCGCACCCCCTACCCCAGGCCTCCATCCGGCCTTTCCTCTCTCGAAAGAGAAGTGCCTCTGCTTGGTGACAATGCCATCTCCATAGCAAACACGAACCTGGGGCGCATGGCAAATGCGCTAACTTCTCTGTCCTTCTTAACTTCAGTTTACCCGCTCTGCTTTGCTGGGGTAGTGGACGCAGGACAAGGTGCGAATCCACTGGGTAGAGAAGCCAGGCAAAACCAAACAGAAGTGCAGAACTCCACATTCTGAGTTTATCACCTGACAGCAAAATAGTCACCGACAAATGGGACACTTGGCTTGTTTTATTTGTATCGCTATTAAACACTCGCACAATGATACTAATATCTTTCTGTCACATGCGATTTAAGAGATTTTGCATTAAAATTGGATGTAAGCAACCACAAAGATTTTAAGTGTCTGTATAAAGACTTTCAGACTTAACTGGAACTTGTTTAATACCACATTTTGCTTGACTATAAAAGATTTTACTTCTCCGCATAATCAACTAATATATAGCTCTTGAATTAACCTTGGCCGTTTGGCTCTATTCTAGGTCTTAGTTATTCTCTGTACTAGTATGCGTCACCTGTCTTAACATTTAAAATAATACTTGGCAAATCCATTCGCACTTTGAATACAAACTTACTTGCAGATAAAAGCTCTCATGTCTTTATGACTCACATCATTGCCTTTGTCCTTTTCACCCATTTAAATTTTTTAGATGTTTAGCACAAGGAGAGTTAAAAACTCAGAAGAGGGGCACCTGAGTGGCTCAGTCGGTTGGGCGTCTGCCTTCAGCTCAGGTCATGATCCCAGGGTCCTGGGATCCAGCCCTGTATTGGGCTCCCTGCTGAGCTGGGAGCCTGCTTCTCCCTCTCCAGCTCCCCCTGCTTGTGTTCACTCTCTCTCTGTCAAATAAATAAATAAATAAAATCTTTAAAAAACCCCCAGAAGGTATCTATATCTACATCCACAGCTACATCTTTTTTTTTTTTAAGATTTTATTTTAACTAATCTCTACACCCAACGTAGGGTGCGAACTTAGAACCCCCAGATCAAGAGTCACACGCTCCACCGACTGAGCCAGCCAGGCGCCCACCCCTCCATCTACATTCCACATGTAACATCCATATCTATCTATCTATCTATCATATCCATCCATCCATCCATCCATCCACCCATCCATATCTGTTTATCTATCTCTCTCTCATTTATATCTATATCTGTATCACCTATATCCATATCTATCTATCTAGTGATGAATGATCAGTAAATTTATCTACATAAAAATAAAAAAAAAAAACTTTTGCATGGCAAAAAAACAGCATAAGCCAAGTCAAAAGAAATGATGAACTGGGACAGAGGGCCAATCTCCTTCATGTTTAACAAGTGCCTAAACTTTGAAAAGAGAAAAACCTACCACCCAAAAGAAAAATGGGCAGTGGTTATGAAACACAGGAGATGTATAATTGGTCCTGAAATGTATGGAAAGATGTTCTTTTTCACTGGCAGTAAAATAAAAATGCAAACTATAAGCTATACCAAGATATCATTTCTTGCCTGATGGAGTAGCCTAAATCCAAAGATTGGCTCCATACATCACTGGTGAGGCTCTGGGGAAACAGGTACTCTCATAGGTTGCTGGCAGGAGTACACAATACTGACACAAATATGGAGGGAATTTGGCAATAAGTAGTAAATTGACAGATGCAGGTACCCTTCCATCCAGCAATACCACTTCTAGGTATCTATCCCACAGAATCACCAATATAAGCACAAACTGTCACACATTCAAGCAAAATCATGGAAACTACACACATGCCCAGCAGTAGACTGAGTAATCTGCAGCAGATCTATGTAGTCAAGTACTACGCAAGGGCAGAAAGGAATGTCCGGCCTCTAAGCACTCGTCTGGATGAATGCGCAGGTAATCGAAACAGAGTGTGGAAGGGGGAATGGGCTGAGAGCAGTGAGGAAAGTGCAGCAGGAGGACTAGAAGTCTCTATATGCGTGTGCCTGTATTTGCAAAAGGAAGTCTGGAAGACTAAACGAGAATCTAATAAAAATAGGGGTTTTTTTAGGGAGAGGGAGTGAATGGAGTGGAAAGGGAAGAAGTGGACATGAGACTCTTCTGTGTTTACTCATTCTTTCATGTCAGGGGTCAGCAAACCAAGGCCTGATGACCAAGAGGATCCTCTGCTTGTTTTTGTCAATAAAGTTTTATGAAGACACAGCCACGCCCATTCATTGCACACTATCCAGGGCTGCTTTTGAGCTACAGTGGCACAGTTGAGTTGTTGTACTGAGGAGTGAACCGCATGGCCTACAGAGCCAAAAAATGTTTACTATCTGGCCCTTTACAGAAAAAAGTTGCTGACCCCTACTCTGTGTGATGAGTTTTAGCATAATGCAAGAGGCAGTCTTTAGAAGATGGGGTATAGATGTCCCTGGTTTCTACTTTAAAGATGGTAAGTTGAGATCAGAGTACTTGTGTTCAAGTCCTAGTTGTCTCTGTCTGATTATTTAACTTCCCTGGACTTGCTTTCATCGTCTACAGAGTAACGACTCCTTGGCTTTCTTATGAAGATTAAATAAAACAAGGAAAACAAATATGGAAGCACCTTGTAAACTCTAAACTACAATCCCAACCTAAGATATTATTATTATTATTATTTATTTTTTAAAGATTTTGTTTATTTGACAGAGAGACACAGTGAGAGACGGAACACAAGCAGGGAGAGTGGGAGGGGGAGAAGCAGGCCTCCCGCCGAGCGGGGAGCCCGATGCGGGGCTCGATCCCAGGACCCCGGGATCATGACCTGAGCTGAAGGCAGACACTTAATGACTGAGCCACCCAGGCACCCAAGATATTATTATTATTATTAATATTGGAAGGTGACAGGTAATGCACACACATATGTAATTAGTAAGAACATTTAATATTAGAATAGCTGCGACACTAAAAATTTGCAGAACTTAACATTAAAACATTGCCTTTAAACTTTTCTCCACTTAACATTTTCAGGCTATAATTATATCAGCTCTGGTCACATGGTAACTCTCAGCTCTCGTTTGTTCTCTACAACCAGTCAAGCCCTTGTGGCTGGTCATCTGACAATACTGACTCAGAGGTAAAACCCTACTCAAGGACTTCACACTGCAGTAGAATTATTTGGTCTTCAGAAAGATCTAGGAATTTCTATACTTGAAGATATCTTTCAGTTCTTGCAACTGAAATTCATCTAATAAAGGTTATCTTACTATGAAGTGTGGTATATTAAGTGACTAAGTGGGTCTGGGATCCATCTGGGGATCATATGTACAAATACATAATCAGACTCGAGTAAGAGACTCTCACCCTCAAAATTCATGTTTGCATAATCACTTTTTCTTCTTAATTTAAATATTTGAATGTATTAGCTTTAACTTAAAAGCCAGAACTTCTTTTTGATAGAAATATCAGTGGTTTTTCCTATACTCAATGAACTTTCCTTTTCAGTTCTCAAATTTCTAGTGATTGATTTTGCCAAAGTATTTTAAATTTAACTATTTCTAAACCATACATATCTGTGAGCCTCTAAACTACATTAAGGTGAATTGCTCCAAACTTGCATCAGAATCTCTGAGGGGCACCTGGGTGGCTCAGTCATGATCCCAGAGTCCTGGGATTGAGTCCCGCATTGGGCTCCCTGCTCAGTGGGGAGTCTGCTTCTCCCTCTACCCCTCCCCCCCTGCTCTCTCTCTCTCTCAGATAAATAAATGAAATCTTAAAAAAAATAAATCTTAAAAACAAATCCTTTAAAATATGCAGATCATTTGACCTGCATTTCTACTTTTGGGAAATAATATTTATATTGAGGAAATAATGCTATGCATACCATCCTGTATACACACACACATACACACACTATGTTTATATTAGGAAAGCAACAACAACAACATCAAAACACTAGTAACAACAGAAAGGTCTAAAAGTTAGGGCATTGGCTACCGAAGTTGCAGTATGGTCATTCAAAGAAATATTGCTATTCCTGGTATCCACTGCTGTGCAACAAACCACCTGGAAATTTACTGACTTAAAGCAAGCCACATGCATTTTTCTCACAAATCTGTGATTTTGGAAGGGCTCGGTGGGGACAGCCGCTTCTGTTCTTTTTGGCATTGGCTGCCACGGCTTGGATGCTGGAGTCATCTGAAGACTCACCACATGGTTGGCAGTTGATGCTGGCTGTCGCCTGAGACCTTGGCTGGGGCTGTTGGCTGGAACTCCTACACACAACCTCTCTTATGTGGGATGGGCTTCCTCAAAATGTGGTAGCTGGCTTCCCAGGGTGAGTGTCCCAAGGGAGGGCTAGGCAGAAGCCATGTCACCTTTTATGATCTCTCTTGGAAGTCATATGGCCTCACTTCTGGTGGATTGAGGCAGTCATAGAACTTCACCCAGGTTCAGGGTAAGGGGACAGAGATTCTACGTCTTGGTGGGGCACGACAAGGTTCGGGGGGTGGGGGTGAATAAAAAGGTTGCTGTCACTATTTTGGAAAGTACAATCTTTCTTAATTATGCAGCCATTGGAAGGATATAGCAAATCCAAATTTACTGACATGAAAGGACATTCCAATGACAGTGAATGCTGAGTTGACAGGATAGCAAATATGATGCCATCCAGTAGAAATAACACTGGCATATAATAGACACTCAATAAATATTTGTTGAATAAATTTTTGTGCAGAAATGAAAAATGTTTTATGTTTGTGTCTATATTGAAAATAGTCTAAGAGAAACTACCAAAATGTGAACATTGGTTATATTTCTGTGATGGGATTGTATTTCAACTTTTTTGAGATGGTGGGTTTATAATATTCTTATAATGAATGCTCATAGAAAATTAAAAGGTATTTCAAAATGAACCTCAGAGGACAATAATCTGAGTTGTCACACAGGTTGACCTAATTCTTTTTTTTTAGATAATTGAAAGCTAATTAGAATGCTCCTTGGCAAAGCACGTTTTCCTTTTTCTGCTTGTTAGAATAATTTATTGTTCAGCTATCTATAAGCATTTAATTGATATAAAGTATTTAAGGTATTTAAGGGATATAAAAATAAAAACTTTATTTTCTGTTTATGATAACAAAAGAGCACTAGCAATATAAAACATATTTTTTAAAAATAAAATATCTCATTAAAATAGATATAATTTGTCTCCACATTAGTCCTGGGTGAACATAGTAATAAGTTCACATTTTATTTTTTATTTTTAAAAGATTTTATTTATTTTGGGGTGCCTGGGGGGCTCAGTCGGTTGGGCGTCTGCCTTTCGGCTCAAGTCATGATCCCAGGGTCCTGGGATCGAACCCCGCATTGGGCTCCCTGCTCAGCGGGGAGCCTGCCTCTCCCTCTGCCCGCACCCCCTCTCCCCCCTCCCGACTCATGCTCTCTCTCTCTTTCTCTCAAATAATTTAAATAACAATTTATTTTAATAGATTCACATTTTACTCACTGAAATTGTGGGAGATAGTTCAATGGGGGCCAGGATATCAGAAAAGAAAAATTGCAGTGTGCATGTAATGTGTTATGTTACACTATCACTACCTTTTCCCCAAACATTCATATTTTTTAAAATATGTGAAAATACAATTTGTTTTTGGAAGGAAAATTGCCAACCTCTCGTATAACAAATACTTTGAAAGCACTGTTTAAGCAAGATGTCAGGAATGATAGATACATGGGCAAATTTGAATGTAGAACTTCCGCTTGTAGTAAGAGAGCAATAGTCAGGGTGTCAAGCTTTGGACAAAGCTGGAGGAAACAAACGATCCTGATATAATGAGACTCATTGGTGTGACACTAGAAGGAGAATATGGTTTTAACCAAACTCATAAACTGGTTTAACGGTAATCAGCTTTAGTAAGATTTGTCATGCTTGTATTCAACTGTAGTCATTTCCTTTGACTTGACCCCAACTGAAATCTCGAATACTTTCTGCTAGAGCCCTTACTTCAACCCTTGAAATGTCACCCCTCTAAAAGAATACATGGATGAACTCAGTCCTGATTCTCTAGAAACAAGAAGAGTTCCACTGTCAACTCTTAATGACAAAATCATTAACACCCTGAGTAAACACAGTTCTTCTTTCTGGAAGCTAGGGTCTCCCGTGCTCCTCTTGGGAATGGAATCATTGTTCACTTGCATCATGTGCACATGCACGCACACGCATACGCACATACACATATACTTTATTCATCTGGAGTCAATCATTCAATTGTAAATTTAATCTCTCTCGAGCAGGTACTCTATGATGGGACATGCGCTGTAGGAATGTTGAACAGCAAGGTCCAGCCTTCCTGGAAGGCCAGAACATTCTCTGCAAAAGAGTAAGTGCACTTCATCTTTCTAAAAAGCTTTTTCTTTTTTTTTCCAGTTTGTGAGTTAGTTGCTTTAAGTAATAAATGTTCACTGTAGAAAATTTGGATAGTATGTTAACTAACTAGAATTTAAATAAAAACTTGAAACATAAAAAAAGAAAATTTGGATATTAAAAAATACAACTAAGAAATCACCTGTAATTCAAAAGCAAAGTGCTACCCACTGTTAACAGTTTGATACCCATATTGATAGATAGGTAGATAGGTGAGTAGGTAGGCAGACAGATAGATGGATAGAAAGATAGAGGGAACATTCAACTACTTGAGTTTACACTGGATATTTATATATTTTTATATATTTATATATTTTTACATCATGTCTTTTTAGAAGTGTCATTATTTTTAATCTTTAACAATTTCATTGATATAACTTACATATCATAAAATGTATCCATTTTATTTATTTATTTTTAAAGACTTATTTATTTATTTGACAGAGAGAGACACAGCGAGAGAGGGGACACAAGCAGGGGGAGTGGGAGAGGGAGAAGCAGGCTTCCCGCTGAGCAGGGAGCCCAATGCGGGGCTCGATCCCAGGACCCTGGGACCATGACCCGAGCCGAAGGCAGATGCTAACAACTGAGCCACCCAGGCGCCCCAAAATGTATCCATTTTAAATGACTTTTAGTAAATTTACCAAGTTCTGCAACCACTACCAAAAGTCAGTTTGAGAACATTTCCATCAGCCAAACAAGACTCCTGTGACTGTTCGCAGTTTATTCCTGTTCTTATCCTCAGGCCTGGGCAACTCCTTCCTGTTTCTATAGATTTGTCTTTTCTGGACCCTTGATATCAGTGGAATCATATACACATGGTCTTTTGTGTGTGGCTTCTTTTACTAAATGAACTGTTTTTGAGCATCATCCATGTAGTAACACGGATCGTCACTCCATTGGTTTTTATTGCTGAACAGCACGCGTAGCTGTTTATCAAACCTAGCATAAAAACACTCAGGTTTAACCATCTCTTTGGGGTCTCTTGTGTCATGGAAAATTCATATTAAATATATGCGATTCTCTTGTTAATCTTTTGTTACAGAGGCCCCAGCCATTAATGAACATAGAAAGGTAGAAGAAAAACATCTCTTTCCTCTCTTCCAAGCGTATTTATATTTGGTTGATACTTATCAGGTGACTATGATGTGCCAATCCACTGCCCCAGATGATGAGTTCCCTTTCACATATGGGAAATGCAGCAGTGCCCCTGCTTTCCAGGGGTTATAGTCTATTTGGGAAGAAAAAACACTCAACTTGAGGGAATAGTAGTGAGCGAGAACTATGGACTAGGAGTAGCATTACAGCATGGAGTAGCAAAATCTAACTTCTTCTACATTTTTGTGAGAACCCACTTGGAACTCCAGAGTCGGTGAAAAGCTTATTATTATTTTTTAAAGATTTTACTTATTTACTTATTTGAGAGAGAGATGGAGAGAGCACAAGGGGAGGAGCAGAAGGAGAGGGACAAGCAGACTTCATGCTAAGTGTGGAGCCCCACGTACGGCTCCATCCCGTGACCCTGAGATCATGACCTGAGCTGACTCCAAGAGCCGGATGCCCAACCTACTGAGCCACCCAGGCGCCCTGGTAAAAAGGTTATTTCAAGCTGAAGACATTTGAGATTCAGCAGATGCGGGAGGAAGTCTTCTTGGAGCTTTCCATATCTGACTAAAAGCAGAAACTTCTGGGCGGTGAGGACTGCCATAAATTCCCTCTTCAGAATGGCTTCTACTCCTAGGAGAGAGACCAAGAGTAAACCTACCAGAAGCATGATTATAAACGTTTTTTTCTCTCTCGTTTGTTCTCCTAAAAGCCCGTTTGGCTTTCCTAAAGAAACCCTCCCATAGAAGTCTTTTCTCCCCACTCCGTTTCCCCTAAGTGAGGTATGTAAACCCCAAATTCTAACCACCCCCGTGAGTTACTCATCCCCAAGCCCTGCCCTGTGTCTGTGCATCACACAAGTCAACAAACTCTGCCTGTTCTCTTGCTAATCTGCCTTTTGTCAGTTTAAATGTGCAGGCTCCCAATTCCTAAACCGAAGAGGGTAGAGGAAAGGCTTTTCCTTCCCAAACAGTTTTTTTTCCCCCCCCCAGAAGAATCAACTTCTGTGAAGAATAAATAGGAATGAGCCAGATGGTAGGGTGGGAGGGATGGTGGAGAGCGTTCCAGGCAGAGAGTCCTGTACAAAGACCAAGAAATAAGAGAGAACAACACTTGGGGTGACGGGAGTTGAAAGCTCACCAAGCCTGGAATGTGAGTTGTATCAGAGAAATGGGCAGGCGCTAGGCTGTGCTGTCCAACAAGAAAGCTACCAGCTCCGTGTGACTACTGATCACTTGAAATGTAGCCAGTCTGACTGAGATGTGCTGAACGTAGATGGAAAAATACACACCAGTGTTCAAAAACTGAGTATGCAAAAAGAACGTAAAATATCTCATTAATACTTTTAAAAATATCGATTAGATGTTGAAATGATAATAACTTGGATTTAGGGTTAAAGAAAACATATCCTTGTAATCCATTTTATTTATTTATTCACTTTAAAATTAATTAATAACTTTTAAATTTTGCTACCTGAAAATTCTTAATTACGTATGTGTCTGGCGTTGTATTTCTATTGGCCAGGGCTGCCCTAGACCAGGGAGGGCCTGGCAAGCTAGGGTAGGATTTGTTTGTAGGACAGTGACGTATCCAAAAATCACACCGACTATGAGCGGCGGCCTAGCAACAATTTCACCCAAGTACATCCCGGCTAATAGTTGCGTTGCCTGGAACAAACAGAGGGCTGAGCTCTGACCCTCATCAACCCAAGCGGTTTTTTTTTGAAAATGGTTTTTTGAGAAGTCATTAACTAGAACAATTCTCACCTACCTTTACTTTCTTATTTGTTTACTACACCTCCGTCCCCCGTTTCAAGAAACTGAGGGTGCAGGGACACCCCAGGGGTTCCCAATACCATTTATCCTATTTGTAAAAGAATTGGGAGGTTGGAGACTCTACCTTCAGAAATCTACCAGGTGGTTTTGCTTTTCAGTTACAAAAATCTGCTACTTCCTCCAAGAAATAGAAACAATGGATTAACTGGCTACTCTCAGCGGGAGAAAATACTGACTTTGTTCTACAAGGGACACCACTGCGGGCTCTTAATGGCTCTTCACTGATCCTTCCAAGGATCAACAATCAAAGGACTGGATCCCAGACTGCCTCAGGGGACATTCCCTAAACTCAAATTACGAGTCCAAACAAAACCAAAGGAAACACTAGGAGAAACCAAAAGAAGCTCGGAGCAGGGCAATTGGGGAATGAGAACGGTCTCTCTATAGCGGGAGCTTTCCAAAATACTGAGACGAGCGAGATGATTTATACAGGACTGCCTGTGTCCACTCATCACTGATGACTTTTTTTTCCCCATAAAAAATACACTTTGAGTCTAATAAAAAAAGAAAAGCTCAAATATCTTTACTGATGATTCTGTGTGTTTGCTGAAAAACACAGAAGACTCTTATGGATTGATTGAAGGTTTCGGTCTCTTTCTACATATCTGGCCCAGTGTCTGCGGGTGTCCTGTGGTGGTGGTTTGTTTTTGGAGCCGTGGTTGGGAGGCAGGGGGTGGATGCCCACTGACCTGTGGTGCGTGGTGATGGAAAGCAGGTTTTCTCCATCACGGCACTTTTGACCTTTGCAGCTGGATCATTCTCTGTTGCGGGGGCGGTCTTGTGCGTTATAAAATGTGCAGCACCATCCTTGGACCCTACTCCTCAGATGCCGATAGCAGCACCCACATCCCAGTCGTAATAACCAGCAAATGTCTCCAGACTTTGCTACATGTCCCCTGGAAGGCAGAATTGCCTTCCTCCTCCTCCTCTGGAGAAGCACTGATGTAATCCCTTAAAAATACAGCATTTATAGAAACAGAGACTTCAAAGTATTGATGTGGGCTTTCCCGGTGGTTTCTTACTCCTAAGTGCTATGATGCATACGTTTGATATGTATCTTTCTAAAATCTTTCTAACGAGTTGGACAGTGATGGAGAGAACACATTTTCCGCTGAGCCATGACCCTCTCAGGCAGGCTGAGGTCCCAGCCTGTTTGGAAGGCCATTTACGGGGGAAGCTCCGGTCACGCGTTGACATTCTGGTGTGGTGAGTCCAGCCCCCATCCTCTGCCACCATCCAAAACAAACAGAGAAATGAAAGTCTCATAACACTGATTTGTGTTCACCCTCAAATGAAATAAAATGTAAACAGTGATCCATCTTTAGTTTTTCAAAAACAGATCTCACTTAAATGCACAGCTCATGTCTTGACAAGCGCACAATTCTGGGCAGAGCATACGAATTTAATAGTCAAGTTCACTGACTGCATCGCAGTGTGTGTGCTATTTTGAATGTTGAACTGAATGTAATTCAGAAAGGGTACTGGGGTGCCATTCAAAGGCGAGGGGGTCGACATCCTCAGTGTCCCCACTGTCCACTTCTAAGGTCGTATACCCATTAAAGGGGACCCAAAGGTGCTACCCCCCAATACGCCACTTTGGCATAAAGAGTATTTTGAGCTGAAGGCAATTGAGAAAGAGCAGACACAGAAAAAGCTCTCTGCCCTCCTCTCTCTGCCTAAAGGCAGGGCATACATTTCCTTGTAGGAAGGGGCTCCCCCCTCCACTTTCCCGTATCAGAAGGAGGAGACAACTGTTATCACTGGAGACAGCACTGACTGAAATCTGCATAAACAAGTTTTACTGAAATAAGCCTCATCCTCCATTAGTTTCCCCCATATATCTGCCTTCTCACAATTACTGCCCCTAGAAGCCTGAAACCCCTCTCCGTTGTCTCGTCACTTCTCCACAAATTTATAGCCTTTTTTTAAAAACAAGATTTTATTTATTTATTTTAGAGAGAGAGAGAGAGTACACACATGGGGGGGCAGGGCAGAGGGAGAGGGAGAAGGAGAGAAGCAGACTCCCCGCTGAGCGGGAAGCCCTAGAAGGAACTGATCCCAGGACCCTGAGATCATGACCTGAGCCAAAATCAAGAGTCAGACACTTAACCAACTGAGCCACCCAGGCACCCCAATTTATAGCCTTTTGCTAAAATAGTGTATTAAGCCTCCAGGTCTGATAGCCTCTTTTTTTTTTTTTTTATTTTTATTTTTTAAAGATTTTATTTATTTATTCATGAGAGACAGAGAGAGAGAGAGAGAGAGGCAGAGGGAGAAGCAGGCTCCCAAGGAGCAGGGAGCCCGATGTGGGACTCGATCCCAGGACCCTGGGATCATGACCTGAGCCGAAGGCAGACGCTTAACCATCTGAGCCACCCAGGCGCCCAGGTCTGATAGCCTCTTTGGGGTTTTCACTTCATTTCTGTGAGGCCCCCCCATATGCCTATTAAATTCTTTTTCCTTCTTTTTTCTTTTTTAAGATTTTGTTTATTTATTTGACAGAGACACAGCGAGAGAGGGAACACAAGCAGGGGGAGTGGGAGAGGGAGAAACAGGCTTCCCGTGGAGCGGGGAGCCCGATGCGGGGCTCGATGCGGGGCTCGATGCGGGGCTCGATCCCAGGACCCTGGGATCATGTCCTGAGCTGAAGGCAGATGCTTAACGACTGAGCCACCCAGGCGCCCCTCCCATATGCATATTAAATAAACCTTTTTCTTCTGTTAATCTGTCTTTTGTCCGTTTATTTTGCAGGGTCCCAGTCACTGAACCTAAGAGGGTAGAGTGACTGACTCCACGTTGGCACCAGGAAGAGGCCTCCCACGTGGACGTGAAACGGACCAAACGGACAGGTCACGCTGCTATTGTGCAAATATGCAGGACTGCGATCTCCTGTCTAGAAACAACTTCACCAACGCTTTCATTCCACCCGCCGGCCTCGCCCGTTTTAACCATCACTAAATAACGAAATCCCTGGGCAACCCTCCCCATAGCCTGCTACAAAGGGCTGCCCTTTTGACACGTGGCTCCGCAGCTCCGTTGCAAACTGAAGGCTGAAGCTTGGAGCTTTGCCCCCTGACTTAAACTTAGAGACTCACACTGGACCTGTCGTTTGTTTTCTGTAGCCCTGTTTTGATAGGTGTGGCTGGTCTTTCCCCAGAGCGGTTACCTTGTCCCTTCCTCCCGAAGAATTAAGGTGTACTTCTTGGCAGTGCCACACTCGGTCTGTGTGAGGCAAAAGAAATTTCTGGACATCACAGAGTCTGTAAGTCCAGTGACCACAAATAAACCCTTTGACTATGTTAAAGAACTGCCAGGATCCTTCCACCTCACATCAGGCGGTTTCTAGAGAGAAACTTGCATGCAGATAAGGTAAAGTGGCTAGCTCGGTACTTTAATCAAGTTTTACTGTGATGCAGTTGAAAGGTAAATTTATCCTAGGATGTAGTGAAAAGTGTTATAATGTTCCTTATGCTTAACATATTTTATATCTCATGGACTGTGGAAAATATGAGTATAGGAAATGGGGTGAAAAGAAATTTTTAACAAGTTCTTTACATTTAGGAAAGTGGGATTTTAAATAACAGATTAAGGGAGGCAGCTTTGAGCTCTCTTAAGGAAAGAACTGGATTTGCCTTGGATGGATAGAATTAAAAGAGAATCAATATTTTTGACAAAACGATTAGAGAAAAAAAAAAAAACCAACCCAGGTCACTGTTCCTCTGTGATAATGTGAAGTATACATGTGCAACGGTAATGTTCTTTTCCACCACCAGTGGGAAAAATGAATTTGTAGACTTTAGCATTATTTTTTTAATGCCATCTACAAACAAATTGCTTTGAAATGATGAAGACAAAAAATCACTTCTTTAGACAACGGAAGAGTGGCTTGCAAGCCTGAACACAAACCTTTGAGAATGCAGGGCTGGAAACTCCTTTTTTTTTTTTTTTTTTAAACGTAAAATTCAGAACAGGCAGACCATTAAGCTGGGAAAAGAAATTAATATAACCTCGCAGGCAAGAAGAAAAGCAAATACTCTAAAGCAGCCGCTGTTGATGCAAGCAAAGGTTAGAGCAACAAGGCTACTTTCTAACAAAGTGTGAATCCCATTAGTGCTGAAGTGTTATCCCTCCTTAGTCCTTCCATCTCAGCCAGAACACAGTTAGGATTTTACTTCCATCTGCATCTCAAGGCTGGTAAATAGGACCCATGGAGACGTGCAAAAATGGTGAAGCCATTCAAAAGGCATCTTCGCCTTCGCGTAAGACGTTGACATACACACAAGAGGCAGTGGCCCAAGTCTGCTCAAACACCCCTTCAGCATGCTTAGGTGGACAAAATAGGGAGCTGGCCTCCCCCAGTTTCCCAGCTTCCCCTGCAGCCCCATTGTCTCTTCCCGAGTACACAGTGATGCCATTTCACGATTGGTACATTAGAAATGGAGCACTTGGAAAAGTTTCTGTGGGGAGTTCAGAATTTAAACTGTTCCATTTAAAGAAGAAGAAGGGGAAAGTGGAGGAGATGCGGCAGCAGCTAGAAAAGGAAAACATCTGGAAGTTATCAGTGACTTACTTATTCGTGTGCCCAATACCCAAGTGATGGACTAACTTTAACACCGTAGTCCAATGGAGGCTGATTGTTCATTACAGCAGTTCATCTTCAAGGGTCTGTAATCCAAATCCTCACATTTGTTTTTTTCTGTACCAAGATCTGTCCAGTATGTCTCGTAGGCTGGATTGTGTCATTGAGCAGAAGCGAATCAGATCACAAAATGAAGTTACCTATTCCCATAAAGAAAAATCCAGTGTAGGGGCACCTGGGTGGCTCAGTCGTTGAGCGTCTGCCTTCGGCTCGGGTCGTGGTCCCGGGGTCCTGGGATCGAGCCCCGCGTCGGGCTCCCTGCTCTGTGGGAAGCCTGCTTTTCCCTCTCCCACTCCCCCTGCTTGTGTTCCTGCTCTCACTGTGTCTCTCTCTCTGTCAAATAAATAAAATCTTTAAGAAAAGAAAAGAAAAGAAAAATCCAGCGTAGGAAAAGTTCACACGCTTGCGAAGATTTTCAACATGGTTGCAATCAAGTCATTTTCCAATTGTATAAGTACATAACATTGACCACATGAAATATTCTGCCAGAAGTACATAGTTGCTGTGATTTCTTTCTAAAGGTGTAAAGCTAAGTGTTCAAATTTGCAATTATTGAACTTGGGTTTCAGCACTGAATGTGTGCAGTGAACGTGTAGGATAATTATACCACTATGTGTTTAACACAAAGAGCATTTCTACCTCAGGGAAAAACTTTCTGATTCCCAACTGCACAAAGCTGTACCAACTTGTCAAGAATGAGGAAATAAAAAAAATCCACTGGAAATAATATTTGGTTGTTCACATTAGCACTGAAGACGACTGTGGTTTAGAAATTTCCCCTTTTTTTAATTACAGCAAGTAAACTATTTTGCCAACTCTCTTTGGGCAGCTCAGTTTTCATCCTAGCTGACTGCCTGAAAATGAAGCTGTCAAGAATCCTAAGTTGAAATTGTTTTTCTTTTTCTTTCTTTTTTAAAGATTTTATTTATTTATTTGACAGAGAGAGACACAGTGAGAGAGGGAACACAAGCAGGGGGAGTGGGAGAGGGAGAAGTAGGCCCCCCCCGGCCGAGCGGGGAGCCCGATGCCGGGCTCGATCCCAGGACCCCGGGACCATGACCCAAGCCGAAGGCAAACGCTTAACGACGGAGCCACCCAGGCGCCCAGTTGAAATTGTTTTTCTGAAAAGAATGTTTATTATGGTACGTCTCCAAAAATCGTGGAGAATCTGTTCAGAAAGATACATCTTCTTCAAACCGTGTTCAATGCATAGTTTTATTATTTAAAGTGAAGAAGAGCCATATGAAAAGTTCTTTGAAATGATTTAAATCATATGTGCACTGAGAATTATTTTCGTTATCTTGCTTCTTTGTCTTTACGTATACATTGTTTTCAGAATCCATGACTAAGCTGAATAAATACCATTGTGTTTTTTTGAAGGCAAACTCACGTTTGCACCAATACAAATTCTTTCCCAACATTCATTTAACCACTAGGAAAGTTTGTCGATAGTTATCAAAAATTCTACTGGGCAGTTTATTCATCTAGTGGTTTTTTGTTTTTGTTTTTTTTTTTTCAGTAAATTCTACCCCCAACATGGGGCTCAAACTCATGACCCCAACAACAAGAGTCATATATATGCTCTACCAACTGAGCCAGCCAGGCACCCCTAATGGACAGTTTACTCTTTTCTGCAATTAATGAATGTTAGGGACTGAATGTTTTTGCCTCCCCCAAATTCATTTCATATATTGAAGCCCTAATCCCTAAAATGACTATATTTGGAGATAGGGCCTTTATGAAAGTCATTAAGTTTGAATGAGGTCATAGGGCAGGGGGCTGACCCAAAAGGGTTAGTGTCCTTATAAGAAGAGACAACGGAAAGCTCTCTCTCCCTCTCCTGCCCTCTCCCTCTCTCTCTCCATATGCAAGCACTGAGGAAAAGCCTTGTAAGGCCACATTGAGAGGGTAGAAGTCTGCAAGTGAGGAAGAAAGCCTTCACCAGAAACCAAATTGGCTTGCACCTCAACCTTGATCTTGGATTTCCTAGCTTCCAGAACTGTGAGAAAGTAAATTTCTGTTGTTTAAGTCACGCAGTCTGTGGTATTTTGTTATGGCAGCCCAAGCTGACTAATACGACGAACATCACAAAACTTAGTAGTACAAATATATTTTTGTTGGAAACTTAGCACTACAGCAGGATTCCTGGAGCAAGCACAAAGTATACTGGGATTCAGGAAGAAAAAGTAACCAAAAAGCACATCATCAGCACCTTTAGCCTTTAGGTATTATCACTATTTCTTGCTGAAATGGTACAGTTTGCAATATGCACACAATTAAATGTGATATTTAGCTACCACTATATGGGCTCACTAAGCAACAGTAAAATGTAAGGATGTAGTCATAAGTTCATTATATCTAGAGTCCGTTTTTTTAGCCATCAGAGGCAATGTTTAATATGTCTTTTTTGCAACACAAAATAAAGATGATGGACAATTCACAAAATAAAATAAGATGTGGCCTAAGAATTTTAGAGGTGCTTTGAATCCTCTCTTCCAATACAGTTTTCTCATTTTTAAAAATAAGACCAAAATGTGGAAACAACCTAAATGTCCATCAACTTGTGAATAGATAAATAAAATGTGGTCTAGCTATGCAATGGAATATTATTCAGTAATAAAAAGGAACAGACTACTGATATATACAACATGATCAATGTCGAAAACATTATTTTAAGTGAAAGAAGCCAGCTACAAAGGACCATATATTGTATGATTCCATTGATAGGAAATGTCCACACAAGGCAAATCCACGGAAACAGAAAGTAGATTAGCGGTTGCCAGGGGCTGAGGGCGGGAACAGGGAGTAACTGCTGGTGGGGAAGTGGGATCTTTTTTTTAAGGTGTGTGTGTTTTTGTTTTTTTTGTTTGTTTGTTTTGTTTTGTTTTGTTTTTTTAGAGAGGGAGAGGGGCAGAGGAAGAGGGAGAGAGAATCTTAAGCAGGCTTCACTCCTAGCATGGAGCCCAACATGGGGCTCGATCTCATGACCCTGAGATCATGACCTGAGCCGAAATCAAGAGTTGGACTCTCAACTGACTGAGCCACGCAGGCGCCCCAAATGGGATCTTTATGGGTGATGGAAATGTTCTAAAATTGGATTGTGATGAGGCTTGTGTAACTCTGTAAATTTCCTAAACTTACTGAATTGTACACCTGAAATGAGTCAATTTTATGGTATGTAAATTATATCTCAATAAAGCTGTTTTGTAAAAAATGAAGACAAAGGGGCTTTGAAATGCTGAGAAACACACCCATGGTGCCCCATTTAGCCTCGATGAAAACCCAAGCCAAACTTCGGTTAGGTTTGGTAGCATCATGAGGTCAAAACCTCAGAAGGCTCAGATCTTCATTCAGATTTGTCAAAACTTGAGACAGATTTGGACCTGGTCTACTAACATGTGTTTTTTATCTTTCTACTTTTCAACTGGAAACTGAGTGAAGGGGAAAAAATACAGTAGGTGGTTTCTCTAAATTTGCCTTTGAGTTTTCACTGAGGAACTCTGGCCTATATAAGATCATTTTTTTTTTTCTAAATTACGGTAAACATTTTCTTTTACATATGGCAAATTGGGATGAAAGTGTTCCATTAGATTACTGATAGAGATAGATGACCATTTTAAAAAATTGTTTTTATTGTTATGTTAATCCCCATACATTACATCATTAGTTTTAGATGTAGTGTTCCATGATTTATTGTTTGTGCATAACACCCAGTGCTCCATGCAGAATGTGCCCTCCTCAATACCCACCACCAGGCTAACCCATCCTCCCACCCCCCTCCCCTCTAGAACCCTCCGTTTGTTTCTCAGAGTCCAGAGATAGATGACCATTTTTACAAATAACGTACTGTACATTCTTTTAAGGTTCCAAGCCTCTGAATAGTTTGTGGAGTGCCTAGGGTTTTCAAATAACCATTAACCCTAGCATGAAAACCAATGCCACTTGTGTTTCTTTCTCTTGAAATGACACCAAATTGCTCATGGTGTGCTCTGACCTCCTTCCAGAATGTACACACACGCACGCATGCACACGCACACATGCGCATATGCACACGCTGCACCCCACATTGACTTTTACCTTTAAACCTTGGTTCACCCTTCTGCCTTGAAAAATTTAACCACCTCCTCCCCACCTCACGTTCCTCCTTCTTTCTGGGGGAACCCTGCCCTTTCAGACTCAGGTATGATATTGTCTTCTCTGGAACTCCTGCTCCGCTTTCCCACCAACAACTTTACTTTTCTTCCTCTTGGCACATCGAGCACCCCACCTCTGGGAACATCTCTCTCTAGCTGTACTACTCATATTAGACTCTGATTAGATACGGGGCTGTCTCTGCCTCTAGACTGGGAAGCATATATGTTCACATATATTCATATATGTATCCTTAGGGCCCAGGGCAGAGTTTAACACACAGGGTAGGAAGAAAGAAAAGAGAAGAGAAAAAAAAAAAGGAAAGGGAATGGTAAGGAAAGGAAGGGAAGGGAAGGAAGGGGGGTGGGGGGGAAGGGAGGAAGGAAGGACAGATTGTTAAGAATGTGTAAATAGTTAATGGTGATTGCTATCTTCGGAATTCCCTCCATTAGAGCACTTAATTTGTGTTTGCACAGTTTAGCTCACTAAGCAGAAAATAAGAGAATATCAGGACACTGCGGCCTTTCTAGCTCAACCTTTTCTCCTACCGTGGCCCCGATGAGCCTCAAACCACTGTTGCCTTTCACCTTGAGACCATTTCTCCTGTCACTGAAGGGAAGGGACTAATGACTCTGAGGGAGAGGGCCATCAGAGGGGATCTATGTTCCCAAGGATTCTGCCTGTCTGCTTACCCTGAAAATGCTTCAGAATCTTCCCAACTTCTGCAACAAAAGAACTCTGAAGTTTGGGGCAGGGAGAGAGATGTCTGGGTACTAGAGGCTATGGGGGTGGCAGGGAAAGTGAACTTTGGATTCTGTAGGCACATCTTGATTTTAGGCCAATTCCCCTTGCTCCTAAGGGACAACCTGGTCAGTGGGGTGGAGAGTCCTGACCAGCATCGTAGTGGTAATGGTAACGGTAACAGAGAATGTCTGCTAGAGATTATGTGAAGGTTTCACATATCTGACCTCATTGGATCACCCAGAATAAATACAATTTTTGGCACAATTTGTTCTCATTTTAAAGATGAAGACACAGATTCCTGTAGGAGCTGCAACCTGCCCAAGGTAATATTTAGACAGATATAACAGTAATAGATAGATAGTAATAGCAAGTGATACACAGAACCCTCTTTCCCCACACCCCTGCTCCCTTTCCCACTTTCCTTCAGATCTTCTCCATTGTCTCCTTTCTGTGAGGCCTTCCCCGACCTCCTTATATAAAATTGCAGCCTCCTCCAAACTCCTTCCTTTTAAAAATTTTTCTTCATTGCACTTACCACCGTATTTATTTATTTATTTATTTAATTTGAGAGAGAGAGAGAGAGCATGAGCGGAGAGGAGGGGCAGAGGGAGAGGGAGAAGCAGGTTCTCTGCCGGGCAAGGACCCCGGGATCATGACCTGAGCCAAAGGCAGATGCTTCACCAACTGAGCCAGCCACGGGTCCTGCACTGACCACTACAGAGCACATACATTTATTTTTATATCGTCTACCCATCAACATTCCCCTCCTCGAGATATAAATTCCAGGAGGACAGTCATTTTCTTTCTCTTTCTCTGTTGAGGGCTCTATCCCTGGCACACAGGACTCTGCTGCCTGGGTCTGTGACTTCTCAACTATATTTTCAAAAGATATTACACCATTTCATATTCCACTTGTTAATTATATTCTACTTTCTGGCTTCTCACCAGTTTCAATTGTTAAATTTAAGTGTCCTACAAAGTTCACTAAAGCCAATAGTGCCTTTGGAATATTAAATTTGCAGAAAATAGCATAAAAATAATTGTTAAAGCTTGATAGCATGTTAAATGTTATATATGCATGTATACTATCAAATCCGGAGTTTCCCTTTTTGAGAGTTAGAAATGAGATATACTTAATGCAACTAAAATAAACACTCCTCTATATATGTGATTATATATTAGGAACTATTGACACTGAAAAGCGATGTGCTTGTTTAGCTATAATTACCTCTCTTTTATTTTTATTTTTTAAAAATATTTTATTTATTTGACAAAGAAAGAGAGAGAGCACAAGCAGGGGGAGCAGCAGGTAGAGGGAGAAGGAGAAGTGGACTCCTCGCTGAGCAGAGAACCCGATGCGGGGCTCGATCCCAGGACCCTGGGATCATGACCTGAGCCGAAGGCAGACGCTTAACGACTGAGCCACCCAGGCCCCTATATCTCTATTTTAGGCACAATGATTAGGCACCCTCCGTGGCTGGCCTGAATATAAGTAAAGAGCCCTCTGAAGAGTAGAAATAGTTGCTTCACAACTTTTGCCAAATGTGTCAGCTTTGAAAGTGTGTTTCCTTAGGATGATTCCCGTTAAGAATGTCACGAGACCAAGAAAATTTGCCATCACAAAGCCTCTGAGATGTCCTGTATAAAGATACCTGTGTAACTTTGTTCCAGTGTTTCCTTAACTTACGTGACCACGGGCCCGCTGCGGGTAGACATCTGGAATAACTCACTTTGAGAAAGCTGGCTAAAAGCAATTACTTAAAATTCCTTTATTACGTCCTACACCAAGTAACGCCAACCATCCTCACGTTTGAGGGAAGAAGGGAGAGAGGGGAGGTAAGAGGGAGAAGAAAAGAGGAGAGGAGAAGAGAATAGCTTAAAAGAAGATAAGCTTTGCTCATAATGATTTCTTCTTTCCCTTTGGTGCGTTCAAAGTAGTTCCTTTTTGGGGGCCCCTGGCGGGCTCAGGCGGTGCAGTGTGTGACTCTTGACCTCAGGGTTGTGAGTTGGAGCCCCACAGTGGGTGTAGAGGTTACTTAAAAATAAAATCTTTAAAAAAAAAGTTCCTTTTTCTTTTAAAATCAATACATAAAGACTAAATGCCAGTTTTATTTCATCTCTAAGGTCTGAAGAACGGCAACGAGATTTATCCTACTATAAATCACTAAAACAAATCTATTGCCAAAACATCTTTTTTTTTTTAAAGATTTTATTTATTTGTCAGAGAGAGAGGAGAGAAAGAACACGGCAGGCAAAGGGAGAAGCAGACTCGCCCCCAAGCAGGGAGCCCGATGTGGGACTCGATCCCAGGACCCTGGGATCATGACCTGAGCCGAAGGCAGACGCTTAACGACTGAGCCACCCAGGCGCCCCTTAAATATGTTTTGAAGAGCTGTTATATCATTTTTGTTGATAGACTAGTTTCACCAAAAGCATATGGTGCTAGTTTCACAGGAAAAGAAGACGTAAATGGACTTCTTTAAAACCAGGGCCTAGAGCGTCTGGGTGGCTCAGTCATTAGGCGTCTGCCTTCGGCTCAGGTCATGATCCCAGTATCCTGGGATCGGGCCCCGCATCGGGCTCCCTGCTCAGTAGGAAGCCTGCTTCTCCCTCTCCCACTCCCCCTGCTTGTGTTCCCTCTCTCACTGTCTCTCTCTCTCTCTGTGTAAAATAAATAAAATCTTAAAAACAAAAACAGGGCCTAGTGAAATATTTAGCCCATCCCCTCCCTATCTCCGCCCAGTGCCTTGTCCGGTAGGCACAGTAACCTTCCCATCAGCCACCTCACTTTTTGAAGTGGTCACAAAGTCTCTCCTGTTTATGCTCTAGTTCTTCTACTTAACTGTGACATTTACAAAGTACACTTAGGTCTAAGCTTCACGTATTACGTCATTAGCAGGTCAAAATTTTTCTCATGGAATTTTTTCTAAAGAAAAACACCGTTCAGTGAGAATCCAGGGACTACCGCATTGCTACCCGGTGTGCTGGCTGCTAGCAAAGCATCCAAGGAAATGGCCAAAATGGTCTCCTACCACTGCCATCACCAGTAGCCCAGCCTCCCTAGCCTTTATGAGCCTCCAGACCCTTCCAATTGTTGTGAGTTGGTTTTGTGAAGCCCGCAAAACTCCATCAAGCTGATGTAGCATGTGAATGTCAAAGTTACAACAGAATCCAAATGTCACCGTACCAACAAATATTGCTAAAAAGAGGAGACGAGTTGAGAAATAATAAACTCAAAGAATGAGAGAAAGAAAGGAAGAAAGAAAAAGAAAGATTATAATCACCTAGCCTCCTTTCCTTTATGATTTTTTGTTTTGATTCTCAAAACATTGTTAAATTTAATTTGCTAAATCTTGTTAAGCATTAGATGGATGTTAGATAAGCTTTAACAGGAAATTTGAGGCTTTATTAAATCCGTTTGTTACTATGAAGTCAATGTAATTTTCATAACACTCTGGGGTGACTTTTTTGCATCTTAAAAATTGAGGCGGCTATGAAAACTGTATCGAGGCAAGTAAACTTGATTTCTCCCAGGCAGTATGGCAGTAGGTTTGCTCGGAGAAATCCATACTACCCTTGCTAGGAACACTGGGTCAGGTATGACCACAAAAGAAAACAGATGATGATAGTATGTGATTATAAGAAACTTAGAATCCAGTAGCTAAAACAGGGTGGGCACAAAGTTACAGATGAATGGGTATTTCTCCTTTCTGGTAAACCTAATATTTGCAACTTTGATTTTCAAGGAGTGGCACAATATGGGACCAACGATTTTATAACCTTCTGAATGTGTTGGCCAGAGTACATTATATTTTAAACTTTTTTTTTTTTTAAGATTTTATTTATTTATTTGAGAGAGAGAGAGAGAATGAGAGAGAGAGAGCACGAGAGGGGGGAGGGTCAGAGGGAGAAGCAGGCTCCCCGCCGAGCAGGGAGCCCGATGCGGGACTCGATCCAGGGACTCCAGGATCATGACCTGAGCCGAAGGCAGTTGCTTAACCAACTGAGCCACCCAGGCACCCCCAGAGTACATTATATTTTAGATAAAAGCTCGGGAAAGCGGGATATTGCCACCTAGCTCAATAAACATTGTCAATACCACATAAAAGAAGCTTTGTAGAGCTGAAAGGGACTACCTTCACACCCTTTGATTTTATGGAAGACAGTGAAGTTTCAGGAGTTTTGTAAAGAAGCCAGTGTGTTGTGATGGAGACAGCCTGGCCTTTGAGGTCTTACAATTCCCAAGTTGTTGTGTGTGATTTGGGGCAGGTCCCTTGACATCTCTGAAGCCCAGTTTTCTCTTCTGTGACCTGGAAACAAAAAGCCCTATTCCATAGATATTGTCGGGAAGATGAAATGAGATGGTGTGCCTCCTTAACTCTAGCCGGCACATGAGAAAAGCCCAGGAAACGTTGGTTCCTTTATTCTTAGTACCAACCAACATTAATATTTATGGAGGGCATAATGCCACTGCACTGGGCATTCTCCGTTCTTCATCTCATTTTATCTTTACAACAGCTCCATGTAGGTGGTATGCTTAGTCTCCCCCATTTGCAGACGAGGAGACTAAGACCTAGAAAGGTAGAGTAACTTGCTCAAGAACACATTCCTACTGAGCAGTGGAGCTAAGATTTTCCTCCAAACCCTGCTGTATCCACTCATTAGCCAAGTATGGCCCCGCCAGCTGATTTGCTAATTGGGAGGGGGCTGAGTCCATTATTCATCGGACAAATACTACTAAGTACTCATTATGTTTCAGGCACATTATGGGCTGCTGAAGATGCAATGATGAGTGAAACGGACATGGCCCCAGCCCTCCCAGAGCTCACAACCCAACCCAGGGGTTCCCGGCTTTGGTGCTGCTGGCATTTGAAGCTGGACAATTCTTTGCTATGGAGGGCCATCCCGTGCCCTGTAGGATGTTAAGTAGCATCCCTGGCTTCGACCAGCTAGCTGCCGGTAGCACGTCACACCACCCCCCTCAAGTTGTGTGACAACCCAAAATGACTCTGGACGTTGCCAAATGTCTTCTGGGGAGGAAATTGCCCTGAATAAGAACACTGCTCTTGTGAATACAATATTAAGGGTCTTATGCTTAAGGACTTAGGGAACTCTTACTCAGCCTGAGGCTTTCTAAGATACCCAGTTTCTCTTTAAAAAGCAAAAAGCCCCAGTCATCTGCCATAATGCCTGATATGTAACTACCACCTCAGAAAAAGCTTTCTTGGTGGAACCATCTCTGCTTCGGAAAAGGAAGGCAATCAAATTGTCTCTATAGAAATACGTTATAGAAAAAGGTTTATAGTCAACTTACCTGAAACAGGGTGTACCATAAATTACTATGCTTTCAAACATATTAAAGGGATATGAAGACTTCGCGACTAATACCATCGAGGGAGCTAATTACAGCTCTATAACTGGGTGGGGGTGGGGAGTGGGGAGGAAAGCATTGACTTTGGGGAGCCTAGAATCGAGGTTTGATGGGTTCAGCATCTCCAGGTTTATCACAGTATTTCCAGGTCGCTGGTGGGATTAGTCCTGGTAGGTTAACTGTTGCGATCCAGAAATTACACAACAGTCCCACACGGATGATCCTGGGATTTCCGGACTTCTGGGATGCTCCTCTCTACACTGAGACTCAGGGACCCAGGCTTTGACAACCTTACGGCTCTGCTTTCTTGTAGGTATTCGGAATTTTCACCTTCAGCAGTGAAAGGGGGAAGAGAGTGCGCAGAGTGCAATGGGGGGTTTTATAGACCATGACCAGAATTCTGATATTCCGCTGATAAGAACTCAGTTACATGACAACTGCTACCTACAAGGGACACTAGAAAATGAAGTCCAGCGACGTGTCCAGGAGGGAAAGGAGGACTGTTTGAACATAGAGCCATACTTTGCCAATCCGGTCAAAATCATTTTCATTGCCTAAGAGCCATACACTGTCTAATTTTCTGGTTTATAAAATCAGGATATCATATACTTTATAAAGATTCTGTGAAGACTAATGAGAGATTTGTAGGTTACAGTCTTCCCAAAGACTTTGTGCTATGTACGTATCTGATATCCGGAGAATAATACACTCTGCTAATTTATAGCCCCATTATGAATAGACACATTCTTAATCCCTGGCAGACATTCTGATGTGGTCAAACCGTTATCATCCGTTAAGAAAAGGCAAATGTGCTATGCAGTACAAGTTCATGTCCCCCAGCGATGGTGTGATATTTTCTTTTGCTCTCAATGTGTGAATTATTAAAAATAAGCTAGCTACAATGTCATCATTTTTGATTAGATCAAAAATGAAGGCAGAGACAGGACTGCTTCCAATCTGTGAAGTTATTTAGCATTTAATATTCCCTTTGGGAAATCAATATGGTTTGAGGGAGATTATTTATATACCACTAGTCAAGTGTGGTTTAAATAAATGCACTGTGTTGCTAGAGTTATGTGAATGAATCTTTCAATGTCAAGACCTTACTATTGAATAAAGAGATATAATCATAAATCAGCTAACTGGAAAATGGTTAGTAGAAATTATCTGGTCATTTTACTGATGTGGATGAATACCTTAGGTTCTGTTTTCTAGTACTTATTCAAATCATAAATATGAATGTCTGGGCATTGTATGTCAAGATATTAACATTTAATAGTCATTTAAAATGTATCTTCTATGAAATTAAATTTATTTTAGGGGTGAAATGTGGGCTGGTGGTTCAGACATGTATAAATAATTCATGTGTTTTAAAACCAGTTAGGTAAAAAAAGAAGTAATTAAATCATGACAAAGTAATCCCGACACTTAAGTCGTCAGGGTGCATTCTTCATAATTCAGGAAACAAATCGGTTCCTTCCAAGCTTGACAGAGGTTTGGAGCAGAGGAGGATGGTTAGCAGGTCAGAAAGAAAAAGGGAAATAAACAGAAGTCTAGGGTCTCTGAGCTAAACCACAGATTCGTTTGTTTCTCCTTACGTCACTCGACTCCTATCAGAGAGAAAATCAAAGTTCCTGGGAGAAATGAGAAGAAAGTGCATCTAAAGAGACTGACTCTCCAAAGCCATCCTGAGGGTATTTGGGGAGTAAGAACCTGCAAGGCTCACTGTGAACAGAGGGCCACCACCGGCTTTACTTTTCTGCACTTAGCTGTTTCTCAGACAACAGGTATGCCCTGTTTTCAGTAAACAGAACACCGGACCAGGGGGAGAAATTCATGGGTCATTATTAAATTTACAAAGGGATTCCACGCCTTACCCCAACGTTCCCTATAAAATGTATTTAACTAGTGACTTTTCCCTGGAGCCAGTGGAAACCCTTTTCGGTTGAATAAAAATTATTTTCACATATGTAGGCTGAACACGACGAAACCGTCAACATCCGAGCATTTTGACAGGCAAATGGCAAGTTTTTAAGGTTAACCTTAAGGTTCAGTTTTCCAGGAACGTATCCTTGGTACAAAATAAGATAGGTCCTGCTGACAAACCAGCAATAAATCCGATGGGGAAACAATGGAGGAAAAGAAGAATTCATAGCCTATTTCGAGGTCACTCAAAATCTCCACGATTCTGACTCCCAACACTCTTCAATGTGGGTACTCAGAGAAAATGTTTAACCTGAAAACTGACATTGCCCAGGGGCGCCTGGGTAGCTCCGTCGTTAAGCATCTGCCTTCGGCTCAGGTCAGGGTCCCAGGGTCCTGGGATCGAGCCCCGCATCGGGCTCCCCGCTCGGCGGGAAGCCTGCTTCTCCCTCTCCCACTCCCCCTGCTTGTGTTCCCTCTCTCGCTGTGTCTCTCTCTCTGTCAAATAAATAAATAAAATCTTAAAAAAAACAAACAAACCTGACATTGCCCAGTAATTGAGTGATTAAGATCAGTCAGTGGCTTCACAAAAGAAACAGAAGTTGTTGGCTGATGCTGTCTTTCACGTGCCACTGTGCGAAGTATCACGTGTGCGAAGAACCACAGGATCGGTATCGTGGAGTTCTGGGTCTTTAATATCTGGGAGAGACCGAACGGCAGGCTGCAGGCAGGTTAGGCGAGTTTTGCCCTTTCTGGCTCATTTGTCTAAGAAAGAATTTGGTGACTTGACAAGTTTCTGAAAGTGGAGGAAAATTATTTGAGTGAAGCCGCCAGAGGAAGTTGGCAACTTCTGACCACCATCTTAGTTGTCACCCACGGAAATTTAAACTCGAGTCCGAATTTATACAAGTGGATTCACTTACATGGTACAGAATTCACATACTCTTTATTCCCGATCACTGGGTCCTTTCTTCGGAATCCTGTACATTTTTGGATGGCATGACATTTTGGAAGCTATGATAGGTTGTAAGAGCCAGATAAAACCTTCTTATTTTGTTCCAACTTAGGATACTCATCTTTAACTGCAATGACGATTTTGATTCAAAAGACAAACTTCAGGAAAGGAAGTGAAAAAGTCAGAAAGTCTGGAGAAAGTTGGAGGAAGGAGTGTGTGGGGGATGTGGGGAGTGAGGAAGACAACGGATTCTTCCTTTTTTTCTTTTTTTTTCCAAGTGATTATTCACTTTTAAATGAGACAGCTCAATTTAACTGCCCTGAATTTATGGGTCTAACCACTGGGGAAGATTATGTGTCTGGAGTCCTCTGGGGAAAGAAGCTACCTGGCGGTCCAACGTTCATGGTCAATTGTTATTACAGGTGTGGGAACTCGTTGCTGGCAAGGAGAGAATTCCTACGGCAGGAAATTCAGGTGGGGTTCACTGATGAGGTGGCTGGGAGGCAGCCAAAGCTGTATGCCAGTGAAGGGTTTAGGTAGCTCCTGGAGCTAGTACTCTCTGCTCTGTACTTTAGAAGAATGTGGCAACCTACTATTTGTCTTTATAGAAATGTAGGACCAATTTTATGCATCCACAGAATTTATTTTGCCCAGAAGTTGCACTAAACTAAGAAGCAGTCAGCTTTTTACTCTTTCTAGAGTGATAAGATTATATTATATTGTATTAGTTAATTAATAAGTTACAAAATTACATAATCATGTAATTAGTAAGTTATATAAATTAATGAGTACATTAGTTATTGGGCAACAATTATGTCTTTGCAACCAAAACCTGTGTATAGTGAAACAATCTATCTAAAAATGCCTGGGTCTCTTCGAATAACCCTTGAGAAAAGGCTCTTACTATATAAACCAGGTAGCGATCAGGATAAGTGGATGAGGTGGATACCTCATGATTGAATTATTATTATTATTTTTAAAGTAAGCTGTATGCCCAATGTGGGTCTTGAACTCACGACCCCAAGATCAAGGGTTGCATGCTTTACTGACTGAGCCAGCCAGACTTCCCTGAATTATTTTTTTTAACTTTTTTTTTTAAAAGATTTTATTTATTTATTTGACGGAGAGAGACACAGTGAGAGAGGGAACACAAGCAGGGGAGTGGGAGAGGGAGAAGCAGGCTCCCCGCGGAGCAGGGAGCCCGATGTGGGACTCGATCCCAGGACCCCGGGATCATGACCTGAGCCGAAGGCAGTCGCTTAACTGACTGAGCCACCCAGGCACCCAACTTTTTTTTTTTTTTTTTTTAAGTAAACCCTATGCCCAACACGGGGCTCGAACTCATGATCCTGAGATCGAGAGTGGCACGTTCTACCAACTGAGCCAGCCAGGCACCCAATGACTGAATTATTTTTAAAATACTTTTTCTTTTTAAAAAATTACTCAAGTAGTTCATGGTCATTGTTGAACTATTAGAAAATCCAGGGAAGTAAATCAAAACAACTTATGAGCTAGCCTACCTTCCAAAGTCAGCCACTGGTAGCAATTTATTGTACAAGTTTTTCCTATGTTAACATAATATATATTTTAAGTGGGATTATTCTATATGTATCACATTATAATCTGCCCTTTTAATATTTTAACTGCTATATAATATTCCACTGTACAAATGTACCATACATTATTTCAATCAACCCACTTTTGTTGGTCCTTTAGATTGTTTACCACGTTTTGGCTCAAATGTAGATTGTTATCGAAATCATTTGATACTCATGTTAGCAGATTTGCCCAATTACTTCCTGAGGGTAAATTCCTAGAAGTAGGATTGATTGTGAACAGGAAATAATTTTCTGTGGAGGTTTTAATGCAGATGATGAAGTACTTCCCTTAAAACTTATATTTATTTGCAATCCCACCAACCATATGAGAGTTATTAATTTGTTTTAAGAGTTTCCAGCCAGGCCGCTCCCTACTTTGGAGGAGACCGGAGGGTATATTTCCCAACTGCCTTCCTTCCTTCCTTCCTCCCTCTGACAAACACTGATCCGTAACCTACCACATTCAGGCATTGGACACAAAGTCTCTGATCACATTAGCCAGCATGTGTGGGAGAGTAATGATTCTGTATGTTCTCTTCTTTTGGCCTCTTATGTAATCCACGTAAGTATCATGGAAAATTCTAACATATTGACTTCCAATCTCCCTTTCCCAGATGCTTTTCACATCTGGAAGGAACACAAATTCTTGTGTCAAACCATGCTCGTTGACTTCGTTCTGGAAATATTGTCACCATAACTCTGAGAGACAGAAACCAGCCATGTCCCCTCTCCAGGATGACTGTCGAATTCATTTAGTAGCTCTTCCTGGTGGCCCTCCTCAGTGATGCTGCTATGGTGCCTCCTCTACACCTCCCCACCCCTTAACCCCAGGTCCGAAGCAGTGCAGAGACAAGAGCGCATGGGGTGGTGCCCTTCCTCCCTTCCATCAGACTCTCTATTCTATTAACAAGCGATTTTCATGATGCTCTTTGAAGCCAGGATGAACAACAGTCTTCTTGTCAAGGAAAGTGACAGTCAATTAATGAGGGTTTTCTCAATTGTTTTAAGTATAAAGCCCCCAGATAGCTTTTAAATTAGTGAGAGCCACTTCAGACCTCACCTTCGCCCCAGAATGGTCTAACAAGTTTCAGATCATTAAGGGACCTCCTTCAAGCCCCTGTAACGTTGGGGCTTTTCCTGTGACTGTGAAAGTCAAACAAACCAGTCCCATGATTATAAACTAATAAAACACATTTAGGTGTACATAATGTGAAACATGATTAAAACACTCCCAGCCATGTTGATCCATATACAATTTTAGGAGTTTAGGAATTCTGGCCATGGGGTCGCCTGGGTGGCTCAGTTGGTTAAGCGACTGCCTTCGGCTCGGGTCATGATCCTGGAGTCCCAGGATCGAGTTCCACATCAGGCTCCCTGCTCAGCGGGGAGTCTGCTTCTCCCTCTGACCCTCCCCATGTGCTCTCTCTCTCAAATAAATAAATAAAATCTTAAAAAAAAAAAAAAGGGAGGGCACCTGGGTGGCTCAGTCGTTAAGCGTCTGCCTTCGGCTCAGATCATGATCCCAGGGTCCTGGGATCGAGCCCCACATCAGGCTCCCTGCTCAGCGGGAACCTGCTTCTCCCTCTCCCACTCCCCCTGCTTGTGTTCCCTCTCTCGCTGTGTCTCTCTCTGTCAAATAAATAAAAAAATCTTTAAAAAAAAAAAAAAAGGAATTCTGGCCATGCCTCCATGTCTCTTTCAAGTTGTCTGAAGTAAAATTACACAGTACAGTTGATGCTCAACAAGACAGGTTTGAACTGCAAGCGTTCTTTTATACATGGACTTTTCCTGATAAATACTGTACAGTAGTGTAAATGTATTCTCCTTATGTTTTTTTAAAATATTTTATTTATTTGAGATAGAGTGACAGTGAGAGAGAGAGCACGAGTGGGGGCTTTAATGGACTTCAAATTCAGTTTATTGGATTCAGAGTTGACATTTGAATAATTATTTCAAGCGTTATCAGCCATGACAAGATGGATCTTAAAAGATCCAACTCTAGCCTAGGTTATGGGTAGAAGTCTTCATTTCTGTGTTGGAAATTTCTAGACAGGGCAGCACCTCAGTAACATTTGAGTTCCTCTTAAGGATACTAGTTGAGGAAAGAAACGATGAAGAGGATCAATGAGAAATGTATCTTTTCTCTTCAAGGAACCACTGGATACATCTTTGGGTTCTAGAAAAAGTCATGAAAGCTTTGACTGCTTTCCTTTGTAAGCTCATTCTCATTATCGGAGGAAGGATAAGAAAGATTCCTACTGAAATGAGCTCCTTCAGACCAGCCACGTTCTTCCACAAAACCTTGAAAGAACAAGAGACCGTTTTGTGATGAGACTGTAGCTCAGTGGTTCTCCAAGTGTGGTCCTTGGATCAGCAGCATCAGCATTACCTGGCAACTTGTTAGAAATGCAAATTCTGAGGCCCCACCCCACACCTAACTGAATCAGAAATTCTGACCATGGGCTTATTGGGCTTTACCAAGTCTTCCAGGTGATGCTGATAATATGCCCAAGTTCAAAACCATTGCTGGGGAGGTGGGTGGGGGGATGGGCAGAATGGGTGAAGGGGAATGAGAGATACAGGCTTCCAGTTGGAATGGAATGAAGAAGTCACGGAGCTGGAAGGTGACAACACAGGGAACGTAGTCAGTGATACTGTAATAGTGTTGTATGGTGACAGATGGTAGCGACCCTTGTGAGCATAGCGTGACGTAGAGTTGTTCACCTGAAGCTAACGTAACATTGTATGTCAACTACACTAAAACCAAACCAAACAAACCACTGCTTTAGCTAGAAAATAAAGCGGAGAGAGAGAGAGACAGAGAGAGAATTTCTTAAAGTTTTAGGTTTGTGTAATTCAAGAACAAATCGAGAGATTCCCTTAACGCAACCATTTACATTAAAAATATAAAATCTGGGTTGGGATTTCCACTTAGAATCTCATTTCCAGTGCGGCCCATGATTCTCACGGTGATACAAACTTAAAGCCCACTAGTTGAGATGGTTCAAAGGTCTTGAGAGCCGAAGTGTTTAGTAAGGGGGGGGTACCCTTACTAACCATTTAGTTCAGGCCAGGGGGCCGCAGGGTACCCTCTCCTGATGGTCCCTGGGCAGGCTCAGTCTTGTCATGTTAACTCTTCCTATCTCCCCTGCATTCATCTCAATTGCAAGCTTTGGAAAAAAGTCACCCTTCACGTTGTTGCTTTCATGCCTTGTGACAATGGGCTCCAGAATGCCGAGGAAAGAAAACACCCCGTTTGCAGTGACTATTATAACAGGGCCCTGGTTTAATCATTTCTTCTTCCCAGGGGCACCGCTGGACTCAGAGCACTTGGAATCCCGTGCATTGGCAGTGATCGGTCGCACACACTCCACAGCAAGATGCTTTCTCTTTGCATTTTGAAAGGACTACTCTTTTTTTTTTTTTTTTAAAGATTTTATTTATTTATTTGAGAGAGAGAGAATGAGAGACAGAGAGCATGAGAGGGAGGAAGGTCAGAGGGAGAAGCAGACTCCCTGCCGAGCAGGGAGCCCGACGCGGGACTCGATCCCGGGACTCCAGGATCATGACCTGAGCCGAAGGCTGTCGCTTAACCAACTGAGCCACCTAGGCGCCCTGAAAGGACTACTCTTAAAAGAAAATGAAAATGTCATTAAAGGGCGAGGGAGAAGCTCCTTCTGTGCCCAAGCTTGGGCACGCAAACAAGCGGCAACATTCATCCGCAGGCCGGTAGCCCAGGCCTAGGGATGAGGCATGCCTTTCTGGAGTGCAGCCTAAAGCGAGCCCGGGGTCAAGTTGAATGGGAGAGGGCCCGGAAGACGCTCACCTCCAAGGGAGCCCGAAGTCACGTGGCTGTTGAGCTGGAAATCTATACAGCTCACAGGGCCTTCGTATCCAAGTCAGGAATTCTTCTTCGAAAGGAAGAACCACACGTTCATCTTTGACAGTTGCTGATCTTGTGTGGAACCAGCGCACCCACTTGAAAAATCTGTGAGCGATCGATTTTTGTTAATCAGATCTGGAACACTCTAACATGGTTTTGTTTCCATCGTATTCGTGCTATTGCTTATTTAACTGTAGCTCATGCTTCCAGATAGCCATGGATAAAAGTCAGTCACAGGCCAATAGCCTCGTTTATACCGCTCCAAACATACTGAAAAGGGAATGGAAATGAGGCCATGTCTGGTAGGGCTTGAAAAGATTTTACATCCAAGGAGCCTGCCAAGATGTTAACATAAGGGAACAATATCATCAGACAAAGGGGAAAAAAAAATAATTACCAAAGCAATTAGTGATAATACAGAGAATGCCAAGCTTTGTTTAAATCAAACAAAATTCTATCATTAAAATATGACAATTTCAAAACAGTGTTTATTATTCTAATTTTGTTCTGATCAAGACATAATATTCTCTTTCGGGTGCTGTACCTATCGCAAGTTTTAAAAGAATAATCTCATCGGAGTGCATTAGAAAGTTGGCCTTTTCTCCAAAACGAAGTTAAGCGTGACAAGGGGTGCTTGAGTTAAACCGGATGTTTCCCTCCACACGTGTGCGCGTGAGTAGGTAAATTCCTGTGGTCAGAACTGTAGGACAACTTTCTGTAGGGTGAATTCAGGAGTCATGGGTCCAGTACCACGTCCACAGGGCTGGGCAGGAACAGCTGTAACAGGTTTACATGTCTCTAACTCAAACAAATTCATATAAAGTATAATTTTGCGAGTTTCTGGCTTATCAGATCTAAAGAGAGAGCGTTCTTCGTTAATGTTCCAGCAGCATCGTCAATCAACAAATATTTTCCATGGTCATTCTGTGCCCCAAACACAGGATCAAATTTCCCTTCACCCAAAGTTCAACTCCACAACGTAAGGCTCGTGGGGACCACAAACTTCCTTAACACACGGTGCTGGCAAGAACAACAGTTGTTTTCTTGGGCAAAGGAGATTAAATCTAAAAACATATCTTTCTGAAAATTAAGGCCAAGTCAACAGTTTTGCACTCAAAACAGAATACTTTCTTTTAGAATACAGGCTGGCTACTTGGAGGATTGTGCACAGAAATATTCCCAAATTGCCACCCACATAGTTCCTTGGCCATCTCCTTTTAAGTCTGAGTAAACGTGTGGTTAGAAGAAACCTTTTGATGTTATCCTAGGCCAAGTATAATTTTAAAAATAAGCAAATTGCTGCATAAAAAATCACATCATAGATGATGCTTCTCGTGCAGAGTTGGGAGACAGGGGGTGTACATTTCTCAAAAGCTCCTTGTAGTTCTAATGTTTTCTTTTGCCATGTAAAAGGATCTGCCCCCCTGGCTTAACCCACTGAAGTACATGTTCTTATTACAAATAGAAAGCAAATTATATTTTTTAAAAAGAAAGCAAATTATATACATGCACGTGAATTTGAATTCTCCATCCCTTTAAGTGTGGATGATATGATCTGGATAGTTAGCAAAGCTGACCCCTTATTTATTATTAACCAGTTGGAGATGATAAGTCTTTAAATAGGACACAAATGACAATTCCAATAGGGGAACACAAAAATCTAAGACAAACAGGAATTAAGCATTAAGTCGATTGTTCTCCCCCTACCAAAGTGGCCCCGAAAGCAGCAAAAATACCTTGGTGTTCTTGGAGCTGCAGGGTTAATGAATATTAGCCCTCAAGAGGAAAACTGAAATTTTTATTATCATGCTAGTTTTAATCAATTATTTATTTATTTAAGTAGAAAAGGAACTTCTGAGATGATTGGAGATCTAGCTCAGGAAGTAGACAGGAACAAAGGGAGGCTAGGCGGTCAGAAACCCAGCCCAAATCCTGTCTTCGAATTAAGTTTCCCAAGGAGAAACCCCTCAGCAACCTCTGACACCAAGAGCCCGTTAGAACTGCAGAAGCTGCTGCCTCTGGAAAGTATCACTGTCTTTTTCTTGCTGGTTTCCCCCACTCCCTTATCAGAGAGATTGTGTGTCCAGGTTGAGGATCTAAAGAACCTCTTTGAGGGGTTTGCTGAAGTTATGGGGGACCTCAGGAACGGAAGGAGGTGTAATGGTGCCCTCTGCTGGGGCAACTCAGTAATGCTGCCCAGTAAGGTTCCTGGTGGGACTGAAGTAAAATTTCATTTTATTTTTTTATTTTTGGCTCAAGGGTGTTTCTGGAACAAAAAGGCCTGAGAAGTACTCTGCAAAAAAGTAGTTGCAAAACCCCAAACCACATGAAATTAGCTTGATTCTGAGTTGACAGTGGAATTCGAAACCAGCTGTATTTCATCCTAAAATGTTAGCGCCATAAACCCTTCATCAAACCTGGAGACAATTATTTTCTCACTATCTGGACAAGACCACATTTCTAGCGGCTGAATTTTTCCAGGGTGGACTTTGCTCTCCCGTTTTCCTTTCGTAGAACTCCCCTCTCTCAGACTTGCATAAACAAGCCTCACTCAAGAATGAAGGATGCCACCCTCCGTTAGTGCGCTATTAAAATCATAAAAGGAATTTGTCACAGAAAACACACATCACATTGGCATCCTCAGGCTTCTTAGAAATCGTAAGGCCAAAAATTAGTTGGAAAAAATCATTTGAGAAAGTTCAGGAAGACGGTATTTCATTAAAGTAGTGTAGTTTCTTTACCTCATTTAGCAGTTCTGGATCCACGGTTGAAATATTTAAATTACCTACAACTTAAGCCAGCTAAAAATAACCAAGGGGCAGTAAAAGGAGACTGTCAACATGCACTCCGTGCTGACAGAGCTTTTGGTAAAAAGCTGGATCATCTTCAACGGTGTCTACTAACCTATGAGATATTAAGGAAACATCTATTTAAATAAAAGTAATGAGTAAAAGAGACAAAATATAATTGCCTCAAGGAGTCAAAAAACTTGGCTCCTGGCTAGTGTGTGTGTGTTTATTTATTTATTTTTCTTTTATTATGTGTTTTTTTTTTTTTTTAATTTTATTTATTTATTTGAGACAGAGAGAACAAGAGAGAGAGAGCACATGAGAGGGGGGAGGGTCAGAGGGAGAAGCAGGCTCCCCGCCGAGCAGGGAGTCCGATGCGGGACTCGATCCAGGGACTCCAGGATCATGACCTGAGCCGAAAGCAGTCGCTTAACCAACTGAGCCACCCAGGCGCCCATATTATGTGTTTTTTTTTTTTAAGATTTTATTTATTTGACAGAGACACAGTGAAAGAGGAAACACAAGCAGGGGGAGTGGGAGAGGGAGAAGCAGGCTTCCTGCTCCGCGGGAAGGACCCTGGGATCATGACCTGAGCCGAAGGCAGACGCTTAACGACTGAGCCACCCAGGCACCCCTGCGGGCTTTTTTCTTAAGTCTCATTTAAGTAATCTGTATACCCAATGTGGGGCTCGAACTCACAACCCTGAGATCAAGAGTCATATGCCTTCCCAACCGAGCCAGACAGGCGCCCCCTGGCTGGTGTGGGTTTTTTTTTTTTGTCTTTTGTTGCTTGTTTTTAAACCCAAGTCTAGATTAGACAACAGAAACCATGGCTTTGGTTGGTTAAGTGCACAATGGATGGATTCATTTGTTTACTGACACACGGGTGAGGCAGGCCTCATGGGTGTACAAGCATGTAGTCTCACGAGAACCCAGGCTCAGAAGGGCCCCGGGCCCGGCTTCATGCCCTGCTGTTGCCATCTTGAAATTCTTAGTAACTTCTAAACAAAGGGCCCCACGTTTTCATCTTGCACCAGGCTCTGTAAATTATGTAGCCCGGCCCGTACATATGTTTATTTGGCGGGTGGTTCTGAGCACTGTCAAGAGTAAGATGCTGGCCTTCCTAGGAAACACAGAGCTGTCTGAGGTACGATGCTGATGCTGAAGGAGCTCATAGTCTAAGAAAGGCGATGAGACATGTACGAGGACAATGAGAACACGCAGCCGAATAGAATAATGCGATAAAAGAGGCCTGGGTGCTCTGTAGTTCAGAGGATGGATGGGAAGATCATTTCCAGCTGGGAAAACCTGAAATGCCTCATGAATGGGGTGTCATCTGAGCTGGGACTTTCAAATAGATTCCTCACGACTTATTTCTCTGCAGGAAAATACAAAAACAAAGAAAATAAATAGAGGAGCTTTTCCTTTTTGCCATCTGGTCCACTTTGTGGTTTGGCTGTTTCTCCTAGTCACCTTAGCTGACTTTGGAGTTTTAATCATAGGATTCCTAAGCCCTTTTACTCATAAAGGGTGGTCTTCTGTAAAAAAAAAAAAAAAAAAAAAAATCAGGGGACGGGCTCAATCTGTGTGCCACTCAGCAAGCTTGGAGATGTCAGAGGAAACCAGTGGGGGGCTTACTTTGCTAAGGGGGTTGCTCTCTTAGGTTTGGTGAGTTCATGGTGGTGAGCTCAGAAGCTGTGGTACTGAGTAAACGGTTCAGGGAAGGCCGCCCTCCCCCCACCCCCCCAAGGTGGGTCAATCCTATCATCTCACTATATAATAAGCAGCGCTCTTTTTCCTCCGAGGGAGATGTCGCCATGACACTGAGGGTGCCAAACCCCTATCTAGACATCCAACTATGTCCACTTCAGGGCCCTGAAGAAGCTCGACGAATAAAAGCAGGCTCCAAGGCTATAAGTCGTTGTACCCAGAGGTCTAGATTGTGTCTCTCTTGACCTCCATAAGTGCCTTCCCAGCAAGCTCACTGCTTAAGAGAGATTTGGTTTTGAGGAAAGCAAAGAGAATACGATAGTATTCTCTAAGATCTGATGTAAAAATTATAAGTGTATAAATGTATTCTCTACGATCTGATGTAAAAATTATAAATGTAAATAATTATAAATGCAGGGACAAAGCTGCATGTAGCTATTTTTTTTTCAATTGTTTTTAAGTTATATTGGCCATGTTAAATATTCAATATTAAAAGAAGAGTTATTTTAAAAAATCTTCCTACATTAATGGACATCACCACACGCCACGCTTAGGGTCAATATCCTCAGAAAAAGAACGTATTGCACCAAAGATGTAATACAGCCAAACTCAAAGATTTTTTTCTTTCCTGCACTGTCTCATAGTTACTCCTTTTTTTTTAAAGTAATCTCAACACCCAGCGTGGGGCTTGAGCTCATGACCCTGAGATTAAGAGTCACACACTCTACTGACTGAGCCAGCCCGGCCCCACCTCACAGTGACTCTTAATATGTTCTATATTTCTAGGACTTCACCTCCTTAATTCTTTTTAAGATTTAGTTATTTATTTGAGAGACAGAGAGAGAATGAGCAGAAGGGGCAGAGGGAGAGAGAATCTCAAGCAGACTCCACGCTGAGCACGGAGCCCAACGCAGAGCTCGATCTCACGACCTGAGCTGAAACCAAGAGTCGGAAGCTCAATCGACTGCCCCACCCAGGAGCCCTGTGCCTCTTTAATTCTTAATGGAACGAGGTAGAAGTTTTTAAGTCTCTGATTGTAGATAAAGCTATGTAAGCAAGATATACGATAAATTACATGTTTTGAATTTTTTTTTTTTTAGTCTGGTCTTATCTAAGCCTGATTTCTCACTACATATTTAAACCGGAACCAGCAAGGAGATACTCTCTGGGTATCAGTTAAGCAACACTTGCCATTTCTTACAAGTCGATAATACAAATCTCATATTATTTTGAGAAGCTATGAATCTAATTCCCCGCGAGGGGAAACCAGTAAATATTTACATCAAATTATTTACTTGAACTTTGTGACAAAATTAAAACCGGCAAGGAGGCATTTCTAACACTATGGGTTTTGCGACTCAGGTTAAGATCGAAGTCTGTAATATAAAGTTTAGTTGAGTGTTCTTTCTCTAAGAACAGAGGAATAAAGATGCATTTGACCATAAACTTCAACAGCCAAGCCTGGTTGGTTGAAACCACCGTCTGGCAGAATTTATGAGAGAAAAATAAAATTGTGTAAGTGGCAGTTGGCTTTAGAAAGGGCTGGCATAACAGAACCCAATCCAAGAACAGCAGAGTTGACCTCTGCCTTCATTTCCCATCTTAAGAACTGTGCCGGCATCACATGTTTCCAACTTGTGCCTTCTGGTCCTTATAACCACCGCTCTACTTCGGCATTCTGGCAACTCGCTGACCCACATTTGTGGTGGCCAAACTGTGGTCCACGTGGGCCAAGGAGCCAGGAACTGCTGACTTAAGCCTTTCTGAAGCTTGTGGCTCCACAGGAACCAGTAGGCAGGGGCTGGATTCCTCTTTTGTGCTTGTAGCACATGACAAAGTAGGACTGGGAAGGGATACAATTAGCGAATGTGCCACGACCACTTTCTTGATCCCAGTGGAATGCTCAGAAGAGCCGGAGCAAAGAACTGAGTCTGCAATCAAATCTCCATTTATGTAATGTCTCTGTTATGTGGCAGAACAAGGATTCATGCTGTTTCTATTTCATCGTTAGTATTTTTAAACTCTGCCTTTTGAGTTATGAAGGACTGGCTCATCAGAGCCATGTGGAGATCCACATTCAGCGAAAATCTGTCTTAATTCTGCTGAAGCAGAGGGGATTTTGCAACTCCTTTGAAGATGCGAGGGCATCACCATTGTGTTTAAAGCAGGGGTTCTCAAAGTATGGTCCCTGGACCAGCAGTAGCATGGGGGGGGGCGGTGGAGATTGATAGAAATGCCGATTCTCAGGCTCCATCTCAGTCCTTCTGAGTCAGAACTCCGAGGCGGGGTCCCAGCAATCTGTGTTTTACCATGCCTTCCACGTGATTCTGTTGCGTGCTCAACGTGAGAAGCACCGATTTAAGGAATCATCATAGAGGGGACGTCCCTGAGTAACTGGGGTACCCCTCCCCTGGGAAATGGGCTGCTTGCTCACGTGTTAGCACGCACGCTTCAACTTTGTGTTTGGTCCGGGAAATCGGACCACTTCAGCTTGCTTTCTAGTTTAGTTTAGTTGCTAGTTTCTCGTTTTGTGTAGTCTGTAATAGGAAATAAGCCACCGTCTCCCTCAAATTCTAGTATTCGACTTGTTCACGTTTGAATTCTCAAAGTTTCTCCTAAAACCCCAAAGCAAGAAATATAATTCGTATTACTGAACAGTGACTCCTTGGACCATTCTCTGTATATTGTAATTAGTTTCTGTGTGAGTGAAATGTTTATTGTCTCCTCGAAATAAATTTTTCAGAATTTAGGGGCTCAAAGAATTTTAGAGGTGCAATGGATCTTTAAAAGCCATCTATCTATCTATCTATCTATCTATCTATTATCTATCTATCTATCTATCTATCTATCTATCTATCTATCTATCATCTATCTATCTATCTATATTTTAACCCAGGGAAAAACTCAGGCCACAGAATGATGACCATGAGAGGTAGGCAGAGAAATCATGGGTTAAATGGGAGTAGACGGCCGGCTGCTAAGCTATGGATTCCTCTACTGAAATCTGAAATCAAGGACCGCATCTTATCCATCTCTCCCCCTGACTTCCACATCACGGTTCTTGGAACAGTGTTGGCACAGTTCAATAAATGCTTCTTGCAAAATGATATGAAATAAAACGTGTGTTCCTTTTTCCCCTGCTCCTACAGAAGGGAAAATGGCATTTGCTTCCAGCCGACCAGAAGGGATGAGTGAAGATGAAAAATTACTTTAGTTTCTATTAAATAATAGGCTACTCCTTTTAAGCTACCAACCTAGTAGCCTCTGACGATATAAAGTAGATTCTATTAACAAGAGGCCCAGGACAACGGACGGGAATTATCAGGCCTGTGATCTGTTGGAAAGGCTGTAGGGAGATGTTTGTGCAGGACATGCTCATTATCATGTCTGGCCCGAGTCAGTTTTATTTAGCACCATAAAAACAGACTTAGCTTATGATCTTTTAAGCATCTCAAACAAAGTAAGATTTATGCTATTGGGTGCGATTTTGGACCTTCCCCTGTACCAGGTTTTCCACAGGTCTGGAGAGGCAAGAAACTGTTTCTTTATGCATTGCAAGCGCAACGTAGGAAGCCCCCTCCTTCTCCCTTCTAATATCACCAGGAATGAATAGGCTGCGTGTTTCCCATAATTCAGCAATAACTGGGCTATTATTCTTTAATGCTTCAGTTTATTAATGTAACCACTGTGTCATTCCTACCATGCCCATGTAATTAAATTACCCGACAGACATTTGATACGAAGCTCTCGATCCCCACAAAAGCCCAGAATTTCTATGCCCCTTTGTGAGTCCCTAATGAATGAGTGGCACAGACACTTCTGTCATCCGTGTTCACTCACTGTCCTCGCTGATTGCTCTCCTGTGTCATAGGGGCTTGCTGCTGCACACACACTGGGAACCCTTCAAAAGCAGAGGGTCACGTTTCCAACAACAACAAGCACTGGGCATGCTATCACCTTCCTCTCTCTTTGTCTGGCTGAACCAGAGGCTGACCAAATTAAATTCCAAAACCACGTCTGCCTGGGCGGATCAACAGTACATTCTTAAACCTTAGCTACTGAATGCTAATCCTTCCTGAAGTCATGAGTAGAAAGGGAAAATAAACTGGAAAGAAAAATTAAAGCAATCATTGTGTCCATCCAAACATAGGTCATCCTGTGACTTTCTGAAAAGGAAAAAATGGTAATTTTCATTTAAAACCCAAGTGTTTAACTTCTAAAGTTTGCAAGTGGAGCTCCTATTAGTGAGGCTCATAATGAAGCCTTATCCAGATGCTATCCCAACCCAGCTTGTGAAAAGGTACTGATTATTAATAAAACAATGGACTTTTTTCTAAATCACTCAACTGTTCATTTCAAGCTACTAATTTCAAGATACAACTTGCTCTAAATATTGTAGAGCTTGGACATGAACTCTTTAAAATAATCAAAATAGATTGTACAGTGGGAATTCTTTTATTTCTAGAAATGACACTTTAGAGACTCAAGGTGTTTCCACAGGTTTTCAAAAATCTTATATTTTACATTTAACATAATGTAATACAATTAGCCTAGTGTATATTTGTTATGAGGGTAGAGTGCAGATTTGAATGCAAACCTTGACACCTGATTTTTAAATATTTAAATTACATGCTTTACACATGGCAGGAATATGAGGAAATGTAAGTGTACAGGGATAATAACTGAGATCTAATCTCAAAAACAATTACTTTGCTTTTACAAGAAAAAAGCATCAAATCAAAGCATATGATGCTCAGATCTACGACACTGAAAATGTTTCCAACCAACCAACCAAACAACCTTTTAAGATCAGATATTTGAGAGAAGAAATCATATCTTATTGGAATCTAGATAATTTCAATCTGGTTAAAATCTAAATAATAATTATTCTATTACTATGACTGCCCTTTAACATTGAAACTTATGTTATCTATATAAGATTAACATAATTTTGATTTATGTGATGTCTCAAGTGCACACGTACACAGAAAAAACACTGGATTTAAATCCTGAAAATATTTGAGGTGAAAAAATATTTGGCGTTATTAGTAACAATTCTATTAGTGTCAAAAGAAGGCAATAAAGGCACAAGAAAGTATCTAAAACAGAGGGAGCAAATAGAAAACAAATAGCTAGATAGTAGACCTAATCTGAACAATGCCAATAACTGTATTAAATATAAAGGGACCAAGCACTCCAGTTAAAAGGCAGAGTGTCAAGAAGGGTTAAAAAATAAAGAATTAATTATATGCTATATAAAAGAGATGGACTTTACATTAAGTATAAAAACACAAGTAGGCTAAATGTAAAAAGATGGAAAAGATACATCATGCAAATACTCAACATAAAAAAGTTGGCAGGGTTGTATTAAAGTCAGGTATGACAGCCAATGAATGTTGCCAGAGACAAATGAACACTTCATAATGACAAAAGCGCAAGTCATCAGGATGACATATCAGTAATAAATGTGTATGTACTTAATAACAGAGCTTTAAGTAAATGAAGAAAAACTGCCAGGACTAAAGAAGAAAAAGACTAATTCATGCTTATAGTTGCAGATTTGTATACCTCCTTTTAAGTGACAGATAAAACAACAAGAGAAAAAAACTCAGGTCTTTTAAAAAGCCTCAAATATTTGAAAAGTAAACGACACACTGCTACATAATCCACAAGTAAAAGAAGCAGTCGCAAGAAAAATTAGAAAACCATTTGAATTGAAAGAAAAAGAAAGCTCAATATATCAAAATTTGTGAGATGCAGCGAAAACACTGCTTAGAGGAAAATTTGTAGAGTTCAATGTTTATAAAAAAGAAAAGTTTAGAATCAATGATCTAAGTATACACCCCAGGTAGCTAGAACAAAAAAAGAGCAAATTAAACCCGAAGGTAATAGAAGGAAGGAAAAATAAAGATAAAAGCACTAAACAATGAAATAGAAAGCAAATAAATAATAGGTATTTAACAAAGCCAAAAGTGGATTCTTTGAACTTAATAAATTTGACAAACTCTTGGCAGCACTGATCAAAGAAAAAGAGAGAAAATATGATTCACCTATATCAGGATATAACATATTCTGCAGGCATCAGAGAAATAAGGTACTACTATAGTTTTATGCCAATGATTTCGACAAGTTAGTTGGAAGGCACAAATTTGTAGAAAAACACATCATCAAAATGGACACGAGGTGGGGCGCCTGGGTGGCTCAGACGGTTAAGCGTCTGCCTTCGGCTCAGGTCATGATCTCAGGGTCCTGGGATCAAGCCCCGCATAGGGCTCCCTGCTCAGCAGGGAGTCTGCTTCTCCCTCTTTCTCTGCTGTTCCCCCTGCTTGTGCTCTTTCTCTCTGTCAAAAATAAAAATAAAAAATCTTTAAAAAAAAATGGACACGAGGTAAAATGGAAAATCTTATTAATCTTAGACCTATTAAAGAAATTGAATTGAAATGAAACTTCTTCCCCAAAAGAAAACACCAGACCCAGAGGGTTTTACAATACATTGGAAGAAGAAAAAATACTGCCAATTCTATGCAACTCTTTCAGAGAACAGAGGGGGAAATGTTTTCCCAACTCATGGTATGAATCTGGCATAAATCTGATAACAAAATTTGATGAAGCAGATATAGCCTAGGAAAAGAAAATCACAAATCAGTATCCCTCACAAAGACAGACATGAAAGTCTTTAACTAAATGTTAGCAAATCAAGTCCAGCAACATGTAAGAAGCATAATATATCATGACCAGGAATGTAAGGTTAGTTTAACATTCAAAATTCATCAACCAATATAATTTGCCTCATGAAGAGTGAAAAGGAGTCAAGCCATACAATCACTTCATTAAAGGCAGAAAACGTATTTTATAAAATTCAACATCCATTCAATGGCATAATACTCTCTGTAAATTAGGAATTGAAAGCAGTTTTATCAACCTAACGAAGAGCATCTATGGAAAACCACATCATACTTTATTGTGAGATACTGAACACTTTCCCCTAAGATCAGGAACAAGGCAAGGGTGTCTGCCCTAACCAGTGATATTCAACATTGTACTGGATACTACAGCAAGTGCAATAAAATGAAAAAGGTAGGGGTGGCTGGGTGGTTCAGTTGGTTAAGTGGCTGCCTTCGGCTAAGGTCATGATCCCAGGTTCCTGGGATCAAGCCCCACGTCCGGCTCCCTGCTCAGCGGAGAGTCTGCTTTTCCCTCTCCCTCTGCCTGCCTCTCTGCCTACTTGTGCTCGCTCTCTATCTCTCTGTCAAATAAATAAATAAAATCTTTAAAAAAAAAAATGAAAAAGGTAAATAAAGGCTATAAAGATTTTAAAAGGAAGTAAACCTCTCCTTTTTCAGAAATTTCATTACAGTTTATGTGGAAAATGCTCAGGAATCTACAACTGCCCAGACTGATAAAGACATTTAACAGTGTTACATAGTGTAAGATTAATATAAAAATCAATTGTATTTTTATATAATTACAGCAGGATAAAATACTGGGGAAGTGATTTAACTAAAGATGTGCAAACCTAGATTGAGAACTATATTGCTGAGAAAAATTTTAAAAGGTAGAAATAAACGGAGAGATATGCCATGATTATGGCTTGGAAGATGCAATATTGTTAAGATGTCAGTTCTCATCAAATTGATCTATAGCCTCAATACGCTTCCGATTAAAAGCCTCATAGGCTGTTCAGTAGAAAGAGACAAGTTGATTCCAATATTTATATAGAAATGCAGAGGAAAGAGAGCGGCCAACCCTTAGAAGAATAACGAAGTTGGTGAACCCACCCTATTTTATTTAAAAATTAACTATAAAGCTACAGTAGTTAATAGTTTGTCACTGTTTCGTCAGTCACGACACAGCAAGCTCAGGGGTCTACTGCTAATTAAGACCACTTCTGTTTGGTATTTCTTCCCCTCTATTTGTCACTAAAAGTCTATCAGACATAGCAGGGATTTTTTTTTTTTTAAGATTTTATTTATTTATTTGACAGAGAGAGAGAGAGAGAGCGCGACAGCAGGAACACAAGCAGGGGGAGTGGGAGAGGGAGAAGCAGGCCTCCACCGAGCAGGGAGCCCGATGCGGGGCTCGATCCCAAGACCCTGGGATCATGACCTGAGCCAAAGGCAGATGCTTAACGACTGAGCCACCCAGGTGCCCCGACATAGCAGGGATTTTGAAACACATGTTACTATGTGCTAAGGTAGTGGCCTCCCCCTACAACATACATTCTCTGTCTTTCTTGTCCTTGCTGTTTGCACTGCATGCCTTCTTTTCCTGACACTAAAAGAAAATCTACTATCTGTTCTCTATGAACAAGGTTAGGGAAGTTTTGTTGCATTTTATGTATAGGTGAGTATCGAGTTGAAGTTCTGTTTAAACTTCCTATTCTTCAAACTTCAAAACATTCTGCCTTTAAAGATAAGGAATTCCTGCACATAAGTCTCCACACTATGATTCTGGAGGCAGGTATATCGTCAGGGTCTATTACCTTCTAATATCTTCCTAACTTCCACCATGGAGTAAATATTGTAAATTAATTAAAATCAGTTGTTAAGGGTTAGCTGTGATACCTTTCATCTAAAATTGCTGTGTGTACTCTAATTACTATTCTCACACTGAGTGTGAAATCAGAGGGTCTTTTGAGGGGCCGGGGGGAGGGCTTATTTTTAAAGCAACACCTCACAATGACTCTACTGTTGAGTTTTTCTTTGGAAAGAGCAGAGACACATTTTGCACATGATGTTCACAAGCCATTTTTTTTTTTTAATTCAAGACTCCAATTCCAAACCCCTCCCCCAAAGGCAACCAAAGACGGCTGTTCACACGTGTTCGGGTTTGATGAGGGTGGTGGCGTGTGGTTCTCAAGGCCACCAGGCTGTCTTCAGCCCCTGGACATGTGGCAGAAAGCAGAAGAGACACAGTGACATGTGGACTGAGTCCATTCATGATCAGAATGCCAAACTTCCGAATTCTGAGCTTTGCTTTTGCCACGGCTGCCTTCTTTTCCCTGTTATCAAAGGATTCTTTGAGCTAGGGCTCATTTCCTTTTACACTTAACTTGTGAGAGCTACTTAAGATTTCTTTTTTTACGAAAGCGCTTAAACTTAATTTAAGCTTAAACCAAGAAGTGGCATAGTATCTTTAAATAAAATCAGAAACCCCAAATTCCTCATTCTTTCATCCCTAACCATGGTCCGTGAAATCATCCTAAACAGTCTTCCTCTATCACCAGGTATTTATATACAACCACAGGCTTTAGAGGATTTGTATGTATATGCGCATGGTACAGATTCACAGTCAGGTACAGTTTAAATATGTAAAGGATATTTTGAAGGAAGGACATGTATGGGGTTACTGTATTGACACTGTGTATATATGTATGCAAATATATACTCTCAGACAAATATATATGCACATTCTTATTTCGAAATAGTCTTTGCATTTCCCCTCCAGATTTGGGAAATAAAGAGTCTTAGAATACTGCTTTGCATTCTCAACAAAGAACTTGGAAAGAGCTTATGAAAACCTTATTTTGATCCCTTCAAAAATACGCTTAGGAACAAACATAAGCTCCAAGGATAAGAGTGGTTTGACAGATTTTTCTCCGAATTCTTGCAAAACCGGTTTCTGCAGAACCAAGCGAACACAGCAAACACACCCCCCCGGGGCCCTTGTGAAGGAGGCCCGATCAGCGCTCACAGGCTACAAAAGCCTGCACTTTGTTCCAGGAAATCCGCCCTCGGGATGCATCGTGCAGCCCACTTCAGCAGGTGTGCTGGGCAGATTTGGGCCAACCGCGTCTGAACGTGTCGCTGTGGCCAGTGGCAAAGCCGGAAGGACAAACACCGCAGGCTCAGAGAGGCCGCCTCCCGGGCGCACCGATGGCTGCGCGCGAGACGGCGGGAACGAGGGGAAGAGAAGGCGGGAGTGGGGGAGAGTGGGGGCAAGGGACAGAAGAAGAAGAGGGGCAGGATGGGAAAGAAGAAGGGAGGAGAAGAGCAGTCATGGAGGGGAGGGGAAGGGAGGGGCGGGGGGGGGAGCGAGTGCTGCAGGGACAAATGCAGAAAAGGCTGCTAGGACTGGAGGGGGAGGGACGCACCAGGGCAGAAAGAGAAGGGGACTGCCTGGCGAGAGACAGAAATCACCCCGGGGGAGGGATGGAGAGAAAGGGCGCCCTTAAAGGAGAGGGAGATGGAAAGATAAAGGGGAGAAGAGGTGCACATTGGCAGAGAGGAAGGGAGGGATAGAAGAGGAGCGGGAGGGGGGCGCCTGGGTGGCTCAGTCGTTAAACGTCTGCCTTCGGCTTGGGGCATGATCCCGGGATCCTGGGATCGGGCTCCCTGCTTGCAGGGAGGCCTGCTTCTCCCTCTCCCTCTCCCCCTGCTTGTGTTCTCTCTCTAGCTGTGTGTCTCTCTCTCAAATAAATAAATAAAATCTTAAAAAAATAAATTAAGTAATTAATAAAAAAAAAGAAGAGGAGCTGGAGGGAGGCTGTGTGCAGGGATGGACAGTGCTGGCTGCCAAGCCAGAGAAACCCCCCGGGAGCAGTCGGACACCCCTATGGTCTCGTGAAATGCCCATCTCAGAGGGAGCTTGGGGGTGCCTCTTGTCTCCAATCCCCAGGCAGTCCTGATCTCGCGCAGACACAGATGTCAGGGCGCTGGCCTCAATGTTTTGATGACTTACAAGAGGCATTATCGTCTCTGTCCCTGGTTAGGGCTCAGAAAAAGAGGAGCGAACGCATGACAGGAGAACCAAGGGGAAGCCAGGGAGGGCTGGAGTCTGGAAGCAGAAGTTGCAGCCCTAAAGTAGAACCGCCCACAGCAGTTCTCACTGCCTTTCACAAGCTCAACGTCATCTCCATGGGTAACAGAGGGAGGCCCTGCCCAGGAAGGAGCAAGACCCAGGCGGAAAAGCAAATGAGAATGGCCATGGTATCAGGGCTCTCTGTCTGGAACCTTCTTTCTGCAGGAAGTCTGTGGGTACATCAGCCAGAATTAGCAGGTTTAGCAAATACACATACAGACGTCTAGTTCAATATGAATTTCAGATAAACCATGAATAATGTTTTACTAGAAGTAATACTTTTTTTTAGGGTAAGTATATCCCATGCAGAAAGAGGGAGAGAGAGACACAACACTCTGGAAAGGGGGGTAAAGTGGGAAGGGGCAGGAGAGACACAGAGTGGCAGAGACAAAGAGACAGATGCAGTATTTGGGGTGTACTGATATTACTGATATTTGTTTGTCTGAGACACAAACTGAACTGCGCATCCTGTATTTGATCCGGCAACCCTTGTTTCAGGTCTGGTTTCTGCCCCCCCCCGGCCAAGTTATTTTCTCAACTTCTTTCCACTAGCTAATTCCACTGTCTCGTCCACCCTTTTTATCTCTATTGGTTCATCACAGATATTAGGATATACCCTCACAGCATAGCGATTTTCTGCTGAATGCAAAAAATTTCCTAAACTTTTGTCCCGCGTGCCAGTTTTTTTTTTTTCCTGGCCTTGTTTTGCTTTATTGCAATGCTTTGTTCAGACACAAAGTAGTATATTTGCCTCTTAAGACGAGATCAGGCGCGTTCAGGGTAGACTGTTTACCTCTTCAAATAGCAGAAAGCCTGGGACGTGTTGGGGAGGGTGTCAATTGGTTGGTTCTATTGTGGAGTGAAGATCAAGGGAACAGAAATAAGATTGAGGAGGGGCAGTTGAAGAGATGGAATTTCACAGTTAGACATCCTGTTCCTGTGTGTGGGTAGCACGGATCCCCTGTCCAGAAGCTCTATTACCGCCTTCCTGTAGGAGTGGTGGGTGGGATGTGAGAATAAATGACCTCTGACATCCTATCTCACTCTGACTTTTCTGGCATTGATTTAAAAAACCAGGCCCATGTGTATTCTGAAGAGCCTTCTCTCCAATTCCAATGAGAAACTCTCTCACGGAGCCTCGTTGGTTTTGTGAACTATGTCCTGCTTGCCTTCCGAAGGAATTAGCATAGGAAACGAAACGGGAAGGAAAAAAAAAAAAACACTGATTGAGCTAAGATTTTTGACTTCCCATCAAATATTCTCAGAGTACATCAGGGCACTGTATGAACTTCGGAAGGATTCAAGCAGGTCTTGGTTAAGTGCCAGTGGGTTGAGTGGAATGTGGAGTTACAAGCAGGGGGATAACAGTTGTGGCGATGTATCTGGAAGAGCGAGAATGTAAAATGAACATTAGAAACAATAACTGGAGCAAAGAGTACTCCTGCCAAGGAGAAACAGCAAACGTAACCAAACCAAATGGGGCAATATTTAACGCGGAGCTCAGTGCCTGACACCGCGACCCGCACCCCCACCCCACCCCACCCTAAAATGCACACTCTCTTTTCCTGAGCATGTAGCCACAGCGTTTTAGAACTCAAGAAAGAATTAGCCGGAGGCTGGACCTTAAAGGATAGGCTGCATCTGTTTTGAATACTTCCATGCCCCACGTGTGGGCAGTGACCTCCTGTCAGAGAGGGCCGCGAACTGCAACCCAAGAAGATGTATTGATCTAGAAAATGTTCTACAAATGCTTGCATACTTGAAAATGAATCTTCTGTGCCTTTGGCACAGAAGTTAAAGATATTCTAGAACCATACCACCGTCATTCCCCGCCCCCCTTATTTTTATAACTGGAATGCCATATGGCATGTGAAGGAAAGATAAATGGAGAGAATCCAGTATGTGGACAGATATTAACTTATATTCGCGTGGTACTTCAGACTTTACACAGGACTTGGGGATGAGGACGTGTTCACGTGGGATCCCCCCAACATTGCTATGCGGTAGGACTCACGGATGGCATTGTAGAGATAAGGCCCAGCCAGTGACCAGCATCAGAGCTTCTCACTTTCAAATTCATGCTTTGTCACTCCACCAGAGGTGACTTGCACAATGCCATGGGATCGATACAAAGGCAACTGACCTTGAGGACCTTTATTTGTGCCCGGATAACTTACAGTGGTTCACGGAAAGGTGAAAGAAGTGTAGAACAGTGGTTAATTACTGAGTCCTGAAATCAAATCCCACCATTGACCAGCTGCGTGTCCACGCAGAAGTTTCTGCCCTTTCTCAGTCTTAGTTTTTCTGACAGTAGGATGCCTCTAATAATATTTCCTTCACCGAAAAGTGAAGGATTTCACAGTGAAAAACCTCACAATGGTTTCGATTCTTATCGTTGGGAGGATTAAATTCATACGCGTGAAGCTCTTATCATTGAAAATGCCTCTACATCCGCTCATTGTTAAGCGTCATTGTAACTCTTTCCTTCCGTGGTGACTTGCACATCAGTCTAAGATGTGGCTTGTGGACTTTGGTGGGCTTGCTCGAAGAGAATCAGGCATTTTGAAAGAAGAGACTAAGAATTTCACTGAAAAGTAACCTATCTTAAAGTCTGGTGAAAGCAATCCATAGAACTATTCCTAACCATTTTTCAGAAGGGGGCAAAATTATCAGAAATCAATCATGTGGAACCAAGCACAGCAGCATAGTAGCCTGGCTTGGAGGAAATACGCCCAAAAGGGAAAATGTTCACTGTGATCTTGCAAGTGAGTGTCTATGCTTTGTCAACATTATTTTAGCTTAAATGCTTCCAAATTTCTAAAGCCCAGAAGATAACCTTGGACTTTTAAAGCTATGATTTTGCTGCTAGGATATTAAAAGATGAAGCGCTTCATGACACTGTTATTTAATTTGGAGAGAAAAGATAGACTTTGGAAATAAATTAAGACTACCAGTTTCAACACAAAGAGGGTCAAAGTATGGAGGAATTCTGGAAATGTTTTGAAATGGTGAGAGACCTACATGCTAGGGATCTGTGTGCAGACAGGATGTGCAATCAAGACAATAGCCTTGGGCTCTTGGCTGAATCCTAAATTAATGGAAGTGATAACAAGGTCGGGCAAAGACATGCTTTCTTATTTTTTTCCAATACATTCTTTTCTTCTTAGGTGAAAAAAAGGTTTCAGTCTTTGAAAATAATCTTTGTTCCTTTTATAGCTACTAAGAATCCAGAGAAAGGTAGTTCTTCCAAGCCTGTCCACTGGGGGAAGGAGACAATTGTTCATAATTTGCTGAGCTTACAGCAGAAACACCATGGGTGGCTCAGTTGGTTAAGCGTCCGCCTTCGGCTCAGGTTAAGATCCCAGGGTCCTGGGATCGAGCCCCACATCGGGCTCCCTGCTCAGTGGGGAGCCTGCTTCTCCCTTTCCCTCTGCTGCTCCCCTTGCTTGTGCTCTCTCTCTGTCAAATAGATACATTTAAAAGAATTTTTAAAAAAAGAAGAAAGGGGGTTTATGAGGAAAAATAAAAATACTGAGTGACATTTAATTTAGATGCTTTGTCTTTTTTTCTTTTTTAAGATTTTATTTACTTATTCATGAGAGACAGAGAGAGAGGCAGAGGGAGAGGGAGAAGCAGACTCCCCGCTGAGCAGGGAGCCCGATGCGGGGCTCGATCCCAGGACCCTGGAATCATGACCTGAGCCCAAGGCAGACGCTTAACCATCTGAGCCACCCAGGCACCCGATGCTTTGACTTTCAAAAAAAATAGTTTATGAATAAGTGGTACTCAAGATGACAATGAAATGGAACGTCTGGAGGAATAAGTGGCTAAAACTAGGTTTTAGAGGGGAGAGGGGTGGGGGATGGGTTAGCCCGGTGAGGGGTATTTTTTTTTTTTTTACGATTTTATTTATTTATTTGGCAGAGAGAGAGACACAGCAAGAGAGGGAACACAAGCAGGGGTAGTGGGAGAGGGAGAAGCAGGCTTCCTGCCGAGCAGGGAGCCCGATGTAGGGCTCCATCCCTGGACCCTGGGATCATGACCCAAGCGAAGGCAGACGCTTAATGACTGAGCCACCCAGGCGCCCCCTGGTGAAGGGTATTAAGGAGGGCACGTACTGCATGGAGCACTGGGTGTTAGACGAAAACAATGAATCATGGATCACTACATCAAAAACTAATGATGTATTGTATGGTGACTAACATAACATAATAAAATTAAATTAAATTAAAAAAAAAGACTCTTAACTATAGAAAACAAACTGATGGTTACCAGAGGGGAGGTGGGTGGGGGGATGGGTAAAATAGGTAAAGGGGATTAAGAGTACACATATCATAATAAGCAATGAACAATGTACAGAATTGATGAATCACTATATTGTACACCTGAAACCAATATAACACTGTGTTAATTATACTAGAATTTAAAAATAATAAATTTTAAAAAACTAAAAAAAGAAAAACAAAAAAACCCCACATAATGAACTTACAACATTGTCTGGCATTTTCTAAGTCCTGACTAAACTTTGGCTATTTTGTTGCTGTGGTTTACAGACTCATTACCTTCAGCTGCTCACACATGCTCCCACATTTGTTTCATTAACATCTTAGTTACTGATAACTCCATGTTGTTCAAACTGAGATGTAGGACTCCTTTAGCTACCAGAGGAGAGCTGGGTGGGGATATGGGTTCAGTAGGTGATGGGGATTAAGGAGCACCCTTGTTGTGATGAGCACCGGGTGATGTATGGATGTGTTCAATCACTATACTGTACACCTGAAACTAATATTACACTGTATGCTAACTAACTGGAATTTAAATAAAAACTTTTTTCTAATGTAAAAAAAATAAAATAAAAATAAAACTAGCTTCATTAAAGGGAATAAAAAAAGCATGTTATGTTTCTATAAAGCTCTTGATGACAAAAACCAGTGGGAATAAGCAAACCTAGGAAACATTTTGAAATAAGTTGAATTTGATATTGAGGCTTCCATCTTCCAACTTTGTTCTGTTTTCCCCTTTTTGGTTCATGTTGCTACTATGGACCCTCCCTCACTACCATCTTTCTCTACGGCCCAGTGCCTTCCTTGTCTCCCTCCATTAACTCCTGATCTCAGGTGAGAGACTGAAACCCTGGCATTTAAAGTTATAAAAGTTATAGGGGCGCCTGGGTGGCTCAGTAGGTTAAGCGTCTGCCTTCGGCTCAGGTCATGATCCCAGGGTCCTGGGATCCAGCCCCGCATCGGGCTCGTTGCTCAGCGGGGAACCTGCTTCTCCCTCTCTCTCTGCCCCTCCCCCTGCTCATGTTCTCTCTGTCTCTCGAATAAATAAAAATCTAAAAAAAAAAAATAAAGTTATAAAAGTTATAAAGTTACAAAAACTAAAAAAAGAAAGTTATAAAACTGATCTGAGATTACCATATTCTACCTCCCCTTTTCCAGAACTGCATTTTAATAGGGATCAAAGATTAATGCTAAAGTAATCATTTTACATGACATTCCAGATTGTGGCCAGAAAGTAGGAAGATGTATGAAGGGAGTTTGAGGAGGTAAGGACCAACAAGAAGGATCTTCATAAAAACACGCTACATTAAAAAAAAAAAAAAAATCCCTCTCTATGTATTTAAACCATTGACCTGCTGAAGGCACGAGGTGCTTACTGCAGAAGGTAGAGTTTAGCCCTTCTAACAACGAACCAGATGAAATCTACTCCTCTTAAACAGCAAAGAAAGGGAATTTTCTATAATACCTTACTATGACTTTTCTTTGTTAGTACCTTAAAAACACTTCAAATGGTGAAAAACAAATTGCTTGTGGTTTAAACATCCAGAGGGCGAGACGCTTTATCCCTGACTTCTTGATTTCTTCAAATAATTACAAATTATTCTCAGTAGAAAAATTAGACTCGTTTTCTTCACAAGTCTATGAGATTTGCATGTCCCCATCCTCACATAAGTGGCCCTGTGGCATTTCAGATCTCCAGTCATTGGAACAATTGGTTGATTTTGGCAGTCTCTATGACTAATGCGTTAACTCCAACCTATCAAATGAACTAAAACCAAGTGTGTTTGAATATTTGGTCTACAGAAAAGCCTATTGGGGGCATTCAAACAAATGAGGTAAACTTGGCTTTTCTGGTCCTCTCAGGTGACGTGCAGGGGAAAGGTCACATGGCACTTTAGTAGAGCCAAGCCCCAAACGTCCATTCCAAAAGCCTCGCTTTAAACAATATAACTGTCTTTGCATTTCACTAAATTCTGTTACTAGGAATTAAAAGCTTATTAGAAGCAAGTCTTCCCTGCAAACTGACATATTCGATTACAGTCATCTGTTCTAGAGAACAGACTGCGTCTAGACAGAAGAATACCACTGTGGCTTAGAAGGAACAGGATGCGTCACAGTGGCTGCCTCTGGGGCCGGGTGACCGTTTTCATGATCTGCGCTGGGAACACCGTCTGATAAACGATTTCGCAGCTTCCCAAACATGTGTAGGTACGGATGACCCGCATGACTACAGCTGAGAACAAACACCCAAATGAGACTGAATTACGGAGAGGTGGCGGTGATGGAAGAAGCACACAGAAGCCAAAGTCAAATACAAAACAGCAGCACTAAAAATGCAAAATAAGAGCAAACAAATAAAACCAGATTAATATAAATTAAAGCCAAGATTCCAAGCTTTGTGAGCAAAAGAATTCTAGTCTTTGTTCCATGTTCCAGGATCCTGTGTTAGGGGCGGGGGGCGTGTAGGGGGGTGGGACTGGGGGTTATTTATTCATATGTACGAGGAATAAGAACAAGCAGTTGGCTTGCTTATAAGAAATTAAGCATCTGTCTTGGGAAGCTCCTTCTCCAACAGAGCCATACTGAGTGCACACCATATGAAAAGGAAGAGGCTAGCGGAACTGGCTGTTACTGCTGGAAACTTGTAAGAAAGCAGTCTTCATGTTTTGAAATGTTTAGCCTTAAATGCATGTCTAGCACTTCAGCGAGTTACAACGCAGTAGACATGTTTGATCTTATAAAGAATCTCAGTTTAAATCAATTTCCCTAAAGATGAGTTTATGCACGCTATAAATCACCAGGGCTCTGCAAAACCACTGCCAACACGTGAGAAACGGATTCTGCTCCCCCACCCCCAGCCCATGAAATCGGTCATCATTTTGAGAGCCTGAAAATGCAATCATTGTCAATTTTCTGGTTTCCATGGTTTAGAAAGCCGAGAAGGCAGGGGTTCATTTCTTACTAAATTTGCCCCCTAGGTTGGAGAAGGAAGACACGAAAGGAGAGGACATGACGTATGGTGGTTGCTAGGAAACATGCAACTGAACACAGGCCGCCACTTAATAATGGCCAGAGGGGGTGTGAGCTGTGATAACATCAGCCACCATAGCTCTGCCTCTCAGCCCAGCAGGGGCCATTGCTGTGGGGAAAATGAAAAGGAAGGCAGCCTTGTTAGGGAAAATGTAAGAAGATCTGGAAAGGGAAATGAAAGCTTGGGGCCCTTCTCCTACTGAGACGGTACTGCGGGTGCCCTGTGGGAAAAGGTATGCTTTGTGTTATTTTCTACTAGTAATGATGGTGGATGGGATTAGGACTGAGCCACACTCTGCTACTTGCTCACCTGGTAGCCCATAGCTCTTCTTTGAAAGAAGACCTGGGTCCTATGAGTTCATTTATAAGGACTCAATGAGGCGACCCACATTCCTGACTTGATCAGCCCCATCAAAAGCAGACAGGGACTTTGGCCCTGAGCTAGCCAGCTAACTAGCTCTAAATAGGCATCAAGTAGACACATTTTGTAACTTACATGATCGGCACAGCCCACAGGTCCAGAGTGTAGCCTCTGGGGTCTGGCTATCCTGCGTCCAAATTCTGATCCTTCTGCCTGGTGACCTTGGGCGAGTTATATAAACCCCCTTAAAGCCTCGGAGTCCTCTTTGTGTTGAATAGGGGCATAAAGTATAACCCCGACGCATGCTTGTTTCCAGCCCAGCACCACTTCCCCCTTTTCTCCTGGTAACAGACCCCCCACCCTTGTTATTTTGGGAGAATCCCCAGCCAACACAGGCTCTAGTGGGGGTTACAAAGAATACCAACACCCCCCAAACCCACCTCCACCTCGGCTACAGTAATTGGTCCAACTATTCGGGCAATGACTCAAATACCAGCTGACCAAAATCCTGCCATTGGGATTTTTTTTTTAATTTTATTTTATTATGTTATGTTAGTCACCATTCATTACATCATTAGTTTTTGATGTAGTGTTCCATGATTCATTGTTTGCGTGTAACACCCAGTGCTCCATTCAATACGTGCCCTCCTTAATACCCATCAC
>NC_138385.1:100178509-100228351 GCF_054177405.1 Leptonychotes weddellii | reverse complement strand
CATATGATACTTGTCTTTCTCTGATTGACTTATTTCACTTAGCGTAATACCCTCTAGTTTGATGGCTGCGTAATATTCCATTGTCTATATACACCACATCTTCTTTATCCATTCATCTGTCGATGGACATCTTGGCTCTTTCCATAGTTTGGCTATTGTGGACATTGCTGTTATAAACATTGGGGTGCACGTACCCTTATTTACCCCAAAGATACAAATGTACTGCCATTGGGATTTTAAGCACTAGAACAGGGTATGGGTTCACATATGTTCAGGGCAAGACCCTTTCTTTCCAGTGGTGAAGCTGGCGGGGCTACTGGCGATCACATTTCTATCATGTGGATAAAGCTGGTCTACTGCGGAAGAGAATGCCATTGACCAGCAAAGACATGCAGAGAGGAGACAAAGAAATTCCCCAGATCCTTTGAATGTCTGGCTCTGGCTCCCGAGTTCCCTGAGATGACCCTGGTTCCCACCTTCCAAAACTCTAGGTGACACTTAGATGAGAAAATGCATGTAAAGCCTTTAGCACCGTGCCTGACACAGAGTAGCTCATAAATATTTATATTATTCTCTTGAGTGGGGAAGAACCATTCCTCCTCTCTCACGCTTGGGTGAAGAAGTTCGTTGGAACAGCTGCTTTTCACCCCACTTGTTAAGTGAGCCCCATGGAAGGTGGCCCGTCCTGGATGGAGACAAAGGGACACGACGTGACCGCAGAGCGAGGATCTGCCGTCGCGGCACCGCTGACGGAGATCACCCCCACCGTACCCCCCGACTCACGGCCCAAGTTGCTGCCACTATGCAGATGTTCTAGCCTGCGTACGCACTTACTCTTAGAAGCAAAGAATCCCTGGTTTTCACTAAGTTAAATGCAAGCAACAGAATAAAAAGGGCTGGACAGAAGCACTAGAAAGACTAGGTCCTGGCCCTGATTCTGCCTCTTGAAGGTTTAAGGAGAAGCATCACTTTGGCAAAGGGTGGAAATTGAGTTACCCTATGTATTTACAGCGCTATTGAAAAGATCTTCCCTTTTGACAAGTACAAACTCTAGAGAGCTTGAGAATGTAGGGGAGAACCATTACTATTTTCCTAGAGGGCAAGAGAAGAATTGGTGTTGTGATGAAGGCCACTTCCACACATTTTTAAAAAAGTAATCTCTATGCCCAATGTGGGGCTCGAACTCACAACCCTGAGATCAAGAGTCGCATGCTCTACCAACTGAGCCAGCCAGGCGCCCCCGTAGAGATTACTTTAAAAGAAAAGGGCGGGGGGGGGGGAGAGTTGAAGCAAAGATTTAGTCCATCAATTAATGTACTGAGCATCTTCTGTGTGTTTACACTGAGGTTAGAGCAAGAAAGCAAAACCGTTGTTCTGGTGTTCATAGTCTGTCACTGAAATAGACCCAGAGACAAGGGCCAAGAGAGCAGTGAAAGCCCAGAGGAAGAAGCAATGATTTATGTCTGGGAGGAGGCCACAGAAGGAGACACAAGAGAGATAATATTTGTTCTGAGCTTTTACGCTCACCAGGCAGAGAAGAGCTGGGAGGTGTTCCTGAGCAGAGAGAACGGCCATGGAGTCAGGGTGGCGGGACGGCGCACGTGTGCTTGGGAAGAGCTAAAGACACAATGAGGATGGTGGCTAGAACACAAGATATATTGGTGTAGCAGCCTTAATCTCTTCTGACAGGATCTAGATGTAGCTGAGGGTCATCATGTCCCTAGAAATGTCAGTATGAGTGACCTGACACCCATGGCCATGCCCACCACCAACTTTTAGGATCGTACATATCCAAAGCCAAGATTTCTGGGACTGGCCAGCAGGTTACCACTTCCGAGGCTGTTCAGCCTCCTGGACCCAGCACATTTGACCATTGCTGCTTTGATTTTTGCATAAAATTCTGCCCATTTTGTTTCCATTCCAACAAAATCACTCACACACCTCAACTCACATTCCTGAGTTTAGGACTATTTTCTGAAGGTTTTGGTTGGTCAAACTCCACAGCCTTCTACCATCTTCCTAGCCACACACTCTCTCTACCATTACAGAGTTCTTTGGGAATCCAAATGATTCTTCCTGTATGAGGCAGAGCAATTATCTTCCTCCACTTAGGGGCAAAACCGATTCTTCCACTGGTCTCATGCCCAGGGGTTTAGAAACTGATTCTTGTTGCTCAAATAGGTATTTTGGATTTCACTATCCACCATATGTAGCCTATAAGAAATACTTCTCTAAGAAGTCTGATGCCCGCCACAAAGGTAATAATAAATTTTCTGTTATTCTACAGACAAGTCATCAATTAGGAAAAGAAACTAACGTGAACTGTTCAGGAGGTGGGGGGGAGTGATGGAAAGAAGGGAGAAAGAGCTTGGGTCGCACTGTCAGTGCTACTGATAACCCAGCCAGGCAGATGGAGGGGAGCCACGGAAGGCTCTGGATCTTGCGCATTAGGTGCTCAAACTGGGTGTTAGCGGGGTCAGCCTGTGGAAGAGGTGAAGGGTGGATGTGATAGGGGAGAGACTAGAGGAAGGACATGAGTATTCTGAGCTGAGGCCATCATACCAGGTGAGGATGGAGGCGATGAGGATTAACATGCTTGTGAGAGGTAATAAAGTGGCAGCTGGGATATGCGTCCTGGGAGTCAGAGGATTCAGAAACATTCACAGCATGTCATCAGAGAGCAAGTCTTCGAATTTCACAACCCTGTGACCTCATGTCACTGATGTGGAAGTTTTCCTAATTAAGGCAAGGGATGTGGGCAGTAAGAAAATAAAATGACAGTTGACGGGTTTTGAAATCCATGTTGAACATTATTTCACATGCCCTAATTTCTTCAGAAGCCTATCTGGCTTGACTATTTGAGTCACTAAAATTTTCTTTAATGATCTCAATGCATCTTTTAAAAAAACTTTTTAAAGTTAATTTGTTTTAGTAATCTGTATGCCCAACATGGGGCTCAAACTCACGACCCCGAGATCAAGAGTTGCATATTCTTCCGACTGCACCAGCCGGGCGCCTCTCAATGAATCTTTGTTTTGGCCTATAATTTATTGCAGATATATCTTACCATTTACCTAATCAGTGATCATTTGTGTGTGTTTTAAAATTTTTTCCTCTAGGCCTTAAACTCATTTCTTCATGGAAGGCTCTCTATCTATTAACTTCCTGGTTGTGTGTATCTAGAAGCTACCCATTCAGTGTTTCTTTTGAGCCCCAAAGTTGTGAGAGTTATTTGGCCAGAAGACACGTTTATGCATTTAAGATCTGCACACACCTTCTAAACATTCTTTACATACGACCTATGCTCCTTCAAAACCAAAAGCTGTAAACATTAGGCCTGATCTTGCAGAGGAAAGAGGGGGCATTTTTTTAAGTGGTGTCAATTCTTTAAGCTTCTGGGATCCATGTAGTGAGCTGGAGACAACAATAGTTCGTGCGATTCTAGCGGCCCAAATCATTGGGAACGTACACAATCTTGATGCCCCTGGGACTAATACATTTCTGGTGACAACTGGCTCCAGCTTCTTCCATCGGGTTGGCCTCTCCCCTGCTTGTAGCCCACAGGGCCTCCCTCCAAGCAGTCCTATTGTTCCCTGGCCCCCACGCGTCTAGAAGGCTGTCACTATGCTAAGACACAGAGCCCACAGCAGCAGAGGCAGCAAGGCTGGGGCCTCACTGTCCCAGGTCCAGGTTCAATTTATAGCACTCCCCCCGCCCCCCGGGACAGAAAACAAGTACATGTGAAAACGCACCTTTGATTTATTAGGTGCACTTTGCAAAGTCTGGAATGAAACAACAAGCAAGTCGAGATGGCGCAAATCGATATTGCTAGCGTTGGAGATTTATAGGCTATCCCGGAAAACTCAAAAGGAGGTCGGGGTTCTAAATAAATGCATATTTATAAGGTATTGATGCCTTTACGTTGAGACAACTCTTCTCTTAATTTATATGAATTGACTATAATGTTGGGTAGTTATCACCTGAGTAATTTATTGCCATGAATTAACCCATCCCCCAAAGCTAGTGGGAACTATAATCACTATAATAAAGTGGATGAATGGAAAACAAAGTAGGGTTCGGGGAGATGTAAAACCAGTTTTGAGGTTATCAGTACACGTGTTGGTGGTCATGTAATATATGTGTGATGTTGCCCCAAAGAAGAATGGCCTCATCCACAGCGTGCAGTAGATGGTGGGTTGTAAGCTAAGTAGGGTCTGAGCCCTGGTACTTTCAGCCTCATGAATTAAATGTGCCAGAGAAACGTGTGACACAACATATCAGTACCACGTGGGCGGTGTTGGGAGGAACACTCAGGTGCTGCCATAAGGCAAGAGAGTCTTTTCTGCTGCTATTGCAAGGGTCCTTTCTTTCCACAGCTCCTCTGTGGTCAGCTCTGGGGTCGTGCATATTTTGCATTTCTGCAGAGCAGATTATTTCTGGAAGGTTCTAAGGCTCTCCTTGTGCGCAGCCACACTATATAAAATGCCTCTGCTAATAGCCCACAATTTCCCCATCTCTCTTTCAACTTTCTCTGAATTTCCATCACAGGGGTCCCTCCTCAATGTCTGACCAGACCGGAAAGAGCTTTGTCTCTATAGGACACTGATAAATTGCAGACGGTAGGTGGAACAGGAAGGCACAGAGGGTCCAAGCAGAGACGTCGTCACTAGAAAGGAACGGCCTGCAGAGGAGACCACGACTTCGCTTACTCAAAGTGCAGTCCACGGACCAGCAGCGTTGGCATCTGGGAGCTTGGAAGAAATGCAGAATCTCAGGTCCCCCCACCCCAGACCTGCTGAGTCAGAGTCTGCATTTTAACAGGATTATTTGAGTGCATATTACAGTTTGCACCAACCCTGAAGAAAGAAGAGCAGTGCTGTTAGGAGCACGGATGGCCAAACCAAGATGACCGAAAAGATGATTGACGAGAAGCTGGCCATTTTGCCAAGGACTCTTCTGGAGCAGTGTTTTACTCCTTGATTCCCAAAGCAGGTTGGGCATCTGACTCACTACTTACAAATATATATTTCTAGATCAGCCCCCAGAGATTCTGATTCCACTGATCTGAGGAGGGGGCCCAAGAATCTCCATGTTCAGCAAGCACCTGTATGCTTCTTCTGCAGCTGCTTGTTATTTGGATCTCCTTAAGATCACGCTGTCCTGACGAGCTCCCACCTACCACTGGTTTTGTGCTGCCATCATAACTTCATGGCCATCAATGTCAGGATCTGGTCGTTGAGTAACCCAGTATACATTCTCAAATCCATGGCCATCTTCAGACTTACTGCCCACGAAGGCTTGAAATTATAGACTTACATTACGTTTGGCATTTCCTCAAAAGTGCCAACAAAAGGAGTATAGCGCAGGGACTAAGACTGTCAATTCCCCAGCCAAACTGCCTACTTCAAATCCTACCAGCCTCTTGCAAACCGTAAGACCTGGGGCCAGTTACCCAGAGTCTCTGTGCCTCAGGTTGGCCCATAGGAGGCAGGATAATCCTAATACCTATGTCAAATAGCTGCCAGGGGATTAAATGAGAAAATCCCAGGCCATGCATCTAGTAGATCGCATTGTCAGTCCTCTCCGCAGATAGTCCCTTCACCTAGAAACCTGCAAGAGAGCACATGGAGGTCAACTGCCCAGACCCCATCCTCCTCGGCCTCTTGGCTACCCAGATTTCTTTATTCTCTACAGGGAAACTGGCACCCAAGTGGGGACACCGTTCTTGCTAACCTCACCTTTCAGAGTCGAGAGTCGCCTATGGTTTTCTCCACTTTCTTTTCAAAAGGAAATTCTGCAAGGACTTCACTCTAACAGGCCCAATCAAAACTCATCTGAACTTCCAATGGTCCTGACCTTCCCTGCTCCGCAAGTCCCTTTTCGTCTGGTGGTCTCTGACCTAGACCCAGCTGGGATGGATCTTCCTCCCCTGTAAGTCTTGTCCCCTTCTGCAGATGACTGCTGGATCTGGCCCCCGTTGCCCCTCTTTGCTCAAATGGCTTTTGCAGTATTAAGCGGTATTAAGGGAAATGGGAATGGGACATGTAGTGGGGAGGGGAGGGTGGAAATAGAAATCTTAAAAGACAGAACAAATGAGTGCTGAGCCCCCCAGCTTTTACACATAACATCCACGGGAGTCTCGAGATTGCAGGATGGTGGCGGTAGTTGGCTAACTGGGAGGGTGAGTGGTAGGCTCTGTGCTGGTTTGGCTGAAAAGGCTGTCTTCCCCAGTAAGCAAATTATTGATTATAAACTGTTATGATTCCTTTGGAGCCATTGTGGCCAACTGTATTATTCCATCTGCCTTAAATGTCTGCTGTGTTCCCATGCCAAAACCCTTATGAAATTTCCACTGGAAAAAAAAAATGAGTAGCAAATTCGGGTCTCAGTGCTCATATATAATTTCAGATTTCATTAATGGTTATTAAATATATGCCCCGAGGAAGGATAAAGTTCCTCGTATGAATGGAAAGAGAATTGAATTTATAAATAAGGTGATTCTGTTTTCAAGGACTATTCATTAGACATATCCAGGACACAGTTAAAAAAAAAAAACAAAACACTTTTAAATGAAAGGCATTTAAAATCTCACAGGATAAAAATGCAATGTTGGGAAATATAGCCTTGCTCAAAAAAATTCTAAAAACCCCTAAGTCTGAGACATTTTTCCTGACCTGGAATTCGAAAATGAATTTTGGGGAAAATTTTTAAAAGTTGTAAAAAGGGATGCCTGGGTGGCTTAGTTGGTTAAGCGTCTGACTCTTGATCTTAGCTCAGGTCTTGATCTCAGGGTCATGAGTTCAAACTCCACATTGGGCTCCATGCTGGGAGTGGAGCCTACTTAAAAGAAAAAGTTATAAAAATACTTTCATATTGTGGTCAAAAGATAGCCACATTTAGAAAATATGGATGTATGTATTGGCAGGTAGAAAACTGGTTGCCAAAAAGAATGTGGAAAATTTTTTTCTTAATCTCTTTTTTTAGAAAAGACTAAAAGAGGCTATTTACGTAACTTTGACTAAGCAAAGCCCTTTGATGTTTTAGGCTACAAAGCCACATAACCTGGACAATATATTCTTAGTAAGAGTTGTCAAAAGTCCAAATAAGAAATTCAGATCTTTTTCAGACCTGTTGCAAATCGCCTACAAAGCTGTACAAATGGTGTAGTTTTAGCTTAATGAGAGTAAGTAGATGGAGCATGTTTTAAAGAGAGTGAGGTTGCCAAAAGAAGTGAGCAGTTTCTTCCTTTTTTTTTTTTTAATATTATGAGGGCAAGCGAAATATTTGCCTGAGTGCTGAATTCCTAAGGAGAGATATTGTTGAACTCAAGACATTTTTGTATCAAGTGAGCATTCTGACATCTATTTATACTGACTTGTCTTATAAGAAGAGACGAGATAATTTTGTTGTCATCTGCTGGCCTATCTCTGTGACGTGAGCCACCGTTAGAGGTGACATGTACAGAATGTTTTCAGGGGAGTGAGTCCCAATTTCAGCTTTTCTCACTAAGAAATGAACTCGGTGATATTTTTTAGCAAAAAAAAAAAAAAAGACATGTACATAAATAACCTTCGGACAAGTAAACTGTTAAAGCAATAAAGACAGGTTTTCTATTTGAATTTTATCTCGGAGGACCCCCGAAAATGTAATTTTGCCTCTTAAAACAAATAATTCTCAAACAGAGTGGGGCTGAGAAGACTAAAACCTCTCTCCTGCTCTATCTTGTATTCATTTCCCGAGCGAGGTGCGTTGTGTGATGGAACAGAAGTGATTAGCCTGACCTGCGGGAGCAGAAGGCCAGTGTCTACTGACCCTGTAATCTCCACGATCAGTCTCAGATCTAGGGAACATCTCCCTTGGAAAGTTCACATCACTGCAAATGAAAAGTCTCATTATTCAAAAACAGTAATTATTCAGTGGCAGAACACATCGAACGCCATTTTTCTTTTTATTGTTTTCTAGGTATCCTGATTCAAAGAAGTCAGCCCCAGACATATGAAAATGTTGAGTGGAACGTTATCCTAAAAATATTTTTTCTTGTAAGTTTCATTCTGGGATATGTGATTTTTTTTTTTTTTTTAACCAGGCTGTTTGTCATATCAAAAGTATAAGGCCAGAGAACTTGCAGGAAAAGTTTGAAAAAGCCACCTTAAAGTGACATTTATATAAGGGGAAAAGCATGAAAACACTGGTGTGAATCCTGTTCAGCTGGTTAGAAGGTGGACGGTGGTCGAAGTTCGTACCTTGATGATTTAAGCAGAGATGCTTTAGAGAAATACGCAAAAAGCAATGCGAATCCAAATGCGTCCTCCGTTAGGCTACAAGGCAGCAAAAGGGATTCATGGAGCAGACCGCAGAAAACAAAAATCTGCTGCCCTCCCTGAAACAGTAATGAAAAGCAGACAAAATGAAGAACTCTGAGTCATTTCCACTGTCCAGAGTACAGATTTTTTGCAAGAGTTGTTAATGGGAGGTAGAGGCAACCTGGCAAGGAGCGTGGAAAGATGAATTTTTAAAACCAACAAAGTAAACATCAAACGATGCTTTCACGGAGCAAGGGGAGTTACCTGTCATTTCACAGCCAGCAGGAGAAAAAGAACAGATTTATCCATTTCTCAGCAAAGACATTTGGTAAAAGGCAGACTCTAGCCTGGCCGAACCAGAGTCTCACCAACCCCCAAGCCGGGGGGCCTTATCGACAGCATAAGAGCCCAGGTGGCAGCTGTGGAATTTCAGATGAACTAAGAAATATAAGAGCAAGCCAGCCGCGTTCAGCGGGAAAGAATGTCAGCAATTTACCAGGGGACGCCTAGGAGCACCTTGTGAGTGCATCTCGTTAGGGTTTTCAGAGAAACGGAGTTCCAGAAATTTCAGGATGGCAGAGATGGTCCACTGAAGGAGAGAAATCCAAGGAGAAAACTGGGCTGTGACATGGCTTGTTTGATTCTCGGTTGTGAAATGCTTTCCCATGCTTGCATCCCACACACCAAGACTTACCACCAGGAAACGGAAAAAGAAGGTGTACTTTGTGAACAACATTGAATGAATAGAATTTTACACTCTATGATGTGAATCTGTCACTAATTTTCTTGGTGACATGACACCACCTTAGGAAATGAACAAGGTATCAAGGCAATGACCTCTTTCGCTATTTATGCATACATGAGAGAAGCAAAAGTAAAAGCATATAGCCAACAACCATTCACCACACAGAAGGTTCCTGTAGTCCATGTAAATTAAGCTCCTTTGGAAGGAAAAGAAAGCCCATGCCATTGATTTATGCAAGTGTTTTCAAACAAGTTTCTCCGATTATTTGATGGTCGAGTGTGATTTAATCATTTACAAGCCAGCAGTGAAATTAAAAAAATCAGGACATTGCATGTTTGGAGCAGAGTAGAGAAATTTCATAAGGAGTTTTTAATTCTGGGAGGAACATTTTGAAGAATATTAAGATTGATCGCATCTAATTAAAATGCTAAATCATATAGTGAACAAAGAAAGACAAGTACAAACATGTAGGGTCTGTGGACTCGTACGGAGCGCCTTCGGGAGTCCCCAGTCCAAGTCCCTCCCTTCACAAACGAGGAGCCTGAGATCCCGGACATTCCTACCATGTGAAGTCACACACACACAAGCTTGGGTCAAGGCTGTGTGTCTGGTCATTTATGCATATATCAGAAGGGGGAGATAGACACACACTCGAACACACAGAGAAAGAAAGGATGTGAAAACAATGCAGCTCCCAGTGGGGGCAACCACGGTCCTCCATGGAGAAAACACACGTTGCACCGAAGAGGAATTCATCACATGTGAAGTCTTGCCTTCCTGTTGTGAGCTGAAAGCTTGGGTGGCAGATATGGGCTTTAGGATGGAGGAAAAATAATGAGGGGGCCCAATTCGATTGTAAAGTGTACCAGCAACTTCCCAGGGGACTGGACCTAAATCACAGCGTCAGGTTATCTCTGCATTGTCCTCAGAAACTAGAGGTCTCTCACTCTATTTAAAAACCACTTCCTCCCTGAAGCTACTACCCCTAACCCCACCCCCAGCCCATCCGCCCCAGTGAAAAATCACCTCTTTGCCACACATACCTGGAGCATTCGATTTCACTCCTGATCCCCCCTCCCCCGTTGCCTCCTGCGTGCACCCAGACATCCTAGCACGGTGGTCCTCAAATTTGAGCATGCGTCTGTCTGCATCTCCTGGAGGGCTTAAGACAGGTTGCTGGGTTCTACCTCCAGAGTAAGCCTGGTTAGGGCCCAAGAACGTGCATTTCTGCACGCAGACCACACTGGGATCCAGTACACTTCACTAGCACAGTTGAAGTTGATTGAAATAGGATTACTGAACCGATGGATGAAAATGATGCTCTTTTATCAGACCACATAAAATAGGGTGTGTGTGCATCCAGCACCTGCAGGTGAAAGCAGCAACAAAGCCTGAGATCTCTAGCACTGCCATCAGGAAAATATTGACAAGCATCCATTACAAAAATTTTCCAAAGAGGGGTTTCAATGGTCTCCGTATGCAAGATCAATGGGATGGAATGTTAAATAAAATAAAATAAAATAAAATAAAAAGCTGTCTCAGTTGAATAACAGCTAAATGTAATTATTGTAATTGTTGAGGTTCATGCGTGCAGTTCCAAGAAGGGTGGGGAATTTTTATAAGTCAGTTTGGGGGGTTAAGTTAACTCTCTCTGAAACCACCTCATTAGAAAAGAACGTTTTAATTATGGCAACTTTACATCTGAACGCTTCCTCTTTGAAGAAGAGTATTACATAGTTCTTGTTCTTATTATTGGATTTTACTTTTCCGCAGAAAATGAAACTCCATCAAAATGAGGAAATAAATGTTCTGCTCAAGCCTGCTCTCCAAAGCAACGTAGTTATTTGGAAAGCAGTTTTCCTGTTTCGACTAACTCAATGTGTACAAAAAAGAAAAAATAATAATTTTGATATGGATTTGAAGGCAACTCGACACTTTATTTATAAATCTTGGTAATGGTTTTAAACCATATAAATGTGTATCAACTGCTCTCATAATTCACTATTTTGCATTAAAGGCCAGTTTATCTATTAAGACAAGATTCAAATCTTCTTTGTTCCAAATTCATTTATTTATTCTCTTTATTAACCTTCATCTGAATCTGTAGACCATTGACAAAAAGTTTGGTCAGGTTTCCAAATGGCTCCATGTCCTCTTGAAACCGATCTTTAAAAGTAGTTTTTACTATGTCACTCTCCTCCAAATGTAATTGAATTAGAGTTAACCTTTTGTTTCTCAAGCTTGAAGAAAAGCTGCAAAAATTTAAAGAATGCAAAGGACAAATTCTATCTACATAACAAGCAGATGAAGTGAACTCTTTACAATCTGTACACGGCTGATTAATTTTGCACTGGCAGGCAAATTATTACAGATGTTCCCCACACGTAACCTTTCCCGGTTTGCATCTTTTATCCAGTAAAACACTACGATAGAAAATACTCCATTTTCAAGGGGGCCTTGCTCACAGGTATCTACACTATTCTAATTGTGCACTGATGAAGGTGGCTGAAATCATGCCTTTTCTCTAGTAATTTGAGCTTGGAGGTAGGTGAACAGACGTTCCCCTAGAGCCAGCCTCCGAAACATTTCTGTTTTGCACCACAGTTCAACGCTGGAAGGAGGTCGAGGGGGGAGGCTGGACTCTTGGCTTGGAGCGAGGGGCTCTAATGATTTTCAGAAGTTTCTCCTGAGGTATGAAGGGGTTGGAAACCCAGACACACTAAATCTGGTTTCTGAGGTGATGTCCGATAAGGAAAGCTTCTGGGGATCTCTGTCCCCTTCGAGGACTCACTGGCCTCTCACCATTCTGGGAAGTGCTCTTCCAAACCAATCTGCTTTCTGAGTCGAATGCTTTGCATCGGGTTCACCAGCAGCCACAGCTCTGGCAGACCAACGCTCAGTGCACGACCGTGACGGGGGTCCTGGCTAGTCAAGGGCAGGGGAAGGCTTTCTTGGGGGCAGATAAAAGCATCATGTACTGTCTCTTAGAAACCTACGATCTCACCGGTTCCACTGGAAATGCCGCTCAGCCTTCTCTTCGTTTTTTCTGCAGGCTTACCTCGTGAGGGCCTCCCTCCCTAAAGATAGGAGGAGGTAATATCACCTCCATTCTTCATTCCAAAACTGTAAAATGACTCTTACGTTCTTCACTGTGCCTCAGACAGCAAAGAACATGAAGTAACAACTTACATTTCCTTTTTCTACGGGCCCCATAACATCTCCTACACTGCGTGTGCTTCTGTGGCCGTATTATTTGGGGGGATGCTAATATGAAGTTTTCTTTGTCTTGTCAAAAAATAAAACAAAAAGGAAAACTGCATTCATCTTGAAAAAAAAAAAACTGCGTTGCCCAAAGCTTCCGTTAATCACTGGGAAAAGTCCATAATCGTCTCGCCTGCTCTGCCAGCAGGAGCAGAATCTACAGAATAGTCACATCAGTCAATACCTCCTGCCTTGAAACTAATTGTCTAAGCTTCACTATCGCTTTTCTTTTCTATTATTGACTGTATAAGCACCTGAGAACAGCAGGACATTATCACACAGCTGTAATCAACCGCTATCTCTTACTTAGAGCAACTGACAGTAAGGAAATTGTTCCTTTTACCAAAATGCAGTGTAGCACTTCTTTTTTTTTTTAAATGATGCATTTGTTTATTTTTTAGACAGAGAGAGAGAGTGAGCGAGCACAGGGGAAGGGGAGGAGGCGGAGGGAGAGGGAGAGAATCCCCAGCAGACGGCGCAGACCCTACAGCTAGAGGTGGGGCTCGATCCCACAACCCGAGACCACAACCGGAGAAAATCAAGAGTCTGACGCTCAACCGACTGAGCCACCCAGGTGCCCCCAAAATGTAGACTAGTACTTTTAAGTGAATTGTTACAAGAGTCTAATTATGTGAAACCTCGTTCAGTTCCTTTATTGCTAACACACACACACACACACACACACACACACACACACACACCCCTGTGCACTTCTGAATCTTCTCTAGGTGAAGAAGATGCTGCTTTCTTTAACTGGCAAAGACTTCCTTATTTAATCAAGATAACGTACTCCACCAGGCACCAACAGCACCTTGTTCTCTCACCAAGGACACCAAAGTGCTGGCTACTCTTGGGGCAGAGTTTAGAATAAAACAGAACTCAGGTGGTTGAAAAGGGTCCAAGGAACTCTGTGAGGTTGTGTGTCTGGGATCCTCCATGTGGACCTCAGATGTTGCTCTCATGAACTCTTAGTAGAGAACAATAGTTGGCTGCCTCCTTGGTTATAGGGTGATTACAATGGAAAATAAGCATTAACTCTGGACCTGCCTTTCAGATAATTCAAACTTCTAGCATTTAGAATAAAGTCCTCTTAATTTTAATCAGTCTATGAGGGGAAGATTGGCTCCTTGGCTCCAGCCCTTTGCCATGGTACACTGTGGGCAGGGTGCGCTTCTCTGCCTCTTGACTTGGCTACATGACTTGTTTTGGCCCATGGAATGAGACAGGAGTGACAATGTGCCAGTCTCAAGCCCAGGATTCAAGAGGCCTTGTGTGTTTCCACTTGCTCCCTGGAACTCTGCTTCTGCCATGAGAATGAGAAGCCTGGGCTTGCCTGCTGGTCCCTGAGAAGGATGAGAGGCACTTGCAGCAGAGCCCTCCCCAAGCCAAGACCAGATAAGCCAACACCCAGCTGATCAGTGGACTTGGGAGACATAATAAATCATAATTGTTCTGAGCCACTACGTATGGGGGTGTTTCATTATGTGGCATTACCTAACTGATGCATCATTAAATCACTATCAGGCAGGTTTGGTTTATAGGACTGAATGGTAGGGGTCCATCCGATTAACTTATTTTTTAATGTGATATAACAAAATAATGTTAATATCATTTTAAGAGAATTCTAATAGAAACAGATTGGCTTTTGCGTCAGATGGCTCTAAATTCATATAGAGGGCAAGTTCCCTAGTCTTCCAGAGCCTCAACTTATGCATCTGTAAAACAAGAATTACCACAGTTACCTTGAAGAGTATGAATTAATGGATAAAGTATGTCATTTACCCAGCATAGGCCAGAACAATAAATGTTAGCATTATTTTTATTTAATACAATGTGCAAGAGAAAGTCTATTTATACTTGAGTCATTATTTGTATTCCATGATTTTTTTTCTTCTTCTTTTAATTCTTTGCTCATTTTTCTCTGGTTTCACTTATATAACTCCTATCTTTCCCTTGCCTTAGGTCTTTTGAAAAATCCAACTATAAAGTCTGCCTTTCTTTTTGCCCAGTGCCCAGATGGGATGATTTACCAAAAGTGGTAAGTCCCACTGAGCTATTTATATTGCTCTGGACACAAGTTTCATGTTTAGGACAAATTTTCAAACATAAAGTTCTTTTGAAAGAAAATCAAGCACAGCAGATCATTAAATGTCTTTCTTTAAAAGTGAGTGTTCTTTGCTCTCCCCTGTCTTCTATAGACTTCTTCGATTAAGTATTGGATGTAACTGGGATGTTTTCTAATTAGACCCATGACCCAGTGTGTATACAGCGATGTCAAAAACACAATGCTTGCCTTCCTTTCTGTTGCAGCTACAGAAGTGATCATCGTTTGGAAGGGACTGTCAAATGATTTTGCCAGGTTGATCAACCTTTCTCTGAAAAGGGCCAGATAGTATGCATTTTCCTATTTTCAGCCGTGGGGGCCATATGGTCTCTGTTGTGACCAGTGCACTCTGCAATGGTAGCATGAAAGCAACCATATACAATATGTAAACAGATAGGTGCAGCTGTGTTCTAATGAAACTTTGTGTACGAAAACAGGTGGGCCATAGTTTGCAGACAGCTCCTCTAAACAATAAACTCTAAGACCAGAGTCATGGTGATATTAATGCAAAATTAGCCACACTGAAGCTCAAATACGTTCTTTAATCTAAAATCCACACCGTATGTAAGTATCTTTTGCTTTTAAATATTAGAACATTTTCTAAGCTTCTATGTAGGACAATCATAAGGTTGGGGTTTATTCATTTAGTCGTTTATTGTTTATTTACTCTATCCTCATGGCCCAAAGTTTCCCAACATATGCGGGACAGAATTTCTTAGGGCAAATCCTGCCAGCAGGCTGATTTAATTCAATTTCTATCTAATTATTCTGTTTAGGACATTTATTCTGTTATTTCCACATATATCAACATTGGGTCTGTGTAGCACAAATGTAGTACTATTTTCCAACTATTTGCATGTTGCTCAATCCTATTTTGATGGTGACCATATTGGACAATACATTTTTGGTTTGTTTTCCAAATAAGGGTCAACAGAAATATCAAAGGAAATACATATTTTCCCCAAAGACTTTCGTGTGGAATCTCTCCTTGGCTTCTGAAAGCTCCTCATGACCTGGTACCCTTACCACCATTTCTATTGCGCCCCTCCTCATATTGACAGGACCTCACCCAAATCCCAAAATCACTGTAGCTCACCCTTGGGAAGACTGGCTAATGAACACACTCAGCCCAGGAGAAACGTGTTAGAGGAGCCACACACGTCCACGGAGTTTGCATGAACCCAGCTGCCCTGACCCGCTAAGGTGGCATTCGTGCGCAAGCCAAGCTCGGTATGCGGAAGCTGGTGAAGGGTTCCTGGAGACCTCCACCGTAACCTCGAGCCTGCTGCAGAGCGGACTAGCTCAAGGTGAAGTTCTTCTAGCTTTCCATCTTTAAAAACGTTCCATTTACCAAGTTGGGTTTCCACAATCTCACTGTGTGACATTTATTTTATCGGGCGATTTAATCTGTCCTTAATTTCCAAGTGTGGTATTCTGAGATAAAGCTAGACTGCGCAATATATTCCTCTCGTGAGGCAAGATGCATGTTCCTCTTGTCCTCAAGAAGAAATGATTTATCATGGAGCATGTGACAGATCAAGACCCAGGCTTCCCTTTCATCTCTCAGCCTGTCTGTATTCCCAAGTTTTTAAGACTCTGTATTTTCTTTTGCTGCCCAGATTTTGATTGTTTTTGGTTTCAAACACTTATAACCAAAAATGTTGCCAGTGGGGGCTAAAAAAAATTCTAGTTCGTCATTGTTCATGTAAAGAAAGATAGAGTCAGGAAATTCATGTGAAACCAGAGTCCTGGTTAGGACAATGAGGATGTGTAGAAACAGCAGTGCTTTTAAAAGCTCACTTCCTGATGCCATATGAAAATAAACGGATGTTTTTAATAGCACAATTTATGTAACAATTGTTAATACAAAGCTAAAAGCTGACACAGAGCTCTTTTATCTAGGAAGGGTACTGTCTAATGTCATGGAGGCTGAAAGATAAAGACAAAAACAATTCAAAAACCAAAGAACAGGTTCAATTCCTCAAAGCAGAGCATCCTGCCTTAGGGTCCAAGTAGGGCACATATGCTCAAATGCCCAAGGGGAGACGGGTGGGGTGGGGGGCAGACCCGAAGGCCCTGAGGGGTTGTAAGACAAAGAACAACATGATCATGCCACAGATGTTTCTATCGTTCTGCGTCTGTTTTCGGTGGACAGTTGGTTGCCCCGAGCTAGTGGTTCTCAAAGTGTGTGCAGCGAGGTAGAGGGGTGATTTTGCTCACCAGAGGACATTTGATGACATCTAGAGACATTTTTAGTTGTCACAACTTGGGGGGGGGGCATGCTACTGGCATCTAGTGGAGAGAGGATGTGTAGAAGGCTGCTGCACATCCCAAGTACACAGGGCAGCCCCGCAGAATTATCTGGTCCTCAATACCAGCAGTGCTGAGGCTGAGAAACCCTGTCTGGCCTGGGAGGGGGTTTGGGAGGGGTGTCTGTGGTGAACTGTAGAGCACCGCCTCTCTCTAGGGGCAGCAGTTCGGAGGTTCCGGCTGATGTGAACATGTGGGAACCTTCCATGTAGGAACAGAACCGAACAAAGGATTGAGACTTACCCAGGATATGATGGAATGGCTTCAAGTTATCTTTAGAGCCAGATGAGAAGAATTAAAATATCTTTAGAGTTTTTGCCAGAAAGACAGCACAAAGAAAGCCAACTTCTTTCAACCCAAAACAGATTAAAGAATTGAGTAAAGAAATGGATTTAGAGTCACATGTTCACATGGTGAGTCTAAAAAACGGATATCCTTTGAGGCTCAGAGCATACACCCTGGATGATAGCAGCCTCCATGTTCCACATCCTGGGTCAAATCTCTACCCCATAAGCCACCATGTTAGCATTCCCCATCAACCCAATGGAAACTCAATTGAGTTAATAAGTGAATTTTATAGGGTTAATTCTTTTCTTTTAAATTTAGAAAAACCGTAAATGTAGTGACGATCTGGGCATGCAGTTGAAAACACTTTCAATGTTTAAGAGTATTTTGGCCTATTAGCAAATGGACATATTCACCTAGTCAGTAAATATTTGTCAAATGATTAAATGTATTAGCCTTTGATTCCAATTTTAAATGAGAGACTGATTTTAGACTTGAGATTATAAATTGAAAAGTATAACAATTTAAGTGGTAAATAACATTGACTCTTCAGGTGAACTTCATTCTCTAAATAAGTATGGATATTCTAAATATTTAATAAACTTAATATTGAAAAGTTTTAGTGGCAATAAGTTGAAATATTTGTTTAAATAGTAATAAACTTAAATATACACATTTGTGAATGCACGTATTAGATTTATAAAAGTTGTTTAAGTTTTTAAAAAGGTTTTGCCTGTTAGGGTTGTAAGTTTGCCAGTTAGACAGATACGTGAATGGTTAAACCGAAAACAGAATATATTAACTTTATAAATGTAGATTAAAATATATAAAGAATTTTAGCTAATTAAGTTTAGAAATGAGAGCAACTGTTTGAGTTTAGATTGCTCGACTTAAATTGATTCAACACTAATCAAAACCCTCTGTGAAACTATTTGTTCTTATTATATACAAAAAAAGTTCCTAGAATTATAAGCCGAAAAATAAGATTTGTAAGTTGAACTTAAAAGCTTGAGGAATATTTTGATTTTCGTAACTTCAATAAGTTAGTACAACTTTAAAGCCTACATAACTGTAAATAGCCCTTTCTACACAGAAGGAAAGAAAGAAAGAAAAAGAAAGAAAAGAAAAGAAAATGCCAGCCTTAAACATTTAAAGAATCAGTAATAACCAAACTTGTCTTTTAGCAATCAAGAAATGATGTTCCCACTGATCAGAGGGGATGTGTTAGAAAGGCACATCACTTTCCAGGTTTCAAAGCTGCAGGATGTCTGGAGCCAACTCTGTGTGCCCCAGTTGCCTCCAGGAAACCAAAAAGGATTCTGTGGCCCCGGGCAGATAAGACAATGGTGCTGCCTATAGTCCCTCCCGGGACTGTTAAATAGAATATAAGAATGTTAGTTCTGGAAAGACCCTTAGAGATCATGGGTCTCACTTCCCCCCAGGGGTGAAATGGCCAGGACGAGTCCTCTGGAGCAGGGCCAAACTTCCGTCCAGGGCACCAACCTTAGAGGACGTTCCCAACAGGGTTACTCATACTTTCTCCCAACTCTGTTAATTTGTTAGAGTTCATTCTGCAAGATTTGCCAATTTTTAGATAGCAATGGCTACAAACCTCAATGAGTTCCTTTTCTGTGTCAGCAGATGAGTAACGGGGTGCCATGAAACATAGTATATGGAGACAAATAATTTCTGAGAGCTGCCAGACAGTGATACGTGTGTGGGGGTGGGGCTGGGGGGGTTGCATGCGTTTTCGTGCAGGAGAGGGAAGTGAAGGCTGCCGTCTACTTTTCCCTCTGATTTTCTATCATTTTCAAAAAGTTGAAGATGATACCAAGCCTGTGCTCTCTAATATCGTGACATGCCTTTGTAAAAGAGGCATATTATTTTATTTTCCCTTTTATCCTGCTCTGATTGCAGAAAATGTATCCAAATGACCTATGATGATACTTTATAATAGCTAGAATTGGTATTTAGGCTGACCTTATGACAGGCTAATAAGCTGAAAATAAAAGCAAAATCCTCTTTATCCTACTTCCTTTGAAAAAAACAGAAAACAAAACCAGGAGGCTCTCCTTAGCACCAAACCAAATAGCGCCATCTGCTGGCTGTTTGCTAATAGGTGTTACCTAATCAGGGCCACCAAACAAAGGTAATTGATAGGAGAAAAGGGAGAAGCAGGCTCCCTCCTCCCTCTTGCCTCTGTGCCCTGGGACTCCCTGTCACACGCCCTCTGAAACACAAAGATGACAAGGCTTCCTTCTAAGATAAAACATTTGCATTTCCCCGGGGACCCACTTTTTTCCCTTTCTTTTAAAGAAGCCCACAAGAACTGAGAATACCTTGGATTCAGCTTGGCCGTCAACAAATCCATTTCTTAGCAAACAAAGATTACCTTTAACTCCCTCATTTTCTTTTTCTACTCCTGTTCTTTTCAATAAAGAGATTAGCTACAAGCTTGCCAACCAATCCACGCAAATACATGGAGACTTTGAATCTTTAGCCCAAGCTCCACCAGGACAGACAGAAGGAAGCAAAGATAATTGAGTTACAAGTACTCTAGCATGAAGCCTGCTGTTTGTTTCTACTCACTGGCTTCAAGTTTCAATTCATTATAGCATCAGGGCAAACCGATTTTTGTGTAAACTCTTAGCTGAGATGATACAGCTGGGCTTTTGACTGTCTTGCCATTTCCATAGATGAGTTGGCATGAGAAATATTTATATTTTAATCAAATACAAATACACACGAAACTGTCTTCTGAGGAGTTTCTTTTCCCGTGTAACAAAGTGAGATGAGGGAAAACACTGAACTGACTAATCAGATTCACCACTCCAAAGACGCTCAAATGTCATCACTATGGTAACACGGCAGACAGGGTCTACCCTGGTCTCTTCCCTCGGATTGGAAATTGTGCACATTGCCCTTGCTAATGAATTAACATGGCAGACACACTGAAAACAGTGAGTTTTGGCTATGAGGAAGGGTCTTAAGACTGTTTCCCTTCATGAAACGCTCTATCCTATTTTTAGTTGTCTTTCTCCAAATTTAATTAGCCTCTGAGGACCTGCTTTGCACAGAGGATTTGCTCACTTGCTGGCTCACTCTGTGCTTTCCGGGGGATTCCATGTTGTTGAGCTCTTTGTTCTGGGGAAAGACAGCGAACACTTCTACTTTGGCCGCGACTGGGCAAATCACAGGTGATATAATGCAAAAGGTGAGTCTAGTGTATACACCAGGGAATTAATTTCAACCTATTAAGAAGGTAGGCAAAAGATTCTCTGTTCATTAGAAGATCACTTATTGAAAATCTGCATAAGTCTCTGACTGAACTCTTCCAAGGCCAGTGTTTACATAGGCAAGCGATTCGTTTCAGAACTCAGGAGAAACGTCCCCTTCAATCAATGATGTGCCTGCTATTGGTGTTCTTTACGAGAGAAGATTAATTTGAACAGTTAGTCCAAATCCTTTGTCTTACCATAATTAACCATTTCTTTTGATCTATTCTTAAACTTGTCAAAAATGGCTCAAAACTATCTTCCTCAAGATTTTTACACCTTATAAACTGAAATTAGGATCTCACCTAGCTTTCACACAAGGAGGCCAATTTGCCAAAAGCTAATTTTCCCAGAAGCCAAATACACCAACTATACTTACTGCAGGTTTAATTACTTTAATAGTTTTAAGTGGAATGTTGGATTTTAGTGACCGATACCTATTTTTGGACAGTTAAATAAACTACGGGTAGGATAAGAATTCTAAAAATGCCAAAAATCTCGCAAAAGAGAAGTAAATGTAAGCTTCCCATATGGAAAACTATTTTTAATTAAAAAATTGGCATTTTCTATGTAATAGGACTGTTTCAGCTACTTCTGATTCAGTCTGGATGCTTTTAAATGACACTTCCTGTTTTTTTTTTTCTAATTTAAACCTTCTATCTAATTTTGTAATGGACTATCAGTCTTTTCCTACTATCGCTAGCAATTCACAACATTTAAAAATTTAATAGAAATTAAATTAAACTAAACTTTAAATAAGTACAAGTAAAATTTTAAATACAAATTAAAAGACAGACCAGATAAATTGACATTTAAAATTAAGAATTAAGTTAAAATTTAATTCAAAGTACTGAAATTTAAATCCAAAAGCAAACATTCATAAATTGCCAAGACAATTCCATCTTATGGTTTGATTATATCTATAGCAATATATCTATATCCATATATCTATATATTTTAAATAGTTGAGACTTACTGAAAGACTTGAGAGGTAAGATCATATAAAGGAGTAGAAAAGGAGTATGGTAGCCCAGAAGGGACATATGAAGAGTTCACTGAATGGTAGCTAAATTTTGAAATACATTAACTATAAGTATATAATTGGACATGAAGGATTACAAAAATAAATTGGTTAAAACAACTAAAATTTCTGAAAGATGACTGCAAAACCAAAGTACATTAAAAAGTAACTTAAACTGAAAAGCAGTCAATTCTGATATTTTGACTAAATAATGAAATAATCCATTTCTAAATATATTTAATATGCTTTATCAATTATTAATTTGATTGTATAGAAAAGGTGCATGTAACCCATCATCAGATACTAAGGTGGAAGAGTTCTGTTAAAGCTATTTACTGAGATTAAGAATTCCTCATATCAGTGAGATCGTATGATACATGCTACATCAAAAACTAATGATGTAATGTATGGTGATTAACATAACATAATAAAATTTTTAAAAAAGCAAAAAAAAAGAATGTAGCTTGACAATATATCTCAGGGGCAAAAATAAATAAATAAATACATACATACATCTTTTAAAAAAGGGAAAAAAAGCTATTTAAAGCTCTCCTTGGAATGTTCTAATGCCATTTTTTAAATAAATCAGAAAATTTACGTATTAGCTTTCGGTAAGTTGACTGAGAGCCATCATGTGTGTGCGTGTGCGCATGTGTGTGTGTGTACGTGTGTGTGTGTGCGTTTTAAACCTAGCTATTTTATACCTCTCCTCTCTTAATCATTGCGTTGTGACCAGTGGAGAGAAAAGTAGGTCTAATGATTTGTTCACTTTAGATGCTATGATTCTATTGATGCAGCCTCAGAATATGTGATTTGGTCCCTGAGTCATGCTGTGCCTCATATTCGAGCTTTTAGTCAACTGATACTGCCAAGTATTTTTTCGCCAGAACTGATGTAAATCAAAATCTCCCTGATTCTGCTGTTGTGCAGTTGACCTTTTTTGAACTTAAGTGCTAGATTTTCCTTTCCTGGTTACGTTTTGTCTTGCTTAACAGACTATGTTGTATTGTTGGTTGTGTAATAGTTAAATCTGCTCAGCTTTATTGGAAACCTCTTGTCGTATCAAGGATATAACTTCTCGAAAACAATGGATCGTGGATCACCACATCAAAAACTAATGATGTATTGTATGGTGACTAACATAACATAATAAAATTAAAAAAAAAAAAAAAAGGATATAGCTTCTCCCCGCCCCGCCATAATTCTTTGCTCCATTCTGGCACAAAGTAGGCTACGTAACAAATCCCTCACTGAGGAATGGTATGTATTTGCTGAAATATACTTGTCCTGTCCCCAGTGCAAATACCTCCAATATCTTCCAAGATTCTGTTCACCCAACCCTTTAAAATTAATATTTTCATTTCTTCTGTCCTCACTTACTTGAAGTCGAATTACTAAAATGCAACAAACTGCACTTACAAATGACATTTTAGTAAAAACTTAATTAATCAACAGATCATGCCAAATTAATTAAAACTGAGATGAAAACAATCTGATAAAATCATTAATCTTCCTGAAAGTGTTTAATTAAAACATAAAGTATATCTTCATTAACATGACTTCATTAACTAACAATATCTTCGTTACAGTGATATCTACATAATCAACTCTAAGTTTTAGGCATCTATCTAAAACAACAGAAAGAGGGACGCCTGGGTGGCTCAGTCGGTTGAGCATCTGTCTTTGGCTCAGGTCATGATCCCAGGGTCCTGGGATCGAGTCCAGCATCAGGTTCCCTGCTCAGCAGGTGGCCTGCTTCCCCTCTCCCTCTGCCTGCAGCTCCCCCTGCTTGTGCTCTCTCTGTCAAATAAATAAAATCTTTAAAAAAAATAAAATAACAGAAAGAAAGTTAAAATTACTTATATTGTGGTGGGGATTTGGATGTATTTCAATAGTGCATACATCCAACATTCTGAGAACTCACCATAACTCAAAAGATAATAATAATCAAACAATAAAGAGAAGAGAGCCTCCACTTCAGAACCTCAACAATAGAGAGGATAAACACTCTCTTTTGAATAAGAGAAGAAATGGAAAGTTTTAAGTGACCTTCCCCATTCCAAACTCAGAATTCTAAAGGACACCAAGACATTATGGATTTATTGGTGATTTCTTCTGAGTCTCTCATGTCAGCAATCTTTTCTGGAGATAATTATGGCCTCAATTCTAAAACCTGATAAACCTTACAAAACATTTTATTATTTATTTATTTTTTAAGATTTTATTTATTTATTTAATTGACAGAGAGAGACATTGAGAGAGGGAACACAAGCAGGGGTGAGTGGGAGAGGGAGAAACAGGCTTCCCACTGAGCAGGCCGCTCGATCCCAGGACCCTGAGATCATGACCTGAGCCGAAGGCAGCTGCTTAACCAACTGAGCCACCCAGGTGCCCCACAAAACATTTTAGTAATAAATAGAATCTAGTGATTTTTTTTTTTAATCCCAAATCCGGGATAATTTATTTCAGAAATATTAAGATCGTTCAATAAATAGAAATCTATTAATGCAGCATTCTATACTCTAATAAGAAAGATCATATGAACATTTCAAGATATAACAAAAGATAGTTGATAAAAATGAATGCATACTTTTTTAAAGGATTAAATAAGAATAGAAATAGTGCCCCTTAATGTGTCATTGTAGATCCATCTTACACTGAAATCCAATAGGAACATTCTAGCATGTTGCTGTTCAGTAGATCTTTCCACGAGGACACAAATGTTCTCAATTTGTGCTGTCCCATTTAGTAGCCCCTAGCCACAAGTGGCTACTGAGCACTTGACATGTGGCTGTTGTGACTGCAGAACTGAATTTTAAATTTTATTTAATTTTTATTCATTTAAATTAAAAAAGCCGCATGTGGCTAATGGCCATTATAAAACACAGTACAGCCCTAGAGGGCGTTTCTTTCTTCTTTCCTTCCTTCCTTCTCTTTCTTTCTTTTTCTTTCTTTCTTTCTTTCCTTCCTTCCTTCCTTCTTTCTTTCTTTCATTTTTTTATTTATTTAGTTGAGAGAGAGAGAGCACGAGAGTAGGGTGAAGGGCAGAGGGAGAAGTAGACTCCCCACTGAGCAGGGAGCCTGATACGGGGACTCCAGGATCATGACCTGAGCCAAAGGCAGACGCTCAACCGACTGAGCCACCCAGGCGCCCCAAAAGGAGTTACCTTTAAAAAAATAGTCTTAATTAGGATTGCGTAAAGGGAAGAGAAAAAAAGTAACTTTACAAGAGTCAACTGGCATGAATGCCCAAAAGCAATATTGACATTTTGAAACCAGTGAAAAAGTAATGCCATTCACAGTTGGAACCAGAAAAAATAAAAACCATCTCTAGCTATTAGATTACGTGAAAATAATACAATAGGGCTTATCTAGGAAATGACAGTCAATCAAAGAATATCAGACACATACCTTGGGAGGCTTTTCTTCCAGCTTCTCAAACTAATACTGATCTTGCATGCCACAGAAGGAAAAAGCTAACATGAAGCTATGCAAACCCCATGCTAGATGTTTTTGCTCTCAGCGCATTGTAGCAGAATGACTGGATTAATGAGTCACTTTCCACCCCATTTTTACAAGTAAGGAAACTGAGGCATGAGGAGGTTAAGTAAAACTGCCCAAGACACAGAGCTAATAAATGGCCTCCTTGGGTCCTCGCTCTGCAAAGCCAGTACCCACAGCATTAAAGCATCTGTCTGTTTATTCCCTGTTGCATCCATTTACCCTCCACACCTGTCCTCTTTATTTTAGGTATCTGCACATCTGATTTAAAACCCCTCATCTGAGATCACAGAGGGCCTGAAGGTATAAAGCCACAAGAAACTCCTGACAATTGTTGCAAATATTAGTTGAAGAGTTTAGAGTTGACGCAAGATATAAGCAGGCCTGGCTCACACACAGGCCCATGGTCGATGTTTAAGTTGGTTGTTTGGAGCATGGAGCACACATTCCATGGGACACATATAATACTAAAGACACAGAACTCCAGGAGTGATGATTAAGGTACATGCTGGAATCTACATATCTACATGAGCGTTGGTCCTTAGGAAGAGCCACCTTGGAAGCTCACACGTAAATTCTCATTGAGTTAACCTTGTTCAAGAATATACAATGGAATATTACTCAGCCATCAGAAAGGATGAATACCCAACTTTTACATCAACGTGGACGGGACTGGAGGAGATTATGCTAAGTGAAATAAGTCAAGCAGAGAAAGTCAATTATCATATGGTTTCACTTATTTGTGGAACATAAGGAATAGCATGGAGGACATTAGGAGAAGGAAGGGAAAAATGGGGGGAGGGCATCGGAGGGGGAGATGAACCATGAGAGACTATGGACTCCGAGAAACAAACTAAGGGTTCTAGAGGGGAGGGGGGTGGGGGGATGGGTTCGCCCGGTGATGGGTATTAAGGAGGGCATGTATTGCATGGAGCACTGGGTGTTATATGAAAACAATGAATCATGGAACACTACATCAAAAACTAATGATGCATTGTATGGTGACTAACACAACATAATAAAATTAAATTAAATTAAAAAAAAAAGAATTTTAGAATTGCTCTTCTAAAAGTTCCTCCAGAGTCAGTATACAAGTAACAATAAATTAGCCTCGTAGCTCTTCTGTGAGAAAATCACAAAAGCAATTATTGTGAAAAACAGAAAAATAAAATTTATTAGGGCTACTTTTTTTAAAGGTTTTATTTATTTATTTGAGAGAGACAGAGAGACCATGAGCAGGGGAGGGGCGTGGGCAGAGGGAGAAGCAGACTCCACACTGAGCAGGGAGCCTGATGCAAGGCTCGATCCCAGGACCCTGAGATCATGACCTGAGCCAAAGGCAGGTGCTTAGCTGACTGAGCCGCCCAGGTGTCCCTAGGGTTACTTTTAAACATGACTTTAACTTGAATTCTGGTACCAGGAAAAGCAGCTTTGACCTCCAGCCAGCATGGAGGTGGTCAAAGGCTTTCATCAAATTCTGAAGGGGCCTCTAAGCACTTTCACAGGCTTTAGAAATTGGCATCTTCGGCTTTTTGTTACATCTAAGTCCACTTCAGATCTCAACAACATTTATTTTCTTTGCTAAAGTGGTATAATTCTAATTCTTCTGTTTTGTGTGGATGATCTCAAAACTATCTCTTAGCTCTAAAATGCTTTGTATCTTAGCAAGAAGCAAATTGCAATTTTTTTTTTTTTGAGGTCCTGAATGGCATTGAGCACTGGGCCAGGGGTTGGGGATGGGGCAAGGAGAATGAGAGAGAGAGAAAGAGGACACCAATGGAGGTCACCAAGGTCACCAGGCAGGAGCTGGGAGTGAGAGAGGATAGAGAATGGGGATTATAGAGCATGTGAATAAGAAGAGATTATCTATAATTAACTGAGCTGCAAGAAGGGCTAGTTGTGTGGGAAGGGAAGAGCAACACAGATTGGAAAGAAAGGGAGAAGGTCAAGAAACCTTACATTAGACATTTCTCCACATTGGACACCAATGAGCTTTAGCTGCTCCCTAACAGAAGGAAAGGAAGGGAGGGGAGGCTAGGAGGCAAGGAGTATCCACCCATTTTTATATACTGGTCAAGAAAAATGTTCATTAATTGAGTCATGAATGAATTATTTGTTTTGAGATATCACATTGAGAAGCCTCATATGGAGGCATAGCATTGGGTGTTATAAAACAGAATAATGCGGGCATTAATGAAGCCCCTGCATCAGACGGAGACACTATAAGTTTCTTTCGACCTGTCAAGGGATTGTATTGCATGGGACCCTTCAAGCTAGCCTTGGCCTCCCTGAAGACTGGCAATTCCTTGGATCCCATGTGTGGGTAATGGGACCCAAGAATGCCAGCCTGGATATTCAGGTTAATTCAAAACCAGGTGACCCTAGAGAAAAAGGTATTTCTTCTCCTAATTTAATCAGTGATTGCTTCAAAGGTTCTTAGACCTCAGGTTCCTACACAAACAGCTCCTGACAGATAGGTAATGGAGGAAGCTTGTTCTCCTCTGAATAGTCATGAGCTAGAGGGGCCAGATGGAGAGAAGAGATTGAATTCTTAAGGTAAATATCCAGATTATATAAAGGCATCAAGGCTTGCCCTCTATTCCTTCTCCATCAGCATGAAGGATTCCCAAGAGCCTTAACTCATTAGACAAAGCAAAACACCATTTTTCTCAAGGCAGACTCCTAATAATAAATTGCACTCATATAGCAGTTTGTGCCCTTTTTCAAGATGCTTTCTACTTTCCTGTTTGGTCTTGATAACATTGTGAAGTAGGGGCAGGCAAGTTTTCAAAATGAGGACACAGAAGTTCTAGAAGGTGAAGTGATTAACCTCAAGTCACTCCAAACAAGTTAGTTATAGAATCCAGACAGAGCTTAGGAAGTTTGATATCTATTCCAGTATTTATGACAGCCAGAATATCCAGTTTCAGTATTCTCATCTGAATTAAAATTCTATTTAACTTTATTTGAATTAAGTTCTTGCAACAATGATGAAAAAAGAGCATCCATTTCAACTCCATGCAATTACTGAGAACCTAGAATAGTACTCTAGATGCTATTTTTGTGCTTAGGTTACAATAAATGAGACACAGTTCCTAGCTTTAAGCATATTGTCCAGCCTGAGAGATAAGGAAACAGGAAACAAAACAACAACACAACAACAAACAATTAAATGAGTTAGGTTTTCCCAGGTGGAGAAGGTGGCAATGGGCATACCAGTTTATTCACTTATTTTCAGTTGTTTATTCAATAAATATATATTAAGCAGCTACTACGTGCCGTGCACTGTGCTGCCATGTGCTGGAGACACATAGATAAAAAGGTACGTGATTCCTTCTCTCCAGAATCTCTAGGAAATAAATACATAAATGTAATAGCTGAATGCCAGGCAATGAGGTTCCTTCTAGGGCAAAGAGATGCACATATAAGAAACAGTGGGATCACAAAGAAAGCTGAAAGTCAACCTGGGGAGCGAGAGAAGTTTCCACTGAGCATGCAGATGAGAAGAGATTGTCTGTAATTAACTGAGCTGCAAGGAGGACTCGTTGGGTGGGGAGGGAAGAGCAAGGAAGACTAGAAAAGAAGGAGGAAGAGGCAGAATTTGGAATCTGATTAGAAAAGTTACATAACACCCTGTCTTGCCCTTATGAAACTTATCACATAGCCAGAATGACAGCCATATGACCAGAGAGCTACGATAAACTGTAAGTGCCTCTGTGTTTGTGAACACGGAGCGCTGTGCTAGCACATCCTCTAGCAACTCCTGCATGAGCATGAGAGGAAGCATCGCAGAGCTGAGGGCTGAACTGGCCCTGGGAGCATGGACATAAGTCTCTCAAGTAGAGAAGGGAGAAAGCCATTCCAGGTAGATGGGAACATACAAAGTCACAAAAACATGAACGAGCATGACAACTGGGATTGAGGAATAGGGAGATCTGGAGTTTGGAAACGGGATCTGAAATTTCCTGGAACAGAAGAACAGGTTAGGAGTCAGGAAGGCAAATTTGGATGGTGTTTAATAAGTCCAGGGTAGAAAGGTAGAGGTTCTAAATAGAGGCAGTAATGATTAGGGTGGAAAGATTGTCTATTTATGAAGAGGTTCAGATGTAGAACATATGGGACCTAAGAAAGTTTCAATGTAAGGGATGAGAGAGAGGAACAGAAGATGGCCTGGAAGTTTCCAGCTTCACTGGCTGAGTGCTGGACAAGTGTTCACTGAGATAAGAGACACAAAGAGGAGTGGTTTGGGGGTGTGGTAGGCAGAATAATGTCCCCAAGGATGTCCATGTCCTCATCTCTAGAAACTAAAAATATTACCGTAAGGCAGACGGGTTTTTGTAGATGGGATTAAGTTTAGGATCTTGAGGTAGGGAGATCATTCTGGATTCTGGAGATTATTCAGGTGGACCCAACATAATCACAAAGGTCTTGTAAGAGATAGGAGGGTCAGAGGCAGAGAAGGAGATGTGACAATAGAAGCTCAGGTGACAGAGAGAGATTTGAAGATGCTTCACGGTTGGCTTTGAAGATGGAGGAAGGGGTCATGAGCTAGGAATCTGGGTGACAACGGGAGCCTGGAAAAGGCAAGGAAACAGATTCTTCTCTAGAGTCACCAGAAGAAAGGCAGTAATGCTGAACCATTTTGGATGTCTTGCATTGTTTTAAGCCACTAAGTGTGTGGTTATTGTATATGTTATAAGCTTATGTTATGGGGTCAATAGAAAACTAATAGGGGGACAAAGAGGGAAATAACAAATTCAATTTTATGTGTGTAGACTTTGAGTCCCTGTGGGGCACCCACTTGGAATTCAGACCAGAGCTGGGGTAAATATGTTGAATTGGGAGTCTGAAGTACAGTACACAGGTGATGGCCATGCCAAGAGGATAAGAGGGGTTATCACTAGGAGCAAGAACCAGAAAGTGGCTAGTGTTACACCCTAGAAAACACCCACTTTGGAGGCTTTCACAAAGGAAAAGTGACCAGCAAAAGAAATGAGAAGGAGGTGGGAGGAAAACTTGGAGAGGGCTGTGTCATAAAAGTCCGGTGAGATGACTAGAAAGGGAATTGTTAGTCAAGTTAAAGTCTTTTTTGATGCCAAGTGGGAAGAGCTCAGAGAAGAGGGCATTGGACATGACATTATGGTAGGTCTTTGGTGTTTTCAGCAAAAGTAACTCCAGTAAATCTGCAGAATGGAAGCCAGATCCAGTGAAAGAGTGAATGGGAGGTGGGGAAGTCAAGACCAAGATAGTCCATGATTTCTAGAAGCTTCTCTTTAAAGTTGGGTGAGCAAGAGGGAGAGAATTGGGTTGGTGAGGGAGAAGTGTTTGAGTACTTGCTTGTTTGCTAATTTTTGAAGTTGTGGGTTATCTGAACATGTTGTAGGCTGAGGGGTAATGATATTAAAGTAAGAGACAAGGGAATGTGGATAAAGGCTGGATTCTCTGGAAGCCTCAATTTTAAAAGTAACAATTTTAAGGGAGCCCATCTTTGTTTATGGGTTTAGTGTGAACACATAACATGAGACTAGCTACCAATAACATTTCAAGTGTCCATTAGCTGAGAAAATTAGATGTCTTCCCAATCCTGTGGTTTTCATGACTTATCTCATTAATTTATATCCATCACCAGGGCTCTGATGGTGGGTGTGGAAGGGTGGAGAACTGAAAGTAAGGACTGTATTTGTATAAGTTGCAGGGAGCATCAGGAAGAATTAAAAAACTTAATCCAGGCACTTGGTCCTAAATAGAGAGAGAAATCTTTTAATCTGTTTTGGGAGTTAGACTAAACTAATTGTTGAAACATTAATTTCAGCCAGGAGCATATTTTTAAATACAGTTTGGGAGGAGAGAAGCAATGAATCCAACCAGACTCAGAGAAACATGGATGAAGGAGGTGACAATGAATTCCTGAGTTCCACTGGGCTGAGTGTTTACATTTTAAGCTGAGGATTGATTATTGAAATGGCCTAGATAAGTCAGCAAAAGAAAGAAGAAAAATGTTCTTTTGCTTGAGTTAATCAAAACAACTTTTTAATATCAAAACTCCTTTAGTTTGTGAACATAAGAATTTTCAGTCACATAGGAAATAACACATTTTCCACTTTTTGAAAATTGTAAGAAGGAAGGGTTATATCTCAAAACAAAACTTCCTTGCATGGCATCATGAAAATTTGCTCCAAACACCTAGGACAGTGATACCCTTAGTGTATACCCTGTGATGTGCAGGTACATTGAAAATAGTATTCTTAAGATGGCCACACTGCTGTTTGTAGGTTTAAAGGTGATAGACGTGTTATGGATATTGAACAAGAAAGAAAACCATCAAGTTCCTTTTAGTGACCTGAGGAGATTTCCCAGAGCCTTCCTAGTGCATTATATAACATTAATTTGTTGTTGCTAAAATCCTCAAATATTCCATAACTCCTGTTATATTCAAAGGTAACTTTATCATTTGCTTTTGTGGGTTTAAAACACTACCTACTAATTACTTCCATCACTAGACCTCCATGTCAAAATGGTATTTAGGATGATCTTTTGGATAACTAGTAATACATTCCAGTAAGTTGGATCAGTGTTCTCATTGTTCTTTGAGATGTGATTTTTATATTTATAAAACAACAATACATTCTTCTAAGTATCAAAAGATTAAGTTGTATAAAGCTCTCAAGGTGTTTCAAGAACTCTGGACCAATCCTAAATCTGCAAGCTATATAGTACTTTTCCTGGGTCTTTGTATTACTAGAACATTATCTGCCATTTTTTTCTTATTCCCTATGTTGTACTTTTCATCTCTGTAACTTATTTATTTTACAACTGAAAGTTTGTACCTCTTAATACCCTTGATCTAATTTGCCCATCCCCCACCTACCTCCTCTCTGGCAACCACCACTTTGTTCTCTGTATTGAAAAGTCTGTTTGGGGGGCTCCTGGGGGGCTCAGTTGGTTAAGTATCTGACTCTTGATTTTGGCTCAGGTAATGAGATTGAACTCTGCATTGGGCTCTGCATTGGGCAGGGAGCCTGCTTAAGATTCTCTCCCTCTCCCTCTGCCCCTCCCCTCCCTCATGCATGTGCACACACTCTCTCTCTCTCTCCCAAAAAAAAAAAAAAAAAAATTCTGTTTGGCCTTTTCTAAGAAAAGGCCATGATCAGGGGTAAGCAAATTATGAAAGGAAAAAATTTCACAGGTAAATGCAAGCACATAATAAAATAAAAATAGTAGATTAATGACTTATAAAACCAGTGAGGAGGTTAAGGCACAAAAGCAGTAAAATAAATTCTATCTATAAATATCAGTCAAGGGATTCACAAAATAAGAGGATATAAAGTATGACTTCATTTACATAAAATGTGGGGAGAGGGGAGTACAAATTTAGTGCTTTTAGAATGGGTTCGAACCTAAATGATCATCAATGTAATATAGACTGCTATATGCATAAGATGTTATATATGAGCCTAATGGTAACCACAAATCAAAAACTTGTTACAGATACACAAAAAATAAAGGGAAAGGAATCCAAGCATATCACTAAAGAAAGCCATTAAAAAAAGAAAGAGAGAGAAAGCCATCAAACCACAAAGGAAGAGAGCAAGAGAAGAAGAAAGGAATAGAGAAAAACTACAAGAATAGCCATAAAACAAGTAACAAAATGGCAATAAGTACATACCTATTAAGAATTATTTTGAAAGTAAATGGACTAAATGCTCTAATAAAAAAACACAGGGTGATGAACAAGTGAAAAAGCAAGACTCCGCCCCCCCCCCCCCAAAGCAAGACCCATCTATATGCTGCCTACAAGAGACTCACTTCAGACCTAAAGACACATGCAGACTGAAAGTGAAGGGATGGAGAAACATTTCCCATGCAAATGGAAGTGAAAAGGAAGCTGGGGTAGCAATACATAAATCAGACAAAATACAATTTAAAACAAAGACTGTAACAAGAGACAAAGAAGGACGTTACATAATGATAAAGGGAACAATCCAACAAGAGGATATAATAATTGTAAATATTTATGTACCCAATATGGGGGCACCTACATACATAAAACAACTATTAATCAACATAAAGGAAGTAATCGACAGTAATACAATAATAGTAGGGGACTTTAACACCCCACTTACATGAAAGGATAGATCATCCAGACAGAAAATCAATAAGGAAACAAATGGCTTTGAATGACACACTGGACCAGATGGGCCTAACAGATATATTCAGAACATTCCATCCAGAAACAGCAGAATATACATTCTTTTCAAGTGCACATGGAACATTCTCCAGAAGAGATCACATATTAGGCCACAAAACAAGTATTGATAAATTTAAAAAGACTGAAATCATATCATGCATCTTTTCTGACCACAGCATTATGAAACTAGAAATCAAGCATAAGAAAAAATCTGGAAAGAACATAGATACATGGAGGCTAAATAACTAAACTAAACTAAATAATTATTGCTACTAAACAATAAATGGATCAACCAAGAAATCAAAGAGGAAATTTAAAAAATACATGGAGACAAATGAAAATGAAAACACAATGGTCCCAAATCTTTGGAATGCAGTGAAAGCTGTCCTAAGAGGGAAGATTATAGAAATACAAGCCTACCTTAAGAAACAAGAAAAATCTCAAATAAACAACCTGACCTTACACTTAAAGGAGCTAGAAAGAGAACAAAGCCCAAAACCAGGAGAAGGAAGGAAATAATAAAGATTAGAGGAGAAATAAATGAAATAGAGACTAAAGAAACAATAGAACAGATTACTGAAACCAGGAGCTGGTTCTTTGAAAAGATCAACAACATTGATAAACCTCTAGTCAGACTCATCAGAGAGAGAGGACTCAAATGAATAAAATCAGAAATGAAAAGGAAATAATAACCAACACCACAAAAATACAGAATTATAAGAAAATGTTATGAAAAATTATATGCCACCAAACAGGAGAACCTAGAAGAAATGGAAAAATTCCTAGAAATATATAAACTTCCAAAACTGAATCAGGAAGAAATAGAAAATTTGAATAGATTACTAGCAATGAAATTGAATCAGTAATCAAAAAACTTCCAACAGATGAAAGTCTTGAACCAGATGGCTTCACAGGTGAATTCTACCAAACATTTAAAGAAGAGTTAATACAATTCTTCTCAAACTATTCCAAAAAATAGAAGAGGAAGGAAAGCTTCCAAATTCATTCTATGAGTCCAGCATTACCCTAATACCAAAGCCAGATAAAGACACTACAAAAAAAAGAGAAACACAGGCCAAAACCTCTGATGAACATAGATGCAAAAATCCTGAACAAAATATTAACAAATTGAATTCAACAATACATTAAAAAATCATTCACTGTGATCAAGTGGCATTTATTCCAGGAATGCAAGGGTCGTTAAGTATTTGCAAATCAATCAATGTGATACATCACATTAATAAGAGGAAAGATAAAAACCACGTGATTCCATCTCAATAGATGCAGAAAAGCATTTGATGAAGTACAACATCCATTCATGATGAAAACCCTCAACAAAGTAGGTTTAGAGGGAACATACCTCAATAAAATAAAGACCATATATGAAAAACCCACAGTTAATGCCATACTCAATGGTGGAAAGCAGAGCTCTTCCCCTAAGATCAGGAACAAGACAAGGATGTCCAGTCTCACCACTTTTATTCAACATAATACTGGAAGTCTTAGCCACAGCAATCAGAGAACAAAAAGAAATAAAAGGCATCCAAATTGATAAGGAAGAAGTAAAACTTTCACTATTTGCAGATGACCATGATACTCTAATAGAAAACCCTAAAGACTCCACCAAAAACTACTAAAACTGACAAATGAATTCAATAAAGTTGCAGGATACAAAACTAATATACAGAAATCTATTGCATTTCTATACACTAATAATGAAGTAGCAAAAAGAGAAATTAAGAAAACAATCCCATTTACCATTGTACCAAAAAGAATAAAATACCTAGGAATAAATTTAACCAAGGAGGTGAAAGACCTGTATTCTGAAAACTATAAAAAAACTGATGAAAGAAATTGCTGATGACACAAACAAATGGAAAACTATTCCATGCTCAAGGATTGGAAGAACCAATATTGTTAAAACGGCCATACAACCCCCCAAAATCTACAGATTTAATGCAATCCCTATCAAAATACCAACAACATTTTTTTCACAGAACAAGAACCACAAAAGACCCTGAATATCCAAAGCAATCTTGAGAAACAAGAATGAAGCTGGAGGTATCACAATCCCAGATTTCAAGATATACTACAAAGCTGTAGTAACCAAAGCAGTATGCTGCTGGCAGAAAAACCACACATCATTGGCACATAGGTCAATGAACAGAATAGAGAGCGCAGAGATAAACCCATGCTTATATGGTCAATTAATCTATGGCAAAGGAGGCAAGCATATATGATGGGGAAAAGATGGTCTTTCTAACAAATGGTTTTGGGAAAACTGGACAGCTACATGCAAAAGAATGAAACTGGACCACTTTCTTACACTATACACAAAAATAAACTCAAGATGGATTAAAGACCTAATTGGGAGACCTGAAACCATAAAACTCCTAGAAGAAAACATAGGCGGTACGTTCTTTGACAATGGCTATAGAAACATTTTTCTAGATATGTCTCCTGAGGAAAGGGAAACAAAAAATTAAACTCTTGGGACCACACCAAAATAAAAAGCTTTTGCACAGCAAAGGAAACCATCAACAGAACAAAAAGACAACCTCCTGAATGGGAGAAGATATTTACAAATGATATATCTGGTAAAGGGTTAATATCCAAAATATATAAAGAACTTATACAACTCAACACCAAAAAACCCCAAATAATCCAATTTAAAAAATGGGCAGAGGACCTGAATAGACATTTTTCCAAAGAAGACATCCAGATGGCCAACAGACACATGAAAAGATGCTCAACATCACTAATCATCAGGGAAATGCAAATCAAAACCACCATATTACCTTACATCTGTCAGAATGGCTAAAAACAAAAAGATAAGAAATAACAAGTGCTGGTGAGGATGTGGAGAAAAAGGAACCCTTGTGCACTGCTGGTGGGAATGCAAACTGGTGCGGCCACTGTGGAAAACAGTATGGAGGTTCCTCAAAAAATCAGTAGAATTACCATATGATCCAGTAATTTCACTACTGGGTATTTACCCAAAGGAAAAAAAAAACACACTAATTCAAAAAGATATATGCAACCCTATGTATATTGCAGCATTATCTACAATAGCCAAGATATGGAAACAACCATTGATAGTGTCCATTGATAGAGGAATGGATAAAGGTGTGATATATATATCTCACCTGTTTTGTTTTTTTAGGTTCCATATATAAGTGAAATTGTAGGGGTGCCTGGTGGCTCAGTTGTTTAAGTGTCTGACTCTTGATTTGCGCTCAGGTCATGATCTCGGGATCATAAGATCAAGCCCTGCGTTGGGCTCTGTGCTCAGTGGGGAGTCTGCTTGAGATTCTCTATCTCCCTCTGTCCCACCCCTCACCCCCGCTCTCTCCCTCTCCCTCTCTCAAAATAAATAAGTCTTAAAAAAATAAGTGAAATCATATGGTATGTGTCTTTCTCTGATTGACTTATTTCACTTAGCGTAATACCCTCTAGGTCCATCCATGTTGTTGCAAATGGCAAGAGTGCCTTTTTAAACGTCCAATCTCACATGCAAATAATCTTAGTATGAGTCGCTCACCCAACAGGATGTTTTTCTGATGTGTGTAGTAATGACCTATAAAGTACACCTCTGAAACAAGAGTCCACTAATATCCTAAAGGAAAACCACACAGATGAGTGAAACTTAAATCCAATCTTAGGGATAACAAAAAGGGTTTGTAGCTGCTCCTCAGCACATGGTGATTCAGGTGCCTCTGGTGTTTCCTATTTTGGTGAACGCCATTGCTGCCCTTCCAGTTGCTCAGGATCGAAACCTCAAAGTCATCATTACCTCTCTCCTCTTCCTCACACCGCACATCCACTTAGCTGCCCAATCCTGCTGATTCTATGACCTCAACATGTTTGGCATCTGACTCCTCCTGTCTGCCGCCCTTACTTCCTCCTGCCTGGATTCGGTCATGGCCTTGGAATTGGTCTCCCCAGCTTTGGCAGCCTCCTTTCCCCATTACTCTTCTCCACTGCTACCACATTACCCTTCCTAAGATTTGGCTTATATAATTTCCCTGCTCAAAAGCTGTGAGGAATCTCTATTATAAGCAGCGTGAAATACAGGATCCTCGAGCCGATATTCAAGCTACCACAGTACGGTTCACGGACCAATGCGGCCCATGAACCCCTCGGTGTGGTTCACCATGGAGCTACATAGAAAAATACAGAGTCTTCATCTAGAAATCTCCCTAGATAGCTTTTCTTTTTTTTCTCATATTTGTTCTGATTATCTTCATTGAAATGTAGTTCTACATCCATCAAGTCTACTAATATGGTTTCGGTTTTGTAAATTTAAAAAATATTTTAATATCCTTCTTCTAGTAATTCATTTTTACTGTTGAAAATATATGTATCGGGATACCACACTTTGGAAATTCATACAGTGATCATTTGTGAAGCACTGTTTTACAACAGCCCTCCACCAAGTGCGGTCCCCAGATAGGCAGCATCCACATCACCTAGGAGCTTGTTAGAGAAGCAGAATTTCAGGTCCCACCCCAGACCTACTGACTCAGAATCTCTGCGAGTGGGTCTTGGCAATCTGTGTTTTAACAAGCCCTCTAGGTTCTAGCTAACGTTTGAGATACACTGATTAATAATCTTTCCACTGCTCCTTCAACCCCCTGTGGTCCATGGTGGCTACTAAGCATTTGAAATGTGGCTGGTATGACTGAGAAAAATGTTAACTTTATTGAGTTTCATTCAAATCTAAATAGTCACACACTGAAAACGAAAATGATATTATACATCAATTAGATCTCAATTTAAAAGTAACTACTAATAAAGAACCATTAGCTGAGAGAAAAATATCTAAACATCCACATGTGGCTAGTGGCTTCCATATTAGACAGCACTGGTCTGTTCCCTATACTATACCCTCAAGCAGACAGCCACAGTGTCATCTCTATGCTGTACTTTAAGCTTTCCAGTCCACCTAGGAATATTCGTTTTCCAACCCCAGCACTCTCATAATAATCTATCAAAATTCACCCATTTTTCAATGTGTTCACCTCTTCCAAGAAGACCTCCAGGATCTTCCTTATTTAAGTTAAATTTCCTCCTTGTTTTCCTTCTACAGTGTTTCTTCTCATTCTCTTATAGAACTTATTAGTCTCTGCTTTGTGCCCAAATTACTTAGGGATGAGTTCGCTCTCCCCCAGATGGACAGCCGTTGGTTTAATCATCTATTATCCCATGATAGCACCTATCTGATACTTTGCAAGTGGGAGGCATTTATCAACCATGTAATTGAATTAAACCTACACGAAACCAGAAAGAAAAGTCTTCAACACCAACAATGCATCCTAGTGTTCTTAGAATTCAAGACAGATCAAAATGTTAACATACACAATTTAGTTTAGAATAGGAAAAAATGTTAAAGCCATGGTGAAACATTTGTCACAGGATCAAAATACATTGTTATAAAAATAAACACAGTGCCTGCCTCATCATTTCTTTAGCAGCAGGAAAGCATTTTCCTTTGGCAATCCTCTACCTCCTTCAGAATTGTTTCTTAACTAAATTTGAAATTAAAAACAGACTTGTAGCTTTTTTTTTTTTTTTTTTTGGAAATAGCACTCCTATTGGAGAAACATTTTTTCTGGTGATATAAAAGCAGTTTTCCCATCAATTTCATGAAAGATATTAGACTTCTGAATGGACTAATATTTTGCTACAGATAAGAAAAATAATGTCTATTTTTTACAGAAAAGGTGAGAAGAAAACACCATTCTGCTTTATTTCAGAGTTCTAACTAGACCCTGTTTTTACAAAGCTATAAAATTAAAATACATGAAATTAACCACACCAAACCAAACATTAAGGTGGTTAATAATTAAGTATATTCTGCCATCAATGTAATAAACCTCATTAGACTTTTATAGGGATTACATACTCACACTGACTCACAAATACAGCGCTCCAAAGAACTTAACACTTCACAATGCCTTCACACAAAAGTGAATGGGAAATGTATGTTGCTTCCCAACAATGGGCAATGGCAGCATTCATATTAGATTTGAAAACCTGAATGTCAAATACAATTGACAGTTTTCTGTGTGCCTTTCATTATGGGAACTCCCCACCAACTAACATTAATGCCAACTCCCCTTACAAGCTGTATTTTCAAAAATTTTAGGTTGTCTGATGGTGCCATAGTGGAAAAGCACACTCTGCAACAAGCTCTAAGTGTCCGCACGTGACACATTTGATGTTCTTTTCCATCTGTTCTGAGCAGCTTGGAAAGATGCCATTTTCTAGGCAATACTTTCTAATTTATTGTGGGCACCTAATTTAGATGAAGAATGGGCTGGTGGTCCAAGAGAAGATAATGTATTTATCTCCATAATGTGCCATTTATTAGAACCTAATGGCAAAAATATTTTTAAAACATATGGATAACTGAATAAAAAAGATGGCACACATATAAAATTCTAGTTACGTAAAAAATAAAGTAAACAGATGTGAAAACAGAAAAAGAACTTGAACACCACAGTGTTAAAACTGGTTTCCTTTGAGTGAGTAATGGTGGTGGGAGTAATGAGGAATATATTTTTCAGAAATCTACTTTCTGTATTTTTGCTAGTTTGACTTTCTGATAATAAGAATGTTTCCATGTACTACTTGTGAAACCAAAAGGAAGAATTATTTTAAGAAAATAAAAAAACATTCTGTTTAAAGAAAAGCAAAAGAAATATTTTTTTTTCCTGACAAAGGATTTTTTCCTAAAAAGCAGTACAAACAAAAGCAAGTTTTCAATGCATTTTTTTAGATTTTATTTATTTATTTGACAGAGAGAGCACAAGCGGGGGGAGCGGCAGGCAGAGGGAAAGGAGAAGCAGGCTCCCCGCTGAGTAGGGAGCCCGATGTGGGACTCAATCCCAGGACCCTGGGATCATGACCTGAGCCAAAGGCAGCTGCATAACCAACTGAGCCACCCAGGTGCCTCACAAAAGCAAGTTTTTTAAAGAAAAAGTTTTTGGAAAACATAATAAAAAATTAAACAGGGCTCCCTAATGACCTCTGATTAGCTCTCATTAATGATAATGAATATTTATATAATACTTTATAGTTTAGAAATGATACTTTACATTCATTATCACATTTATTAATATAGCAGTGAGATTTCACCATCATCATTTTACAGATGAGGAAACTGAAACTCGGGCTTGTTAAAGCATTTGGCTGATCGCAGTGGCAGGGCCAGAATTTGATCCAAATTTTGATTGCAAAGCCCAGGTGTCAACCACTACATTCCCTCAACTCAATCAGATGCAGCTCAGAGAAACTGATGAACTGAATCTGACTAGAGAAGATAAACAACACAATCTAGACAATTAAGGATTTTGTAAAGTCTAATGGGTTTATTTGAAGCAATTATGTATGAAATCATCACATTTTATACCGCCCTTCACACACTTTCTAACGATCCTTTTTTTTAATGAGAAGAAGCAGCAGTGGGAGAGAACGGCTTATCTCCTTGAACCCCAATCCCATGCTCACAGTTGTATCACATTTAAGGTCCACTCATTGTTCATTCACTTGTTCCACAAATACGTATTGATCTCTCAATATGTTGCTTATTGTGTGCATAGGAAAAGGATGAGGCATCTTCCCTGCTTTCAGGGAACCCCAAATCCATGGAAAAATAGGTATAAAATCATAACCCCATGTGGAAGAAAGAAGAGCAATACCAGAGTATGTGCTAAGCCAAAGTGGTCCTCAACCAGGGGTGACAGTGTCACCTTAGGGGGATGTTCAACAGTATCTGGAGACATGTTGGTCCTCACACCTCGGGGTGAGGGTAGCATGTAGTCAGTGGGTAGGGGCCTGAGATGTTGCTAAACATCCTATAATGCACAGGACAGCCTCCACAGCAAAGATTATCTGGTCCAAAATGCTAATAGTGCCAAGGTTTAGAAATCCTTCGCTAAGGCATATCATTCTCTTCAGATTTTAAATAACGAAATTTATACTGGCTCAAGTACAGGAATTTACAAGTGCATGATAATGAGTAGATTAACAATGTAAGTAATCTCCTCTTGAGGGAATGCTCTAATCTTAGTTTTAGCTGTCTGGGGGTTAAAACAAAAATACAACTTTTCTAGAAGTGGCTTAATAATACATAATTTGGAAGGGTGGGGGATTCTTCATTTTTGTGGGAATGAATTCCCATTCTTCTGCCCCACCCTTGGCCAGGCTCCCATCATTTCTCCCTCCCCAGACTGCTGTGCACCAAGATTAAGTTTTCTCCTGCTCAGCATTCTTAATAAACTCCCACTGTACTGGGGATAACATTCAACCGTGCTTCAAAACCTACAAGGTGTCCATGACCTAGACCCTGCCACCTCATGCCCTTACCTGTTCACTCTACTTTAGCCACAATGATCCCTAAGTTCTTTTCCCAACTCAGAGGCTTCACATATTCTGTTTCCTCTAACTGGAAATCTCCTCCCCCTGCCACTAAATCCTTACATTCCATATCATGACCTAGATATCATGCCCTAGAAAAGGCCACCCACAACTTCCCATTTCCTTTCAGCCCCTGCTTCCTTATCCGTTCTCCATCCTGCCATGCCTTGCTCTGTCCCCCTGACCCCTGTGTGTCTGTATGACTTAAGCACCCTTGCTAGCTGGCTCTGGGTTGGATTCAGCCAATGGGAAGCATCAGAAAGAGATCTGAGGGCTGGAGGAAATGGACATCCAGGCATTTCCACCCCCTTTCCTATCTGGGTTCCACTCTGGGAGAAAGTTCCTCCCACGAGCACCAGAGCTCCAGCTCTCTTTAAGCCCTGGTGCCACATTCCGTCCCCTTGTCCCTTCAGTTGATGCTAGTTTTGGGTTAGGCTGGCATCTCTCCTGTCTTCCCTTAACTCTGCCCCCACCTCTGGAAGTAGCCTCTTCATTAACAGATTTTCATTTGAACCTCTAAAGTGAATTTTGTTTCTGGCCAGCACTTTGGCAATCACACTCTTCAATCTAAATCAGTATAGATTCTTTGTATTATTCTTCATATAGGTTCTTCCACAGCCTCCAATCATGTTTACTCTGAGCTCTTATCGCATTTTAGAAATGTGTGTATGTGCGTTTGTATTTTGGTTCTTTGTGTAATATCTGTTGCCTGACCCGGCATAGTTCTGTTCTCCAGGGATCGTGGCTGTTTGGTTAGTGACAGTTGAATGGATGGATTAAAGGGCAGACAATGTCACTGTTGAGAATAGACACCTACATTTTTCATGAAATAAATCATTTAGAAACTATATTAATATAAGGAATTTATGGATAAATAAAATGACACATGCGAAGGAAACTGCTCGAAGCTTTATGTGCATGGACGCCTACACTCAAACTGACATTTATTCAGACCTTGCCAGTACCACATTCTTCATCACACACTGGGAGCAGAGGCATGAAAAGGAAACAGCGTCTTTTCTCAAAGGCTCACAGAGCAGTGGGGAAGATAGAAATGTAAAGATAATGGGGCATACGAGCCAGGGGCACAAGGGGGTCAAGAAAGAGATCGCTATCAAAGTGGGAAGATTGACAAGGGAGGCATCTGGAAATTTAAAAAAATACAACAAAAGCATGCTTCAGTTTTGTTCAAAAAAACAATGGCGACCACGACCACAAATTCTTTGTTGTTTCTCAAATTCAGAGAGGAAAGGAGGAAGGCAACATTCATGCCAAATGTGCTGCTTTGGGATCAGGTCTCAGTCCGGAGAAGAGTCCAGTTGGTATTGGCAGGTAAAGAGGCAATAACATGAAAATTGCCCGGGTTTTCCTCTAAGACTCCAGACATGTGAGTCCTGATTGTCATGGAAGCCCAAGGAGTGCGATCATGGAAGCCTCCAGCTAGAGTTCCCGGGAAAGCTGCCTTTGCTGAGTTCAGGAAGGTTTAAGTCATTTACCCGCTGTCAAGTTTGATACACATATGTGTGCCACTGGGTGGTATGAATGAGCCTCTGTGATTACAATATGACATTTATAATCCTCAAGGTAACAGTTATGTTCACCAACATTCTTTCTGTCTGGAAATATTAAGAAATACTCTAACATCTTTTTTCATTGAAATAATATTTTTTTAACCTTCCTGTGTAGAGGAAAACAGTTATTTCAACAAATGCTTTTATCATCTTCATAATTTTGTCAATGAATTGCCCCAGTCCAGAGAGGTCACAATGAGTCACAAATCATTCTGATTGGAACCAAATCAGCGCCGAGGGCCTGTCCCCAGTGAGACACAAGAGCAGGGGGTGGAAAACTTTTGCTATAAAGGCCAGCTAGTAAATATTTTAGGCTTTGTGAGCCATATGGTCTCGCTTGCAACAAGTCAACATTGCCATCATAATGTGAAAGCAGCCATAGACAATATGTAAATGAACAGGCATAGTCATGTTTCCGTCAAACTTTGATTACAAAAATAGATGGCCAGCCAGATCTGGCTTGTGGGCTATAGTATGCCAGCCCTGCCCCAGACTATAAAGAAGGGAAGGAAGAAAATGAACTGGGAACAAGGGAGACAGCTCTAAAACAAGCGAGAAAAGGGGCGCCTGGGTGGCTCAGATGGTTGAGCGTCTGCCTTCGGCTCAGGTCATGATCCCAGCGTCCTGGGATCCAGTCCCACATCGGGCTCCTGGCTCAGCGAGGAGCCTGCTTCTCCCTCTCCCTCTGCCTCTCTCCCTGCTCGTGCTCTCTCTCTCTCTCTCTCTCTCTGTGTCTCAGATGAATAAATACAATCTTAAAAAAAAATAATAAAACAAGTGAGAAAAAAATCAAATCATTGATGGCAACCCTGCATGGTACCAAAAGGAGAATATTCTAGTTGTACGATGTACTAAGGTAGTGACGATAAATCAATAAACTGTGACTAACTGAGTACATATTCTTCCTTGTGATAAAATAAAAGTCACTGGTAGAATTTCTGAGCAACTATGACTACTATGTTAAGAAAAATCCTATTTTGGGGGCACCTGGGTGGCTCAGTCAATTAAGTGTCCGACTCTTCATCTTGGCTCAGGTCATGATTTCAGGGTCGTGAGATCGAGCCCCCCCCCTCCGGGGGGGCATGGAGCCTGCTTTATATTCTCTCCCTCCTGCTCCCTCTACCCACCCCCCCACCCTGCTTGCACACGTGCACTCTCTCTCAAAAAACTTATACTGTGAAAAATATAAATAAATATATAGCTCAGAAATAGGAGCTGTGACATAGATGAGCTTTGAAGACATTATGCTAAGTGAAAGAAGCCAGACACAAAAGGCCACATATTTTATGATTCCACTTGTATAAAATGTCCCGAAGAGGCAAATCCATAGAGACAGAAAAGTAGATTAGTGGTTGTGGGGGGGGGCGGTGCTGGGGAGGAAATGGGGAACGACTGCTAACGGGCACAGGGTTTCTTTTGGGGGTCATGAAAATGTTCTGAATTAGACAGCGGTGATGGAGGCACAACTCTGTAAATGTATCCAAACCCGCCGAACTGTACACTTTCAAAGGGTGAATTTTATGGCACATGAATTAGATCTCAATTTAAAAAAGGGAGTAGGACATTCTCATACAATGTTTCCATCTTTCTGGAAGGTAACTTGAGGCAATATATATTAATGTATTCAAAGTCCTACAAATGTGGGAAGCAAAGGAGAAATAGGCGCTAAGAAGATGTGGAAACTGAAGAGCAGCAGGAAGTAAGGAAGCAAGGAAGTAGATACATCAATGATTTCAGCAATTGGGATGGTTCCATACACATCGACTCGAACACAAAAGGGGCTCTATCACGTCCTGAGAGCAATTCAAAAGGTAATACTTTACCTTCCCATACCCCTGGAAGATGCCCACAGAGAGCTGATCTGTTTATATGAGTTACCAGATTTGTCTGGACATAAAATGATTATCGCTGGGCGCTGGGCGAGGAGCGGTTCTGCAGGTGAGGCAATCTAAATCCCATTTTACAGATGAGCAACTGATTGTCAAAGGCTCTTGCCCCCATCCCGGGTCTCACGGATCTCAGGCTGACGGTGCCCACGCCGCACTCACACCGCGCGCACTGGCTCATCGCCCCTCAGCCGTGCTCCCTCTCCCTGAAAGGGGGTGCATGCGACGCCCCGCAAACATGCTCCCGCTGCGGCCACCTGGTTTCAGCAGCAGCCTCCCAACTGCTCTCCCTGTGCCTCCTGCTCCCAGCTGCCAGAGGGATCTATTTAAAACTTCCATCACTCATACATCCATGCCCTAATCCCCCTGAAAAAGTCAAGCCCCTCACCCGGATTTAGAGGGGCCCAGAGGCCCCGGTCCACCAGCTAGCACATGCACTGCCGCTTGCCCCTGGCCCTTCTTTCACGGACCTGGGGGCCCACCTTCACATGCAGCCTAGCTGCTCCCTCCGCCTGGAGTGCCCTTCACATGGCTGACTCCGCACTCAGGTCGCCTCCCACGGAGACTGGCCTTGTCGCTGGTCCTGGAATAGCAACGGTTCACTCTGCGTTAACTCTCTGCAAAGCCCTTCCCATCTGGTATTTTCCCCTCCTCCCTCTCTCTTCTCTCCTTCGTCCTTCCTTCCTCCTTTCTGCTTTCTTCCCTCTCTTTCGGCTTCTCTCCCTTCCCCCCATCCTCTAGAACATAAGCCCTAGGAGAACAGGAACTCCTGTGCTGTTCACTGAAGGGTCACCTGCCCCCAGCCCGTTTTAGGCACTCAAATATTTCCTGAAAGAATTAATGAATGCAGACGAAACTTGGCGAAGGTCCCATGTGTAGCTAAATGATTAAAGATCTTAACCCCGCAGCACCCGGTCCTGGCTCTGCAGAGGGTTAACCAATAAATGGGACTTCTAATGACCACAGACTTCAGAAGGTCCTAACCAACAATGACCATTTACTCCTGCCCCCACCCCCAAGTTTCCATGTCTGAGACAAGTTTCTGCCTGGAGAGAGTTTTTATTACCTACTCATAAAGCCCTGAATCATGTGGTTTACAGGGTAAGTGCTAATGCAGTCATAATTATACTGGTGCGAACACATTGTTATAGAAATGTAGCAAACATAGACACAGGCATTTAAGAGAAACCAGCTAGCTGCTCTCAACACAAGATCAACCCCCCGTCACAGAGAAACCATTTGGCAGGCGCACAGCTAAGGAACTTGAACCGAGTGACTGAAGGTGACACACCCTGTAACTCACAGCATAAAATGACAATTTGCACCAGCACCTCAGGGTAACCAGCTCACTCCCCAGAGAGCAACGCATCGGGGGGGGGCAAATCTATAATTAAGACGCGGATACCACCTTCCCCAAGACGGTGACTGCTATTCATTTCTGTTTAATTAATCCAAGCACAAAAGAAGCATAAACTGCAGTCTGTGGGTGATTTCCTTTCTTTCCTCTTTTGGAAGCAGATCAAGGAACAAGAAGGGACATGACTTCATTATAAATTCAGCACTTACCTAGGCTTTTTCTCCTTTTTAATCTTTGAAATAACAGTTGATCCATTAAGAGACTTGAAGGTGAAAAATGTTAAACCTTTGACCTTTCCTTAGTTCACACACACGTACTGAGCCAATGAAAACATACTCACCCACCTACTCCATCTCCCCACAATTAGTGCTTCCCATGGACTCGGTGATGAGTCTAGAGCCAAGTTCCTCAGCCTGGGCACTACTGACATTTTGGAGCGGATAAATCTCTGTGGTAGGGGCTGTTGGGCTGTGCTGGGCACTGCAGGATGCTGAGCAGCCCCCCCTGGCCTCCACCTACCAGATGCCAGGAGCACCCACCCCTCAGCTGTAACCACCAAAGATGCCTCCAGATACTACCAAATGTTCCCTGGGGGGCAAAACCACTCCAGGTTGAAAACCACCGTTCAAGACAGTATACATAAAAAAAAAACAAAAAACGAGAAGAAAAATGATCAGCGAATACTCTCTAATTATTTTCCCCTTTCAACATAGACCAACACATTTTATTTCCTGTACACTATACACTTACGAATCCAGAACACACATGGATTGCCCCGGTATCATTTGTTGCTGCGTTTGAGTAAGACGAGCAGCACCACAGAGTAACCAACACGCCACGCAGAGAGCAAGGCATTTTGCTCGGCATCTTCCCGAAACGCTGTAAACATCTTCCCAGGGCTGCTCTTGTAGGACGACTCCCTGAAACCCAGTGCAGAATTTTATGCCTTCCTCAAGTACTGTATGCCAAGATTACACTTAAATGCCTCTGAAACTCAGCAATATTTGTAGTTGGTGGAAGGATCTTAAAACTGGTTTCAAACCAGCCATTTAAAGATCATAATATTTGGACGAAGAGCTCTTTAAGGAGAAAGAAGAGAGCTGGTTTTAGTTTGAAACCAATGAAAAAACAAGTCGTTTATCTCTGCCTTTTGCTAAAATAACTAACCTCTCTTAACGACGATGTATTTAGATTAACAACAGAAAGAGCACGACTAGTCCTGGTATCCGCCTTACAAGATTTTACAATTCTGAAAAGGCCATTAATCAGTAAACAATCTATAAAGACAACCTAAAGAAAATTTGTTCCAACCGACTCATTCCCTTGTCTTGGTTATAATCCAAGAGTAAATCCTCCAAGTCTAAATCGCGCTACCCATAAAACCCCTTATCTGCCTTGACTCGGTAAAGGCCATCAACCAAATCCCCACATACTGTTTTTCCCATGGAGGAATGAGGCTGTGAGTTCGTTCACCAAGAAGCAGTAAGTGGGAAGGAAGACTAAGCAAGAAATCAAACATAAATCTTCATCAGCCTTCTCATGTAAAGCCGACACGGATTTAGAAAAAGCTTTTCTTCAGGATTTTCATAAACTTTCTTATTTGCCCAGGAATAATGTCTTCTAATTGAAAAAGTGCATTTGCAAGGCTGGTGACAATCACACATGGATTATTTCACATTGCACAGGAAGCTGCCCGATGTAACACTTCTACCCCATACTCACAGTATTGTGTGATTTCGTTTGCTTTCATGATTTTCTTATATGATATTTTATGGGTTTTGACTTAGCACCAGATGCACATTTGGCACGAATGGTATAATTTCTTTAAAAGGCTGTTTACAGATAGATGAAAAGTTGATTAGTATTATTTTTAATCTTTTTTTTTTTCCCCCCGATGGGTTAGTGACTTGCTTTGTGCAAGCCCACATTTTTGTTTGGCTGAAGAGAAAAATATTTGACATAGCCCGTGTCAACCTAACTTGTGGTTTTGCTTTAAGCCCTCTATGAGTAGCTTGCATCTTGTGATCTATTTAATACCTTGCCTTTCTTATTAACAAAACCCAAACTAGGCCATGTTCAGGGTGATCAGCTAGAAAGAATGTGGCTCATCAGAGAGGGTGGGCGTGTACCCAGCATTCTTCTCTAAGAACAGTGGCTCACCACAAATGTGGAGGGTGAGGTGTTTGGGAAGTCTGGGCCCTTTGTCTAACTTTTGATTAGGGGCCTTCTGAGCTCTAATTAATGGCCATTTAAACATCCTTCCTTTCTATAGGTGTCCCACCAACTAATTCAACAACAGCTGCTTGGGGGCCAGACTGGCATTTTGGACTCAGTTTCGGAGGAGTCTACATGCTTCCAAATTATTTTCCCGTAATTTCTAAAATAACTGATCGTGAATAATGAGCATCTTGTAGTTGTAAGCCAAGGAAATGGATGATTTGAATACTACTTGAATAAGGAGTGCTGTTGTTTTCCCTTTCATCCCCCTGTCCAAGGAAGACACATCTATCAATACACCCTCTTTGCAAAACTCTGGTTGCTTATTTTAAGGGGATCTAACATAAACGAATCCATTCGAACACAGTGAATGTTTTGTGGGCCAGGCATTCTCTGTATTGCGTCTTCTATTTTCAGATGTAAAATACTATTTAAAAGGTAACTATTGAAGAAGTAGGAGGACAACTGGAGCCATGTTGAGAATGGGGCCCTAAGAAATCAGGCCCGCTCAGCAGAACATTCCCGTTCGGCTTGCTTAACCTCTCACGGTGCAATTCAGGGGAGTTTCACAATCCATTTGTGGTCTTCAGCACCAACATCAGTTCCCTTTAGGAAGAACCAAATGGACCATCAGCACCAGAATGGAAACCCTGCAGTGAGTGTTACTATCTGCATTATTTTATTCAGTCCTCCGCTCATCTTACGAGGTAGGTGCCATTTCTCCCATTTTCTTCAGAGGCTAAGTAATTTTCCAGAGTCATGAGGCGAGCAAGGAGCTGAGGCGAGCCTGGAAGCCGGCTCTGTCCAAGCATCGTCGCCTGGAAGAGTAAGTCGGCGCCCTGAGGTGGAGAACTGTTGGCTCCCCTTGTGAGAACGTGGTGAACGGAACCACTGATACCCCGCTGCCCGATCGGACGAGGCTTGATAGGACACTCAAGCTTTAAGTACCAGTCGACATTAGTACTCATTACTAAGTATTGTTCCCATATGTTACTCCCTCTCTGACACCAACAACTATGCAGAGATCCACGGTTGACGCACTGCTACTCCTTAAAAATCTCACCAGTGCAGTCTGCTCCCTCCCGTTTTCTTCTTCAGCCTTTGCCAATCAGCTATTCCTTTATTCTGCCAGCTCTTTAAATGGACGGAGAGCAGGCATGGAGTGGGGGGCTGGCCTTGGAAGGCCCCTTCGAGGACAGTGTCAGAGCTGCCAACTGGAACAGAGCTACCGAGCCATCGTTATGGATGCCTAGACTGCACGGAGCGTGGCAGAGTGTTACATCTGCAACGGACTTTGCTGATGGGGCCCTTGTAAGCTACGGCCGCCGTGACCTGCAGATCCTTACATTCTCCTTTTAGAGCAATTACTCTCTGCAGCTCCCCTCTCGGTAACATGT
>NC_138385.1:100145441-100178009 GCF_054177405.1 Leptonychotes weddellii | reverse complement strand
TTTTTAAAAAATAAGTACCAAGGCCTCCCCTCTACTTGTGACTTTTGAAATCATTTTGTTTATTTTCAGGGATACCGTTTAATTTAATTGTATGATTTGTCTGCACTCAGTTTATTTCCCTTCTCAAATCTCAGCCTCATGTTGTTCTTTGTTATTGTCAGAACCTGGTGAGTTGTTTTGAACAGAACTGTTTTTTTCCCCTCCTATAAGACGATGTTACTGCACAAGAGCCCTGCAGTGTTTTTCATAATAAACTTGTGAACTAAAAAAACAAAAAACAAAAAACAAACAAACAAACAAACAAACAAACATGTCCTGACCGGTCTGTCTTGTCCACAGGACTTGGAGCCCCTCAAAAGCAGATACGCTGCTCATTATTTTGGAGTGCCTAAGGGTTTAGAAACCATGCCTGGCACGCCTTGATGCTCCCCTCCCCTATTTTGGTTTATAGCTTCTGAAAGTTCTCATCCGAATTCTTTACATTTCATTGATTCGAGTTTCTACCCAGCTTTACAGCGGTAATTTACCACTTTGATTCCTCACTCCACATTGGCTTCTATTATTGATTTATTGTCCCTTAGATTTCTAGTGCAAGCCAGGAAAGTGCAGAAGAAACATTGCAGACTTGGGAGTCACTAGCTAGCTATGCATGCTGAGCTTATCAGGGTCCTCATTTGTGTTTCTAAGGAGAGAGTTGAGTGCGTGAGAAAGGAGAAAAGGGCAGAAAAGGAAGGAAAAGAAGAAAAGAAAGAAATGCAAGAAAGTTCAGTCTTGTATGGTAGTTGCAGAAATTTTAGAGACTGTGTTTTGTAAGCACCTGGCATTTAATGGTCATTTATTCGATGGCAGCCATGCATTTTTGTGTTTCTGAGTCTGACTGTGAATACTCTGGGGCCAAATAGAAGATACACAGCATATTGGAATAAGGGAAGATGTGTCTTTGATTTTTTTTTTTTTTTTTTTTGGTTACCACGATGGTATTTGTGGGTGGATTTTCTTATTGTTTTTGTTCAATCTCATTGGAGTTTTTATTTATAAAGTGAATTCATATTACATTTAGTTCTTAGTGGTGTTAGGTTCAACCTTCAAAATGTATAATACTAGCAAACAGCACTGAGTTGAGGTCATCAGATCAACCCTTTCACCCGCCAGGCTATTATTACTAATATTACTGTGATGTGGCCACTTTACCTTGGTTTTTGCTCTTTAATACAAATTTTATTCATCCTTCTTCTTCCCCGCTCCCTCAAGCAAATGTTAGTGAGGATTAATGGGTAAGGAGACCTAACATCTTCTAAACACATAATGGGCCCTCAAAAAATTGTTTTAAAGGTAATTGTATTGAGTTTGGGCAAAATGATCAATTATTGACCAGCACACAGAGTACAACAACGGACAACAAATGCCGTAGAGCTCATAGAAACCTTGTTTCTAATTGTGCAGGTAGGCCATGGCATGAAGGTAGAAGAAAAAAATTTTATGACAATATAAGGCCAGAACTGAATCCCTTGGGTTATTGTATAAAAGTATCATGATTGAGGGTGCCTGGGTGGCTCAGATGGTTAAGCATCTGCCTTCGGCTCAGGTCATGATCCCAGGGTCCTGGGATCGAGTCCCACATCGGGCTCCCTGCTCAGTGGGGAGCCTGCCTCTCTCTCTCTGTCTCTTATGAATAAATGAATAAAATCTTTAAAAAAAAAAATATCATGATTGGAAACCATGATTACCAAAAAGCATTCGCTACTGAGTTAATTGATACGTTGTTCCAGTGAGATGTTACAAAAATCATGACAATTTGCATACTTACAGAACTTCCAGGAAGTTTAGGGTGGGGTTGAGATACTAAACACTGATTAGAGTCTCATTTATAGCTGGGAGGGGGGTAAAAAGATAGTAACATGCAGTGAACACTTATACCCATCACATGGAGACCAGCAGGCACTTTTCCTACATCCTCACAACTGTTAGGCAAAGCCAGTGTTTTTATCCCCATATTTCCCAAAGGAGAAATTGAGACCTGAGGAAGTCAAGAAACTCTACTGAAGTCCAGACTTACTGAAAGTGGCTGATCTAGGATTTAAACTCCTTTTTGGCTCTAGAGGTCTTTTTGATTAACCAGGCACAAGAGGTACCTAATTGTGCTGTCCTTCAAACCACTGTAAGTGCTGTGGTAGGCACCTCTAAGATGGTCCCCAGTGCTCCCCACTTCCTAGTATTCATGAATTGGTATTTACCTCCCCTGAAGCAACTTGCTTCTAACAGAACACGGCAATGTTGAGGGGATGCCACTTCCACGATGGGTCAAAAAAAGATGGTGATCTCCATCTTGTTAGCAGATTCTCCCTCTAGCTGGCTTTGATGAAGCAAGCTGGCATGTTAGAGAGGTCCACATGGCAAGGAACTGAGGGAGGCCTCTGACTAACAGCCAGGAAGGAAATAAAGTCCTCAAGCCAACAGCTCTCAGTGAACTGAATCCTGTCACCAATCACAAGACTGAGCTTGGAAGCATATTCTTCCCCGGCTGAGCCTCCAGATGAGATACCAGCCTCAGTGGACACCTTGATCATAGCCTGTAAGGCCCTGAGCAGAGGACCCAGCTAAGTTGCGCCTGGATTCCTGACCCATGAAACCTGTGAGATAATAAATGTATATTGTTTTAAGCCTCTAAGTTCTGGGGTAATTTGTTAGGCAGCAATAGATCAGTAATGCAAGGGCCTCACAGAATGGCCTAATAACACCAATTGACTTGTCACACGTGGCCACCAGTTTGAGACCCATGGAAGACAATGACGCTAGTTTTCAAAGTGACAGATACCTCAACTCCTCCACTACATCGTAGCCAGGAAATAGGCTAAAAACAATACAGTAAATGCATTGTCACCTGGGCCTAATACCTTTACTTAACTTCTGTGTCAAAAACAGAAAGGAGGGGCCCCTGGGTGGCTCAGTCAGTTAAGCATCTGCCTTCGGCTCAGGTCCTGATCTCGGTGTCTTGGGGTCAAGCCCCGCATTGGGCTCTCTGCTCAGTAGGGAGCCTGCTTCTCCCTCTCACTCTGCCTCCCCCCCACTTGTGCTCTCTCTCTCACATGCTCTCTTAAATAAATAAAATCTTTAAAAAACAAACAAAAAAACCAGAAAGGATGTAACCATTAGGCCCAGAAACAGCCAACAAATACATAGATGTAATAAATTCATATACATGAACAAAGAATGAGTACATACTGAGTGATAGGAGTTTTAGAAATCACTTGATCTAGCCAGGCTGGAGTTAGAGAGAATTCCAACCTAAATTGAGATTTAAAACTAGAGAATGGCTGAGTCATCCCCTCAGGAATTATTTTGGTATCCTGGTTGGTTAGGCTAGCTCTGTGTGGCTTAGCTTCATCATCAGGGAATAGTCCTTTGGATTAGAAAGTTTCCATCTTTTACAGAGCTTTTATTTAAAACAGATAGTCAACACTCAAATTCAAAAAATGTCTGGTCCAATTACATCTAGTAATATGAGAAATTATGTTATTTCCCCTGGCTTTAAAAATTAGTCAAAGCTGGGGCACCTGGGTGGCTCAGTCGTTAAGCGTCTGCCTTTGGATCAGGTCATGGTCCCAGGGTCCCGGGATCGAGCCCCGCATTGGGCTCCCTGCTCGGCAGGGAAGCCTGCTTCCCCCTCTCCCACTCCCCCTACTTGTGTTCCCTCTCTCGCTGTGTCTCTGTCAAATAAATAAATAAATCTTTTAAAAAAATTAGTCAAAGTTCATTTGGAACTTTAAAAATTCCTCCTATTTGTTCAATATTGTTTTTCTCTTCGTTTACAGATTGGCCTTTATGTTCCCTATCAGTTCCTGTGTATGAATATCAGAAGTGACAATATATGCCTGATGATTTCCATACTAATAGGAAACCACAGCTCCAAACTTTATTAGCAAAATGCAGAAATTTGTAACTTTCTGTTTTGAGGTCAACACTTATTCATTATACTAAGCTATGCACCATCAGCACTATTTCTCAGTACTTAGGACATGGCCTTTGGAGCTTAGTCCTGAGTTTGAATTCTAGCTGAATTCACTTCCTAATCAGGCAGCTTTAACATCCCTGACCCTCAGTTTTATAAACTGTAAAGGGGGATAGATATAAAGTCCTTGAGATAAAGGTTTCCATATAAATTAAGTGACATAATGTAAGTGAAATGTTTATATTGCACTTGGCACACAATAAGTAGCTGTTACTACATTTGAAAGATTTTGTCTTTGGTTTTCTGCAATTTGAATATGATATGGCTAGGGGTACACTTCTTGGTATTTATCCTGCTCGGGCTTTTATGAGCTTCCTGGATTTATGGTTTGGTTTCTGTCATTAATTTTGGAAAATTCTCGGCCATTATTACTTCAATTATTTTTTTTCTGCTCCTTTCTCTCTTTCTTCTCTTCTGGTATTCCCAGTTGTAATTATCTGACAGTCCTTGGATGTTCTGTTGCTTTTTTGTTTTCATTCTTTTTTTTCCCTTTGCATTTCAGTTTGAGAAGTTGCATTGGCATATCTTTTAGCTCACTGATTCTTTCTTTGGCCACGAATAGTCTCCTAATGAGCCCATCAAAGGCATTCTTCATTTCTGTTACTGTATTTTTGATTTCCAGCATTTCCTCTTGATTTTTTTTCTTAGAGTTTCCATTTCTCTGCTTATGTTACCCATCTGGTCTCACACGCTGTCCATTTTTTCAATTAGGGCTATTAGCATATTAATTATAGTTATCTTAAATTCCTAGTCTGATAGTTCCAAATTCTCTACCATATCTGAATGTGGTTATGAGGCAGGGAATTGTTTTCTTTTCTTTTCTTTTCTTTTTTTAAAAGATTTTATTTATTTGACAGAGAGAGAGACACAGCGAGAGAGGGAACACAAGCAGCAGGAGCAGGAGAGGGAGAAGCAGGCTCCTGGCTGAGCAGGAAGCCTGATGCGGGGCTCGATCCCAGGACCCTGGGATCATGACCTGAGCCGAAGGCAGATGCTTAACAACTGAGCCATCCAGGTGCCCCGGGAATTCTTTTCCTATTTAGAACTGAAAGAAAAATATTTTATTAGAATACTCACTTTTAAGAAATCAATTCTGGGAACTTCTTAAGAAAGACAGTGACAAAAAAAAAAAAAGACAGTGACAAATGATATATTAGTTTTCTATTGCTGCATAACAATTAAAACAAATTTGGTGAATTAAAAAAAACACTTTATTAGCTCACAGTTCTGTAGGTTTGAAATCTGGGCAGGCTCTATTGGGTTCTATGCTTGGGGTCTTACAAGGCTGAAATTAAAGTATTTTCTAGCCAGGGCTCTTTTCTGTAGGCTCTGGGAAAGAATTTACTTCCAAGATCCCTCAGATTGCTGGCCAATTTTAGTTCTTTGTGGTTATAGAACTAAGGTCCCTGTTTCCTTGCTGGTCGTCAGTGGGGGGTTGCTCAGCTCCCACAGGCTGCTCTTCCATCCTTGCGCATGGCTCCTTCCATCTTCAAAGCCAGAAATGATGCATCAAATCTTTCTTGTGCTTCAAGTCTCTCTGTCTTCCCCCTCTGTCACCAGCCCAAAAATGTTCTTTGCTTTTAAGGACTCATGGGGACCAGATCATGCCCACCCAGATAATCTCCCTATCTTAAGGTCAACTGTGCCATATAATGTAACATAGTCATGGGAGTGCTATCTCATAACATTCACAGCTTCCAGCGCTTAGGGAAGGACATATATATAATCCTGCCTACCACAAATGGGTATCTAGAGGACTTTCAGGATGGGAGGAAGTCAGGAGAATTCAGCACACTAGAAATTTTTCTAAAAACGAGGCCAATTCAGTCTGCAAAAAAGAAAGGGTAATAGTTTTTTATATTTTTCACTAGCTGCATATAGAAGAAATGGTACACATATATTCACTCCACGAAAAAGATTAGGTACCTGTTATGTGCCAGAGTGTGCATCAGATGTCAGAAAGGTAAAGATGAATAAGACCCACTCCTGCTCTCACAGAGCTCACAACTTGGTGTCCAGAGAGTAGAAGCTGACATGAAAACCTCTAACACGGTCTTGTCTGATGGACTTCTTTAGGATGATCCTTTGTTGCTTCTCTCTATGATGAGATTATATATGATAACCATCAAATCTTCTTCCTGTGATGTCCACCTCTGTAGGACCTTCTATGATGCCTCTTTTTATGATGCCCTTCTTTGTGATGAACCTGTTTATGATGCAATCAGTCTATGATGCCTCTCTTTGTACTGTCCCTCCCTATAGTGCCCCTTTCTACGGTGTTTCTCTTCATTATGCCTGTCTCTGTGAAGCCATCAGCTAACATGCCTGTTTTTCAGAACTCCACTCTGAGAAGCCACTCTCTCTCTCTCTTTTTTTTTAAAGATTTTATTTATTTGAGAGAGAGCACTAGAGAGAGAGAGCGAGCAAGCATGAATGGGGAGCAGAGGCAGAGGGAGAAGCAGGCTCCCGGGGAGCCTGATGTGGGGCTCGATCCTGGGACTCCATCCAGGACCCTGGGATCATGACCTGAGACGAAGGCAGACGCTTAACCGACTGAGCCACCCAGGTGACCCAGAAGCCACTCTTTTTTAAAAATTATTTTTTATTGTGGTAAAATATTCATAACATAAAATTTACCCTTTAAACCATTTTTAAGTGTATCATTTAGTGGCCTTAAGTACATTCACATCATTGTATAACCATCACCACTATCTATTTCTGGAAGTTTTTCATCCTCCCAAATTGAAATTCTGTACCCATTAAGCAGTATTCCCCATTTTATTTTATTTATACATTTTATTTATATTTCATTTTATTCTAAAAATTTATTATGCTTCTCTTTGCTTCCTCTGCCCCCCCAGCTTTATTGAGGTACAGTTGACAAATAAAACTGTATATAAAGTATACACATGATGATTTTTTATATGTATACATTGTGAAATGATTACCATGCTCAAGTTCACTGACACACTCATTACCTCATATAGTGACCTTTTGTGTGTGTGTGGTAAGAATATTTAAGATTTACTCTCTTAGCAAATTTTAAGTATACAATACAGTATTATTAACTATAGTCACCATACTGTAATTTAGATCCTCAGAACTTACTATCTTATAACCAAAAGTATTACTCTTTGACCAACATCTCTCCATTTCCCCCACCCTCAGGCCCTGGCAACCATCATTCTACTCTCTGTTTCTATTGAGTTCGACTGTTAGATTCCACATACAAGTGGTACTATGAAGTATTTTTCTTTCTCTATCTGGCTATTTTCACTTAGAATAATATCCTCCAGGTTCAACCATCTTGTGAATTGTAGGATTTCCTTCTTTTTTATGGTTGAAAAATATTCCACTCTATCTATCTATCTATCTATCTATCTATCTATCTATCATCTCTGTAGATCTATATCTATATAGATATAGCCACATTTTCTTTATTCACACATCAAGAGGCACTTAGGCTGCTTCCATACCTTGGCTATTGTGCATAACACGGCAATGAACAAAGGAGTGCAGATATCTCTTTGAGATACTGTTTTCATTTCCTTTGGATATATATCCAGAAGTGGAATTACTGGATCGTATGGTAGTTGTATTTTTAATGTTTTGAGAAAAAATTATCATATTATTTTCCATAATGGCTGTACCAACTTACATTCCCACCAACACTGAACAAAGATTCCCTTTTTTCCCACACCCTCATCAACATTCGTTATCTCTTATCTTTTTGATAACAGCCATTCTAATAGGTGTGAGGCGATAATTCACTGTGGCTTTGATTTGCATTCCCCTGATAATTAGTGAGGCTGAGCACCTTTCATATACCCATTGGCCATTTGTATGTCTTCTTTGGAAAAATGTCTATTTAGGTCTTTTGACCAGTTTTTAATCGTATTATTTATTATTTTGCCATTTAGTTGTATGAGTTCCTTCTGTATTTTAGAAATTAACCTCTTATCAGATATATGGTTTGCAAACACTTTCTCCCAATCCCTCGGTTTCCTTTTCATTGTGTCGATTGTTTCCTTTCCTGTTCAGAAGCTTTTCGTTTGATGTTGTCCTACTTGTTGACTTTTGCTTTTGTTTCCTCTCCTTTTGGTGTGATATCCAAAAAAGTCATTACCAAGACTAATGTCCAGGAACTTTTTTCCTGTGTTTTCTTCTAGGAGTTTTACGGTTTTAGAGCTTACATTTAGGTCTTTAATCCATTTGGAGTTAATTTTTGTGAGTGTTATAAGATAGGGGTCCAGTTTCATTCTTTTGTATGTGGATATTCAGTTTTCCCAACACCATTTATTAAAGAGACTGTCCTTTCCTGATTGTGTGTTCTTGGTCCCCTTGTCAAAGATTAGTTGACTGGATATACATGGGTTTATTTCTGGACTCTCTTGCTTGTTCTGCTGGTCTGTGTCTCTTTTTATGCTGGTACCATATGGTTTTGGTGACTATAGTTTTGAAATATAGTTTGTAATCAGGAAGTAAGATGCCTTCAGCTTTGTTTTCTTTCTCAAGTTCCGTTGATCTTTTCTGTTGTTTTTCTAGTTTCTATCTCATTTATTTCTGCTCGGATCTTTGTTATTTCCTTCCTTCTCCTAACTTTGGACTTAGTTTGTTTTTTCCATTTCTAGTTCCTTGAGGTATCAAGTTAGGTTTTTAATTTTAGATCTTTCTTTTGTCTTAATGTCAGCATTTATTGCTGTAAACTTCCCCTTACAAATGTTTTTGCTGCATCTCATAAGTTTTGATATGTTTTTATTTCATTTTTTTTTTGATGTCCCTTTTGATTTCTCCTCTGACCCACTGGTTGTTCAGAAGGATGTTGTTTAATTTCTACATTATTTGTGAAATTTCCAGCTTTCCTCCTGTTATTGAATTTTAGTTTCATGCCATTGTGATCAGAAAAGATACTTGATGTGATCTCAATCTTTTAAAATTTGTTAAGAATTGTTTTGTCACTTAGCATATGGTTTATCCTGGAGAATGTCTGTGTGCACTTGAAAAAGAATGTGTATTCCATTGTCATTACATGGAATGTTCTATATATTTCTTTTAGGCGCATTTGGCCTACAGTGTATTTCTAAAGTATGCCCATTTTTCCTCAGTGATTGTCTGTGATCACTAAGATCCCTTAGTGATGACCTATCCATTGTTGAAAGTGGAGTACTGGGGTGCCTGGGTGGCTCAGTCAGTTGAGCATCTGATTCTTGGTTTCCACTCAGGTCATGATCTCAGGGTCGTGAGATCGAGCCCTTGTTGGGCTCCATGCTCAGCGGGCAGTCTGCTTGGGATTCTCTCTCTCTCTGCCTCTCCCCCGACTAGTGCGCGTGCTCTCTCTCTCTCAAAATAAATAAATAAAATCTTTAAAAAAAGAAAGCCTCCTACTTTTATTGCATTGCTGTCTATTTCTGCCTTCAGATGTGTTACTATTTACTCAATATATTTAGGCGCTCCGATGTCATGCACATATATTTACAATTGTTATACCTTCTTGATAAATTGACATCTTTATTATCATATGACCTTCTTTGCCTCTTGTTCCAGTTTTTTACTTAAAGTCTATTTTGTCTAAGTATAGCTGCCCCTGCTCTCTTTTAGTTTCCATTTGCATGGAATATGTTTTTCTATCCCTTCACTTTGAGCCTATGTGTGTCTTTAAGCTAAAGTGAGTCTCAGGCCTTTTCTATGGATGCACCCATATCACGCATCTTGTTCCCTCTTGGGTGGGAGATCCTTAAGATTGTATGCCTTTTCTTGATCCTGCAAATCCAGGTTGGATGCTGAGAGCTTCCCATTTGTTTTCCCTAGGGCGGTGCCCTAAAATGCTCAAGTTTGTGAGCCTGCTCCCAGTCCCACAGAGCTTAGCAGGCTTTCTGCGCTTGCTTGCCAGCTGTCTGCAAAGGCTTGCACTTGCCACTTGCGGGAGCAAGTGCTGGGGACTGGCCAGGGCTGGGGAAGGAGGGCGTGGGTGAGGTGTGTGGATTGTGGTGGTTGTCCATGGGCCAGGTGGTAGAGGAGTCTGCAGTCAACATGTCCCCAGTGGCTTGTGGGCAGGCTTCCTGATGGAGTCTGTGATTTGGTTACGAGGAAGAACTGTGTAACAGTTAGTGTTTAACAAGTTCCGAGCCCAGGCTGCTGTGCTTTCAGTTTCTCCCAACCCCTCAGCCTTGCAGATCACCTGAGTAATATTAGTGAGTAAAAAAGAAGTGGGCCTCTTAGCCAAGCATCCTCTCAGACAGCTGGGGAAGCTGGGTGGCCACTCACATATTCTCACTTCCCCCATGGCTGAGGTGGTCTGTCCTGGCACTGAGCTGTGTTGCCTTGGGGGAGACTAGAGAAGTTGAGAAAGAAACTTGTCCAAATGAACATTGCTGGTAAGTGGAGAGGCTCAAATTCAAACCCAGGAAGTGTGCCTCAGAATCTCTCCTCTCAAGCATTGAGTTGAAAAGTCAACAAATGTTTTTTGAAGATTGACCCTATGCCAGGTACAAGACAAAGATATAGTTCTTGTGCTTATTAAGGAGTCAAGTCCAGAGAGGGAGAGAGGCTTCCACTGATAGTGATTCTGACCCACAGACTGCATGTATGCGAGTGGTGAAAAATAAGGTTGGGAAGGTAGGCAGGGCTAGATCGTGAAGAAGAGCTTGGCCGTAGGTATTGGAATTTGGAACTATGGGGGATTGGAGTAGGATTGATCTATGATGAAGTCCCCAGTGAGGAGTGGTGAAGTGAAGAAAAAGTAGACAATTTAATTTCTTAATACGGTTAGATGTATTTAATATATAAAAACTGCATTTTATTCTAAGATTATATCCTATCTGTACTTTTTGATGGCAAAATATCCATTTTTTGGTATTTTTAAGGGTTTTTTTCGTGATGGCATTAGTGGCATAATTTAAAGTCATGCTAGTCCCCTGACATTAAAAAAAATATATTGGTCCCAGGGCACCTGGGTGGCTCAGTCAGCTAAGCATTTGCCTTCGGCTCAGGTCACAATCCCAGGGTCCTGGGATCAAGCCCCCCGTCGGTCTCCCTGCTCAGCGAGGAGCCTGCTTCGCCCTCTCCCTCTGCTGCTCCCCCCCCTCCCTGCTTATGCTCTCTCACTCTCTCTCAAATAAATAAATAAAAATCTTAAAAAAATATTGGTCCCTAAAATTTGAAGATTTGGGAAGCAGTGCATTAGAAATGTCAGAACAAAGCAATAGAAAAGATCACAGAGGTCAAATACAATAAGGGCAAAAGTACTAGGTGAATTAGGCCAAGAGGAGATCACCGGGGACATTATTTGGGGGCAGTTTTGACAGAGTGATGGGGTGGGAGGCAGGTTACTATGGGGATAGAGAATTCTCATTTCTCTCTAGGCAGCAAAACTTGAGTGGCCACATGGAAAAAATATATATTGGCTCATTACATACATGTAGTTGCATTCTGCTGGTTATTGGGTTGCCATCTCCTTAAGACACACGGGGAAGAGGGGAGATATAAAGGGACTAGTAATTTAAGCCATAGCTCTGAAGCAAAAAAGACTGACAAACTCCAAAATACCCATTTGACTCCATCAAAAAAAAAAAAAATCAATCAATCATTCATCAGCTTTTTTGCGCCCCCCCCCCCCCCCCCCGGCCCCGGAGAAAGACCCCAGACACAAAACAGCAACCAGTGGCTGCCTGCCATGCCAATGTTCTCTGAGACTAGAAGAGAGAGAAAAAGCAGCATCTTACACACCTCCTCTCGGAGCATCTATGAGAGACCAAAGTACTGATCAGGGATGCACGTGTCCGTCGGCACGGGAATCATCCTAGCCCTGCTCTGTCTGGCCCTGAGCGGGGAGGGCATCGGAGACTGGATTTTATGTCCTTTCCAGACCGTGTGAGGCACAGAACACAGGCCTCCCAGCCACCAGCCTGGGTCTGCCCTAGGAGAAGCTGTGTGGGAAGCATGCCCAGGTCCCTGCTGAACCAATGCAGAGAGTTAATCACAAGCCAGCGCACTTTGAATTGAACGTTTGCCTATGATGAACTGGCAAGCTGGTCTCCTGCACGTTTCCCTTCAGACTGTACGATTTCACCGAGAAGGTTGTCTTTATAACCTGAAGGCTTGAAAACATTTTAAAACCTGAATTGGCCTACTCCTGGAGACTAGTGCTGAGCCTACTGGGATGACATCAATCTGCAGGTTTCCCCCAGCACAGAAGACGTATTTCATCCTATAATTGAAAACTAGATTTGATTTATATTCCATTGTGTCAGAGCCTATACTCGGCTTCCTCAGTGGAGAGGTCTGGGCAATAGGGAGATGATCTAATTTTGAAAAAAGATACTCCACAGACACTGGTGTAGGATGCCGCAAAAATGGAATCAGAGTGATGTTTGACAAAGGATTCCTATGCCTCTTTGTAGATCCTGGGGTTAAATTGAGAGATGTGAGGCATGGCGAGTCCAGACACAAAACAGAGCAATCAGTGGCCTTCTGTACCAGAAGTAGCGTTTGCTGAGTCCCATTACATGCCAGACACTGACATACGGGCCTCAATGAATCCTCTCGACACCCTGGAGACTGGGTATGATGATCTTTCTTTCAAAGAACAGTAAAGAAAGTCCAGAAAGATGGGTCACCTAGGTGGCAAATGACTGACTGGTGATTTGAACTTGAACCCAAGTCTGGCTCGCTCTGAGACCACATTCTTTCCTGTGCACCAAAAGAAACCCTGCTTCTTTTGAAACAGATGCCTGTTGTCCTATGCGCTGAGTTTATAAAGTGTAATGTTTCTGCCAGAGGGGCAGAGTAGGCATGCCAAATAACTCAGGGTTACATGCGATTGACTCAGGCAGTGACACTTAGGACATTTTCCTACGGAGCTTATGTTGTGAACTATTAGCGTTATTTTCCTCATTTTTTCTCAGGGAATGTCTGGAAACCACATGTCTCTGGTCAGGACTACCTAAGGAAACTCAAGTGACAATGGGAAGCCGTCACAGACTAGCAAATCCTGGGCAATGATCCCTCTAGCACAGAGGTGGACAAACATTTTCTGGAAAGGGTTGGAGAGTCAATGTTTTAGGCTGCATGAGTCAGACACTCTCTGTCCCAACTACTCAGGTGTGCTATTGTAGCCCAAATACTGCCACAGACAATACACAAATGAATGACTGTGGCCGTGCGCCAATAAAACTATTTATGGAGACAATTTTGAATTTCATATAGTTTTCACTTGTCACAATATATTCTTTTTTAAAAATCTTTTTTGAATTAAAAAATGTACAATCCATCCTTAGCTCATGGGCTGTACAAAAGCAGGTGACAATGTGGATTTGGCCCACAAGCCACACTTTGCCAGTCCCTGCTGGAGAAGATCATTCTTTTATTTCTTCATGTACGTTTGATGGCTTACTTTCACAAGTTCACAAATGTAGAAGAGAAAATCTGTCAATGAATAATTAGTAAAAACTACTGAGTATAACTTGACATTTTAAATCTAACAACACCAGTTTTTCGTTACTAGGGGGTGACTCACACAAAACAATCCTATATTACTTTTATTGTGATTATTGTAGATTCACAGGCAGTTGTAAGAAACAGCACAAAGAACTCCCTTGTGCCCTTTGCCTAATATTCTCCTATGGTAACAATTTGTAAAACTATAGTATAATATCACAACCAGAATATTGACATTGATATAGTCTACTGATTTTATTCAGATTTCCCCAGTTTTGTGTGTACTGGTGTGTGTGTGTGTGTGGTGTGTGTGTGTGTATGTATTTAGGTCTATACGAGCTTATTACATATACAGATTTGTCTATCTACCACCAGGATCAAGATACAAAATAATTCCATTGCCACAAGGATTCTTTGTGTTACTCTTAGAACCACATTTACCTCCCTCTCTTTCCCCCACCCCTAACCCCTGGCAACCACTAACCTGCTTTTCATTTCTAAAATTTTGTTATTTTAAGAATGTCATGTAAATGGAATCCTACAGTAGACTGGCTTTTTTTGACTCTGAATTCCCCAGATTCCTTCAGGTGGCTGAATGTATCAATAGTTCATTCCTTTTATTGCTGTGTGGTATTCCATGGTGTAGATGTACCATAGTTTCTTTAACCTTCTACCTGTTGAAGGAAATTTGGGTTCTTTCCAGGTTCAGGCTAACATGAATAGAGCTTCTATGAAGGTTCACGTACAGTTTTTTATGTGGCCATTTCATTTCTCTGGGATAAATGTCCAAGAGTGCAATTTTTGGGCTATGGGGATTTCCCATTTGCTACTTAAAAAAAATTCCTATTGCACCTATTTCAAAATAAGCTTTTTGACGTTATCACGGAAACACCTGATAACAAATGATGCTATGGGAAAGGTCCTTTAAAAATTCCCTGCCATCTTGCATTCTTATCTGAGAGACCCAGGAAGTCCAGACTAGAGCACTTAACTGACCCCAAAGGGTCACGAGTCACAAAACAGGCAGCGTGGGCTGAGTCAGGACAAGAAATCGAATCACTTCTTCTGTCTTGCCAAGTATTGCTCTCACCCTAACATGCCACGCCAGTAAAATTACAGATGGAAACACCCAAAGACAGGGTGTTTCTCATACTGGAAGAAGGGACATGATTTACTTGTCTCTTAGGGACGTTGTGAGCTCACATCCAACCATCTGTCCTTGCCACAGCCTCCCTCAATAAAGGTCTCGGGTGGCTTCTTTACTCAAAACTTGAAACGGTCTCACAGCACGGGCAAGTGATTGGGGACAGCAGAGTGGGAACACGCAAACAACATTTCATCATGCTTCCGAGTGTGTATGGGCGCGGGAAACTCGAAAGCTCTGTGACCACAGCAAACAAACCCTTTCCATCAGGCCCCTGGGGGTTATATAGCTGCGGGGTTGCCAAGTTGACTACACTGACTAGAGAGGGTTGAACTAGTTTGGGGATTACAATTCCTTAAATCTAAAGCCTTACCTGTCAAGTTCGGAGGCTCTGAATGGTGCAAGGAAGAACGTCTTTCATTACTACATTAGAGTGGGCAATTGGCTTTGTCACCCCACTGGCCATGACCAGAAGTGCAGATTTCCCACCACCTTTCACTCTCTCAGAATCTAGGAGGCATTGCAACGTGGGTCTCTGGATCTGAAACCAGTGCTACTCAAAACAGGGTCTTTGGACCAGCAGCAGCCTCAGCACTGATAAACCCGAGAGAAATGCAGAGTCTCAGGTCCCCCCCTCCCCGCACCAAGACCAGTAGACTCAGAATGTCTGCAGCGGGGGCCCAGCCATCTGTCTTTTTACTGGCTCTCACCTGGAGACTCAAGCTCACTCAAGCTTCAGCACTGTCCAACCATCTCAGAACTCTTTCCAGTAGACAATGGGAATGTAAGTCCTGGCTTGCAAATGAGTTAAAAGAAAAACGAGCCAACAAACCAGTTTCAGTCCTTTTCTGTCAATTATACAGTCTTTATGAGGTCAACACTGATGTATGTATGAGCCAGAGTTGTTATTTCTGACATTCAGCAGATCATAGCTTTCTTCACACATGCTGGACTTAAGTTATGTTTCTAATGAAAATGTTAAGTTTGTGCTTCTACTTAGCACCTATTTAAAATTCTTTATCAAACTGTAATTTCCTTGAGGGCAGGAAATGTGTGTCTCCGTAGCCTAATAAATGGGTGCCTAATAAATGGTTGTTGAACAAATGAATGGCTTGTGTTTTATATTAGAATTGCTTCGTCCTCCACTACACAGTGCACTCTAAGGTTGTGGAAGATGCTGGATTCTTGAACATATTCTGGCTCTCCTTAAGCACCCAGCAGATTTCCCTGAACACCACAGGTTTACAAACATTGCCGAATGGACAACGACCAACTAAATTGCATCTTTGGTGCCACTGCATAGACTCTGAACCATTTTACTATCAACATTATTTCCATGTGCATGTGGGAAAAGCTAATTTCAGAATGGTCCCTCATGGAACAATAAAGGAGAAAGGAGGCAATGGATATCCAGCCAGATGAGCAGGCGGTCCCCAGCGTCTGCTTCTACCACAGATTTTCTAGTTAAGAACCCAAATTACACAGTCTCCCCAGATGATCCAAATTCTGGCTTTAAGGTAGGGATGTCTCAAGCCCTCTGAAGTTGATCTTTTAGGTTTCCCTGCCTTGTCGGTTATTCTGTAAAACAAAGTATCCAACACTTCCACAGAAAGGTATTATGACAAATAAGCACTCTTGAAATATCAGATATGGGGAAGGCAGAAAACACATCCATGCTCAGGGATCTAAGATAACGTAGCAAGGATCTAAGGTAAGATAACTGTGTTCTTTAATTTTCATACAGCTCGTGTAAAGGACAGAAACTTCTAAGTGTTTTCCTCAGTGGGTTATAAAATGCCACAGAGGGATACAAGTTTTGTAATCTACCTTTGAGTAAAACAAGCAAATAAATCCTTCATTTATGCCTCGGAGTCTAAGAGGAGGAAAAAGTAAAATTAAGTGTTTATGATAAGAAGACCTTAGCAATGAAGTACTTTGGAAAACTTCTACGGTTATTAATTATCTTAGGATAACTTCAACATGGTTTTCAAAAGAGTGTTTCCTTGGGAGGGACAGGAAGGGGAAAGAGCTACAGATACTCATTTCTTTCACTCAACATTGCTGCCATTTTTGCATATTTCTAGAACTAGGATTCGGTTGTTGATTAGGTTTTTTGCCCTCTTGAAATGTGTCTACAAGACATGTGTATTTCTAAAAGGACTAACATGTTTCTGATTGAAGAGGGAATAGAAAACCAGTCTGGGTAAAACATCATCTTCCAAACAAATTTTAACTTTGTGTTTAATTTGTTCAAGCATTTCACAGAGAATTTGTCTCCAGGCAAAATTCTTAAAAGCTAGTTTTGAGCCAACATACGTTACAATGGTTGCCTGCAATCACTTGAATATTTTAGTAACATTAGTCCAGATTTATTTGAGCAATGTTTCATATTCAAAACTTCAGGCTGATCTGGTCTCAGAAAGATCCTTTAAAGGTGTAAAGATCCAGTTCACAATGGACAGGGTGACAGAAATGAATGTCCACCTTCAACTGTGGCAAGTCACCGTCTCAACATATTACCAATCCTTTTCATTAACTATATTAACAAAAAGATCCTAAGTCCTGCTTAGGTCCACAGACCTCTGAAGGAAGTCCAAGTGATTCTTTTCTTTTAAGATTTTATTTTTAAGTAATCTCTGCACTCAATGTGGGGCTCAAACTTACAACCCCGAGATCAAGAGTCACATGCATGCTCTACCAACTGAGCCAGCCAGGCGCCCCGTGAGTGATTTGGAGTAAAAGCAGTATTAACCAACAAATTAAAAAACTTTTTAGTGGGTACCCTTTCACCCAGAGGCAGTGTGTTTTGCATGGTTCATCCTGCAGAGTGACAGTTCTGTAGCCCACATGTTTATCAAATATCAGGCCATCACTCTCAAGGAACTTAGAAGGGATGATATACTAGCTAGCATTTATTGAGCACTTACTGTGTGCAGAATACTGCATTTAAATCTTCTGATTTACTCTTAGCAAATGACCCTGGGATGCAGGTAGTAAGAGAAACCAGTGTCAGGGAGTTAAGTGTTAAGAGTGGGAGGTCCAGCTAGCAAGTGGCTCGGCAGAGATTCTAATCCAGGCCTGCATGGCTCAAAAGTTTGCTCTCCTAACCTCTATTACGTTCTGCACGTCTTTAGAGGGCATCGAACAGCTAGTGATGGTGGCTGTGGGAAACTGAGGGCTGGGAAAACAAAGTGAGTGCTTCTTTTCCACATCTTTCCTTAGCTGCGGTGGGAAGCAACACATACATATTAATTTTATTTTGGTTAATTTATGGAGGGATAATTTGCATCGTGTATGTGTGTGTGTGTGTGTGTGTGTGTGTGTGGAGAGACAGACAGACAGAGAGAGAGAGAATACTTAGAAATATCGGAAAAGTTTGAAGACCAGTCATCTAGTCTTTTCAACTAATTAAATAAAATTAATTTGGACTGTAATTTATCTCCCTTACTCACACCCCCTACTTGTGTCTTACAGAATGTCTTAAATGCCACATTGTAGTGATTACATGTACTCCATGCAATGACTTCAAATTTTCTCCATCCCATTCTTTTTCTCTCCCCAATCATGAGGCAGTGGCCACTTTCCCCCTAGCCCTACTTCCTTCCCTGTGGCACACACTCATTTCTTCCCTTCCATTTTCATAAATTCAGTATTTGGAACCCAGAGAGAGCAAGAAACACATAGATGTTGAGTGGAAAGAATCATTACAACCTAACATTTCCATGTTTGTTCTGTCTGGTCTCTCAGAGTTCCCAATTAGTCCTTGTCTTAATTCTTTGGCCCATTTCAGGAGCTCTCACAATCCTCAGATGATCACCTTCCAATATTCTGCCCTAGGGAATTCCATGGAAGCCTCCTCCCTCCACGCAATCCTAGGATCTGAGTAAGAGCCGTATTTTATGGAATACTATGAGAGTACTCTTCCAGATGGCCTATTCTGTAACATTCTACGAGTTATAGGACCCAGTGTGTATAGATATATCCTCCCAAGCTTTTCTAATCAGTGGGCTAAGGAGAGCCATTTTACTATCCATTATAGCTTATGCCAATCTTCTCTCAAATCTGGAATCATAATTGATGGATTTTGTTTTTCCCATAGGTAGAGCCTTGGTTTCATGGCTCTCATTTTCTTGAGCAGTCGACTCCACTGGCTTCAAACCCTGACTCGCCATCAAAGTAAGGTAAAATTCCCAACAGGAGGCCCTGGAATACAGCCAGGCCGTTGGAACGAAAGTGACGGTCCTTACTGAACCGAAGCTTTTCTGTCCGTCTGAATGTGCACACAGCCCGCAGGGCAAACAGATTGCCCAGCAGTGACCAGGCTAAGGTAAATACTCAGGGAAGGAACAGCAAACCCTTGCAGGGCAAATCCACAAAGCTCTGGTTACTGGGAAAAATCAGCAGGCCGACTGTCCCATATTCAGTAAATGGAAACGTGAGGTTTCCCTTGACCTGATGCGCTAACGCGCACCTACGATTCCCACAAACCCCGAAGACAACAAATTCCACCGCAGGCCCAGGTACTTTCGTCACAATGTCATCCTTGCCAAAGGTCAGGAAGGTAGAGAATGTGATCTGTATAATTTGTTGTGTACCTAAAGGGCCAATGACCTATTAAACAATTGTAGAGAGTGATTGTTTCAGGGAAACACTGAAAGAAACTTTAAGAACAGTTGATTCCAGGGGCACCTGGGTGGCTCAGTCGTTAGGTGTCTGCCTTCAGCTCGGGTCATGATCCCAGGGTCCTGGGATCGAGCCCCGCATTGGGCTCCCTGCTCGGCGGGGAGCCTGCTTCTCCCTCTCCCATTCCCCCTGCTTGTGTTCCTTCTCTCGCTGTGTCTCTCTCTGTCAAAAAATAAATAAAATCTTTAAAAAAAAAAAAAAAAGAACAGTTGATTCCAGTGATTTCCGTCATAAAGAAACAGACCATCTTAAGTAACACATGGGCAATAAAAGCAAGCAGATGTTTGCATTCTAGCCAGGGTGCTAATGGAGGTGTGATGGCATGGTATCAAAGTAAAGCTTGCCATCTTCGGAACTGCCCACTGGAGCTTTAAATGCAGCCGCATCACTTTGAGTCAACAACCGGGAAGCTTTTCCCAACCACCCTGAGTATCGTTCCCTGCTGCAGGTAAGAATTAATAATTCACTGTTAACACGCCACGTCAAACTCGTTTCCTGAACCGGGCCTTGAAATGCGTGATTGACTGTAAGTTCCGAACTTGCCATAAAAACAATTCCTCGGGTTGCTGAATTGCAAACATAAGTTATTATGAGTGAAATCCCAGTAAAAATAAATGAGCAAGTCCAAAGCCACAGGAGACTGGATTGGGAATTTCACGTGCAGGCTCTAAGCCTGGCAGGTACAGAGTCAAGCACTGGGTACTCGGGTGAAACCTGGCAGTGGCCGTGGATTCAGATACAACAGCCTCTCCCTCCCACTCCCCTTCCGAAATTCAAAGTGTTTAATAACTATTAAGCCAGGTACTGCTGGCTCAGTAAATGATCCTGGGAGTACGGAAGGCATCTGGAGGGTTAACTCTTCAGGCCAGCAAGCTATCATTCACTGCCCCAGAATAAACTGTTCGTTAGATCAGGAATAGGTAACCTCCTCTGGAGCACCTCATGGCTGGGAACCCCGGGGTTCCTGCTACACCACTCTTACCGAGTAGGGACATTTACAAAGTAAACTGCATTCACACTACTATCGCAGCACAGGACTAATTACGAAGGTGAGACCAGCCGTGCCATCTTCGGGGGTCAGTTTCACCGGGAAGACCCCACCCCCCCAGGGCATGACCATGCGGCCACTCGCTGGGACCTAGCGCTTGGCTGGCTGTCTTCTCATATGGGCTAAAGGTACCCCCTTCGCCTTGTTCTCGCCTGCCTCTTGCCCACCTTCTGCTTGCCCACCTTCGTTTCTGTGCTATCTAGCCCTCATCAAGACACCTAGAGAACAGCGTCTTCTCCACCATCCACCCACTCAAGCACAGTGACCATTTCTGTCTTATTCCACACTTCCTGAGTTTTTCACATGACCTCCTCATTTCCTACTTTCTTCCGTGTTTCCTTTTGGCTCATCTGCTTACATGGTGCAAGCATTTCCCCTGCTGTTTCGTTCTCACCCTTTCTTTTGTTCTCTTTTTCTTTTTCGCACTTTCTAGCAATTTGTGTCTTGCCCCTTCTTTCCTTGATGCCTTAGTCCTCCACCTGGTTGTCTGCTGGGCTTTTGTCTATACAGGGACAGTGGGCTTGGCAGGGGAGGGGAGAGGAGATTTTTGTTGCGTTGGGACCTCCCTTCTCTTTTCTTTCCTTTTCTCTTTTTCCTGTTCTTCCCACCCTCCCTACCCCCTACCCTCCTCCCCACCCCCCACCTCTTTGGACTTCCACTTATCTTCTAAATAATTAACTTGGTCTTAAAAAATTGGGACATTTTCTTTTTTATATCTTTTATCTGACTTTGAAAAAAATCAGTAAACAATGGCTACAGCTTACCTTCCTTAATATAGAGAAACTTTCAAATGGACACATACATGTACGTATATGCAATATATATAGAAATGTACATAGATACATACAGTGTTGCTTTATCATTGATAGTGACTCTAGGACATAAAACGAGAACTGGATGTACTCACACTCATAAGTGGAAATAATTTGCTGCAACTCTATAAGCCCTGAAAAGTTCTTGGACGCAGCAATAAAAATTAAGTTTATGATAAAAATAAATATATTTCGGCAGATAACAAAATACATGCTTAATTGGAATCACTAGTATTATATATTGAAATCTAAAGTTAACTTTGAAATTCCTGATCAACAGCAATAAATTATATACAACACACTGACACACACACACACACACACACACACACACCACTGCTATTTTCTCCACAGAAGGCAGGTCATTTATAAATAAACTTTTATATAATCTAAAACTCATATATTGACTTATGCTACCAAAATACAGCCTGGAGTAAGCAGAGAAACAAATAAATCAAATGGACAAGTATATATAAAATAGGCTGTTTCAGAGATAACACAGGACAGATTTTATTAACTAATTTATGACCTACAATCTGTTGGCAGAGGCCTTCCTCCTCCCCATTTTCAGTCTTTCCAAGCAGGATAAACAGCCCAGAAGGCCTGATGGTGTGCAAAACTCACATCTTTATTTTTGCAAGAACTTTATTTGGGGGCCTGAAAACAGAAGTTCTCACCATTTTTCATTCATTGTAACGTTAGATGTGTTTTCTCTTTGCTGTGACCTTCATTCGGGATCATTCTACCAGGTTCTTTGGTTATCTTTGAACAACTGGCAAGTTATTTATTGGCAGGTAACTACACTCACGGGCGAAGCAAACTCTTTCTCTGCTTCGACTCTGTCGGGCTCTGGCCTCCTGATACCGTGTTGTGAATTCTAAACCCTCCAGAGGCTGAGCGACTACTCTTGCACATGCTAATGCAAGTTTCTCTGGAATGCTCCCGCCTTGAACTCAGCACAACGAAAGCCAAGCATGTCTTTATGAATCGAAATGGCAGCCCCTCTGGAGATACAATTCAGATTTAGAATTGCCTTTTTAAACTGCCTTTATATCTTGGCATGCATTTGCACCAAAGTGGGTCACATAGAAAAAGAAAGATGAAGGCAGGGGAAGAAGCAGCTCTTAAAAACGTGTCTAAGACTTCTATTTCAGATAACAGCCTCCTCTCCACTTCCTTCCCCATGCCTCCCACACGCCCAGCTCCCAGTCTGGGTGTATATGGGCAAATCTCAAGTACCCAGATGGAGGACCAAGCTGGTTATCTGAAAGTTCGTACAAACGTATTCATCGTCTGCCACCCAAACATGACACAAATGAGATGGCAAAATGGAAAGCCTCTCACTCTCTCCCACACATTTTCCTTTATGAAAATGAGTATTTCTTGCATGGAAAAATAACTGAATGGTCTTGGTGGGAAACTTCATCTTCTTGAAAATTCACTGAGAGAGGAATGTGGCTCTGAAGTAAAGAGACTTAAGAGTGTGTATCAAGAACAAAGGGAAAGAAATGGAACAAGGCAAGGGGAGGAGGATTTTGGTAGTGAGCTGGAGCCTGCAATTCCAGAACACCTGCAGGGTGGGAAGCTAATACCTGGATTCCACAGGGCTTAACCCTCTCCTCCCCTTCACCTGCCCCTTACAAGATTTTCCTAACCCGATGGCCGCAGCTTCACTGCCTAATGGCTCCCTTTAACGAGAGCATGTTTGGAAGCCAGAAAGGAATTCGCTGAGGTCACTCGAGGGCAGTAGAATTACACATGTCATATAAAAGGCTCTCGCTAAGTTGATGCTAGAAAAACAGAATGGTAAAACCTTCACCCAAACACTACAGCGAGTGTGAAGTTAATCGAGTGTGCTCATCTGTTAGTGCAAACTCTCGGGTTACATTTTCCTAAATCCTATAGTCCTCTTACAAGTGATAAGGGATCTCGGCTGAGAAAAGTAATGTAGCTTGTTCCTATATGGGATCCCTTAATCCAGGCTGAGGGAGAGGAGGAGAGGGGGTTGGGATGAAATCAGAAGGTATTCCCCAGACAACTGAAGTGAATAGCTGTCCTGTACATTATCAACCAGGAGAAAACTTCACTTAGGGAAACTTACTGAGTGTTGAGATCTCAGCTGTCCAGATTCTCACACACCACCCTACTCCCTCACCCCTCAGGAAGTTAGTGAAAACAGCCCTTCCTCCTCTAGGCTTCACTGCTGGTGAATTTGTGGAGTAATAATAGTAACTCATGTATGTAGGACCTTTGACCGTATATGAAGTTCTTTTGATTGTCCCAGCAACCCTGTGAGGTGGGTGTTTATGGCCTTTTTTCAAGATGGGAGAACTGAGGCTCCGAGAAACTTTGCATCACACAGCCACTGAATGGGTGAGCCAGGACTTAAACCCATAGCAATACTTGCAGCCCCAAAGCTCGTGCGTTTTCCACTCCAGCAGGCTACAAACGACTCCCCTCCCTACTCCTAAACCAGGTCAACTTTATTGTTCCCTAAGTCATTAATGATCCCACTATCCCTCTAGTTAGGTGAACAAACTTCCTGGGAGTCTGCCTTGACACCTCCTGGTCCCTCCCCATCACCCATGTCCCCTTCATTGCCACTCCTGTCTCTTTCATCTCAGAAACAGAACTAAAATCCACCCATTTCTCTTCATTTCTACTGCCACGATATTAGTAAGAGTAGACATCACCTCTCCCCAGACCCCTCTCCTAGGCTCCTGCTTGGTTCACCCACATTCACTCCGACACCCCAGTGATCTCTTTTCTATGTTGCTGCCCACGTGGCCTTTCCAAAAGACAAAGGTCATCCCTTGTTGAAAACTCCCTAATACAGTCTGGACATTCCCTACCCCTCCAAGCACACTGACTCACGTCCTTTCCTACTAGCTCTCAGTATAAGCATCCCTCTCCTGGAGAAGCTTTCTCTGACTTCCTTCCTGATTAGCTAAAGCCCCCCAGTACAATCTCATGGCAATATACAGCTACACTTCACAGCTTTTGTTCCAGGCGCACCTTTACCCTTGTTTGTGGGACATCGCATCAATGTTTGCCTCTACGCTAGACCGTTGTCTCACTGGGCGCAGGCTCTACTTTAGTCTGAGCACGTGGATGACGCCTGTCCAGAGCAGGAGTTTGCTAACTATTACTGAATGGATGTTGAGCTTCTCCTTCTTGTTTTTCTCTTTTCCTGTTCTCTCTCCATTCCTGTATCCTCACCCGTATCCCACCGCCTGTCCCATTTTCATGGGATCTTATTCCCTTACTTCATTTTAATTGGAAAGAAATCCATGCCAGAGCAGTAAATATGGTGACTACAGGTGTTGCTCTCTCTAGAGCCATTAGTTTCTACTAGAACACTCTTGATGCCTTAAAAGATAATGAAATCATTCTCTAATGCTGAGATTTTGGGCATCCCTGTGGGATGGGGCATTACACTGTATTTCATGAGTTCTCAGGGGGAATTCTCTCCAATTTAGCATAGCTGGTATTGGGATATATCCTACACTTGTTGCTGCCTAGGCTGCAGTCATGATATAATTGTCTTGCCTGCCCATGAGCTTTCTCGGTCATAGAAGCTCATACTGTTTTCAATTCTGTTGAATTCTAGGCATTTTTTGAAATAAGACGTACTCATTAGGAGAGGAGAAGTCACATGCCCGGCAAAGCCTATCAAAGAAATGGACAGGAGGAACAGTTTCCCCCAGGCCAGGGGAAGATCCTCTCAGGGCTCAGGTGGGACTGGAGGGAAGTTGTCTGGACAGATACCCAGGAGATCTATGGAATCCACCAAGCATGCTGGTTCTTAATGCATTTGTGGACATGTTGTTAGAAAGGTTAAGGAATTAGCTCCCTGAGAAGCGTAGTAACTTGGTGGATATTCCTGGGGGTGTGAATGGACAAGTCCATTCCCAGGTAGGACCATTTGAGGAAGGAATACAGTTCTGGTGTAGTTCTGAGAGCAGGGAGGACTACGCAATTCAGTCCACAGCAGTGGCTTGATCAAAATGTAGATCCCTATCGTGATGAGAACTAGGTGATGTATGGAAGTGTTGAATTATTATATTGTACACCTGAAACTAATATAACACTGTATGCTAACTAACTGGAATTAAAATAAAAATTAAAAAAGTATAGATCCCCTATGTCTGACTTACTTTCATTGAACTTGAGATAAGATACAACACCTAGGAAAAAAATCTTCCAATTAGACTATAAACCAATGTTTTCTTAGCATTTAAATATTTTATGCTACATTTATTGGAAGAGTCCTTTTAGGCTTATTTAGACCAGTTTTTTTTTTTAAATCATATGTTCCTCCTGTACATGCATAAATGGGAAATACAGGCAAGATAAACTTTCTAAGATTCCAACTTCTCTAAATCACTTTTGAGTTGGAGTTGTCCTGTGTGTGCTTTTCTGCACCATGTCTACCCAGCTTTGTGCCAAAATACAACATTTCTTTTGAGAGAACTTCTCTACTATCTTTGAGTCTCTACCAAAAAGCAGAGGGATGTGGTGGGGGAGGGAGTGGGAGAAAGAGAGTGAGGTCTGGGGGTAACTTTGGGGGCATAACACCTTTAGAGAGGTCCATCCTCAATACCCCTGGAGAAATGTCGTTATGAGCTGAAGCCAGGGAAATGTTCTAACTTGTTGTTAATAAAATGAGAGGCTTTTATCAATGGATTCACTAGGCCAGTCTCCCACCATTGCTGTTGGAAAAGTTTTCAAGCTGTCAAATTAGTAAGTATGACGTGAGTATTTCTGTTTTGTTTATAACAACGTGTTACTTTTGGGAAAACACCTTAAAAGGAGGAAGCTTGTTTGAGATAATATAGATGGCTATGGAAGGCAGAAGGCTTGAAAACAAGGGTCTCAAACACAAAAACCTACAGGGGACAAGCAGGAACACAAACAAAGAGAACCTGGAACAAGACATTAGAACGCATATCATGCCTCACTGAAAAACAAATTTTAAATCGCCAAGCGGGAAAAATTATCTACAGGCCCCCAGTGCCTGTGTACTTCCACTTCTTCAATCCTTTAATTGTTTACGTGAAGACATCCATTTCGGATCCAACTAATACTTATCAACTGGCCTCATGCCCAGCATTGCATGAGGTGCTTTCACAGACACGACCGTTTTCCACACTCATAACTGTCCAATGACTTGCATATTTGTGTCTCCATTGACAGATGAGGAAAACCGAATCCCAGAGAAGTTTAAGATGACTTGGCCAAACCCACCATCCACTGCTTTGTTTCTTAACTTTAAGCCAAGTGTATCAGTCCGAGTAAACTTGTTACCCATTCTCTAGAGTTTATATACTGTTTTGTTCCCCGAGGCAACGCATGATGAGTGCGTCAGCACGGTCTAAATAACGGCACAGTTAGATACTCAGGGGGGAAAATAATTTTGGTTTAAATAACCAAAGGCCTCCGTTGCAGAGCAATACCTATAAATAATGCAGCATTTCCTGGCTTAAGCTTTTTAACCAAAATTCCAGTTCTGTCACGTGTTAAAACTCGAACTGTCAAATTGAGGAGGTTCTGCTTAATTTCATTTCTGTCTCAAGTTTAGACAAGTGCAGGGCAACTCACAGGAGAGTGAACACATGACGACGCACAGTAAGAGCCATTCTTTATGCAGATCCTGCTATTAAGTACCACGCATATTTGAAAATGCTACATTCCACAAAGCACTGCTATCCATTTTTATTTTCCTTTTAAATAAAAAATAAAATTAACTGAACCCTTGGCAATAATATATGAAGTAACTTAATTTCTCTGACAGGTTCACTCACAGAAGATTCCCTTCCATGTGATGGCAAGCAATTAATTAAAATATGGAAATGTACTTTTACATTTAACTAGAAACCCTACTCTTGTCTATCACCTCACCAGCTAAGCTTTCTTCAAATATAAATATATTTTAAATTGGTTTTGCCAATGCCCTAGATACTTGGAGAATCCTACTGACACAAACCAGTTATTAATTCATGCTCCCTAGTCCTAAGCCTTATATATACAACCTTAGAAGTAACAGCAGCTGCTTTCGTCTGCTTCATGAGAATCGTCACTGGAACTTGAACCTTAATAATCTCCAGTGGCTAAAAACCATTATCAAGGCTCTTGAGTTACTCAGTATTCTGAAAATATCTCTTCTTCGTATGGTGCCCCAGGAATCCCTGATACCCCCAAGAAAGTGTGGTCTTAAAAATTACATTAACAAAATATAAAGAGGCATCATCCAGCTCTCCGTCATTTACAGATGCTCTGCAGGGAGCGAAGTGGCATCTTCCTTCTGTAAGTACAACTAAGCTCGTTGGCATCTACTCGACATGTTCTGACGTGGAAATCATCTGGCCATGGAAAGCATGAACATCATGACCTGTGCGTTACCTGGTTTATGACCACCAGTTGGGAAGCTCTGACTTAAAGTACCTCAGGATGATCAGAGAAAAAATAAGTGGTCAAGTAAGTTTGTAACAATTCATATTTCATATGCTGCACACTCAAGAAGCAATGAGATTTCTCTCGGCAGAAATGCTATTGGTGGCATGAAGATTTGGTTTGAATTCATCTGTCTCTTATATACCCGCTTTTCCTCCAGAGTACTTAGCATAGGACTTCAAAAGGCACTCAATAAATATTTGCTGAATGAATGTAACAGGAATTTATAACGCAAAATGTTTTTGAAAAGGTAATTGATGTCAAATGGTAGGCAGAGAAAGCCAGAGAAAGTTCACCAGGGACAGGAATGCTGTGTACAAATCTGGTACAGTGTCCAAGGAAGGAATTTACATTTAATAAATAACTTTTGAAACCAGGTTCTTTTATGTCCTTGCCTCTGGACTGGGCCACAGTGGCAGCAGCAGAATCCCAGCCAAACCAACCCTGATAGCAGTTTGCGAAAGGGAAGTGTAAACCAGCATGAAACGTTAGAAAGGATCCCATGAGGAAACACTTTGTTATCAGTTGTGTAGGAGATCTTTACGAATAGAACAACACACACACACACACACACACATACACACCCGCAGGAACACCTCTTTAACTTCTTTATGGAATAGAGAGGGCAAGCTGGATAACATATCGAGGGCCTTGACATACCCTCCACAGCATGGAGGGCAATAAATGTGGGATATTTTCCTTCACATTTAGCCCCAAGGCCTAGCTTAACAGAGTACAGCGGAATTTTGACTTGCTCGATCTATATTCTGGGCCTCGACTGTCAGACAGTTTCCTAACTGTCGCACATCATGACAGATACAGAAAGGGATCCTATCTGCACTATGCACTGGGGCAGACTGAGGAAGCTGCGTGGCCCAGAGATAACCTTCAGGGGGAGACACCCGGCCCAGGCGCGGCTCGATGGCCAAGATGACAAGAGAGACCAACATCTGGGCAGCTCTGTGACCTGACCCATTCATTGTCTACCAGTGCTCTGTGGCTCAGCCACTGGGAAACTTTGTCTGAAAGAATATTCATTAGGCTGATTGGCCTAAAAACCAAAGCCACCGGGCCCATCTGCAGCCAACCATACTTCGTATGCTACACTTGTTCAGAGACTCACAACACATACTAGCTAATGAGCATGGTAAGGCTCTGAGAAGACCTGTTTCCCCTTGTCTTTTTCTCCCCCCAGTAGTTTTCAATCTCCTTTAACCAAGATACCTCCTAACGTCTTCCAGATCTAAAGAGGCTGCCGAACCGTTGTACCGTCCACGCAACAGGCCAGTAGGGGCTCAGAGGGGCCGATGCGACAACACGGCATCCCGCTCACTCACTGCCTTTCACTGCAGGATCGCTTCGGACACTGAAATAACTGTCATCTTCAAGAAGGAATCCTCCTGAAACTCTATTAGCGCCAAGGTGTTAAAATAATCCCTCTCGTTGCCCCCAAATGAGCTGCGGAGGAGCCAAGGATCAGTAGATTGTGGAGTCAGCCAGCCCACCCCCCCTCCCCAGTCATCTGCAGTAATTCGTGTGCCAGTGGCAAGGAGAACTCTAGACATGAGATTCAAAATCCCGCCGTTTACCCGAGGCCCTCCCCACCCCAGGAGACTTATCTATTTTTCTGCTTATACATTCCCTTGGCTGTTGATGTAATTAGTATATAATAACTGTGTACATATCAACTCACAGGAAAAACAGCGGACATGCTGGCTGATTTGGCCTGGGGCCATCTCATCGGCGGCGTGAGACAACCTGGTATAAACATTTGTTATTAACCGTATATCTTCCAGTAGTGTTTTGCGTCTCCTGGGTTACTGATTCCTGTTGAAAGCAATGCAATATCAAGACTCCTGTTTTTCTGAGCAGCACCGAGATATCTGGCTCTAAAACGTCTGCATGAGTCTTCTCAGTTCTGCTGCTTTTGCTGTTGAGAACTTTATTTACTAAAACGTCTACGGTATCACACGTGCCCCTTTCGAGGTTTCGCTCTCCTCGAGGTGAGCGGGTTTCATTGAAACTACGTTACCAGGAATAGTTATGCTTTTTCAAGTCAAGGGCCCTAAACAAAACTGGCCATAGTTTTTGTTTTTATGAGTAGGTAGCCGCCAATCCCTGCATTAAATCAGTAGCCCCAGCAGAGGACGGACGATCGCTTGCAATTTTTAAACCAGTGGTCACCCTCTCAACTCTGTTTGGGCTGATGGCTTTTCTGGAGGTCAGTTTCCGAATCCGAGGAATCGGAAACCGGGTCCTCGTGCTACAGTAGCACAGTCCTGTTCCCCAAGCTCTTAGGATTAAGTCGCTGGGCAGGACAGGAAATGACACTATTTCTTTGATAGATGAGCAGTCAGATCATTCCAAGACAATTATCCCGGCTAACTCAATTAAGAAAACCCCCTTCGGCATGAAAAAATTTAAAAAGCCTTCCAAATAAAAAAACAATTCCTGATTCCAGATCACTTTTGACAGCTCTACTCTAAGAAAATCGACTCTCTTTTCTAAAGTTTCACCTGTGCCCCAGAACTCAGTTGGAATAGTTTTCTTTCTCGGTTGCCTCTTATAATTGGCTGTTCCCAAGCCTAACTACAATTGCCCTGAAAAGTCTGGTAAAGACTTTCACATTTCCATGTTTAATTACATTCAGATTGAGATTTCTGTATACATACAGAGTATAGCCAAATTCTCACTCAATCAACCGCAATGCCTTTGACATCAAGCTCGTATTCATCGTTCTCGCCTTATACGTAAATAGACATACGCTACTTGTCAAAATGCACAAGTGATCTTTACATTGTCTAGAACAAAGAGCCCAGCCCGGCTTCTTTCTTTCCTCAGTGGCTCAGAAGGTGTCCTTTATTACATGTGCAGGATGCAAGGGTTTTGCTGCTGTATGACTGAAAAACAATACCTTCAGACTGCCTTTTTAGTGACAAATTGCACTTCTGCGGAATATCACACTGCCTGTGGTTTTAAGAACCCACTTAGATTTCCTATTACTTCCTTGGGGACTCAGCCTCCTCACAAAGCACCCCAAGGCTCATTTCCACTGTTTCAGAGTGCAACAAAGATGAGAAAGTTTGCTCATCACGATGGTCTACAAACTCGTGGCTAGGAAAAACACTCTCTGGAATGTCTAAGGCGCTAAAATCACTGCCTCTGTGAATTCCTGGTGTATAAAACAGGCAGGAAAAGTTGTCTGGAGGTATTTGCGAAGCATTGTGTTTGTTCGGGAAGGAGCTGTGGGGTTGGAGGCTGAGCTACGCCTCTCCCTTTGCTTCCTGGGTGAGAGCCGCGGGGACGTGCCACTTAGCTGAAGCAAGCAGAGAGAGATCGGTAAGACTCACCGGCTTCCCCATTTTTCCCAGGACGGGGTTTTTGTTCCTCAGCTGTGATCTGGAAGAGACAAACCTGTAGGTCCTCCAAGCAGGCTGCCTCGGATCAGCTGAATGGCTGGGGCGTTCAGGAAGCTTGCTCTGTCCAGCTCCGAATCACTCCCCTTCCCAGGCTGTGTGCTTACACGCCTCCCAGTCAGCGCAAAAATCTGCCAAACTCAGGTCAGCCTAACAGGTTTCCTTATATAGGTAAACACGAATTGCATTCCTGGTGAAAGAAGTTAACTAGGAATCCCGGTAACCTGGTTAACTCTATCCATGCCAGAATGGCTCAGAGTCCGTCAGCCTACGCAGGGTTTGGTTGCAGCACAAAGGGATTTGTGCAATTTAATTAAAATCATCTTTGTCCCGGCAGTCTGTGAAATTGGCCCTTCTAGGAGAACTGTGAGTCAACAGCTAGTATTTTACATTAGGAGCTGTGACCAACCTCCTATTATCCGAAGGCACCGTAGGGAGCAAAAACCAAAGTACAGGACGTTATCCTTTGCCTCCACGTTTTTAAAACCAGGATTACTTGTCTTGAAATGATTTTCAAATTAGAGAATAGACGATGTGATAGGAAGAGAATGTGAATAAAATTCCATCAAATAAGGCTCAAATGCCTTATGTGAGCACAGTAACTAATAGTTATTCAACTTTTCCAGGCCCTTAGTAGATAACGCAATATGATTGTTTTTTGAGTTTACTCCCTTTACAAGGCAGTAATCGCTACTGTATTTTTTGATGGGCGAAATGACACATAATGACATCTATTTATTCTCTGTAATAACCCTCCTGAGCCCACATATTGAAGTGTTATTTGATGGTTTCGGAAAGGAAATCTGAGACATGTGAATTTGCATAATTACACGGAAAATTTTTTTTAAACAGCTTCCTGGACTTCAGAAGATAAGAAGCTACATCTTTGAAAGAACTCCTGCAAGGCCTAACTCTGGGCTCGAAACATGGTTTTTATTTATTTTATTTTATTCTTTTATTTTTTAAAAATATTTTATTTATTTATTTGACAGAGAGAGAGAGAGAGAGAGCACAAGCAGGGGAAGTGGCAGGCAGAGGGAGAGGGAGAAGCAGGCTTCCCGCGGAGCAGGGAGCCCGATGCGGGGCTCGATCCCAGGACCCTGGGATCACGACCTGAGCCGAAGGCAGCCGCTTAACTGACTGAGCCACCCAGGTGCCCTGAAACACAGTTTTTAAATGTAAGTCTGTAACATATCAATTGTCTAATAATCGGCTCTTCGCCCCCCCTACATTTATCTACCACCAAGTAAAGTAATAATTCTTTTCAAGTCTAACCAATTCCACTGCAATCTTCCTGTGACTCGTTAGAGATCCATGACTTCCCATTACTGGGTGTTGGAGGTGAAGACTGCCCGCTAAATAAAACCTATCTTCAGATGAATCATTTGTTCCTATTTCATCCACTGGGTGACTGCTCCTGCGATAGTGTCAATCTTAGTAAAAATAGCTCAGTGCTGTGTTTTAGGCCCCTGCTCGGCAAAGGGGAGAGAATGTTTACATACCTAAGCCAGCACGAGCAGCAAACCAATTGTCAAGAGTTTCTGCGGGGGGGGGGGGGGGGGGGGTGC
>NC_138385.1:100106259-100145341 GCF_054177405.1 Leptonychotes weddellii | reverse complement strand
TACCTCTACAGGAACGCTATGAAGCATGTGCGTTATTATTTCCTTTTTATGATAACAAAACTAACTCGCAGAGATACAGTGATTGCTCTAGTCTCATGATCAGCTTGTGGCAGATCCCAAATCCCAGACCTTCTAGAATTTAACAACGGTAGAATTTCCAAAAATAGAATCGACTTGAAGGGACAGAAGAACATTAAAATGGCAGCTTTCCATTTCAAATATAATTTTTAATAATCGTATGTCCAGAGAGTTTAAATGCAATATACAAACTGATTAAAATACTCTTTCTATAGTCATAACTTACTGCTAAAATGACTCCAGAAAGATCATAAAATGAGATAGGAAGTATATTTTTATTGAATACGAATTTGGGTTATAAAATATTATGAAGGTGTAACTGCAAATATTGCACACATTTTTCTGTTCGCAGTACACACATTTCTATGGCATCAAGTTAAGGCTCATCTCGACTCCCCCACTGGCAGGAATATTAGTGTTTTCTACTTATTGGGTTTTCATTAATCTTAAATAAAACTCTGTGTACCATGCTAGGTAAATGGCTTTCACTACTAGAGTCCATTTACGATCCTGCACCCTTTATGTTCTCATAATTCCCGCTGAAGCAAGTTCTGTTTACGCAGGATCTTTAGACTTTATTAACATGTTGATGCAAGACAAAGAATGCATTTTTTTTTTTTCCCAGGGCAGGCTAAACCTTTAAGTGCCTTAAGCTGGCCTCCAAGTTTGTTCTTACAATTCTAAGCAAACAATCATTTAGGTTTTAAACACAAAATATCTTAGGCTATAATTATTGAATTGGAAGGTCAAAATGAAATTTGGATCTCAAAGTAGCATATTTCAAAGAAGGAATATAACCCTCTGCTAAATCCGTTTTGGACGCCTCAAGAAATGGTTTGGGAAAGGCTGGATCACTGAAGCAGCATGAATTCAACCTAATCATAGAAGCCCCCAATGAGAGAGTACATACAGCTGAATAATTACAGCGGGCCAAAAAAATAGCACTTCTGGGAAACTAAATAGAATACAAGACCTACTTGATGGGGAGAAAATACCCTAGTGGCTTAAGGAAAACATCAGGGGACAGATTTTAGAAATTCCCAATGACATACGACTAATGAGTAGTTGAGCTATAATTCAAAGCTCGGTCCATCAGACTCTAGAATGCTTGCTATTTCTACCGCACCCTGGGTGTACACCACACTACCCAAGGAAGTGCAGATGCCTTTGAGTTAGAAGGTGCTTCCATGCTGGTTCCACGTCTTGATCGTGTGACCTTGGGTAATGTTTTGAAGCCTCACCTCCAAAGAGAAAACAATGGCCACACATCTCACGGATTACTGAAAATACCTAATGGGTGTTTTTTTCAATCATCCCCAGTGAATTTATTGATGCTTCTCATGGTCCAGGCATTCTTCTAGGTCCTAGGAATACAGCCGTGAGCAAGTCAGGCATGTCTCCCCTATCACGCAGCTAACGATCTTCAAGGAAAGGCTGTGCACATCTATATTACAGAATGTGAAACTCTAACATTTCCCTGGACTTCTCATGACACAAGAATGTTGAACTAGAGTTCCACATCAATATAGAAATATTAATAGACAAATGCCCGAGCTAACACTCTCACTGTAGTCAGTCCAGATTGCTCTCACTGCCCAGAGGATGGCCTTACCATGATTAGACTTGGTGGGCCTGGGCTGAACCAAATAAAGTATCAGGGAAAGGTAAAACTTGATGCATCCGTCATATCATGAAATGTCCTTCGAACAATCGAGAAAGACCGGTGTGTTCAATTGCAAAACATCTTGAAGATGCTCGGGAAGCTGGATGTACAAGGAGTTAGTTTTATCATTAATTCTGTATATGAAGAAGTGATGGAAAAGCATAATAACTATAGCCCATTATCTAGCTACTAATCTATTTTTAGTTCCTTTCCAATTCGATAAGCATTTAATTGATACGTACTATGGATAAGGGTCTCTGAAGGATACAAATGGGAAAGGATACACAGAAAAAGCATGGTCCCTAGCTATAGTGGGAGCTTTCTAGAAAAATGTTATGGTGCTGTATCAGGCAGGATGGGCGAGGTTGTGCTCTGGTAACAAGGAACCCCCAGGTCTCAGTGGCCTCTAACAGCAAAGGTGTTTTTCTCACTCATGCCACATGTTTACACAGATTAACAGGGAAGGCTCTCCTATTCATAGCCACTCAGGAGCCCAGGCTGATGAAGGTTCCTTTCAACACATACTTCCACGGCTGCTGAGACAGGAAACAGGGACCTGGTGAATCACGCACTGCCTTTTAAAACTTCACTTCATAAGGGACACTTAAACTTCCCCTCACCTTTCATTGGCCACAGCAACTCCACTGGCCCTGCTTAACTTCAGAGCAAGAGATAGAACTAGAATACCTGGCGAAGGAAGACATGGCAGATACGGCAAACCATGTGGCTAGAGGAAAGCACCAAGGAGGCAGGCATATTGAATACCCCGGATGGCATAAGGACTGGCATTTTAAGTTTGGAAGTTACTGACCAGCTCCAATTTCCATTAGAGTGGTTGCTTAAAGGCGGACTCAGAGATTAATTGGTGGCTCTGGCTGAACCTTGAGGGAAACAGTGACATTTACAAAGGATGTCCTGAGGCAGGCTCTTCTTAATATTTCTATCAGTTACTTGAGTGATGAAATAAAAGACAAGTTGATTTAATTTGCAGATGGTGCCAAATTGGATAGCTAACACCTCAGAGGATTGTATTATAATTCAAAATGACCTTGAAGAGTAGGGGCTGGAAATGACGTTAAAAAGGAAGCTTATGTCCAACAGGGACAAACAGAGGATTGGAATGAACGGTCTACAAAATACATGGTAGAAAAACTACAGTGAGCAAATACAAGCCTGTAAATCGAATATATACTGACAGCTTAGCACTTTTACTCGTAAAGCCCTTGGTATGGTGGTATTAGCCACCGCAAGCACCGGAAAATAGGAATTCTCAGAGCACTACTTCACTGGAGAGCCTCATTGTAAGAAATGAGAAATCAGAGCAAATTCAGAGGCAAAAGCAGAAACTTCCAAAAGACTAAGTACTCTAGGTCAGGAGTCAGCAAACTTTTTCTGCAAAGGGCCAGATAGTAAATATTTTCAACTTTGCCATCCATAATTCTCCTTCCTACAACTACTCAACTCTGCTGTTGTGGTCCAAAACAGTCACAGATAATATGTAAATGAATGGGCATGGCTGGGTGCCAATAAAACTCTATTGACAAAACCGGGCAGCCAACCTTAGGCTATACGGTGCAGACCTCTGCTCTTTCTACATTATAAGAAGTGTCCCAGAATGGCAAGGTACTCATATTGAATGGCAAGGTACTCCTAATGATTGCAAGGTACTCATATTGATTGCAAGAGGGACCCTATTTTGGCCATTTTCCTATTGTTCAAGTTCCCTTAACAGTGCTTTCCACACAGGTGCTAGTGAATAAATTGGTGAATGAAATGAAATGAAATTAGCTAGAAATGTTACTACACCAGCCTCCTCATTAAATATTCAAAAAGAATTAGAATACGTAATTCTTGAGGATGTTGTGGAAATAAAATCCAAAATATAATTTCCCATCTCAATTTGCCAAATATTTATCAATTATATTGCCTTTCAGCTACAAAAACATCAAGGATGAAAAAATATAAGAAAACCTAGAAGGATTATAATAATGAAATTAAAGGAAACAAAAATTTGCAACAAGGTATATGCACATAGCATTTTAATTTTTTTTCCCCCCAAGTTCTTCATAACCAGCTGAGGTCAATGAAGCAAATGTCCTTTGAGCCAAAGGCGAAAATGGAGACAAGGAGGATTAAGTCAATTGTCTAATGTCAGCAAGCTAGTGGCAATGGAGAAGGAAATAGGATCGAAGTTCCCTGGGTTTACAGTTCTAAATTGTGATAAACACCAAGTGCACGGAGGCTGGGAGAATAAAGAACCGACATCAACTGCAATGGAGGTCCTGTGATATGTCTTTTCAGGTGCGTCGGGGAAAGCCCAGCACTCCAAAAACCATACGTCCCTTCCTCCCCCATGCACACCCGTACCCGCTCCCTCTCCAAGGCAATCCGGGTTTACAGTCAGCCCCATAGCCTCTCCCTCCTTTGATAAAGCCCTGAAAGCTCAAGCCTGGTTATGGACGAGTCTTTGTGCAAATGCCCCTGAATCTTGAATCCGACTACTTGTGACCATTGCCTCTGACCCTTCCAGTCCAAGCCAGTGTCATCTTGTGGCTAGATCAGTTTCTCAGCCTCAGCATAACTGGGCTGGATCATTCTTTGCGATGAGGCAGTCCTGAGCTTTGCAGGATGTTCAGCAGCATCTCCAGCTTCTTCGCACTAGATGCCGGGAGTTTCTCCCCTCCCCTTACCCTCCCAGTCACAACAACAAAAAGTATCTTCAGACATTGCCAGATCTTCGGGGGGGGGGGGCACAAAATTATCCCTTTTGGAGAACCTCTGAACTAGATGATTGTAATTGCTTCTTAATTGTTCTCCCTACTTCTGCTCTTGCTTGTCTGCAGTCTATTCTTCACAGAGCAGCCAAAGCCATCTTTTTAAGATACACATCAGATCGTGCCACTTCTCTGCTTAAAACCTCTAGCGGTATCCTCCTATAATTAGAATACAATCTAGTTATCATACCACGGCCCACAGAGTTCTCCACAGTCTGACCTCTGTCAGCCTCTCCAGATTAATCCAATAGTACCATGTCCTCACTGGCCTTCTTTCTCCTTCCCCAACATACCCATCTTGTTCAGAACTCAGGACCTCTGTATATGTTAATCCCACCGCCTGGAACGCTCCTCCTGGTGTGGATGGCAGAATGGTGGCCTCCCAAAGATGTCCACATCTGAATTCCTGGAACTTGTGAGTACTTTATGTTAAATGGCAATGGGGAATTAATGCTGCAGATGGAATTAAGGTTGCTAGTAGGCTGACTTTAAGATAAAAAGATTATCCTGGATTATCTAGGTGGGCCAAATGTAATCACAAGGTCCATATAATGCGGAAGAGGGAGGCAGAAGGATCAGTGTCTGAGCAGTGCCATGTGAAAGACTGGACTAGCTATTGGTGGCTTTGCAAATGGAGGAAGGAGACCATGATCTAAGGGAATGTGGGCAGCCTCTAGAAGCTGGGAACAGATTCTCCCCTAGAGCCTCCAGAAGGAATGCAACCCTGTTGACACCTTGACGTTAGCCCGGTGAGACTTGCGTTGGACTTCTGACCTCAAGAACTCTAAGATAGTAAATTTGAGCTGTTTTAAGCCACTCAGCTTTCGATAATTTGTTACAGCAGCACCAGGAAACCAATATTCCTGGCATCTTCACTGCTAGCTAGCTCCTAAACCCTCAGAATGTATGTAAACGTCTTCTTCTCCAGTAGGGGGCCACCCACAATAACCAGGACTGCCAGTCACCACCCATCCCACCTCCAGTGGTTCTCTATCAATTTACCTGTTTTATTTCCTTCATAGCTCTGGTCACTATCTGCAATCACCATAGTTCATTCATTGCAAAGCCAGAAAAAAAAAAAAAAAGAAAAGAAAAGGCTCACCTTGACAAAAAGTAGCCAACAATGACACACTTGAAAAAAGAAATGGTGGTGGTCATTTTATATGTCTCGGAACAGGAATGTTGGAGAAAGAACCAGGTTTGGATTAAGTAAAGAACGTTTATGTTGGATGAAAAGACATTCTTGACGGTAGTTGGAGTAATTGCACAATGAAACAGGCTGCCAAGAAGGGCCATGGAGGCCTAGATTGTGGCAACACTCACGAAAGAGATTAGATAACTTGAGTCAAGAGAGTAAGTGGAGCTCAGCCTAGAGCATTTACTTGATGACCTGCTTGTTCTTCCTCCAGCTTTAAAATGTGTGTAGCACAAAGCAATGAATCACAGGACAACATCTGCATGTAATTGCATTTCTGTTCCAATAATAAATGTTTCAACTGCTTTGCTATTTACAAAAGCTGTTATCATAAAGAGCCAAGTGGGGGAAATTTGAAACACAAATGCTTCTCTTAAGAAACCTTTCCTTTGCAATTCAGTGTCCAAGTACGGTTGCCATAGTATATGAATTGTCCTGAGGAATTTGTTTTTAAAATTCTATTTTAAGTTGATTTTTAGGTGTTTGATTCCCTGTAGAAGCCCTTTCTGTCACCCATGGTTTTCTTAGTATTTTTTGAACCGGAAGAGGAGCAAAGGTTGAAATTGTTCAGATTTTCCTCACCGACCTATCATCTGATTTTTGGACCCATTGTCAAAGAGGGAGAAAAGGGGTCTTGCACCTTCATTTTAATCAAGAATGTTTATTCTCAAAACAGAAGACTAGAATTACGGATTTCCCCCACCCATCCTACCCCCAGAAACCACCCCCACCCGGGAATTTTTGGCCTTTAAATTGCTTGCAAAAATGCCGGGGCACTTAAAAATTATTAACAACCAGTGTAGAAAAGAATAGGAAATCAAAGAAACTCTTAGGTCCTCGGGTCACAGTGGCAGACCATTTTTCTGTATGCCTTGGCACAGGAGAAGCTGACTTCCCCTCAAAACCACTGGTGACACCAGCAAAGACTAGCAATCATTTTGGCCTTTTAAACTTATCTTTGGGGGGATGCATGTTCTGCAAAATAAAGCGGGCTGAATTTTTCAACAATTTACTTAACTTTGCATTTTTCAATTTTGTCTGTTGGTAGTCTAAAATTCACTGCTTCAAGTAAAGTCAAGGGGCACCTGGGTGGCTCAGTGGGTTAAGCATCTGACTCTTGATTTCGGCTCAGGTCAGGATCTCAGGGTCCTGGGATGGAGCCCCACGTTGGACTCTGCGCCCTCAGGGGAGTCTGCTTGAGATTCTCTCCCTCTGCCCCTGTCCCTGCACAAGCACGCTCACTCTCAAAAGAAAATAAATAAATTTTAAAAAAAGAAAAAGAAAACTCCATCAAGCTACAGAAAAAATAAAACCGCAGCTCTTAAAAGACTGCCTCTTTCCATTTGGCTCGGCAGGTGTTTCAAGACCATGTCGTTCAGAGTTTCCCTTTTAATGAGATGGCAAATAACCACGCGGGAGGGCAAATCCTCAAAGAGCAATGAAAACAAGCAATTTTATAGCAATAACTCTAAACCACCTCCCCATTTCCCAAGGTCTGTATTTCTTCACTCCTAGCTGCTTAGTTCTCACTTCATTAGCACTGTTTAAAACACCACAGTTGAATAACTAAACTAAATGAAAATTTGGAACATTCTTTTAGGAAGATGAAAATACATCACAGTTTTCCAAAGCAATTTTTAATTAACTCTTTAAAACCCAGAGCAATAACCGTGGTTGGACTATCACAAGGTTAGCATCTAGTAGGCTGCCTAGGATTTTTCTTCTTCCCCACCCGGGGCCCCTGACCCAGAGTATAGATGAGGACAGAGAGAGACATAGAGATAGTCATTCGTTTATTTGCCAAGTAATATTGGGTAAATGTTATGTGTCAGACACACATTCATATATTAGGGTAGATAACAGCAACTTAATTAAAGGTTGGAAGAATTTCAAAAGTTATGTTTTAGGGAAACATACAAATATCCCTGTTACGATGTCATGAGAAGGACACTTCACTTCACCTCTGTGGTATTTTTCCCCAAACCCATGGAAGGGACTTCAAGTTCAATACCAGTTTGCCAGCATGGTTGGACGAGTGCTCTCTTCTGGGCTGCAGACTTCTTGTCAAACCGTCACATGGTGGAAGGAGCCAGGGAGCTCTCTGGGATCTCTTTTATAAGGGCACTAATCCCAACCATGAGGGCTCTGCCCTCCCAACCTAGTCACCTCCCAAAGACCTCACGTCCTAATATCATCACAATGGGGGTTAAGATTTCAACATATGAAGTTTGGGGGGAGGGGACACAAACATTCAGATTGTCACAGCTAAATTGAGTGACATTCTACAAAATACCTGACCAGTACTCCTCAAAACTGTGAAAGTCTTGAAAAGCAAAGGAAAGATGGAGAAACTCACAGCCCAGGGGAGCCTAAGGAGACATGACTAAATACACTAAGTGCTTTGGATGGGATCCTAGAAGCGAAAGAAGACATTTGTGAAGAAACTGGAGAAATCCAAATAAAGTCTGGAGTTTAGTTAGCAGTAAGGTACGATGTTGGTTTCTTAGTTTTGACAGAAGTACCATGGTAATGTAAGATATTAACATCAGGGAAAACCAGATGAAATGTATATAGGATGTATCTGTACTTTCTTTGAAACTTTTTTGTTGATCTAAAATTATTCAAAAATAAAAGAGTAAAAATATTTAAAAATGCTTTTACTAGCCCCCCAGAACAAGAAGAACACATTAGTTTTATACTGTAGCCAGAGAAGGAAAAACAAGATGAAGAAAAGACCCATCTAAGAAGTACAGAAACAGACGCAGGAACATGCAAAGAGGAACAGATAGATATGGAAGTAAGAGTCCGTATCCTTCTGGTGGTCTCCAGGAGGGTGTTCAAGCTCCACTGCCTTGTTGTGTGGCTCCCTGCTAAGTTAAGTTACAGGGATCAGAAAAAAGATCAGCCTTTAAAAGAACTGAGAGACTTGACATAGATTGGAAACATATTGGAGTAATGAGAAACTTCTCTGCCTTTTTCTATTTTCAAATGTTAGGTATTTTTTTTTTTTTTCTACGTGATTCTGAAGGCAGATGTGTCAATGAATAGCTTTGGTTTAGCAGGTTTTTCAGGAACCTTGGGCAGACTGATTAGCAAGCTTTTGACACTGAAAGCTATCATGTGTTATAGAGCTTTTCTCTGAGAATCCCGTACTCTCTAGTGTCCCAATGTCAAAGGGATATATTTAGGATTGATCTTGACTTCATCCTAATGGGTACTTCTATTTAGAAATTAATCTAGCTTTTTGCCTGGGAATACATATAAAGAGAAGCCCAAAAAAGTTTTAAAAAATCCCTATGGTTAGGTTAGGTATTCACAATTGCACTTTGAAGTCTTTGGGGGTTCTTTTCTTAAAAGGAGCCCCAGTATTTCACAGAAGTTTCCCTGATCATTTAACCTCACAATTAATCTGCAATTAATGCATGCTAAGAATTTCTGCAGACCAGTGTGCACTCACTTACATTTTCCATGGTGTTTTTCCAAAAAGGACTTGAAACAGTATTAACTGTAAGTCAGGATAGTCTCGACAAGGTTAAGTGTGAGATATTAACAGTCAATCAAAAGGACTTGATTAGTGTGTGCCCTGAATCAGTCCAAACATGTATTTCGTGGATGGGATAATCACACCCAGGTCTCCAAATCTTTTACTGATATTGATCAGAGAATCCACATGCCATATTAGATGGAAGAAATCTCCATGTAGAAACTGATCGAGATTTTGGTAATGGTTGGTGTGTTGGAAGAGGGAGAGTAGGGACACAGATCTGCAAAGACATCTCAGGGGACCGCATATTTCATCTTGAATTAGTTTTATATCATACATGTGAAGTTCTTGTGAGCTTGGATTTAATCTTTAATGCAGCAAATTACATAAACTCTTTAACAAGAGCCAAAGTTCTAAAGTGCCCTCTTATATTTGTTTTCCTTTTCCACTGAAACAGCATACCCAATCTGAATCTGATTAAGTCTGCTGAACTTGTTATCAGTGCTAGGAACTATGTATGCTGTGCAAAAAATTAACTTCACCTAGAAACGTACGTTTAGGTGGTTTTACTCCTAAAAAATACTGATTAGAAAGACAACAAATCCTGGAAGAGGCCAAACTTAATTCTTCCCAAAAAAGAACTGTGTTGTACATGCCTGGAAACAAGACTGAGATTTTGAGGTGTGAAAACACACAATGACTGTACAGTAAGTTATGCTGTCAATGAGGGATACCCTGGTCAGTGTCTGCCAAGCACAGTGCCCGGCACTGTGCATATAACTAGCTTTATTCCTATGTATCTATATATCTACTTATGTATCTAGCTGTCTTTGTATCTATCTCAGTTTCTCAACCTCAGAACTATTGACATTTTGGATCAGAGAGTTCTTTGGTGTGCACGCGCGCGTGTGTGTGTGTGTGTGTATGAGGGGAGGGGGCTCTCCTGTGCATTGTGGGATGTTGGGCACCACCCCGGGCCTGCACCGGGTAGATGCCAGTAGCACTCCCTCTCCCAGCTGTGACAACCAAATATGTGTCCAGATATTGCCAAATGTTCCCTGTTCTGTGTGTGTGTCCCAGAATTTCCCCCAGGTAAGAACCACTGATTACCTCTATCTCTACCTCTAACGTCTAATTCCTAATCTCTAATCTCTAAACATCTACATGCCTATAGAAGAAATAAATGAATGAACAGATTTTACTGTAAAACCTCCAGGCTTCAACCTGGCATGATCAGTTGAGAAAGTGTGCAAGAGCAGTGGGATTTACTGCATATGACAACATGCATAGTATGTATTTATTATAATCATAAACTATCACACTATGTAATAAATGCAAGAGCATTTTGGGGGTCTCCTGTGCTTCCCTCCCCTATGCCGTCTACCTGTTACTTGTATATACCAGGTAGCAACAAGCTGTTTCTGTGCACGCTGTTTTCAGATACTGCTTAGAACGCGTAACTCAATTATCTTTGCTGAATCAAGTTAGTAAACTTAGAGCAAATCATAATAATCCAAAAATAAAGCTTATTTGATATGGAAAAAGTAGGCTTTTTGAGGGGAAAATGGGATTTTTAATTTAAAAAGTGTTTCTTAAAATATCAAGAGATGAGCCCCAGCTAATTCTGACCATAGAAATTGAAAAAAAAAGGACCAGAGACTTGATCTTTGAAAGCAAAGAGAGTTGTGTCCTACTTCCCATCTGGGAGATGAGGAAAAGGCAGCTTTGTGGGGTGCACTGTCCCATTAACCCAGTGGCTTGCACACAGTTGGTACTCAATCATTACCATCTACAATAAATCAGGGTATATATTTAAGAATACTTAACTGTTATCACTCCATATTAAACTTAGTCATAAACAAGACCACAATTAGAACAACTTGGGCCATTTTTTGAAACAAAATCCCTAATTCTGCTTTCTCATTACGTATCAGACTCCTCTGCACCACAGCTGAGTAGAACACAGATATTCAACTAGGAAGTAGACAGATGACCTTCGGCATGCCATTAAAACTCTTTGAGGCACTCGGATTCCATCATCTCTAAAAAGGGAGGGATATGAATTTCTATCTCTTAGGTTTTCTCTGAGGATAAAATGAGATCAATAAGAGCAAGTGTCCTAACATAAATGTTTAATCATTTGCTTGATGCCCCGGAGACTAGCTTCCATGGTCAACAGTTATGAATGCAGTAGCAAAATTAATTTCCCCTGAGCTTGAATCAGAATATATATGTGAAAACCTCCTGAAAAGGGTCAAACATGATACAAATGTAGGTAAAGCGATGGCAGAGTATGCCCTACTCTCTTTAAAGTCACCCTTTCTTTCTTTATACAGGAGCAGGATGCACTTGAAAATTATCTGATTCTCTTTGAACCCTGATCATTGTTTAAGGGCCATCTAATCCCAGGAGGTGGACAGAGTGAAGACCCGCTTCAGCCTAAAGTCAGGACTGAAGTTTTGTCCAGAGCTACCCTGGCTCACCTGGCTTACTGACCCTTGTCTAACTCCCCAAACACGGTAGACTGGACTATTCCATCCTGACCTCATTAACTCGACCCCTCATTCACTCCCTCCCTCATTCATTCACTCATTCTTTTCTGATGAACTATATTTATTTATTTATTTTTAAAAGATTTTATTTACTTATTTGAGACAGAGAGAGACAGAGAGTACGCACACAAGCCAGTGGCGGGTTGGGGGTGGGGGGACAGAGGGAAAGGGAGACGCAGACTCCCCACTGAGCAGGGAGCCTGATGCAGGACTCACTCCATTCCAGAACCCTGAGACCATAACCTAAGCCGAAAGCAGACGCTTAACCGTCTGAGCCACCCAGGCGCCCTTCTGATGAACTATATTTAAATTATAGTAAAACAATGACACTGAGTGAATGTGTGAATCAGATATATATATATATCCGGTTCTATATACATCTGATTACATATATCTGATATATATATATGTATATAGATATGTATGTATGTATGTATATAGATATATATGTGTGTGTGTGTATAGATATATAATATATATATATATATCTGATTCACACACACACATTAAATACAGATGTAATGGGACATAAGAAGAATCCAACTAAGATGTTCCTGGAATTTAATGAAAAAAAGATTACAAGAAAGAGGTTTATGCAAGTCTTTGGTGAAGGACATCTAATCTGGTCTTTGAGGCATGGACAGAATTTGGGCATTTGGAAAGAGTGGCTATATAGGTGTTTGTTTTATAAAAATTTGTTAAGCTGAACATATATGCTTAACTTCAAAACATTTTGGCAGACGCTCTGATCATTGTGTTTCTAAAGTTTGCACTCCATTCTCTGCTCTTCTGAACATTCCAAAATATGGTATCTGAAATCTGTATTTTAATTAGGCTAACAAAATTATTTTGTCAAACCACTGCTAACAATAATTGGGGTGTACTGATGAAATGGAAAACTAGGATTGGGATTCATCCATCTAAGTCATCTAAAACCCTGAAACCGAGATAATTTTCCCAAAGAAATAGAATCTATAGCTCTCTTTGCCTTCTTTGACTCAATATTTCCTCTTGTAACATATGGATAATATTATTTGTCTCCCTGAGGTGTGTGGCTATTATGGGAGTTACTAGGGCAATTTGTTCAAGTACTTTAATGAGTCCAGTGTATTTGAGATCGGTTCAGAAGATCTTTCTTCCATGGGCAGGCTGACCAAGGGTTCAGAGACTAGTTCATCCATCACAGTATAAAGGGCCTTAGCAGACTCTACCCAATGGGTGGAGGGTGAACTACTCACCCACAGTCGCTTAGAGGAAATTGACAACTAGATTGGTGAGTGGCTTAGAGGTCCAGGGATGGCTGTGGGAAGGACAAAGTAGGAGCAGCAGAGTGAGATATAGAAGAGAGAAAGTCCAGGTACCAAGTGAGAAAATGATTCACTCGCTGGTGACTTTAGAGGGCAAGAGATTAGGAATCAGAGGATCTAGGGGTTAAGCTTAAATATGGGGATTTGTATATTCTAGTTACGTTTCAAAATCAACTTATAATAAGTGACACAGACAAAACAGAACTGTTAAAATAAGAATAAATAGGGCGCCTGGGTGGCTCAGATGGTTAAGCGTCTGCCTTCGGCTCAGGTCATGATCTCAGGGTCCTGGGATCGAGTCCTGCATCAGGTTCCCTGCTCAGTGCAGAGCTTGCTTCTCCCTCTCCCTCTGCCACTCCCTCTGCTTGTGCTCTTCTGTCTACCTCTCTGTCAAGTAAATAGATAAAATCTTTTAAAAAATAAAATAAAATAAAATAAAATAAGAATAAATGAACAAGAACAAAATAACGAACTAAGGGCAGCAGTTGGATTAGAAACAAGTCAGCAGAGTTATTACAACTGAACTCCAAGAGCCCCAGTAGCTAAGGCAGAAAAGAAACAAGATAAATTATATAGTTCACATGATATAAAGAAAGAGACAAACATTTTATATTTTACTAGCATCAAGACATAGATATGTTATTCAATGGATCTTGTGGTAGGCAAAATAATGGTTCCCCCAAAGATGTTCATGTCCTAAACCCCAGACCTGTGAATGTCACCTTACATAACAAAAGTGACCTTGCAGACATTAATTATCAAGTTAAGAGTCTTGAGATGGAGAGATTCTCCTAAATTATCCTGGTGGGCCCAATGTAATCACAGAGGTCCTTATATGGAAAAGAAATTAAGTAGGAGGGGCATGGTCAGATGGAGATGTGACAATGGAAGCAGAGGACTCAGCCATTGCTAGAAGGGAGCCATGAGTCAAAGAATGCAGGTGGCCTCTAAAAGCTGAAGAAGGCAAGGAAACAGATTCTCCCCTAGAACCTCCAAAAGCACCACCCTCGCTGAAACCTTGACTTTAGCCGAGTGAGATCTATTTTTGGACTTCTGACCTCCAAAACTGTAAGATAATAAGTTTATGTTTTTTCAAGCCACTAACTCTATGGTAATTCGTTACAACCACAATAGAAAAGAAGTGCAGATTTTTAAATAACGGACCAAGAGGAAAATCACTGAAATGTAACTTTTAAGTCATTTCTGTTGCAAGCAAAAACAATATTGCTGAGTTATATAACTTTCTGGTGAGGCTGACTAGATATAAGAATAAAGATTACAGAATTTGGAGTGATTTCTAAGCCAGATATTTCAGAATCCATCTGAGATATTGGTGAACAATTGGGATTCCTAAGTCCTTCTCTAGTTCTGCTAAACAGATTCTGTGGCTAGGACCTGGGAATCTATATTTTTAACAAGCATCTATATTACTTATCATTGCTGTAAACAAATTACCACACACTTAGCAGCTCAAAACAACACTCATTTTATTATTCCACAGCTTCTGTGGGTAGGAAATTGGGGCATGCCTTAGATGGTACCTCTGTTTTAGGGTCTTATAAGGCTGTCGTCAATTTGCCAGCTGGGGATGGGACCTCATCTGAAGGTCCAACTAGGGAAGGATCCACTTCTAAGCTCATGCAGGTTGTTAAGAAAATTCAGTTATTTAAGGGCTATTTGAAGTCCTAGGTTCCTTGCTGTGTTGGTTGGAGGATGCCCTTAGAACCTTTTCAGATGGGCCTTTCCAACATGGTAGCTTACCTTATCAAAGCCGGCAAGAAAGAAAGTCCACTAGTAGGACAGGGGTTACAATCTTAGTAATATAATCATGGACATGACATCCTATTACCTTCACCATATTGTTTTGGTTAAAAGCAAGTCCCAGGTTCCACGCTCATTCAAGGGAGACGATTATACAATGAGAATGCCAGAAAAAAGAAAGTCAACTGGAGGGGGGGGTGTCTTCGAATCTGTCCACCATGGCATCCTAGATGATTCTTGCATACAACCAAGTTGGGCAGCACTAACCTAAGAGAGCAAATGATTAGAAGGAATGAACCGCTTCAGCTGGGCTTTTGACAGGAAGTGGATATGAAAATTTCAAGGCTGTGGGCTCTGGTGATTTCTCAGCTGTGTCCTTTCCATAACAAATGCTATGGGTTAGCATAGTGTCTGGACCTTAAAAACAGTCCTTATCATTACTCCCAGGCCCCTCTCTGCTGTCAGCTTGGTTACTCACTGTTCCTGAGCTGACCTCAACATCTCAGGGTAGCAGCCTAAGTTGGAGGGAGAGGGGTGAAGGAACAAAGGGGGATAAACTGACATGGTAAGAACGGGTCCTTGAAATTCATGAGTTTTGATTATTTTTACTTTCTTCTCAAAAAAAAAACGTAAATTTTGGCCTGTCACAATACAAAGAGAATCCATTTCATAATTTACACAGCTGATCTCAAATACTATCCTATTTCAAGCTCCATCACATTTTCCTCAGATATTGAAATGATATCCTGGCAGAAACATTGGCATGTGCTCGCCAAGCCCTCCTGGGCACAAAACTAAACATTTCTCAGCCCCTTGAAGTTAAGTGAGGCCAGGGAATAGAGTTGGCCTGGGGCAAGTAGCCTGCTCCTAAAGCCTTCTGCATGGCCCTTGAAATTCTCCCTTCAGTCACCTCTCGGCCAGATGCTGAGAACATAGCTAAGGTCCCCAAGGCTCTAGTGATGAGAGAGCTGCTAGACTGGGAGAACCTGGGTCCCGGGACTCCTCCCTTTCCACTGTCATTGGCCAACCGCACTGGAGTCAAATGACAGTGAGAAATAAACAGTTGTTGTGGGAAGTCACTGTTTATTACAACAGCCGACATTAGTTACTCTGACTAGAACAGCTGTATTATTTTCTTTGTGGGACAGATGTCACATGCTGGTGCTGGGTATGGAGGGACATGTAATAGGTCATGGAGGTGGTAACGGGGACATAATCCCTTTGTGTTCTTCCCTTCTCAACTATCCATCAGCACGGATCATTCTAGACACCAGTTCTCTACCTATGGAAATTGAGGTCTTTTCTTAGTGAGTCTGTATGAACTTCCCATTCTGCCCAAACACTGATTTTAAAGGGACTGATTGCCTGGAACTGCCATACTCCCACCCATGTGACATGAAATCATCACACTGCTAAGAGCCCCTGCTGCCAACCTGTGCCCCCATTCTCGGTCATGGGGGGCCTTGTAGGACATTTGACAGCATCCCTCATCTCTACCCACTAGATGCCAAAAGGCTCTCCTCCAGTTGTGACAACCACACATGTCTCCATTCATGGCCGCATGCCTGTGGGGGGCTCAGTTGCCCTGCTTGAGAATCACTGGTGTAGAAGAATGAGGGGCACTTTTGTGACGCCTTCAGCAGGGAGCTGTAAACTTCTATCTGGGTAGGACTCAGGACATTAACCCTCCCTTCGATCTTAGTTGGCTCCAGGCCTCTTCTTTACAAGGTATTCTGAAATTAACCAATGACCTAGTCCAATCTATCCACCTGGTTGATTTTTCATTTTTATTTTTAATTTTTAAAATTGAGATACCATTGACATATAACATTATATAAGTTTAAGGTGTACAATGTGTTGATTTGATACATTTATGTATTACAATATGATTACCACCGTAGCATTAGCTAACACCTCTATCATGTCACATAATTATCATTTCTTTTTTGTGGTGAGAACTAAGATCTAGTCTCTTAGCAGCTTTGAAGTTTATAATATAGTATTGCTGACTATAATCACCACGCAGTGCATTAGATTTCCAGGACTTACCTATGTACTAGTTGCAAGTTTGTACCCTTAAACAGCATCTCCCCATCCCCCCACCCCAGCCCCTGAAAACCACCATTCGACTCTTTGTTTTCATGAGTTCAGCTTTTTAAGATTCCACATATAAGTGAGATCATACAATATTTGTCTTTCTCTGTCTGGCTTATCTCACTTAGCATAATGCCCTCTAGGTCCATCCATGTTGTTGAAAAAGGCAGGATATCCTCCTTTCATGGCTGAATAATATTCCATTGTATATATACACCATATCTTTTTTCCTTTATCTGTTGACAGACACTTAGGTTGTTTCCTTATTGTGGCTATTGTGAGTAATGCTGCAATAAACATAGGGGTGCACATATCTCCTCAATATCCTGTTTTCATTTCTTTTGGATATACACCCGGAAGTGGAATTGCTGGATCATAAGGTAGATCTATTTTTAATTTTTTTGAGGAATCTATATACTGTTTCCCGTAGTGGCTGTTCCAATTTATATTCCTATGCATCCAGTTTAAACTCTGGCCATATGGAAAGGACTTTTTTTTTTTTCCCTCATCAGAATAACTGAAGTTTAAAGTTTAATCTTCACCTAACTCTCTTGGGAATCTGGCAGAGGTACTTCAAAAAGAATGTGCTGTATAAGCTACATTTTAAAATTACAGGCTCTTTTAATTTTATTTAAGGTTTTAGGGGCACCTGGGTGGCTCAGTTAAGCATCTGCCTTTGGCTCAGGTCGTGCTCCCTGGGTCCTGGGATGGAGCCCCGAATCGGGCTCCCTGCTCCACGAGGAGCCTGCTTCTCTCTGCCTCTGCCTCTGCCTCTCTCTGTCTCTCATGAATAAATCTTTTTTAAAAAAGATTTTATTTATTTATTTGAGAGAGAGAGAGCATGAGCAGGGACAGGGAAGCAGAAGCAGACTCCCTGCTGAGCAGAAAGCCCAAAGCGGGCTGGATCCCAGGACCCTGAGATCATGACCCCAGGACCCTGAGATCATGACCTGAGCTGAAGGCAGTCACTTAACCGGCTGAGCCACCCAGATGCCCCTAAAATTATAGGCTATTTTTAAATCCCTTAGATTGAAACATATCAAACGTGATGCATTTCACCATCTTGACACTGACAGCTACTAAAAAAAAAAAAAAAAAACCCAAACTGATGAGTGTACGTGTTTACATGCATCTTCTTTCTTAACAGAATCTCCCAAGTAAACAATCTCTTTTGCCTACATTTAAACGAGATTTTAAGAATGTTTCATTAAGATCTCCATAAGATTTGTAGCAACATTTACATTTTGTTTACAGTGTTGTAGAAATCAATTGTTTTTTTCTCAGGGAAACTAAAGCCTCCCCAAACACATTATTGCTTAAGGGAAACAGCTACAAACGTTAAAGGTTAGTATTTCAGCCTAAAGGTAAACTGAAGAACCTCTCTTATCCTCAGAAGCAAACGGAGTTAATTTCTGAATTTGCTACCAAAAATATATTTTCACTGATGCTCCCTGTGAGTTAAAACAAGCCTACAAAGTAAAAGCATTATGCAGTGAGTGGGCAGGTATGGTTTAAACAAAGCAATACAAACGATGGCTCTACGCAAAAAGAAAAGCTCTCCAAGTCACTCTCAAATGTCTCCTTACTGTGACTCAAGTTTCTTTAAGTTTCTGTGTCCAGATTTGCAAATGTTACTGTCAAAAAAGTCCTCTCAAAACGAGAACATAACATTCTAGGCTTATTCTCTCTTGGTAATTCTCTAATAAATGTATTTGGAACCAAGATATGTTATTTCAAGCTACAAGGTCCTCGGAGCGCCTGGGTGGCTCAGTTGGTTAAGGGTCTCCCTTTGGCTCAGGTCATGATCCCGGAGTCCCTGGATGGAGTCCCGGGACTGAGCCCCGCGTCAGGCTCCCTGCTCAGCAGGGAGTCTGCTTCTCCCCCTCCCTCTGCTCCTCCCCCTGCTTGTGCTCTCGCTATGCGCTCTCTCTCTCTCTGTCTCGCTTGTTCACTTTCTCAAATAAATAAAATCTTAAAAAAATAAAAAGCTACAAGGTCCTCAACACAGCATGAGAAATCTGGGTTGTCTTCCTTCTGCCTCTTAAATCTGCTCTCTTAACAGTGATACAGTAATCCAGTTTTAGCTTTCATTTTACTCAGCGCTCGATCAGGCAGTACAGAATTCAGTTTGCTCCTTTGCTTCCCACGTACTCAGGCTGAAAAAGTGTTACTGTCAAAGCAAATAATGTGATTTGAAGACTTATAAGGAATTACAAGGATAGGAAAGAAAACAAAGTCCTGCTCTGCCAATATGTTATCTCTCAGTTTTTATTATTAAAAGGGCAGCACAACGTGATTTGCTTTCGATACGAAGTAGAACTTAGAAAAATCTTTTGTAAATAAGGAACTTTCTCAGCTGCTCCACGGATGACTTTCACGGCTACAGGAATAGCAGGGGACACTGCCCAGAGGAGGAACTGGTCAAGAGTTAATGCAAAAGCTTCCTTCTGGTCACCCCAACTCGTCCCTGTTGAGTCTCACAGCTGAAATCACACAGAAAGCCAGCGTATACGCTGCCCTCTCCACACCGAATTCTTAGCTTATATTGCCGGCACAGATCATCTCCCTCAAGATATTTGAACCAGAAGAAATATTTTGCTTTAAATCAAGTAGCCCAGATCTCAGCTTAAAATCAGTGATATGCAGAGAGTGGGCAGCACTTCGCTACATCTGCCTCCCAGCTGCCAGAAAAGTAAATACATACAGCAAATTTTCTATCAGAGAGGCGAGTAACTTGGATCTCTTAGGAGACAAAAGGCAGCTGAGAGAAAAGCTGCTGAAATCGAGCAGGAAAGTCCCCCTTCTTGCCATGCCCTAGACATCCTCACCCCCTTCCCAAGTCTTTAAAAGTCACCCTACAGTGCAGAACTCCGAGCTCAGACTTCTCATGTTCTTGTTGTAGCTTCTGACCTTTCAGCTGACCCACTGATAACCCAGCATAAGAGAGATTAACTAACCATATGCTGAAAGGTTCGACCATCCCTTAGGGGGTATTGAACTACATGGAGAACTCTACGTCCTGGCAGGGGAAACACAGTCTAACCCAATTTTCTTACCACTACATGCATTTCATGGGCCTGGGAAAAATGGATCTTCTTACTTGTTTTACCAAACTCCATCAAAACATGACTAGGTGTCGTCCAAACAACTAATCAGACCCTGGATTTTATTGTGGCTCGAGGGGGAAGCAGAAAGATCACTGACATTTTCTTGGCTCTAAAGCTACATTAGGGGACCTCACAACCCAAACATTCCTCAAGGGACACCAAATGTCACTATACTGATGTGGAAAGGGGTATTAAATCAAGAACCCAGATATTCTCATTCTTGTTTTGGAAAACTGATTGACATATATGAGGGCAGTCATCCACATAGACATCGTGCTCTGCTTGTTCTTAGTACCTCTTAGAGTTTTGTCCAAGATACTTGGCTAATTCTCAAAGTCGCCCTTTTTTTTTTTTTTTTTTAAGATTTTATTTATTCATTTGAGACACAGAGATACAGAGAGAGAGAGAGAAAGCATAAGCAGGGAGAGAGGCAGAGGGAGAGGGAGAAGCAGGCTCCTCGCTAAGCCAGGAGCCCAATGTGGGGCTCGATCCCAGGACCCTGGGATCATGACCTGAGCCGAAGGCAGATGCTTAACCATCTGAGCCACCCAGGCGCCCCTCAAAGTCTCCCTTCTAAGGCCAGAAAATTTGTATTCAAGAATTCTATGCATTATCATCAGCAGAGAGCTACTGCTCAATCTAAAGGCATTGACTGCTGGGTAATCTCCCTTCCATAACTGGAGATCTCTGTCTTCCGACACAGACCTCCAACACCAGGATGGCAAAGAGCCATAGTCTCTTTCTCAAAGCCTCTTGGTCAAGGTACCAAAATTTCCAGTAATCTCTCCCAACCATAAGTGGCACTATCAGTTTCAGTCACTTCCCTGCTTTTCATCCCCACTGCCCCTACTTTGGTTCAGGCCACCATCTTGTCTTCCTTGCATTATTGAAACAACCTGGCTTGTTTTGTTTTGGTAAAAGTTACTGAGATATCATTTACATATCACAAAATTCACCCCTTTTATGTGTGCATTTCAACAATTTTTGGTAAGTTCATGGAGTTGTACAACCAGCACTATAATCCAGTTTTAGTACATTTCCATCACCCCAAAGAGATCCCTCTCTACTATTTAGAGGTAATCCTTGTTCACACCTCCAGCCCTTGACAACCACTAATCTTTCTGTCTCTATAGATTTACCTTTTCTGGATATTTCATATAAATGGAACCATACAATATGTAACCTTTTGTGATTGGCTCCTTTCACTCTGCATAATGTGTTTGAGGCTCCTCCACACAGTAGCACAAATCAGCATGGCATTCTTTTTCATGGCTGAATAATAGTCCATTGTATGGATAGACCATTTTGTTTATCAATGTACCCACTGATAGACATTTATTGTTTATCACTTTACCCACAGATGGACATTAGAGCTGTTTTCACTTCTGAGTTATTATGAATGATGTTGCTGTGAACATTCATACACAAATCTGCAAGTGGAGATAAGTTTCATTTCTAGGATTGGAATTCCTGGGTTGTATAGCAAATTGTTGCACAGCAGTCTCTTAACTGTTCTACTTATCTCACATCTTGATCCACTGTAATACCTTCTCTCTATTGCAGCTAGAATCTTATGAAAGTGCAAACCTAGAAATGGTTTTGCCGGGTTAAAACACTCCACAGAAGCTTCCCATTGTTTTTAGATTAAAACCAAAGTCTTGCTACATTGTTTATGGAGCCCTGCATGATGTGTTCTCACTTCTGCAGCCTCTAATCCTATTTCTTCCCTTCACCTGGACCCTTCCCCTTCTCTATAGCAGCCAGTCTAAATTTTAGCTTTTTTTTTTTTTTTTAAGATTTTATTTATTTATTTGACAGAGAGAGACACACGGTGAGAGAGGGAACACAAGCAGGGAGAGTGAAAGAGGGAGAAGCAGACTCTCCTGCTGGGCAGGGAGCCCGATACGGAGCTCGAACCCAGGACCATGGGGTCATGACCTGAGCCGAAGGCAGACACTTAATGACTGAGCCACCCAGGCGCCCTAAATTTTAGCTTTCTGAACAGACTGTGAACTCTCAAGCCCTTAGCTTGTGTTTTCCCTCCATCTAGAACTCTCCTTACTTCTAGGGTGATGGTTAAGAGGGCAGCTCTGGAGTTGGATACCTGAATTCACCAATGAAAGGTGTGTGACACTGGGTAAGCCATGTCCCTGTGCATCAAATTTCCCATGTTTACATTGGGGAATAATGGATCCTGAGTCACAGGGGCCTTGGAGGGATTAAATGTGCTACAATGTGTGAAGCCCTTACAACAGTCCTCACTGAAAGTCAGCGATGGCCAATGAATTCAGATTTTGGCTTAGGTCTGACTCCCTTTTAGAAGGCTTCACGGACCCCTTTGTATAGGCTTGCTCCTTTAAGTGTTTCCATAATAGTCTGTTCTTGTTGGGTCATAGTATCATTGCCACCATCTCGTCATTGACTTTTCTGTCTTCCCCTGGCAGTCCCTGAGTTTTGTAAGGCAAACTCAACCACTTCTATCTCTTCGACCGCATGCATCTCACAGAGCGTGGCTCACAGTAAGTGCTCATTACAATAGTTGCTGAATTGAAAAACCGCTCTATGTTCTTTATGTTCCATCCATTCTTCTCTTGCTTTGTCCAGATGTCTCTCCCAGAGAGACCTCCATGGACTGATTCGTCCAGACTACTGACCAGCTGCAATTTGGATGGGGTTGGCCAAGAGGAGGCTCTCAGAAGAGACAGATGGGTGGGTAGAAGATGAGGTCATGGTAATTACCCTGCCCACTTCCTCCCTGCTGTGGTTCTGCCAGTGGTTGCATTCTGCTATGGGAATAGCTCCTGTCAGGACATCCCACTGTCAAAGCTCTAGTTCTCTCTGGTACCAGAAAGAACATTCCTTTTCCTTGCCCCTTGAGACCTAGGAGTGGTAGCAGCAGCTTCCCACTATTGCTGATCCTCTGGTGCCTACTATCTCCCCATCAGTCCTTTAATCCTGTCCAATCCTCTGTAAAAAGTTCACTGATGACTATGTAAACTCACTTCAGTGTGTCATCTGCTTCCAACTGGGACCCTAACTGGTACAATGACTGAGCGTAGCCATTATTGCACAATTCACATTCCTTCTGGGTGGCTCAGGTGGCAGAGGGGTGGCAGGGGACTCTTTGCTGTGTTTTGCTGGAGAGGTGGTAGTGGGGAGGAATATGATTTCACTATTGAAATAGCTCGTGATGTTTACAGTTCTTATTTTTATATGTATACATGTCACTTGCCATATGCTAGGATATTGCCAATGGTTTCCATATGGATTGTTTTTAAAGCATTTTACTAGTGGATCTTGCTTCCCAGGGCACTGTGTAGTGACGACTGGGTAGCAGCACTTAACTTGATTAATGGAAAATCATAGTCCACCCAGAGTGCTAAGACTCTTCAAGTATCACGGTTCTTTCCAGTTCCAGCTAATGGTACACTTCCCAGGCTATTCTTTCTAGTTCTATTTGAGAAACAACACTGGATATGTGATCCCATAAGTTTCATTAGAGGAATGGGTTGTAGACAGCCAAGTATCAGACTCAGGGAAGAGCTATAGGTCCAAAGGCTACCTCCCAGACACCTGTGTCTCTTGTATTGATCTGTCAACATTTCTTGAGCACATACTCCTTACAGAGCATGATCTTATTTGCTCAATTCCCACGAAATAGAAGGCTTGGACTGAACATTCAGATAATTTATGATATAGCTATTGCTTTGTGTCAGATTGGTGTCTTTTTACATATGAACTTAGAGTTATAAATAATCACCCACAAAAACTTGGCCTTATTAGCTAATTTGCATGACTTAAAATGATTCTCTAATATGATAAAAGCCCAGATTTCAAGAACTCTAACTAAACTATTTTGTTGAAGCCATCAAAATTTGTCATGGGCTGAATGTGAGAGGCTACACAGAGGAATTAATGAATTTTTAAAAGCGTGTATTTGAAAAAGAGAGCCGTATTAGTTTCCTGCTGCTGTTGTCACAAATCACCACAAGTTTAGTGGCTTAAAACAAAACCAACTTATTATTTTATAGTTCTGGAGGTCAGAAGTCCAAAATGAGTCTCCTTGGACTAAAACCGAGGTGTCAGCCGGGCTGTGTTCGTTCTGGAGGCTCTGGGGGGATTCTATTTCCTTGTCTCTTCCAGCTTCTAGAAGCTGCCTGCGTTCCTTGGCTCATGGCCCTTTTTCCATCTTCGAAGCCAGCAAGGGCCAGCCGAGTCTTTCTCACATCCCATGGCTGTAACACTGCTTCCATCCTTACAGCTCTGCCCCTCCTGCCTCCCTCTTTCACTTATAGGACCCTTCTGGTTACACTGAACCTACCTGGATTATCCAAGATCATCTCCCCATCTCAAGATCCTTAACTAAGTCACATCTGCAAAATCCCTTTTGCCATGTAAGGTAACATCTTCATAGGCTCCAGAGATTAGAATGTGCACATCTTTGGAGGCCATTATTCTGCCTGCCACAACATCTATTAAGTACTTATTTAAAACTTTGTAAATCTTTGTCTTTGGTGTTGTAAATAATGTAAAATGGTGGAAACAAAAACTATTCTATGAGCGTTTTTAGTTTTTCCCTAAGACTATTAGAAAAAAACAAAAACAAAAAAAACCCTAGGTACATTCTGTTGCCTTGAGGTCTACATATTAAATGAGAATAAAAATAACCACTTTAAAGGGTTTAAATTGTTGAATTTTAAATTATGTATACCGGTAAAATTACTGATGTAGAGAAAGTGCTCAAAATCGTCTCCTATTCATTGCAGGCCATTTTTATACATATCATTTTCCCTGAGTTAGGAAGCAAATATTTCAGTAGTAATAATTATAACCGTTTAGGTTTCAGATGTCATTTTGTGATTTGGAAAAGCTCCACAAAATAATTTCATAGTTTGTATCCTCTCATCTTCAAAATTAATACAGAGGAAACACATTTTTTGAGACTACATATAATTTTTACTTAAGTAGTTCTGGGTTTGGCATTCTACAAGATAGGAACTAGAAAAATTTTTTGGTTTCTGTGGTAGAAGCTAGGAATTCTTCCCCACATTCGCAAGCCAGACATCATATGTGATTATCCATTTCAGCAACTGAGAAAGTAACTAGGAAGATATGAAGATGGCCAGGTTGTACTTCTTAGCACTGTAAAGGTATCATAACTATGCCACCGTATTGAGGACAGTGAAGTGAACGGTTACCCAACAAAATTATATTAATATTATATCAATCAAAAGCTTAACGGATTGTCAGGTCAAGGGACAAGGGTGGTGCAAACAGACAGGGCATCTGCTTTTGTGGTGCTTACATTCTAATGGAGGATAAGAGGGAACTAAGACACCAATAGATAAATGAGCAAATATGCAAACAATGTAGTTCCAAGAAGGGTAAATGCTGTGGTGATAGTGATATGCTGGGCTCTGTTTGTGTCAGAAGGGAGGCTATTCTAAGGAAAGATGTCCCTGGAGAGGGGACATTTGAGCTGTCATTTGATGATAAACAATTCATGCTGTAGGTTCTTGAGAGTCCAAATGACTCTGGCCCCTCTCTTCAGCTCCAAAGTGGGGTATGTGTACTACTGAGGGTGGGCAAGATAACCAATTGGAGTACAGGAAGAAAGGATTAGAACCTATATTTGCACTCATTTTTAATCTAGAAAATAAGAAAGAAATTATTTTGCCAATATTTAAATATTTTACACTGGCACCCTGCACTCGGTCCCTATGACAGATAGTCACCTGTGGTATTTCAACGCACTGCATTTTATAACAACCTAATTAAGTGAATGTAAAGATTATAATATCTAATTTTAACTAGAATAAACCTCAAATAATGGACCAGTGGCTTCAAAATTTGTCTGTAAGGAAACAATGGGTTGAGGTAATACTATTATTACCATCTCAAGTTTCTTAACTTGAGATTGAGAAAATGTCAGAAGCAACTCTTTTCCTCTGCCAAGTAGGCCAGCATCAGCCACTTTATGACTCTATTCATAGCCGAAGAGAACTCAGCCACAAATATTTAATATTATCAAGAAATCCATATAAAACATGAATTGACAACCACTTCCATTATAGATAAACCTTACCTAGCCTTTCCATAGGAAGAAGCCATATGTGTCTTCCCATAGGGTAAAGACACCACAGTGAACAACACATTTTAAAAAATAATTTATTTATGGGGCGCCTGGGTGGCTCAGTTGGTTAAGCGACTGCCTTCGGCTCAGGTCATGATCCCGGAGTCCCTGGATCGAGTCCCGCATCGGGCTCCCTGCTCGGCAGGGAGTCTGCTTCTCCCTCTGACCCTCCCCCCTCTCATGTGCTCTCTCTCATTCTCTCTCTCACAAATAAATAAATAAAATCTTTAAAAAAATAATTTATTTATTTGACAGAGAGAGAAAGAGAGCACAAGCAGGAGGAGCATCAGGCAGAGGGAGAAGCAGGCTCCCCACTGAACAGGGAGCCCAATGCCGGGCTCGATCCCAGGACCCTGAGATGGTGACCTGAGCCAAAGGCAGACACTTAACCGACTGAGCCACCCAGGCGCCTCATGAACAACACATTTACTTACTTCATTTTTATTCCATTAGGTATGTTTTATAATATACAAAATGTATAGTTCCTGATTCATATATATGTATGTATATATAATTTGTAAATTGATATACATATATTTAGGATTCATGTGCATTTATTTTTACTTCTAGGCTTGCATAATCAAACATGCTTTGTGATCACTGTTCTAAACTACTTGATGGTTTATGGCCCTTGTCAGCAACTGTCAGCAAGCATGTACGGGACAACCCAGCTCTGAACTCTGAAACAGATTTTCAAGATGGTGTGAAGTTTTGAGTATAATTAAGGTGCCAAGAATCACATAATCCAGCAGAATCTGGGTGGAGTGGCAATTCTCTAGTGCTTTGGAAGGAACATTCCAGTTCCAGCTAGAAGCTGCAGGGAATCTGAGCTGATACCTGAGGCAGCACTACAATTTCTGGGCCTTCGGTTCATACAGGATATTGGCCACGTTCCTCTGAAATCCATTCCTCAAAAATAGAGTTCCATGAGGCTATGCAGGGTCTGATCAGTCACAAGTTTTAGGTGAGTGAGTGTGTGTATGCGCACTAATGTGACACCAAATAAGGTCTCCTTCGGTCCCTTGTGATTTCATCAAACACTCTGAGATGCTTTGATGCATGTCTTAACATTGGATAAAGTATTTCATAAAAGAGACTGTTGCTTTCTTTAGTCAATGGCAAGAAAATCCAAAATATAACTATGGGCACATTTCGACTTAAAAGAGTTAAGTGTGCTTTTGTTAAGGTCTACCTTAGATGGTCAGGTTGCTTTTTATTTATTTATTTTTTTAATCAACTACTTAACATACAGCGTATTATTAGTTTCAGAGATAGAGTTTAGTGCACTCGGCATCAGGGAAATACAAATCCAAACCACAAAGAGTTAAATGTAGTTTTAGGTGAATGTGTGGCATTGATGAAATAATTTGCAATTTTGTTTGTCCTTACGCATAGGCATTAAATGCATCAAGTTTTCAGATGCTCGAACATAATCAATTGCCTGTGGTAAAAAGCAACTGGCAATCTGTAAGGATTTCTTGGTGATTAGATTGTGGATGCTTCAACATACACAGCAGAACACATTCCCAGGAGAAAGAGGACAGTAGAAATTCAAAGGTGCTCCAGGCTGTCCATATCCTGTATCCCACATTTATCAAAGTAATAACTGTCTTGTCAACAGATTTTTCTCTCACTCCCTTCTCCTGCTCCCTTTGTCCCCCTCTCCAGCTAGGCACACACACCCACTTCTTGGAACACAGACTAACTCATCTCAGAAACGGGAGCAGGGTAGAGTTACCTAAGGCTCAGCCAGTGATCAGTATTTTAAGAGATTTGGTGCACTTCACTCTTTTTTTTTTTTTTTAAAGATTCTATTTATTTATTTGAGAGAGAGAATGAGAGAGAGAGAGAGCATGATAGGGGGGAGGGTCAGAGGGAGAAGCAGACTCCCTGCCGAGCAGGGAGCCCAATGCGGGACTCGATCCCGGGAGTCCAGGATCATGACCTGAGCCGAAGGCAGTCGCTTAACCAACTGAGCCACCCAGGCGCCCCTTCACTCTTATTTTTATCTACATCCGTGCCTTCTCATGCTTTGAAGTATAATATTACATCAAGAACATTAATAAAAGCATCTTGTATATGTAAATAGATGTGTGCACGCGCACACACCCATTGGAAGAAAGTGAGGGAATGGGCTTTCACAGAAAACTCTTTCCCATACTGTGGAAAAGAAGATAGGGTCAAAGCCTCTTGAATTTCTAAACAAATACTACTTGAGGGCCCATGTCAGGCGCATGAAACTTAGGAAAGAGGCTACAGATCCACGAGAACTCTGCATTTGGACTTGATTATTTGTTCCTTGGAAAATCTCTTCTATCCCTTTCTCATTTTTACCAAATCCATCCTGAAGGTAGATTCTGGATTTAAGGTTCAGGGAATCTGTGAGTTCCAAATCTATTTTAATTAAAACATTCTCAGTTCTAAGCAATTTCGGGGTCAGTGACAAACTATCCCCTGTCTGAGGGGGGTGGTCAGTTTAGAGTGGGACCCCACACGTCTGGTCAGCTTCGAGAAAGAATGGGGTGGGGATAGAGCCTCCTAATCGCTTTGGCCGACACTGTCTCCTTCCCAGAGACTGACTTAGTCACTTCAGTCTTTGAATATTGAGATCCTATGGATTTCCTCTGCAGAGGACAATGTCCCAGGGGGCTTTGAAAGCCTGATGGCCTAAACCAAAAGCACAGAAACCCAAGCACCCCCCTCTCTGTCGTCACAATAAACATGTACCACAATAGGATGGTTTAATTCATTTTCCATGTGGAAGATTTTATTAAGTTTAAAGTAGGCTGGGTACATAGTTCTTTCCTGCAGCTGCAGTTTATGACGAGGGTAACCCAAAACACATGACCACATGATAAAACAATGTAATGTAGTGCTTCAAGAATTCCGAGTGGACAGAAGGTTGGAAAAGCGATCCTTTGTGTAAATAAGAGCTAGCCTCACATAATGGTCGATGCTTGTAGATTTTAAAATCCAAAGAAACATTCTCCGGGATGTCATTCTCGGCATAATAAACATGATTCCAAAGGCTTTACACAAATATTGTCACGTGAAGAGCCTGGATGTCAATCATCCTCCAGCACTATCTATTTGGAAAAAATATAAATCTGGAAATCTCTGGAGAGGTTTTTTTCTTTTTTATGAAAGTAAATGCAAAAAAAATTCCAGCATTTCTCTTCTTCTTGACCTTGCTGTCAGGTCACCAACCAACTTCCTTCCTTCTGATATTGGCCCAAGCAGAAGAAACTTCTGAGATACTTTTGCAAGTTCCTCATTTCCCTGCAGCCGATTGCCTCTTCTCCTGGCCAGTCTAGATACCTGTTCCCTCTGCCACCACCAGTGATCTGCCCCAGCAGTTAGGAAATTTTGTAGAATGTTCTTTCTTGCTCATAAGTATAATCCTCTCATAATGCATGAAATATTAAGAGATGGAAGTGGCATTTGAGGAAATATTTTGGATGATATTCAGGATTGAACTAAGCCTGAAATGGTGTGATTTACTGGAAAGAGGCTTTTTAGTTAGAAGGCTTTTTAGTTAGAAGGCTTGGTTCGTGGTACTCACCCTGCCATTCACCAGCTGGAGGAACTCGGGAGAGTCATTTGGCCTCTCTGAGTCTTACGATCTTTCTAATCTTAAAAGGGACCAAGAATATCTGTCTTACCTACTCACAGGATGTTTGTAAGAATTGGATTTTTTGTAAAGTGCTACACTGGGGTTACTCATTGGTATACAATGATTGGTTACTGTGCTGAAGAAAGTTAGAACAAAGAGTTACTTCTTAGAGATTATTTGGTAAAACCAGTTCATTTTCCAAATGAGTGACCTGAAGCATGCAGAAGAAACTCCAAGGTGATTATGGCTGCACACTGATGTGTTTTCAAGATACATACGAATGCCACAAATGGTTGGGTTGGTCTGTGTACTTACTCGCTAGAATAGTTTCCTTGCTATCTATATGGAACTGCTTGATAGAATATGACAAGAGTATTTCTTCTCCAACCACTCCTTTCAAACATTCTCTGTTCCAGCTCCCTTTCTCTTTCCTCAAAGATATCCCAGGCAGATTTTTTTTAGTTGCCAGCTTATTCTTGTATTTGAAAACGCCCAGGTCAGTGCACTTTGAGACTTCGAACTCCTATTCACTTTATCATGAACTCTTCCTCTGGGCCCCCAGTGCTGGGCCTTGGCCTGAGGGGTTGTGAATAAGCAAGAACTTTTTCCAACTTCTTTCATACTGCCCTCTTCTGGATTTTTTCTTCCTGTGTTGTGTCAGAGCCCAGGCAGATGTAATAGGGGTGGTGGTACCTGGGGCAGATATCTCTGGTAGAAGCGGTTCCTTTGTAGTCTTCTGTGTTGCCTACTACTGCTCCTTCCCAAAGGCACTGAGTATGCATGAGCGCAAATGCTCCCTTTGACCTGAGGCTCATGGACATATTTTTTCAGAGGCTCCTTGGATGGATCTTCCCACCATACAGTTCTTATATATAAAAGATGTACTTCAGTTTGAACCCACTTCAAATCCTGCCTTTGGTGGTGCATACACAGCCTCTTGTTGCCAGGAGCCCCTGGCCCAACAGGCAGCCATCAAGGGCACGGTGATGACTCAAGCCCAAGTATCATTCTTTGTGTCTGACTCATGGGAAACTCAAATACCTTGGCTTCACCCAGAATGAATGCTCTTTGGTCTCTGTCTTGCTATCTCTCTCCAGTGACTATCCTGCCCCTTGGTTCCAGAGAAGAAATTAGCAAATCTGTTACATAGGAAAACAGCCAATGATTGAATGAGAGCCACCCTCCATCTCTAATAATGATTCACTAGAACCTTCCCTATCATTTGACTTAAAATTTAGAGATGTTCTCTGATGATTCTCTAATGCATTCACAGACTTTTACCTCTATAAGTTGAGGGAGGTGCTGAGGAAATTGAAGCTATGTTGAGCCTCTCAACTCTCATTAAGTTCAATGGAATTTGTAAATAGAATGTGGAAACATTTAGCGCCTGTTATATTCATCCTGGTATCTTTACTCAAATCTGCTGTTAAGCCCCCCTAGTGAATTTTTCATTTCAGTTATTGTACTTTTCAACTCCACAATTTCTATCTGGCTCTTTTTTGTACAATTTCCAGTTCTTCATTAATATTCTCTATTTGGTAAGACATCATTATTATACTTTCCTTTAGTTCTTTGAACATATTTAAAATAACTGATTTAAAGTCATTGTCTAGTAAGGCCAAAATCTGTCTTCCTCAGGGACAATTTCTGTTGATTGATTCCTCCCCTCCCCCACTGGATGGTCCACACTCTATTATTTCTTTGCCATATCTCATAGTTTTTTTGTGAAAACTAGACATTTAAAATAATATAATACAGCAACCCTGGAATTAATATTCTCCCCTTTCCCTTGTTTGTTGTTACTGCTATTTTTTGTAGTTGTTACTTTTTTTCTGTGTGTTTCTTGAATTAACTGTGTGAAGTCTGTATTCTTTGTCATTCATGGTGACCAATGTCTCTGCTCAGTAGTCAACTAATGACTAGAAATTTCCTTCATGCATGGAATCAATAAGTCTCACAGTTTTGCTGAGGGGTGCTGTGTACATGTTTGGTTGCAATTTCAACACTCAGCAAAGTAATTTACAACTTGGCCCTAGCTTTCATTTCCTATCTGTACAGAACCTCAAGGTCACACAAAGGTGAGAACTTAATGCCTTCTCAGGTCTTTTCTGAGCAGGTATACAGCCCTGGGCATGCACACAACCTTACATATGCATGTAGCTGTCCCGACTGCCATTAATATGTCAGAGTCTTTTAAATCTCCCTGAGGACATCTCATTCTCCAGCTTTTTCTTTAAACCTTTTTTTGGTTAGCCTACTATTTGCTCCAGCTGTTAGCTACTGCTTGAGGTGGCTGAGATGTTCAACAAATGCTGTTGTAGATAATGCTGCCTTAAACATCAGGGTGCATGTATCACTTTAAATTAATATCTTTGTGTTCTTTGAGTAAATACTTACTAGCACAATTGCTGGATCAAAGATAGTGTTATTTTTAACTTTTTGAGGAACCTCCATAATGCTCTCCACAGTGGCTGCATCAGTTTGCATTCCCACCAACTGTGCAAGAGGGTTCCCCTTTCTCTACGTCCTTGCCAACACCCATTGTTTCTTGTGTTGTTGATTTTAGCCATTCTGACCCATGTGAGGTGGTATCTCATTGTAGTTTTGATTTGTATTTCCCTGATGATCAGTGATGTTGAGCATCTTTATATGTGTCTGATGGCCAGCTGGATATCTTCTTTGGAAAAATGTCTATTCGTGTCTTCTGCCCATTTTTTAAATTGGATTATTCATTTTTGGGGTGTTAAGTTTGATAAGTTCTTTATATATTTTGGATACTAACCCTTTATCAGATATGTCATCTGCAAATATCTTCTCCCATTCTGTGGGTTGCCTCTTTGTTTTGTTGACTGTTTCCTTTGCTGTGCAGACGTTTTCTATCTTGATGAAGTCCCAGTAATTTATTTTTGGTTTTGTTTCCCTTGCTTTAGCAGACATATCTAGAAAAAAGTTGTTATGGCCAATGTCAAAGAGGTTACTGCCTGTGTTCTCCTCTAGGATTTTTATGGTTTCCGGTCTCACATTTAGGTCTTTAATCCATTTTGAATTTATTTTTTGTGCTTGGTTTAAGAAAGTGGTCCAGTTTCATTCTTTTGCATATTGTTGTCCCGTTTTCCCAGCACCATTTGTTGAAAAGACATTCTTTTTTTCCCACTGGATATTCTTTCCTGCTTTGTTGAAGATTAATTTACCATATAGTTGTGGGTTCATTTCTTGGTTTAGTATTCTGCTCTATTGATCTATGTTTCTATTTTTTGTGTGTGCCAGTACCATACTGTTTTGATCACAACAGCTTTGTAGTATAACTTGAAGTCTAGAATTGTGATGCCTCTAGCTTTGTTTTTCTGTTTTCAAGGTTGCTTTGGCTATTCGGGGTCTTTTGTGGTTCCATACAAATTTTAGGATTGTTTGTTCTAGCTCTGTGAAAAATGTTGTTGGGATTTTGATAGGGATTGCATTAAATGTGTAGATTGCTTTGGGTAGTATAGACATTTTAAGAATATTTGTTCTTGGGGGTTCTGGGTGGCTCAGTCGGTTAAGCGTCTGCCTTCGGCTCAGTTCATGATCCCAGGGTCCTGGGACTGAGCCCTGCATTGGGCTCCCTGCTTCTCCCTCTCCTGCTGCTTCCCCTGCTTGTGCTCACTCACTCTCTCTGTCAAATAAATAAATAAAATCTTTAAAAAAAGAATATTTGTTCTTTCAATCCATGAGCATGGAATATCTTTCCGTTTGTTTGTGTCATCTTCAATTTCTTTAATCAGTGTTTTATAGTTTTCAGAGTACAGGTTTTTCACCTCTTTGGTTAGGTTTATTCCTAGGTATCTTATCGTTTTTGGTGCAATTATAAATGGGATTGATTCCTTAATTTCTCTTTCTGCTGCTTCATTATTGGTGTATAGAAATGCAACAGACTTCTGCACATTGATTTTGTATCCTGTGACTTTACTGAATTTCCTTATCAGTTCTAGCAGTTTTTGATGGAGTCTTTTGGGTTTTCTATGTAGAGTATCATGTCATCTGCAGACAGTGAAAGTTGTATTTCTTCCTTGCTGATCTGGATGTCTTTTATTTCTTTTTGTTGTCTGATTGCTGTGGCTAGGACTTCCAGTACTATGTTAAATAACAGTGGTGAGAGTAGACATCCCTGTCTTCTTCCTGACCAGAGAGGAAAAGCTCTCAGTTTTTCCCCATTTAGGATGATATTAGCTGCAGGTTTTTCATATATGACCTTTATTATGTTGAGGTATGTTCCCTTTAAACCTACTTTGTTGAAAGTTTTTATCATGAATGAATGTTTTACTTAGTCAAATGCTTTTTCTGCATCTATTGACATGATCATATGGTTGTTATCCTTTCTTTTATTAATATGGTGATCACATTGATTTGCAAATATTGAACCATCCTTGCAACTCAGGAATAAATCCCACTTGATCTTGGTGAATGATTTTTTTCTAATGTATTGTTGGATTCAGTTTGCTAGTAGTATTTTATTGAAATTTTTTGCATCCATGTTCACCAGGGATATTAGCCTCTAGTTCTCTTTTTTAGTGGAGTCTTTATCTGGTTTTGGTATCAGGGTAATGCTGGTCTCATAGAACGAATTTGGAAGTTTTCCTTCCTTTTCTATTTTTTTGGAATAGTTTGAGAAGAATAGGCACTAACTCTTCTTTAATTGTTTGGTAGAATTTGCCTGTGAAGCCATCTGGCCCTGGACTTTTGTTTGTTGGGAGTTTTTTGATTACTGATCCAATTCCTTTGCTGGTTATCAGTCTGTTCAAGTTTTCTATTTCTTCCTGTTTCAGTTTTGGTAGTTTATACGTTTCTAGGAATTTATCCATTTCTTCCAGGTTGTCCAATTGGTTGGCATATAGTTTTTCATAATATTCTCTTATAATTGTTTATATTTCTGTGGTTTTGTCTGTTATTTCTCCTCTCCTCTCTCATTCATGATTTTATTTATTTGGGTCCTTTCTATTTTCTTTTTGATAATTCTGGCTAGAAGTTTATCAATTTTATTAAATTTTTCAAAGAACCACCTCCTGGTTTCATTGATCTGGTCTACTGTGTTTTTTTTAGTTTCTATATCATTTATTTCTGTTGTATTTATTATTTCCTTCCTTTTGCTGGCTTTAGGCTTTGTTTGTTGTTCTTTTTCTAGCTCCTTTAGGTGTAAGGTTAGGTTGTTTCTTTGAGATTTTTCTTGCTTCTTGAGGTAGGCCTGTATTGCCATATACTTTCCTATTAAAACCACTTTTGCTGCATCCCAAAGGTTTTGGACTGTTGTGTTTTCACTTTTATTTGTTTCCATGTATTTTTTTAAATTTCTTCTTTGATTTACTGGTTGACCCATTCCTTGTTTAGTAGCATGCTGTTCATGTATTTGTGGTCTTTCCAAATTTTTTCCTGTACTTGACTTCTAGTTTCATAGTGTTGTGGTCAGAAAAGGTGCACGGTATGATTTCAATCTTTTTGTATTTGTTGAGGCCTGTTTTGTGACTTAGTATGTGATGTATTCTGGAGAATGTTCCATGTGCACTTGAAAAGAATGCATGTTCTGCTGTTTCTGGATAGAATGTTCTGAATATATTTGTTAAGTCCATCTGTTTCAGTGTATCATTCAAAGCCATTGCTTCCTTGTTGATTTTCTGTTTAGATAATCTGTCCATTGATGTAAGTGGAGGTTGTGTTATTATTAATTAGTTCCTTTAGGTTTGTCATTAATTGTTTTATATATTTGGATGCTCCCATGTTTAGTGTATAAATATTTACAATTGTTATATCTTCTTGTTGGATAATCCCCTTCTATGATTATAGGATGCCTTTCTTTGTCTCTTTTTGTAGTCTTTGTTTTAAAGTCTAGCTTGTCTGATATAAGTATTGCTGCTCTAGCTTTCTTTTGACATCCGTTTGTGTAATAAATGTTTCTCCACCCTCTCATTTTCAATCTGCAGGTGTCTTTAGGTCTCCATTGAGTCTCTTGTAGGCAACATATAGTTGGATCTTGTTTTTTAATCCACTCAGACACCCTATGTCTTTTGATTGGAGCATTTAGTCTGTTTACATTCAAAGTAATTATTGATAGATATGCATTTATTGCCATTTAATTACTTGTTTTTTTGTTGTTTCTGGAGGTTTTCTCTGACCCTTTCTTGTCTTTGTCATTTTTGGTCTCTCCTTTGCACTCGAAGAGTCCTCTTTAATATTTTTTGCAGGGCTGGTTTAGTGGTCATGAACTATTTTATGGTTTTTGTTTGTCTGGAAAACTCTTTATCTCTCCTTCTATTCTGAATGATAGCCTTGCTGGATAGAGTATTCTTGGCTGCTGATTTTTTCCCATTCAGCACTTTGAATATATCATGACACTCCCTTCTGATTTGCCAAATTTCTGTTGAGAAATCTTCAGCTAGCTTTATGGGTTTTCCCTTGTAAGTTAAGGACTTTTTTTTGTCTTGCTGCTTTTAAGTTTTTTTCTTTATTGCTATATTTTGCAAATTTAATTACAATATATCTTGGTATTGGTCTGCTTTTGTTGATTTTGATGAGAGTTCTCTGTGCCTCTTGGATCTAGATGTCTGTTTCCTTCCTCAGATTAGGGAAGTTTTCTGCTATTATTTCTTGAAATACATTTTCTGACCACTTTTCTCTCTCTTCTTATTCTGGGACTCCTACAAAATGAATGTTACTACATTTGATGGAGTCACTGAGTTCCCTAAGTCTATTCTCCTGTTATGTAATTTTTTGTCTCTTTTGTTCAGCCTCAATATTTTCCATTATTTTGTCTTCTAGGTCACTATATCATGCTTCTGCTTCTTCCTACCTGCTGTTCATTGCATCAAGCCTGTTTCCAATCTCGTTTATTGCATTCTTCATCTCTGATTCTTTTTTAACTTATTTATCTCTGTGCTAAGGGTCTCACTGATGTCTTCTATTCTTCTCTCAAGACCCCCCTATCCTTGTAATTGTTGCTTTTTCCATTAGGCATGTTACTTGTATCTGTTTCACTTAGATCTCTGGCCATGGCCTCATCTTGTTCTTTCATTTGGGATAAATTCCTCCATCTTGGCATTTTGTCTAAGTGTCTGTCTTCTTCTCTGTGTTAGAAAAGCCAGTTATGACTCCTGCTTTGAAAGTAATGGCCTTATGTAGAAGAGATCATGTAGTGCCCAGGGCCTAGAACATCAGGGAGTGTCGCTGGTGTGTGCTGTGTGCACTCTGCTGTTGTGTTTTAGCTGCCTATCCTTCAGGCCAGTCATCTGCAGAGGCTCTCCTTGTCTGTTGTGGGCAGTGTTTGGTCCCTGGCCTGAATGTGGCAAATTTTAACTAGGTGTGTTCTGTTCTGTTTGTGAAATAAGACCTGACACCAACTCCACCAGAACTGAGGCCCTGCAAGACTCTCTGGTTTGGAGATATGGTGTGGGCAGGGGTTTGTGCTGGTCTTCTGGGGGGAGGGGCTGGCCACGCTGGGACTGAGGCAAGCTTGACTGAGAAGGGCAGTCCTGCCAGAGCAGAGGTTATGGCTTGGTGTAAGCAAGTTAGGCAGACAGTGTCAGTGCTGTGCTGCTTCCCACAGGTGACTCTGTGTTTATGCTGAAGGGCGGGGGAGGGAAATGCTGCCAGCCAGCTCCTTTGTTTCCAGAGAGGCATCTCTGGGAATGCTGCCTCTCAGGGAGGTGCTCTAAGAAGAGCAAATAATCTCCCCCTCCCTCCCCCCGTGTGCCCCAGGCACTCTTCAGATCACTGTTTCCACACTCTCTATTCCCGGGTTTTCTGTCTGCCTTCTCTCCAGGAACAGTGCAGTGCCCTCCAGGCTCTATCCCAGCCAAGCCTGCTGACCTTTAAAACTCCAGGCTTTAAGCCCTGCTGGTTGCAAGAACTCATGAAACTCAGCCCCTCGTTTTCCAAGCCAATAGCTTTGGGGAAATGTCCTCCTTGTGCACTCCCCTGTGTGCTCCTCTCTCTCTCTTGCCCTTCTCTGCCACGATGGCTCCCTCCCCTCTGCAGCACCCAAGATCTCTTTCTCCCCTAAACCACATCTCTGCATTTCCTACGTTCTTTGATATGGCCCCTTCTCTCCCTTTAGTTGTGGAGTTTGTTCTGTCAGTCTTCAGGTTAATTTCTGGGGTATTTAGGATGATTTGATAGTTATCCAGTTGTGTTTGTAGGACAAGATGAGCCTAGGGTCCTCCTACTCTGCCACCATTCTCTCCTCTCTCTTTCTGCTCCAAGACCAAATTTACCTTAAGTCCTGGAGAATGACTCCAAGGTGGAGAGATCACATGTGCTGTCAATCCATCAGATCCCAGCTCACTATTCCTCCTGGCTGCCTTTGCTTTCATTCTGGTGGTAGAGATTTCTGTTCATGCATATCTGGGTCTCCTTCCCCTTAGAACTATGGGAGGATATACCTTAACAAACCTTCTTGACATTGGACAAAGTCATGGAACTAGTAATGGCCAATAGGCTGTTGGCAGAAGTAATTTGTGTCATTTCCCAGATGGGGAATTTCATTGCCATTGTGAGACCCTGCAGCACTCTCTTTCCATTGCTGTCATGACTGGTGATGTTCCACATGTTGGTATCTCTATTAGCCTGGGTTCCAGAGGTAGGATGACATAGAGAAGCACCTCTTACAGACATCTGCTATTTATCAGGTGTGATAAAAAAATAAACCTCATTGTGTCAGATGACTAGGATTTTGGGGTTGTTTGTTAATGCAGCATAATCTGTGCTATCCCAACTAGCATCTTACTTCACTTCATGATTTTAAGCTTGACCCACCTATAGTCCTCTGGCTTGGCCATCTGCACCACTTTAACCACATATGTCACATTCATCAGAATCCTCATGCTTATTTGAGACAATAAAGGGAGGCAAGGGGCTCATAATTCTTTTCTTTTCCTCTGAGCCTCCCACTAACATATGAAGCTATGACACAAACCATGACAAACCATAGTCTGTTCTATATTTAACTCACATTCTCTCTCTCTTTCTCTCTGAGAGACAGATTTGACATGGAACTCAACTATCAAAAAATTAACTGATGAGAATATACACAATACTCAGAATTCCAATGTCTCTTTATAACTTCAGCAAACCACCATCATCTTATGTTTCCTTTTGCTGTTCTGTAAAGCAAGGACATGAATGATATTTCCCAAGGTGGTTATGAGAATGAGTGTGTGTGGGTGTGTGGGGGAGTGTTAGGGGAAATGTGGTGTATTTTGCATAAAGTGAGCTATAATTGAAAAAGGCACTCCATTCCAAGGGAGCAGTCAGGAGAACTATAGATCTCCAGAGCATGCTGGAATCTGTTTTCTATTT
>NC_138385.1:100073130-100105759 GCF_054177405.1 Leptonychotes weddellii | reverse complement strand
GTTCTGTAAAGCAAGGACATGAATGATATTTCCCAAGGTGGTTATGAGAATGAGTGTGTGTGGGTGTGTGGGGGAGTGTTAGGGGAAATGTGGTGTATTTTGCATAAAGTGAGCTATAATTGAAAAAGGCACTCCATTCCAAGGGAGCAGTCAGGAGAACTATAGATCTCCAGAGCATGCTGGAATCTGTTTTCTATTTCCCACGTTCTTAAATCAGTAAATAAGTGTAGCAATCCCATGTTTTGCTGGGGCCAAATATCTCAATGGGGAATGGGACCCAAAGAGTTTAGCATGTAATAAACGTGGGAAAAGTTCTTTATAGATTTTGGATATCAGCCCATTATCTGTAGTGTCATTTGCAAATATCTTCTCCCATTCTGTGGGTTGCCTCTTTGTTTTGTTGACTGTTTCCTCTGCTGTGCAGAAGCTTTTTATCTTGATGAAGTCCCAAAAGTTCATTTTTGCTTTTGTTTCACTAGCTTTTGGAGATGTATCTTGAAAGAAGTTGCTGTGGCCGATGTCAAAGAGGTTACTGCCTATGTTCTCCTCTAGGATTTCGATGGATTCCTGTCTCACATTGAGGTCTTTCATCCACTTTGAGTTTATCTTTGTGAATGGTGTTAGAGAATGGTCGAGTTTCATTCTTCTGCATGTGGCTGTCTAGTTTTCCCAGCACCATTTATTGAAGAGACTGTCTTTTTTCCATTGCATGTTTTTTCCTGCTTTGTCAAAGATTATTTGACCATAGAGTTGAGGGTCCATATCTGGGTTCTCCATTCTGTTCCATTGGTCTATATGTCTGAAAAACTCTTTATATCTTAATAAAATCAGCTCTTTACCTGCTGTATTTGTCATGTGCTTCTCAACTTTGTGTATGGTAGGTTTTTTTGCAGATCAGAAATTTTTAGCTTTTATATAATGTATTTTGAAGTAAAGATGTCCTATATTCAAATGCTATTTTGCGGGGCACCTGGGTGGCTCAGTTGGGTAAGCGGCTGCCTTTGGCTCAGGTCGTGATCCCAGGGTCCTGGGTTGAGCCCCACATCGAGGAGTCTGCTTCTCTTTCTCCCTCTGCCCCTCTCCCCTGCTCATGCTCTCCCACACGCTCACTCTCTCAAATAAATAAATAAATAAATAAATAAATAAATAAATAAATAAAATCTTTTTTAAAAATGCTATTTTGCTCCTTACTAGTTCTATGATCCAGGGGCTATTCCACACTCAATTATCTATCTTTAATATATTTTGTATATGTCTACGTTGTGCTGGGATTTAAATCCAGGTCTATCTGACTCTAAAATCCATGATCTTTTTACTATGTATCACAGTACTTTAAATCCTACATATTATAGGCTGTCTCGGGCCATTGGCATGCACACTATTTAGGTCATCATTCTAAGGGAAGTCACACCCGAAGTCACAGAGAATTCCTTAATTATGAGTACCTCCAATCTTTGTGAAAAATGCAGCCCTATGCTTTCATCTATAGGTTATGAACAGATATGTGGGTTATCCTTCTAAGAGAAATCATACCTAAAGCCCTGAAACAAAAACTGGCTTTCTTTGGTTTAGGAAAAGGTTGTACTCATACCTCCAATCTTTTCTAAAAATGTGGCTCCTCTATGATTTCATATGTAGGATATGTATAGATATCTTGTAGGTCCAAGTTTGTCTCCCAAGATCAAATCGTATCTCTTTTTTGATGATCTCTACTAAAATAACTTGTTTTAGTTCATGAAATCTTCCAATGCCATTATCAATTGAGCCCCAAAATGTTATCAACAATTTAAATTATTATTAACATAAAAAATTTAAGAACCATGGACAATCAGCTTAGTGTGGGCTTGTCTTTCCCTCTATGGCTCTATAAGGGTGGGTATTTCATTTTTTTTAAACCTACATGAAATTAGAATTTTACAGTTCATGCCAAACAAAATCAGCCTTTTCCTCAATCCCATTTCCATTTCAGACTGTGATTTTGCTTTGGCTTACATTTTAATAAAGTTGGCATTTTTTACCTCTTCTGCATCTGGAAATTCCCAACTGGCTTTGTCACACTGTGAACTGAAAATAGTAATTCAGTTGGACTGAATTTGCTTTGAGGAATAAGCCACCACTTTTTACTTTTTTCTCCCTTATGATTTATTGATTTGCAAGATGTGCCTTGAAATATATACATACATATGTATATATCTATCAATACATATATGTGTGTGTGTATACACATGCACCCACACAAACTAAAGTTAAAAAAGAAAAAGAGTTTCGTGCATGTTTCAGTTTATTGTTAATCTTATTTCTTCATTTAGGCAGCTCCAAGGAGTTAGAAGCTGAATAAAAGCAAATTCAAGAGAGAAGACAAACAATAATATATATGTAGATTGTTGAAAATGCAATTGTTCCCATCTCTTTATTGCTTTTGGAAATAGGCAGTATTTTTTTAATGTGTTCAGTATTTAATTTTATGAATAATACATTATTCTGTTAATCAATAACTACAGGTAAATCCACTAGATATCCTATACCATTGTAACTCTTAAATGTTTGAAATAATGTGACAGTAATCAAAGATGTCAGGGTCCTGCTTTTTCACCACCTTGGAAAGCAAAGAGGAATGTAATTTGCCAGCTAAGAATGGCCACCCTGCTGATAGAACTTTCTTCTTTTGTTTGAGGATAACAGCAGGGTAGGGTGACCAACTGTCCCATTTACCCAGAACTGGGGAGGTTCCCAAGACACGGGACTTTCAGTGCCCAGAAAAGTCCTGGGAAATTATGATGAGTTGGTTAGCCTAGAGCAGGGAAACCTGTCAAGGGTGTTGCAAATTGCACCCATCTGGGTTTGATATTGGAACACATGACCATCCTTCCTGTGCCCAGAACTGAGATCATCCCTGGAAATGCTCGCGGTATCTAAATGGAAGAAAAAATTCTGAAACCACAATAAAACCTTAAATGTTTTAAAAGTTTAGTATCTCCAGAGTAATCAGGATATTGATATAAACACAGTATATTCTAAAGCAAATTCAATTAAAGAAAACCAACCCTCCCTAAGATACATGTCAAGTCCATGATGCACATGAACTTAGTGATTTGCTATGACGGGAAGAAGGACATTTACAGTATGGGTGAAAGTGCGATATTATGTCCAGAAAGGAATTTAGAAAGTAGCTTCTTTTATCATTATGAGCATTGAATTCTCCAAGATAATGGAATGCCCACTTTATGTGAAAAGTCACCAGTGGCTGATATTCTGGTAGCAACTTTCAAAAAAGCTATACCTGAATCTGCCACCATTGTCCACGTTCAGCTATGCCCAGAATTAGGGAGCATGGCTAAACGCATCTGGTGCGAAGCAAAGACCTCTGAAAAGGAGATACAGTTGACCATTGAACAACACGAGGGTTAGGGGTACCGAACCCCTAGTGCGGTCAAAAATCTGTATATAACTTTTGATTCCCCAAAACATTACTAATAGACTACTGTTGACCAGAAGCCTTACCAACAACAGTCGATTAACACACACTTTGTATGTTCTATGTATTACATATTGTATTCTTATAGTAAAGTAAGCTAGAGAAAAGAAAAAGTTATTAAGAAAATCACAAGGGAAATACATTTACAATACTGTTCTGTATTTCTTGAAAAAAAAAAAATCCGTGTATAAGTGGATCCACGCAGTTCAAACCTGTGTTGTTCAATGGTCAGCTGTACTTACACTCTTGGATTACATGTTAAAAACTTTAAAAACAACTAGACACCTCTCTTATCTCTCCTTCACAATTGGCCATTTCATAGGAAGTGTTTGTTGAGAACCTTCCCATCTACTTTTGGCACTGCTGAACAGTGTGCACAGATGGGGATGAGAGGGAAACTGGCTGAACTTTTCCCATTCTATTCTATAAGAAGAATCAGGGTGCAACCCAGACACCAGCCTGCCGTGCTTTCCCTCTTGATTCTCATGAAATCAGTTGGTATCTGCATCCCAGCTGCTGTAGAGATCCTCCAAGGATGCCTAGGGGTTGGTGGCACTTGGAGTTCTACTTCTTTCTGACTCCAATTCCTGCTTCTGATGAATTAGCTCGGTGTTCGGACCACTTCACCCTTCTGAGCTTATCCTTTCCGGTGGCCGTGGGGTTGCACCACTCAGATCTCTCTTCAAGCGAATTTCCAGCTAGGAATATGGTTAGCAGGTGGTGGCCAGCTGCTGTATTTACAGATCCGCCATGGCGTTTATGCCATGCTATGCTGCCTCAAGGTTACTCCTAGACAAGGACTGAGCATGGAAGGGGACTTGATCCGGGCCGCTGTCTGATGCTCTAATGGGCAAACTTTGCTCAGAGGCTCCCCATCAGCCAGGCCACAATGGTCCTAGAGCTGCACCACAGTCTAGGAGGCGTCTGTCCCAATCTTCCTTCCTTCTTTTCCCTCACAGGCAGTAGAGCTGAATAATGGATTAAGGGCTCTTCCTGCCTACTCCTGCTCTCTCTCCCCCTTATCTGTCATTAGCGTTTTCTCCATCTGTGTATCTACTTCTCAGAGGTCCTGAATTGACATGGTTCTTGATGTCACTCAAGGTACCAATGACACAAGTTCCGTGTGTAGCAGTTTTTTGTTGGACACTGAAGGCATAGGACGGCATTTACCTTGTAGTGTACAAATGATGTAAAACTGAATCTTTAGCATCCTTCTCCTTAAAATCTTCTGTTACACTCCCATCTCCGAATTTCCTATAAACTCTTTTTCCATAGGCTCCAACCTTTTGCCACATCTCTCACATTCCCAGTCTTGCCTCATTTCTTTGATCTCTACTCTGCATCCAATATTTCCTACGCCCCCTCAATCTTTGTTAACAACTCCCTTTACATACCATGTCATTGGGATATCACCTGCTACAGCTTAAGTGGTTTATCATCTCTCTTCCTGAGGGAACTGTCGGGCCAGGGCAAAAATAACATTTTTTTTTCAAACCCCCCACTATGCAAATATTCTCATGTTTATGCATAAAAAAGAGCTATCTCTATAACTCTACTCAACCAGAAAGAGTCTTTCTTTACCCCTATGAAGTCATGAGGAAAAAAGGGGAGGGAAAAAAAGAGTTAAATTAGGTCAAACCAATGGTATTGTGGTAAAGATTTTATACATTTGGGATTTGCTATATAACATTCTTATTTGCCATAAAACCACCTGCAAGCATCTACTGATAGTCACCAATTCTAATGATGCAAAACGTGGAAGACATTAGCCAGCTGTTTACCAAGCCCACCTTCCTCTTTTGTTGGGTAGTTCTGTATGACTATATGACTGAATTGTGGCCAGTGAAATGTGGGCAGGAGTGATGTGTACACCACACACCACTAGGCCTGGCTCATAAAATTCCCACTTTATGGATCCTTCATGTAATCCTACATGATGGAAGAATCCTGGGTCTGTGAAGTGATGCATGGAGAAGAGCATTGTATGTATCAAGAATTTTGCCGATTTCTTAATGGGTGGCTAGTTTTCTCATGATTAAGTTTTAAGAGTTGTTTATACATTCTGGATACAAGTCCTTTATCAGATATATGATTTGCAAATATTTTATCGTAGTCTGTGCTTGTCTTTTGATTCCTTAACTGTGACTTTCAAAGAACAAATTTATTTTTAATTTGATGAAGTCTGTTTTATCCCCCAAAACCAAAAAATCCAGCCTAGCAATGGGCAGAGGACATGAACAAATATTTCTCCAAAGAAGACATACAAATGGCCAACAGACACATGAAAAGATGTTCAACATCACTCGGTATCAGGGAAATACAAATCAAAACCACGATGAGATACCACTTCACATGGGTCAGAATGGCTAAAATTAACCACTCAGGAAACAACAGATGTTGGTGAGGATGCAGAAAAAGGGGAACCCTCTTACACTCTTGGTGGGAATGCAAACTGGTGCAGCCACTGTGGAAAAAAGTATGTAGGTTCCTCAAAAAGTTAAAAATAGAGCTACCCTATGACCCAGCAATTGCACTACTAGGTATTTATTCAAAGGATATGAACATTGTGATTTGAAGGGGCACATGCACCCCAAAGTTTATAGCAGCAATGTCCACAATAGCCAAACACAGAAAGAGCCCAGATGTCCACTGGCAGATGAATGGATAAAGAAGAATGGAATATTACTCAGCCATCAAAAAGAATGAAATCTTGTCATGTGCAACCATGTGGATGGAACTAGAGGGTATTATGCTAAGTGAAATAAGTCAGGCAGAGAAAGACAAATACCATATGATTTCACTCATATGTGGAATTTAAAAAACAAAACAGATGAACATAGGTGAAGGGAAGGACAAATAAAGTAAGATGAAAACTGAGAGGGAAGCAAACTGTAAGAGACGCTGAACTCTAGGGAACAAACTGAGGGCTGCTGAAAGGGAGGGGGGGTGAGAGGATAGGGTAACTGGGTGATGGGCATTAGGGAGGGCACAAGATGTAATGAGCACTGGGTGTTATACGCAACTGATGAATCACTAAATTCTACCTCTGAAACTAATAAAAAAAGAGTATGTATTATCAATGTGTTCTTTTATAGATCATATTTTGGTGTTGTATCTAAGCAGTCTGCCTAATTCAAGATGAAAAGTTTCTCTTTTGTTTTCTTACAGAAGTTTTATAGTTTTAGGCTTTACATTTTTTTTTAAAAGATTTTATTTATTTATTTGACAGAGAGAGACACAGCGAGAGAGGGAACACAAGCAGGGGGAGTGGGAGAGGAAGAAGCAGGCTTCCCACTGAGCAGGGAGCCCGATGCGGGGCTCGATCCCAGGACCCTGGGATCATGACCTGAGCCGAAGGCAGACGCTTAATTGACTGAGCCACCCAGGCGCCCCATAGGCTTTACATTTTGATCACAGATAATGTATATTGTATATGTGGGTGAGATAGAGATCAAAGTTTCATTTTTCTTTTTCTTTTTTGAATGTGTGTGGACATCCAATTGTTCCATCACCATTTTTTGAGAAGACTATGATTTCTCTGTTTTTTGCACCTATGTCAAAATTCAATTGTCCACATATATGTGGGCCTATTGCTGGATTCCCTATTCTATTCCACTGATATATTTGTCTATCTTTTTTTAAAAGATTTATTTATTTATCTGAAAGAGAGAGAGAGAGCAAGCAGGGGGAGGGGCAAAGGGAGAGGGAGAGAGAGAATCCTCAAGCAGACTCCCCGCTGAGTGTGGAGCCCAACATGGGCCTCGATCCCAGGATCCTGAGATCATGACCTGAGCTGAAATCAAGAGTTGGGTGCTTAACCTACTGAGCCACCCAGGTGCCCCATTTGTCTATCTTTATGTTCAATATCCCACTGGCTTGACTATAGCAGCTTAATAATAATTTTTGAAATAAGGTAGTGTTAGCCTACCTTTGTTCTACTTTTTAAATGTTGTTTTGATTATTCTAGGTTCTTTGCATTTCCATATGAAGTTTAGAATCAGTTTGTCATCTACAAAAAATCTTGCTGAGATTTTGATTAGGATTGCATTGAATCTATTAGCCAACTTGGGGGGAAATGACATCTTAACAATATTGATTGAGTCTTCTGACACTTGAATAGTGCATATCTGTTTATTTATGTGGGTAATTATTTAACTTCTCTCAGGAATGTTTTATAGTTTTAACTGCATGTTTCTTTTGAACATTTTGTCCAATTTATCCCAGATTTTCTACATGGGCTATGATGTCATCTGTGAATATAGACAGTTTTGCTTTTTTCTTTCCAATCTTTATTTCTTTTTCCTTAACTAACTTCTCTGGCTAGAATCTCCAGTACAATGTTAAATAGAGGTGATGAAATAGACATCCTGATCTTGCTTCTGATTTTAGACAGAAGGCTTTCAGTCTTTCACCAGAAGTATGATGTTAGCTGTGGGTTCTTCATAGATGCCCTTTATCAGGTTGAGGAAGTTCTCTCCTATTCCTATTTGCTGAGAGGTTTTGTCAGGAATGGATGTTGGATTTTGACAAATGCTTTTTCTGTGTATATCATCACATAGCTTTTTCTTTCTTTTTCTAGTTTGCTAGTATAGTGAATTACATTGGTTGATATTCATATTTTATGCCAACCTGCATTCCTGGGATTAACCCCACATGATCATGATGTGTTATCCTTTGTAATATATTGTTGAATTTGATTTGCTAAATTTTATTTAGAATTCATTTGAGAAGCACTGGTCTAGCACCCATTAAATATTGAAAAAGATGTTAGTGACCCCCTCCCCCAAATGTACATACCTCTTCTATAATTGTTGTTTTTCTGGAGTGTGATGAACAAAACTACACAAAATATGCCCAGTAGTGCATTGAAGCACCTGGGCAAATTTAATTAACCTGTTAAGAGTTGTCATAGGAATTTAGTTTAAATTACATTTAAACTTAAGTTGAGCTTCTATTTCTCAGCTACATGAAAATAATGAGCACATGTCCCTTCTTGTTTGTAACAAAGGGTTTCTGCAGCTGAGGGTTTACCTGCAATCTCAAATTTCTTTCTGGCTTTCTATTTTCAGTTTCTACACAAGCAGCAGAAAATACCACTTTTCAAAACCATGGCCAATGGGGTGCCTTTACATCCACACAGGACAGCAGGGTCAGGCTTCTGGTAGCGAGAATGGGGGAACCCATCCAAATGCATTATGTTCTGTTAAACCTCACACTTGAGATCCATTCACCCTTGAGCGCACAATATGTCCAATCCACATGCTATGTAAATAAGGCTGTTATGCAAATGGACACAATTCCAATGACTGTAATCTTCTAGCCCATTCTTACGTGTCAAGCAAAACCGGGGACAATCTGATGCAAGAGCAGACAACTGGTCTTCAGATTGAGTCCTTTGTGTCATCACCTTCCAACATTTCCTGGGTTAGTGTCATGGGCTGCTTAACACAGCCATTCAAATTGCCCAAGCCAAAAGGAAAAACAGTCCTTTCTGTTATCAACCACAGACTCTTTATGGAACAGCTAGACAGATTCCTGGGCAGCAGCTGAGTATTAAGAGGCCCGGGAGAAGGGAGGCAGCAAAAGAATCAGCAAATGTTTGTGGGTATAGGAGGAGCTGTCTGTTGTACCATAATTCTTAATGTAATACAATCCAAAAATCTTTGTATAGAAAACAATGTTTAAGCTTAGCACATTCATGTCTAAGAACCTTGAATGTTTACAGTTACATCTGATAGTCAGCTGAGGCATTCAGGGTGTGGTAGAATTTAATCTCAGTGGTCTCAAGTACGTGTAAGGCAGGCTTGGTTGGTATTCCAGTTTGTCTTCTGACCATCTTCTGAATGGTCCCATTTGGGGCTCCAAAGAGACTACAGGGCGCCTGGGTGGCTCAGTTGTTAAGCGTCTGTCTTTGGCTCGGATCAAGATCCCAGGGTCCTGGGATCGAGCCCCGCATCGGGCTCCCTGCTTGGCAGGGAGTCTGCTTCTCCCTCTCCCACTCCCCCTGCTTGTGTTCCCTCTCCCGCTGTGTCTCTCCCTGTCAAATAAATAAATAAAATCTTAAGTAAATAAAATATTTTTTTTTAAAAAGAGAGAGACTACAATTTAATCTAATAATTTATAATCAACTTTAGGCATGGTTGAAGGGAAATACATTGCTAAAATGAATCATGGCCCTCCTGTTTGCCTAATTTTCTTTTCCCTTCTCTCGGTCTCTATTTGCTATTAGTATATTCTAGGCAAAGATAGGATGGTAAATCACTAGAAGTTTTGCTGAGTGGGACATATTGCTAAGGAAGCCCTGAACTATTTTTCGTGAGCAAACATTTCTAAATTTATGTTGGTTTTGGCATTAAGTGAAAGTGAACCATTTTTTCCTCCATTTCTTATGACCAACATAATTTGAATGCATATTCTTTCATTCAACTTTTTTTTGAATGCCATCTGGGTGCCCCATGCAAAGTTTCTGTTTTTAAAATAGCAAAGCCTTTGTTTGCAAAGATAATCTCTTGTTATTTATTTATTTATTTATTTATTTATTTTTTAAAGATTTTATTTATTTCAGAGAGAGAGAATGAGAGAGAGCACATGAGAGGGGGGAGGGGCAGAGGGAGAAGCAGACTCCCTGCCGAGCAGGGAGCCCAATGCGGGACTCGATCCCGGGACTCCAGGATCATGACCTGAGCCGAAGGCAGTCGCTTAACCAACTGAGCCACCCAGGCGCCCCATCTTGTTATTTATTTTTTAGACGCCAGCATACCTAAGACGGTGTAAGGCATATTATAAAACTTCCATAAATACTTATAAAGAACTCAAAAAATTGTATATTTAGAGCAACACTTTTTGTTGTTTAGACATTTGGTCCAATGGTTTCCTTAACTCCTTATTTTCCATGATTTTTATCATAGGCAAATCCTTCTTTCACTCTAGCAAGAAGTAGGTTTTCTTTTAAGTAAACAAATTAATACATAAATAAATATAAATTTTTTAAAAAGATTTTTATTTATTTATTTGAAAGGGAGAGAGAGAGTGCAAGAGCAGGGAGAGGGAGAAGCAGACTCTCCACTGAGCAGGGAGCCCTGACACCGGGCTCAATTCCCGAACTCTGGGATCATGACCTGAGCCGAAGGCAGATGCTTTAACCAACAGAGCCAACCAGGTGCCCCAATAAATATAAATTTTTAATAAATTTATATATTTGATATTTGTATATTGCTGTATTTTTTCATGTATTGATGTATTTATTCCCTCTGAAAACATATTTGGCCATAATCACGAAAGAAGACCATTGCCAGAGACCACACTCTGTGTGTTGAACATTTCTTTGGCAAGACTTTCTGAGCTATGCTCTCCCCAGAAGGAGGAAGCACAGACTGGCAGAAATGCTGAGCTGACACCTGTAATGATGATCTCTCTTGCGCTTGAAAGGCAGGTTGAACTGCGAAAACACGTATCTTCAACCAGAACAGCGGAGGCTACAAGAAGCAGTAGAGAATGGGCTGCAGCCCAACTTCAGCTAACGAGGTTTGAAGGGAGGATTTCAAAAGTAATCTGGACAACTTGCCCTGTACCTCAGTCCAGTGTTTAAACACCCCTGGTGTGTAAGATGTGAATGTCTGAAACATCAAAAGGCTCACATTTAAATTTCATTGCCGAGAAAGCACCCTGAAGGCTCATGCAAATATCGTGTTTAGGTATCTGCATTATCTGTGCCTCTGCTTCTCGCCATTCCATAGTTAATGAAGAGCAAACAGAAGTAATATTTCTGCCTGTATTCACCTAAACACTGCCCCTCCCTTTGCATTATTTATTATCATTCAAAGTGACGTGATGCCACCAATCTTATGGCTCCATATAGCCTGACCAGCCCCCTGGGAAATAGCGCTCGGGCTGAAGTCTGCCCAAACTAGGCTAGTCTTAATAATCTACCATTGGCAAGTCATTCATTGTAGATATCAACCAAGACAAACAAATCAGCAGAGACTGAAGCAGAAATAGGCACGCTTGGTGGAAACTCAAAGTGGAAAGGAAAGAGGAAAAGCATCTGCTGGAATTGTTGGAGGGAAACACCAAATACGCAAGAATGACATGCACCAGGTAGAACAATTCAAGTTGAACAGGAAGAAGAATGTCAGAGACTCCCGGAGGAAGCAGAGCTGGAGTCACCAGTCAGGAGGAAAGAGAAAAGAATGCTTAGAGTCTTGAGAGAAAACATGACTCAGTGATGACCTTGGACTCAAGTCCCTTAGCGTGTCCACAGCTCAACATCCTCCTTTGTACTCCCTCCCGGGGAGCCATACTGCAACATTCCGATGTCTAAGTGTCTAGGAATTGAAGTATATGCCCGTACATTTTTAACGGCATCGGTGCTCTATCCAAACTCTAAATTTAACATAGCATCCTTAAAGTCGCACCCCTTGTGTTTTATTTCACTCATTTCTTCATGGAAAAAAAATTCATTTGGAACCCAACTAGCAAGCATAAAATAAAATGAATGTGGTGAAAGTTGACAGTCGACCTCTAGGTATGTGTCGATAGGTGGTGAAAGGGATTGTCTGATTTGTTAACACCTCATTTTGGGATCAGGCCCTCCATAAATACTCTTCTCACACCTCAGAAAGAACAAGAGCAGAATATATTTAAACTGGGCTCACTAGATGAGTCCAAAGCCTGGTCAAGAGACCCGAAGCCTTGAAACCGTAAGTTCTCAGTATATGAGTAAAGTGACACTTCCATTTATTCCAACCCTGCAGTCTGTTATTTAAAGAAACCGCATTCTTATCTCTTCTTGGTTTTACTTGTTTGTTTTGTTTTGTTTTATTTCAATTTACTGAATTTCCTTAACATCTGGCAAATGTCTGTATGGTAGAGGGGAGAGGGAAGGCGACGGAACAGGAAGAAGGAAATAAACTTGGGATGGGTAGGAGGGAGTTCCAGAAATATTTTCCATGCAAGTTTCCATACCAAGGCAATGGTAATGAGAGTTTGCTACATGCCAGGCATTGGGTGAGGCATACAAGGCACCATGCTAGATGGACATCAAAGAGAGAGCAAAGAAACACAACAGCTTGGCAGACACACTGACTTAAAAACCCATTTGCACAGGCTTGAGAGAGCCTGTTGTCTCCCGGGGAGGCTTTGGCATGGCCAGAATAAAACATCAAAGACACTCCAGACTTCAAATCCCTTCCAAGGGTGCGATCAGCAGGACAGGAAATGGGCAAGTCATCCTGGAAGGAATTTGGAAGTGAAGGGGCTTATTCAAGGACACCCCTGGTCCTGCAAAGGAGCGCTCACCATGTGTATGGTCAACACACGTGATATGGTGAACAGCTTGGCACCCAGTCAGTAGCAAGCCTTGCCCTAGCCCCCCACCAAGAAGCTTCAGGGAATAAGGCAACAGAAGAAAAGATAATTCAATAAGAGTGTTTTGTCATCTCCATGGTCAACTTCATATTTTGAAAGGATCCCATGATACAAGAAAGCCTGCATTCTAAAACAAGAGAAGCGTAAATAAATATTCAAAGACAGAAGCCCACAGGGATGGGAGAAGAGCAAACTTAACCAAGAGAAAACAAACAAGTGGGATTTGCCTGAAATCATATCTAGTATGCTAGACAAAAACTCCTGGTAACCCAGCAGGGCTGCTTCATGCTTATAGTATCCCAGTAGGACTGAGGAACCAAAAATTGCCAACAAACACAAGGAAAGGCCTTTAATTCCATGTTGCTGGGAAATAATGACAGACTATGAAATCTGCCCATGTATAGAGTCCAAACGAGGCTGAAATTTCACCTGTAGCCTGTCACTGCAGTCGGAGGGTAAAAATGAACTTGGCCAAGCTTTTTTTTCAAAATACAGAGTTCCTACAAAAGCAAGGGGTAGGAGCTTCCTTGAAGAGGTGGGAATGTTCATTCAAGCAAACGTATGGGATACACGCATATATACAGATTGTATGTATTGCTGCATACATACATACATATTTATATATTTTAAAATAGATTAAAATATAAATATACATTTTAAAAATATCTTTTAAGTTGAACAAAGCTGAGATTTTAGAGTAAGGCCTCAGAAAATGGGGAATTTTTAGATGAGCCCCCAAGCCCAGTAATCTTTCCTTCTGTATGCCTAGTAAGCCACAACCCATGGGTGCAGTCTGGCGGCCTTGTAGCATAATGGTCACGCTTGGAATTTCTGGAGTGAAAGCTTCAGGCCGTACATACCAGCTTCACTATAATTATCAGTGTGACTTAGAAAAGTTCCTAATCCAGAAAACATGGGCATAATATCAGTACTTACCTTACATGGCTATTGTGGGGATTAAGCAAGATGATAGATGTAAAGCATTAGACTGGACTCTAGCACATGTTAGGGACTCAATAAACATTCACTATTAATATCACAACTCTGTTATAAGCTCTGCATCCCATATCCCTTGGTAGCGTCCACGGCAACCAACAGAGCAAAGAGTAACCAGTAGTATTTAACGTGTGCCTCTTGCTCAACTTAGAAATTAGAGTTCCGTAACTTGTTTGATTCCCTAAACCCCACAATATAAACAGACATATAAAACAGAAAATTTCTTTTCTTTGTTCTATGTGGTCATTTCCATCAGCTACTAAACAAATGCTTTTTTTCCCCCAGTGTACCACTAATTTTCTGTTTAATTTCATCTTCTTAGGACAGAGTAAATGCCTATTCCTTGTCATCAGTATTAAATCCCATAAATAATTCTAGATGTCAGTACCATATTAGTACCTTAAAACAATGTTCCTCAAGATTTCTCCAAGGAGCAGATTGTCCAGTGTGAATAGGTACTCCTATTAAAAAAAAAAAAAAGAATTCTGTATTAATTTGAAAAATGTGGATTAAACAATGGTAACCAGGCATGCAGGATTTATCAGAGTTTTAAATATGCTAATATGTGCTAGGATCTCCAGGAGATGAATATAAAATCCCATGTTTCCCCAAATCACTTGTCCACACAGCTCATTTTTCATGGAATTACCTCCTTCACAGTACTATGATCCTCAGATAGAACTAGCACTTTGGGATACCCTATCTTAGAGGGATGACTTGAAATCTTAGGATTTTATCCTGGAAAGTGGGGTCACGATCTCATGAGAACACAATCACTTTTGTACACAAATGGTCTGCATATAAAGCAATGGTGGCTATAAAATGTCAGTGCCCTGAGCCCTAGGGTTGATCCTGATGATTTTGCTGGTTGGGAAGGTACCTCCTCTTTCTAATACTGCTCCTTATATAGGCTCCTCCCACCTCTATAAGCTCAGAAAAGCCAAATTCTTCAAAAGATGAATATAGTACTATTTTCAGTCAATACCAACATTTGTTTTAGAAATGTGTTATGCTAAACATGTCATCAGTGAATACAATGAAAGATAACAAAATCTACATTTGTATCATACTTTCCATGGTCATTTTTTTTACTTTTTAAAAATTTTTAAATTTTATTTTATTATGTTATGTTAGTCACCATACAGTACATCATTAGTTTTGATGTAGTGTTCCATGATTCATTGCGTATAACACCCAGTGCTCCATGCAGTACGTGCCCTCCTTAATACCCATCACTGGGCTAACCCATCCCCCCACCCTCCTCCCCTCTAAAACCCTCAGTTTGTTTCTCAGAGTCCATAGTCTCTCATGGTTCGTTTCCCCCTCCGATATCCCCCCCTTCATTTTTCCCTTCCTTCTCCTAATGTCCTCCATGCTATTCCTTATGTTCCACAAGTAAGTGAAACCATATGATAATTGACTTTCTCTGCTTGACTTATTTCATTTAGCATAATCTCCTCCAGTCCCATCCATGTTGATGTAACAGTTGGGTATTCATCCTTTCTGATGGCTGGAATATTACTCAGCCATCAGAAAGGATGAATACCCAACTTTCCATAGTTATTTAAACCTACCTTCCAATTTTGTCTCTTGATCAGCATTTCCCAAGCTTTAGTATCATAATAATCACCCATGGAATTTGGGATAAATAGTGATTCTTGGGTTCTACCAGCCCATGTGTTTTGAAATGCTTCCCTGGTAAGGCTTAATGATCAAGCATCTTTGGAAAATTCAAACTTAGCTGTACATTACAAATCTTATTATTTTTTTTTTTTTTGAATCCCAGAATCCTAACAAAACCTACTGAATCAGAATCTCCAAAGGTGGGCTGGGTATCCCTATTTTTTTTTAAAACATCTAAAACGTTTGGAGAGCCAGTTCTCTGCGGAGAACCAAGTTCTTGTACCTTAAATTATTTCAGTAGGTTGAAATAAGGAAAACACTAACATTCTCTCCATCCTTTGATTCATCTCTGACCTGGTGTCTTGTTTAATGTTCTTCTTAAAATTATACTTTTGAAATATAAGCTTTTAGAACATAATGGTGGTTAAATAGAGGAGGATGAACTAAAGGGGAACTTCAAATAATTTTGCTCTAGGAGAGTAAGAATATATATATATATAAACCATTTAACTAACCCTTTTAGGAGTGAGATATCAATTCTATTTTCCTTGTACCCTCTGGGTTTTTCTTGATTTTTTGAAATCCTTTCTCTATTCCTGGAATCCCTGTAAAGATATTTCTATATATTTATTCTCAAGTAGCATGAAAACATTTTGGAATTCTTTGCTAACTTAGTTTTATGATATTTTATAATTTTAGCAGATTTGGAAGTTATATAGATGCAAACATAATGCAAGATAGGCAAAATATACAGCCACTCATCTGGGGGATGAATAAAAAGAAAAATCTCTTTCAATATTATCAGTTTCCATAATGTCTTATTAGTTCCCTAGAAATTTAATTTTGAAGCTGTGTCATACTTCCAAGATTTGATTTGAAGTAAAAGAGTCAATTTCAGTAAAATACCAAAAAGACGTTTTCACGTTTTCAATTTCATTAGACTGCATATTGGTATAAGACATACATGGATCCATGTCTCAATCTACTACTCTGTAACACTGGAGTTGAAATATTAAGCAAACAGTATTTCAGGTAAGAAACTTACCAGCAATTTGCTTTTACCTTGTGAACAAAGTAAAATAGTAGTTTCATACGAAAACACTGGTAAACAGACTATGGAATAATTTGAGTTTTAGGGCTATGAATATTCTGATTTTTATATTCATGCATTCCTTCAGGCATAAACTAAGTAGGCCACAGGGCAGTTGGAGGGTGACCACAGCCTGACAAACCTTACCGTTCAGCAGATGTGGTTGTAAGATATGGCTTCACTGAAAAATATTCACCACTAAGGAATTTTAGGACTCCACTCTGAGGTTTGATTTAAAAACTTGGAATTGCCAATAGAAAAGAAGTGGGTGGTACCATCATATGGGTCTTGGGACACAGAAATATTTAGTTGCCTCAAGTAAGCAATAATATGAATCAAATTGCAATCTTCTACAAATGTGCAAGTCATGAGCTGAGAAAGTTTTTCTGCGCATGCAATGTCTTTATTCAGTTTCTTTTTGTTGACTTCCAGATACCCGGGGGCTTTTCTTGGTGTATATATTAGAAACCCTCATGTGGGTCATTCCCTTTGAAAGATCGGCTCAATATTTGAGTAAATTATTTGAACAGCATATTCTTTGACTTGGAAATAACATGAATTCTCAACTAAATGTATAATTATTGAAATGTTCCAAGATTTTAAAGGAAATATCACATTCACAGTCATTTCCTGGGCTGTGGAGCTGAACACCATCATTTAAAATATACATTGAGAAATTCCATTTAAAATCATGAAATGCACAGGAATCAAGTAAGTACCTAGATGTGTGGGAGAATAGGGACCAAGGAGCTTCAGAAACAATCTAATGTCAACCTCATGCTTCAAAGTCTTGGGTTAATAAAAATTGAGTAAGACCAGCAGTACTACTTTGATCTAGATCAAAACTTCCCACTCTAATTCCTTGGCTGTAAGAGGAAAGTGAATTTCCAGATTTCTCGTTGTAAAGAAAAAAAATCTGAAAGATGCTGACATAATTCTTCAATGGTTCTAAAACTTGTGGTTAAATTTATGAAACTCCTTGAGTTACAATCTAACAGTTACATAAAGCAGGAGTGGTGGTGGGGGGGGGAGGGGGGGCTGGTGAAATTAACATGTCCAAAAGTTACAAAGGAAACCTCTAAGATAAGGCAGAATTGCACTATCTTTTCCTTAATGGGTTCTGGGTCCCCACCTGGGGGATAATTCCTTCTGCGAGAAATACTTAGTTCACAAAACTCTTGATTTGTTCCAGTTTCTCGCTTACCTTCCCACTGAATATTCAGAGTATCACTTACTTTTATTAGTCTGAACTCTTTGGTTGCCCAATCACGACAATATTCATTTTAAAATATTCTTGTTTACTTGCTGTGCCCTTGAAAATGACCATATAGAACACCACCACACTCATTCATACAGATGAATGAAGACCAAGCAAAAGAAAAGTCGTGTTCCCATTGCCTAAGAAGTTGGCAGTGTTCCTCACTGGACTGTAAGCTCTGTGAGGGGAGGGATATTAAGTGCTTGTTCTTCAGGGTGTCATCTCCACTAGCACGGTGGTTTGCACATAATATCACTCCATAAATATTTCAGTTTGGTTCATTACATCTGGGGTTATCAGCGCCTGTGCATTGGGTTTCCTCTACTTATTATCAATTACACTTCACAGTGACTTTTCTAGTTAGGCAGTATTACCCTCATTTCATCAAGTGCAAGGTCACATAGCAAGAAAGCAAAACAACTGAGATTAGAACCCAAGCTTTCTTATTCCAAGTTTATTACTCCCACCCACATCAGATACCTGAAACAGTATTCAGCAGACAGAAGCAGTTTCAAAATCTTTTCTCATCCCAGCAAATAAAGGATAGTATTTGATTCTTCTCATTTCTACCTGAATATCTGATATAGGAATCCTTCCTTAAGAGTGTTGAGATCACTATTTCTTTCAATTTTGAAGGAGCAGAAAAGTCTTCAGTTAATTAACTAGAGAAAAAGCTTCCCGATTCCCATTTCAATATTTTCCTAATCACATTTCTGTTTGGAACACAGGCACTGAATTTGGAACCTGAAGCCCATTTCCTGTCTAAAATGGTTTTCATTCATTGAATGTGAACACTTGTTTTTTATTGCAAAGTTGTTTACAAAGCCGAGCTGCTGGAATTCATTTCTTTTAATGAACAAAAGAGTGATGGAATATTTAGCTGGAAGGAATTCACAGAGAGTTGCGTGCAACTGGCAAAGAGTTTTAAGGAAAAGTTTTCAGTTCTAATGGAGGTTCCTCAGTCCAAATTGGAGGAACATTCAGGTAAAATTCTCCTAATGAAAGAACTGAATAAATGAGAAAAGAAAGTTTGATAACATCTTCAAACTAAACAGAGATGGTTCTCATCCAAAAGAATCATGCATTCGGGAAATATTAATAAACATCGAATCCTTGCTACACGCCAGGCATCAGGATCCAAAGTTCACCAGGACTTTGTGATTTGTACCCATAAAAGATAACCAACAATTTTATGTTTTTGCGAAAAGTGCCAAAAGACTACTGCTCCTAAAATAAAATTCATCATTTGAAAGTGAATAATTCAGTGGTTTGGGGTATATTTATAGAGTTGTGCAATCATCATCACTATCTAGTTCCAGAACATTTTCATCACCCCAGTAAGAAACTCTGTACCCAGTAGCAGTCACTCACCATTCCCTCCTCCTCCCAGCCCTTGAAATCTCTATGGATTTGCCTATTCTGGACATTTCATATAAACGGGATCATGCAATATGTGGTCTTTTGTGATTAACTCCTTTCACTTAGCATAATGTTTTTGAGGTTCATCTACATTGTAGCACGATTCACTTCATTCCTCTTTAGCTGAATCATATTCCATTGTATGGATAAACCATAGTTTGTCCATCTATTCCTTAGTTGATGGCCTTTTGAGTTGTTTGCACCTTTTGGCTATTATGGGATAATTTTGCATTGAACATTCATGTACATGTTTTCTCAAAAACATGTTCCTTTGATATGGTCAACTTAGAAGCAAAGAAAAATAAGACTCAGAAAGGTGCCTACCACTGTGACAAAGACAGCACACGTATCAGTAGTTTGTTCCCTTTATTCCTGAATAGTATTTTACTATATGAAGACACCACTGTTTATTCATTTACCAGTTGTAGGATGTTTGGGTTGTTTCTAGTTTTGGGTAATTATGAATAAAGCCACTATAAATGTTCACATACAGATTTTAGAGTGAATATAAATTTTAATTTCTCTTGGGTAAATATCTGGGAGTAGGACTGCTGCATCATATAATTCTGTTTAACTTTACAAGAAATTGCTACACTCTTTTCAAGGAGACCTAACCATTTTGCATTTCCACCAGCAATGTATCAGTTCCCATTGCTCTAAATCCTTGCCAACACTTGATATTGCTAGATATTATTTGTTTCTTTAGTTTTTAACCATTCTGACACATGTACATTGATATCTCACTGTGATCCCTTTAAGTTTTGATGTTCAAAATTATCCTAGGTGGGTTTTTTTACATTGTTTTTTACCTGGAAAGTAACCTGATACTGTTTTCTTTTTCTTTTTTTTTATAGATTTTATTTATTTATTTGAGAGAGAGAGCACGGGCAAGTGGGGGGGCAGAGAGGGGCAGAGGGAGAGGGAGAAGCAGACTCCCCGCTGAGCAGGGAGCCTGACGTGGGGCTCAATCCCAGGACCCTGGGATCAGGACCTGAGCCGAAGGCAGATGCTTAACCGACTGAGCCACCCAGGCACCCCCATTATTGTTGTTTTCTAGCATTTTAAAAAACTTGCACAGAAGTAGAGAGAATGGTATAATAAATCTGCATAAACTGTTCACCCAGCTTCAATGATGATCAACATTTTTGTCAATTTGTTTCATCTAGTACCACCACCATTTTCTGGTTTGTTTTTTCTGGAGTCCTTTTAAGCAAAGCTCATACTTCATCTCATTTCACTATTAAGTATTTCAATATGAATCCCTTGAATAACTTTAAAAATAAAACAAAATGTAATCACAAGTGACAACATTAACGATAATTCCTTAATGTCCTCTAATATTCAGCCTATGCTCAAATATCCCCAATTGCCTCAAACGTGTCTTTTTAAAAGTTGCTTTGTTTAAATTTAATTTGCTTATGATGTGAGGTGGAAGCTAAAAAATTTGAGGTCCTACCTCCAAATGATTGAGTTTCCACTCAATTTTCAGAAATAGTTTAAGCTTAGTTCAGATTTTACCCAAGTTATAGCTTAGCTATTTCAAATTATATTTTTATTACACAACAGCAATTGGAGATTATAAGGCAGATAGTAAGAATACAGAATTGGCATATCACTTAACCCACAGATCAAAACACTTAAAAGATGACTGCCACTATTAAACAGTGTAGACAACTGATTCTGTTGGCAGTGAATACATGGGTTGGCACTTTATAAAGTTCTTTATAAAGAACCCCTTCCCATGCCCCCACCTCTTTATTTGTCCACTAACAGAAGGACATGCTTCTCTTAACTGGCACTGTTGCAAACAAGGGCTATTCATACTAGGCCCTCAAAACTATTGAGAATTAATAAGATGTCCCATCAAGAAGTGTGTGTGTGTGTGTGCGTCCGTGCGTGCGTGTGCACGCATATGTGTGTGTGTTTTGCATTAGGGGCTTAAGCCAAATGAAATTTTGGTTTTGTTTTGGAATAAAACCCATATAAGGAATTTTTTGCCATGCCAGTTTAACTTCTACTTTATTTAGAAACAGATAAGACTTTATTTTGAATTAGTTCCATTTTAGTTCACAGTTGAGTCATACAAACATCTAGAGATTAATAAGTAGATTTAAAGATAAGCAACTTGGTGTGTTCTGTTCTAGTTTTTTAAATTAATATCTCAGTGTAAATTCTTGGTTGTTACAAGACTTTTCTTCAATCCGAACCATCGTGCTGTGTTATATGGTTCCCTACAGCCCCTGAGCTCTTTTTCAACATTTGCACAAATGTATTTGCTTGCTCTATTACCATTTAGTCCAGATAACAAGGCTCAAGTAAATGTAGCCTGCACAATAAGAATATAACCACTGTTTAAAATCAAACTTCAGAGTGGGTCAACATGGCATAATCTCCTGCCTAAGTGATCTGTAATTCGCCTCTCCAGATAGTTATCTTGGCCCTGGAGTAGTTTAAAAGGTAGTAGCTGCCAAAAATTGTTAACCATTAAACAAAGGTTTACTTTTCTTTTGTGTGACAGGAACAAAGGTGCACTTTTAAATCTATGTCTAAAAAATGTGTAGGTTTTGAAGAGTTCAATCTGCTCTACAACTCTTGCTTTTAGTATCCCGAACAGATCTTTTAAAAGTGCTTGGGGGTTTTGGTTTGTTTTTTTGTTTTTTATTTTGCCTTGATTAGGTGATCTCAGCCAAGGTATGTGTTTTATTTCTGGGGGTGTAAGTTGACACAAACAAAACTTGGAAAACAGTCCTAAAAGGAGGGCATATTACACTGAAATGTATTCCATCAATCACCAGAATATTTAAGAACACTGAGTCATCATCATGGGTAATGCCCCCTTCATGAGGGCAAAAAGGAGTTTTCATCATGAAGAATATTCATCTCTCTTACTGAACCATGGTGCAATGTAGCAGTCCACATATTCGCCTTTCATGGTAGCTAAAAAGTAAACATTAGCATTTTTGCTCACTTTTCAATTTCATAAAGTTAGCCCACTGCATTACTTCCAGCTTCAAAGAATTCTATAGTTTCATTTTCAAGGCAACTCTAGAAGACATGGCATTTTAAGCACGAGGAGACTTGAGACTCCTACACGTGCAGCCTCTCATGGATTCAATTAGTCACCATTAGAACCTGAAGATCTAAGTTTCTATGTAGTTGACTGTGCTTAAGGCAGGTTTTTCCCAGGGCATTGTGTCTTTTCACAATTATATTCGGTTTCTGCCAAGTTCTCCTTTTGGAACTCAGAAGGACAATGCCAGGTTTTTCATTAGTGTAATGAGCCCATTCGCCAGAGCCAATGGGATATCTTGTTACTTTTCAAATTCCTTAGAGTAAAAATGTTGGCAAAGTCATTGCTTTCTTCTACCTATTAGAAATGTTTTTCTTTACTTCCAGATAAAAGACACAAAGATAGTTGAAGTGATGTTTTATAACTATGGTTTTTCAACCTCCCTGGCACTGTGAACATTTGGGGTCAGATAATTCTTTGTAGAGGGGGCTGTCCTATGCATTGTGGGATGCTTACCAGCATCCCTGGCCTCCACCCACTAGATACTAGTAGCTACCCCACCCCAGTCGTGACAACCACGAATGTCTCCAGACATTGCTAAATGTCCTCTAGGGGACAAAATCACCCCCCGTCGAGAACCATGGTTTTATAACCAGTGAGACAAATATTCATTTTCTGTCTTTTAAATTATTTAGGGGCACCTGGGTGGCTCAGTTGGTTGAGTGTCCAACTCTTGATTTCGGCTCAGGTCATGATCCCGGGTCCTAGGATCGAGCCCCACGTCAGGCTTCACACTAAGTGGGGAGTCTGCTTGAGAATTCTCTCCCTCTCCCTCTGCCCCTCCCTATGCTCATACTTTCTCTCTCTCTCTTTCTTTCTCGCTCTCTCTCAAATAAGTAAAATCTTTTAAAAATTAAAAATAAATTATTTATTTATTAATACATTCTACAGTCAGCTACTATGGAAGGAGTGGTGCTGGACACAAGGTGGTACTACACAAGATGCTTGCATGACGCTTGTCCTCACAGAGTTTATGGATTAGCCTAGGAAGCCCACAGTCTAACCTTATTCCTGATATCTCCATAGCAAGAGTCCTGAACCACGGTCAGTATAGGCTAGGTCCCATTCTATGAACTCACATCTTGCCTTGGCTCATAACCCTCAAATCCCCAAACCAGAGCACCTGTGTGACCTCAATGGTCCCTCCAAAGGATGATCCTGCTCTCTTTTGAGCTATTTCATGGTACTGCGTTGGTGCCATTCATTACCTACTTCCTGGTTTATAGATGCTATCTATATACAGCTCATAATTTTCTTATTCCTAGTGACTGGCACCACCCTAAGATAGATGCCTGGCTGACTGCCTGGATGGATGGTCAGGTCAGTTACCGTGGAGTAGCTTGACATCCAAACTAGAGCTTGGAGACAATTTTTTTTTTTTTTTTTGTAGTACGAGAATGACATGACCAAAACAATTACTTATAAATATCATCCATGTGACATTGTGCTGGAAAAATTGGAGAAGGGAAAACCTGAAGCCATAGAGATAGTAATGAAATTATTTTATATTCTTTATATAGATCAATAAAGTACATTAGTAGAATAATGGCAATGTAAATGAGGAACGAATGAACAAAAAGGAGAACCATTTCAAGGAAAAAATAAACAAAAGTTTAGAAGAGGAAGTGATCACTACAAAGGAAATGAGAGTCAAAGGATTCTGAAGTTCAGAGTGTGGGGATCTGAAAGTATGGTTTCTCCATTAAATACAAATAGAAGTTTTGAGATGAGTCAAAGATGTTAGGACATACTGAGACCATCATTCTTCATGTAACTCTCCTCTTTTGAAAGCAATATTCTTATGAATTTTTTTACTCTTACATTAAGTTCAGCAGTAATCTAAAAGCAACCAAATTAGGGAGTCAGATGATTGACTTTGTGAACAATATCACATGGGAAACAATGATGAGAAAAGCAACACAATACAGATTAAAGAGGACTTATAGGATCCCTTTACCATTGTGAGAACAGACTGTGGTGGGGCTAGGGTAGAAGCAGGGACATCATTTAGGAATCTGTTATATTAAACCCCAGTGTCAGGGGTGGGAACTATAAGAAGTGGTCAGATTAGGGATATACTGCAAAGACTGAGCCAACAGAATTTGTAGATGAATTCATTATAAAAAATGACTCAAAAAAGACCCCAAGATTTATGGTGTGATTTACTGAGTTAAGGAACTTAGGGAAGTAGCTAATCTGAGAGGATATCAAAAATTCATTTGTTAACATGGTAACACTGACCTCTTTAGAATATCTAAGCATAGATATCAAGTAGTCATTCAGAAATACGAATCTAAAGTTAGGTGCTTGACTGGAAATAAAAACTTGGGAGTAGTATTGCACAGGTTTCTTAATTGGAGACAATAGAACCCCCTCTAGCCAGTTTAAATAGAAATGGGATGCTATAATATATGCACTCTTATGTTTATTACAGTATTACTTACAATAGCCAAGAGATGGAATCAACCTAAGTGTCCAATGATTGACGAATGGATAAAGAAGGTGTAGTGTATATATATAATGGAATATTACTCAGCTATAAAAAAGGATGAGATCTTGCCATTTGTGACAACATGGATGGGCCTAGGGGGTATTGTGATAAGTGAAATAAGTCAGACCGAGAAAGACAAATACCATGATTTCACTCATATTTGGAATCTCAAAAACAAAAAACAAAAAACAAATAAGAATAAGCAAAGAAACAAAAAGCAGAATCAGACCTATAAATAGAACAAAGTGATGGCTGCAAAAGGAGAGAGGGGTGGAGGGATGGGCAAAATCAGTGAAGGGAACTGGGAGATACAGGCTTTCAGTTACAGACTGAATAAGCCACAGGAATAAAAGGTACAGCATAGGGAATATAGTCAATGATATTGTAATAGCATTGTATGATGATAGATGGTAGCAACACTTGCAGTAAGCATAGTATAATATATAGAGATGTTGAATCACTATGTTGTACATCTGAAACTAATGTAACATTGTGTGTCAACTCTACTCAAAAAATAAGAAAAATAAAAACCATAACAACTAAAATAAAAAGTAACACCTTCAGCTCTAACTGGAAAGGCAACATAAGAAGAGTAAAAGTTGGCTCTGATGTAGACATTCCATATTAAAAACATAGGACTATAATAATCCTTAATCAGAAAATGTGGGGGAAAAAAGCAGTTGTAGTGTTCCTAATTTTATTCTGTATTATGCATTTAGGCTAAGTCAAAGTACAAAAACATGCTGAATAAGGGGGCGCCTGACTGGCTCAGTCAGTAGAGTGTGTGACTCTTGATCTCAAGGTTGTTAAGTTCGAGCCCCATGTTGGGTATAGAGATTACTTAAAAAAATAAAATCTAAAAAAATGTGCTAAATGAAATATTTTTAATTTATGTAGAATTGTATAGGCTGATCAAATAAAGAAAATTCAATAAAATGAAAAAAAAAAAAAAGAAATGGAGTATTACATGGTTCCAAGAATAGATAGAACAAGACCCGGATGTTACATAGCCAAACATGATGCAGCCAGGGCAAACATCCAACCACACCATGGGAAAGTTCTAATAGAAACACCATTGTTGGTACTACCCACTGTGACATTAGGGACTGGGCATTGGAAATCTATCTGACTTCCTTCAGACAAAGCAGATATACCTTAGTCATGAAAGGTGACCCTATCTCTCCTAGTCATGTGCACCCAGATTTTGCACCGGTGCATATGAGATGAAGAAATTCAGCCACATGTCTCCACTCCAGCTATAAGAAAAACATGCCATTTTAGCTTTACAACTTCTTGAGTGTTAGAAGGAAAGCTAGAGGAGTTTGGAATGAGTGCTGAATAAGTAAACTTGCTATATTTGCTTCAGGGAGCCAGTGGTGTATAGATGGTATTTACAATTATGGTACTGGGTGAGGCCACTTGGGGAGAGAAGAGGGACAGTGGCTGGGCTGAGTCCTTGAGCACCCCAATACTTAGATATCCAGGGAGGAAGCTAAGAACAATCAGGTAGTGAGGAGAAGAAAAACCAGAAAAGTATCGTGTCCTAGAAGCTCGAGGAGTAAGTGGTCGACTGTACTGAATGGTGCTTTGAGATAGATTAAGAACAGAACTGACCACTGGATTTGAAAACATGTAGACCATTCATGACTTTGACAAAAGGTATTTCAGTGGAGTGATTAGAATAGGTGAGTAAGAGATCTGGAGAGGGTGAAATGGAGATGATGTGTATAAAGGGGTCAAGATATGGTGATGGGAGTTGGTGGGGGAATGGGACCAAGGGAAGGTCTTCTTTCAAATGGTAGATATTTAAAAATCAAAGAGGAAAAGTGCATAACATAGCCACATATCTAAACAATCCAGCCAAGCTGTATATTTTGAATTTTCTTTCATAAAAGCTGGTTTATTGCCTGATCTGTGCAAATACCGTGTTTTTAAACATTTTTTTCTAACCTGTTGGAATGCCCCTGTGGCAGGATGTCAAGGGCTTTCTGTTTATCATCTCTCTGTGCTCTGTGTCTTGACACACTCATCCTTTCACAACTGGAGAATAAACTCTCTGATCTTGTTCACACTTTCCCTGAAGCACTCCTCATTTCAGCTTTCTCTACCTTTAACAAACACGTTCATCAGAAAATATTACCCTTGTGTTATCCAGAAGAGGAAGGCACTTAACTTTAGAAGGGGCTAGAATATGAAGGTCAAATCATATAGTGTGTAGCCATTTGAGACTGTCTTCTTTTACTCAGTATAATTCTTTTGAGATTCATCTGTATTGTATCAATAGTTTCTTCCTTCTTATTGCTGAGTAATATTCTATTTTTTTTTAAAGATTTTATTTATTTATTCATGAGAGACAGAGAGAGAGGCAGAGGGAGAAGCAGGCTCCCAAGAAGCAGGGAGCCCGATGTGGAACTTGATCCCAGGACCCTGGGATCATGACCTGAGCCGAAGGCAGACGCCTAACCATCTGAGCCACCCAGGTGCCCGAGTAATATTCTATTTTATGGATGTACCACCACTTCTTTATCCTTTCACCAATTGGTGAACATGGGAGTTGTTTCCAAAATTAAGAATAAAACTTCAATGTGGTATATATATACAATGGAATATTACTCAGCCATAAAAAAGAATGAAATCTTGTCATTTGCAATGACATGGAGGGAGCTAGAGAGTATTATGCTGAGCAAAATAAGTCAGAAAAAGATGAATACCATATGATTTCACTCATATGTGGAATTTAAGAAACAAAACAGATAAACATAGGGGGAAAAGAAGAAGAGAGACAACCCAGAAAATAGACTCTTAACTATAGAGAACTGAGGGTTACTGGAGGGGAGGTGGGCAGGGGGACGAGATAAATGGGTGATGGGTATTAAGGAGGATACTTGTGATGAGCACTGGGTGTTGTATATAAGTGATGAATCACTGAATTCTACACCTGAAACAAATATTACACTGTACATTAACCAACTGGAATTTAAATAAAATATTGAAGAAAAAAAAGGACAAAACTGCTAAATACATTCACATTCATTTTTTTTTGTGTGTGGACAAATAAAGAGTAATGTCTTCAATGTTTTCACTTCTCTTGGGTAAGTATGGAGTGTAACTGCTGAATCATAATATAAGTGTATGGTTAACTTTAATCTATACCAGAGGTAGTAACCATTTTATAGTCCAACCAGCAATTCATCTCACATCCTAAAAGCTTGCTAAACTCACTTATTAGTTCTAATATGTTTTTTGTAAAATATTTGGGATTTTCTACATAGTCGATCACATTGCTGAAGAAAAAGACATGTTTTATTTGCTCCTTTCCAATCTGTGCTTAAAAAAAAAAACTGCCATATTTCACTGGCTAGAATCTCCCAGTATGATGTTGACTGGAAGTGGTGAAAATAAAAACCCTTGCCTTATTCTTGATCTTGGAAAGAAAATATTCGATCTTGAGTAGGAAAGTAGGAGGTTGGCTATAGATGTTTTCACTGATGCCCTTTATCAGAATGAAGACAGTTTGCCTGATGAATACATGTTGAACTTTGTCAAATGATTTTTCTGCATCTATTGAGATGATTATGATGAATTTCACTGATGTTTTAATGTTGAACCAACCTTGCATTACTAGGATAAGTCCTACTTGGTCATAATATAATTTAATTCCTACATTTTATTTGCTAATATTTTGTTAAGAATTTTTGTGTTTATGCTCCTGAGGGATATTGGTCTGTAATTTTCTCTCCTTTAAATGTCTTTGGTCTTGGTATCAGGGTAATGCTGGCCTCAAAATCTGAGCAGGAATGTGCTTCATGTTCCTCTATTTTCAGGAAAAGTTTATATAAAATTGTGTTATTTCTTCCTTTGTTGTTTGGTAAAATTTGCCAGTGAAGTTATCAGAGCCCAGGGTTTTCTTTGTTGGAAGATGTTTAACTACAAATTTAATTTCATTATTTGGTGTAGGATTATTCAGGTTATTTGTTTTTTCTTGAGTGAGCTTGAGTGGTAGGTATTATAACATTTGAACAATTTTTTCCATTGCATCTAAGTTACCATTTCTATTAGCAAAAAATTGTTCAAAGTAGTTCCTTATTTCCTTTTTAATGTCCTTAGGATCTTTAGTGATGTTTCCTTTTTCAGCACTGATATTGTTTAATTTGTGAGTTCTCTCTTTTTTCTTTAGCAGTTCAGCTAAAAATTTTTTTTATCAACTTTATTGATTTTTTTCAAAGAAATAGATTTGGCTTTTATTGATTTTCTCTTTTCTCGGTTTTTAATTCCATTGATTTCTGGCCTTATTTTTATTGCTTAATCTTTTATTTATTGATTTCAGTTAAATTTGCTTTTTTGTAATTTACTTAGGTAGAAGTTTAGGAAATTGGTTTGAGACCTTTGTTTTGAAACATTTAATGCTATACATTTTCCTCTTAGTGTTGCTTTAGCTGCATTCCACACAATTTATATGTTGTCTATTTAACTCATTAAAATATGTTCTCCTTGTGACTTTCTCTTTGTCTAATGGGTTATTTAGAAGTGTGTTATTTCATTTCTAAAAATTTGAGCGATTTTCCAAATAACTTCTTATTGATTTCTAGTCTAATTACTTTTTAGTCAGACACATAATTTTAATATTTTCAATTATTTTAAATCTGTCCAGGTTTGTTTTATGGCTCAGAATATGGTCTATTCATACTCTATGTTTATCATACTTAGTTTCACTACAGAAATATTCATATGCTTCACTACAGAAATATTCATATGATTGATTTCCTGGGGTTTCCCCAGCCTCCACTATAGGTGTTATATAATACACAGTATATGCACCATGTAATCTTCCTAAAACCTGAAAAACTGTGAATTCTAAAACAAATCTGGTTTCAGGGATTTGGTATAATTGTGGACTGATTTCTTGGTTATATTATACATGTGATCCAGAATATGTTTATATTGCTTTTAGATTATCATTGACATAAAAACACATAAATTAAGAAATTCATAGGAAAACTTTAAAGAATATTTCCCTAGACCATGGAGGCCATGGTTCCCAGCCAAAAAACTTAGCAATGATGAATTTATGATATAATAGTGTTGAGTTTTCTTTGGCTCTAGCTGCTTTTCTTAGAAGAGACCTCCTTTGAAGTGCTAAACTATCTGACAGGCAAATTTGGGTGGCACTTTTTGTTTTGGGTTTTCTTGGATATGATCAGAATTGTCAAAGGCAATTTTACTGCTTTTCTGTGATGAGTACTAAAAATTTCAAGGACAGCCCTGAGGAGATAGAGAAGATAAACAGTTCATGACAAATATCAATCTCATTCTAGATCAGAACTATCTTGCCTATTGAAATCCTATAATTATCTATTGAAACCAAGAAATTGCTTATCAAAACCAAGAAAGTTGGCAGTTTTAGAATAAATTCTTACCAACAGTATTCCCAAATCTGTAATAATGAACCAGAGGAAAAGAGTACATTTAAGTGTCCTTACAATTGCAAACCTCAGCCCAGATTTAAATAATGCCAGTCTTTATTAAAAAATATTATCGAATGGAAATGATAAATCAATGGGGCTTCAATTTTGTAGGATTAGGGGAAAAGCCTCAAGATCAGCAAGTAGGAGTTAAATTAGTAAATTCAATAGATAACGTGTAGGTCAGCCAAACCCACAAGCAGGAGGCAGACAATGCAGGAACAGAAAGCAGCAAAGCTCTGACACAGTTGGCATTCTTTTAACCACAAGAATCTGAGGAATCAAGAGAATTGTGGGAAACTGACTAGAGATCCTGAAGGTTGATGCCACAACTTCTCTGCACATTTTCCACTCCTGGTCACCCAGGAACAAAGACTCCCACCTTATTTCAATGACATTATAAAACGAAATTCATATGATAATGAGGAAAACAGTAATCGGAGGTGGACCAGAAGATCATCTGGTTAGTTCTACCTTGACAGAGTCTTGATCACAAGGTTAGGTTTGATGTCATTAAGGGAAAGAATATTAAAAATTACTTTTAACTGGGTGCTACTGATATATTGCTTCTTCTCATGGAATCTGGGTGGACTCCATGTTAAATAATAAAAGTGATGTGGTTATGAACTCAAGTGGAATGACATTATCTACTCTTAGATCCCTGCTTAGAAGAAAAAGTTTAGGAAGCTAAGATTCAGGACTAGAACCAGATGGATGCCCCATTTCCTGGTGCTCTGTGCAAGGCAGTGGATGGGTGTCAGTGACTCTTATTGCTGAAATAGCCCTATCTCTTTATGCTTGGGCTGGGAAGATGGGTGGCACACAGAAAGTCAGAGTCTACACAGCATTCTTGCCTTATATTTCACTTATATTTTGCCTAGATTTAAAAAAAAAAAAACTAGATCAGGACTTAATCAAAAACAAGTTACTAGAGAGTTCTTGAGCAAGATGGCAGAGGAGTAGGAGACCTAAGTTTCGTCTGGTCCCAGGAATTCAGCTAGATAGGGATCAAGCCATTCTGAACACCTACGAACTCAACAGGAGATCAAAGAAAAGAATAACAGCAACTCTCTGAACAGAAAAGTGACCACTTTCTGGAAGGTAGGATATGGGGAGAAGTGAATCCAAGGTGATATATGGGAGGATAGACCACGGGGGAAGGGAGCCTCCATCAGCCACTACCGGCAAGTGATAGAGGAGCAGAGCACAAAATCGGAACTTTTAGAAGTCGGCTCTGCTGAGGGATGTCACTCCAGTGGCTAAGTGGGGGGTGGAACCTGCACTGGGACAGTGTGGTCTCAGGACCCTCAGGGTCACAGAAAGACTGGGGGTGCCTGAGTGAGGCAGAGCTCCCAGGGATTGGAGTGGGGAAGCCGGCTGCAGAGATGGAGCCGAGGAGCAGGCTCTCAGCTCGGGGTTGCCATAAACTGTGATCCGCGGCACAGTAAGGCCTCTGCTCCTCCAGCAGGGACCCAACAAGTGGCAGATCCGGGGAGACTCCCCTTCCTCCCCCAGGAGGAGTGGCGTGGGAGCACACTGTAGGGATCTGCTGGGTTTGGAGACTTCACACGGAGTCATGTGCCAGGGATAGAAACGCACGGTCACAGGCCAAGTGAGCACAGAGTATGGCTGGAGACCAGGGAGACGGGAGTGATTGACTGCTTTTCTCTGAGGGTGCACTGAGGAGTGGGGCCCCGAGTTCCTCGGCTCCTCCGGGGCGGAGATTGGGAGGCCGCCATTTTCACTCTCGTCCCCCAAAGCTGTATGGAAAGCTTGCAGGGAACAACAGCTCCCGAGAGCAAACCTGAGCAGATTACTTAGCCCGGACCGGCAAGGGTGGGGCAATTCCGCCTCCGGCAAAGACATTTGGGAACCACAGCAACAGGCACCCCAGCCCAGAAGATCAGCAAGAACAGCCAGCCAAGACCAAGTTTACCGATCAATGAGAACGGCAGAACTCCAGCGCTAGGGGAACACTGCACATAAAATTCATGGCTTTTTCCCCATGTTCTTTAGTCTTTCAAAGTTAATTTTTTTTAATTTTCCTTTTTTCTTTTTCCCTTTTTCAACCAACATCTTATCAATCCCTTTTTTAAAAATCTTTTTTTATTTTTCATTTTTAGAGTCATATTCTATCCCTTCATAGTAGTTAACCTTATTTTTGGTTTATATATAAGTTGTTCTCTCTTTAAAATTTTGGGATACGGTTTCTTCTAACAGACCAAACTATACCCTAAATCTCTAGTGTATGGCTTTGTTCTAGTCTCCTGTCTGATCACATTCTCTACCCCCCCTTTTTTAATTCCTCTTCTTTCTTTTTTCAACCAACTTCTTATCTTAACAATTCCTTTTATAAAATCTTTTATAATTTTCCTCTGT
>NC_138385.1:99994468-100072630 GCF_054177405.1 Leptonychotes weddellii | reverse complement strand
ACAGATGAATGGATAAAGAAGATGTGGTATATATATACAATGGAATATTACGCAGCCATGAAAAGGAATGAAATCCTGCCATTTGCAAAGATGTGGATGGAACTGGAGGGTATTAGGCTGAGCGAAATAAGTCAATCAGAGAAAGACATGTATCATATGGTCTCACTGATATGAGGAATTCTTAATCTCAGGATTCCTGGAGTGATGGGGGGTGGGAGGGATGCAGTGGCTGGGTGATAGACATTGGGGAGGGTATGTGCTATGGTGAGTGCTGTGAATTGTGTAAGACTGTTGAATCACAGACCTGTACCTCTGAAACAAATAATACATTATATGTTTAAAAAAAAAGAAGATAGTAGGAAGGGAAAAATGAAGGGGGAGAAATCGGAGGGGGAGATGAACCATAAGAGACTATGGACTCTGAGAAACAAACTGAGGGTTCTAGAGGGGAGGGAAGTGGGGGGATGTGTTAGCCTGGTGATGGGTATTAAAGAGGGCATGTACTGAATGGAGCACTGGGTGTTATACACAAACAATGAATCATGGAACATTACATCAAAAACTAATGATGTACTGTATGGTGATTAACATAACATAATAAAATTAAAAAAACAAGTTACTAAACTCAACCTTTAGTAGGGATGCAACTTAGAAAATCCTGTTCCGATTCCACTTCCATTTCAAATTTAGGAAACACGCACACTCGTTTGTCTCAGTCTCCTCCATATAGGAATTAAACTACTGGGGCAGAATGGAGGTTTGCTTAAGTAAAAAGTAGGAATGCATAAAATGCTTTGAAGAGAGAAGAAGGCCAAGTCAGTGCTGCAGGCAGTCATGACCAGAATTCTTAAGCCCTGTGAGAAATCAAGCTGTGCACAATTCTGTTCTAGCACTGGCTATTCTTATGTGCAGGAAGTGACCACTTCAAGTGAAGGCAAAGTTCAGCTTTCCAAGCTGAGCTATACACCTGAATGCTTTGGGAACTTGTCTTCATTTTATTTTCCTTCAAAACCTTACAGCCTGCTGACCAGGTAAAATAATAGAACATATGGTCTTTATTTAATTCCTTCGTGCTTACCGCCAAGACAAGAGGAGGTTGAAGATCTCTTGGCTGTCTCCAATGCTTTCCTTTAATCTTACTTTATTTACTAAGAGCTAATAAAAAATCCAAAGTGCTTAACTCTCAAGTGTTGTTTTTCTTCTGGGCATTGGTATTTGATTTGTTCCTTGGCCTGAATCCCCCGCTCTTTTTACTGCTGAATGTGCCATTGTGAACCTTCTTTTTAATGCTGTGTTCATTTTCCTTTCTTTGATATATTTTCAGCTTCCAAAAGTTTGTCTTTTTCCACTCTTATTCAAACTAATTTAAATTTTAAAATAGAATCACATTGGATTTATAAAGTAAAATAATTAAATTATAAAATAATATTTATATGAAAAATTTTGGAGAAGAGGAGAAAATCACTTATCTTGCTGCCCAACTGCAATAGCTCTTTATTATTCTCTTTTAATATAAGCATTGTATTTTGCATGCTGACAGTCAGAGTGCATAGAATTCTGCCCAAATGTCTTTCATTCCATATTATCCTATCACTGGGGTTCCATGTCTGCTAATTCTGCAGATCAGATAGATATTAGATATTAGATAAATAATATATAGATACAGATATATAGATATTAGATATTCCAGTTGACATTGCCTCAATTGATGTAGCCACCCTGCTATCAGTAGGATATTTAGATTGATAGTATCTGTTTCTACGGCTGTGCTCACAAGGACAGGAACTTTGTAAAGCAATCAAACCTGCAACAAATTAACATGTAAGGGCTAATAACGTGTGAGGCTTTGGATATGAAAATGACAAGTTATAAAAACTTTGTGACACATAATTCAACAAGAACAGCTCTCTTTGGTTATTTTCAGGACACACAACTGTAGACTGGGGAAATGAGCACAGATACGACTGGAGTATCAGCATTCTTAAAAAAATACTAATGTAGGGGCGCCTGGGTGGCTCAGTCGTTAAGCGTCTGCCTTCGGCTCAGGTCATGATCCCAGGGTCCTGGGATCGAGCCCCGCATCGGGCTCCCTGCTCCCTGGGAAGCCTGCTTCTCCCTCTCCTGCTCCCCTGGCTTGTGTTCCCTCTCTCGCTGTCTCTCTCTGTGTCAAATAAATAAATAAAATCTTTAAAAAAAAAAAATACTAATGTAATTATCCATCACCAAAGAGTCAATTTCCTGCCATATCTTTTCTGAAATTTATTCCTGAAAATGTGCTTCTTGATATATCCAACTCCCAGGTGAAACTAATTATATCTATATCAAAACCTTTAATATTTGTACAAGATAAATATTTCCTTATCAATTACACAGTGAGTGGCCTTTTTAATATATTCCCACATTCTAATATTCACACATTCTGGTATTTTATTTGGAGCTTTAAAAAAATTGAATTGCTTTTGTAAGCGGTTTGTTATTTCTCTACAGACAATAAAAACTGAGAATAAGAACTTAATAAATCTAAATGCATCATTACTATCAAGCCTGATCACCTTGTTTTTGATAACCAGGAAATTGTAAAATAGATAAAAACATGCTCTTAGCCCTTTGTAAATTACTCACTGCACTACCTCTTTTTCAATATTGTGCTTCTTAGTCTGGATATCAATTTTCTTTCTCTTAGAAATTCTTTTAATTTGTTAGTAAAATACTTAAAATATATAGAAATCCTTGAGATTCTTGATACAGTCAATTCCTAGTCAAACACATTTTACCAATACCAAAACCCTTTAACAGTGTTACTAATTACTTCTTCCTTACTCATTCTATTTTAATATCTTTTTTCTCTTTTAATACATTTTTCTTAAATTCTATTTTGTAATATATTAATATGCCTGTTTTGTTTCGCTTTTGTAAATTGGTGTTCCTTTTTTTTTTTTTAAAAATCCCTTTATTTTAAAATATTTTATTTTATGTGTTTCTCTTGTGAGCAGCATATAGGTATATTTTATTTCTTATCCAGTCTCACAATGTTCATATTGAATAAGTATATCAAACTTTTTGCATTTATTTTTATGGACAACTTAAATTGATATTATCTTCTCTTTGTTTTCTTCTCTCTTTTTTTCTTTTTTCTTTGCTACTCTTTTTGTTTTCCTTTTCTGACTTTTGTGGGATTAAAGACTTTTTTTTTAATCTGTTCTTTTTTGAAAAAGATGTGGTTTGCATTTATATTATTTCAGGGGCTACTCATACATTTGAACATACAAGGCAATTCTCCATTTTTTTAAACAACTTTAAGGTTATTTGATAGTCCCACTCTTTCCCAAAACACATCAAGAATTTTAATGCCTTAAATACCCATAGAAACTTCCACCCCCTCTCTTTTTATTATTGTTTATACTTTTATCTCTTTCTGAAAATAAACTTATTGCTTGTCAGTTATGTCTATTTATACATTTTATTTGTTTCTTGTACCCCACATTTTCTTCTGGGTTTACATTTCTTCATGTAGAAGCCACTCCTTGTTACTTTAGTGAGGGTCTTTGGTAGGGGGCAAATTCACTTAGTCTTTGTGTAACCGAAAATGTCTTTATTTTGCTTTTGCTTTTGAATGATAGTTAACTGGGTATAAAGCCCTAGGTTGACATTTACCATCAGCACTTTGAGGCTATTAATTCTTTGTCTTCTGGCATCTATTTCCAATTATGAAGAGATGTGCTGGGTGTCTCACCTACAATAGTCTGTTCTCTGACTTCTCTCTGGCAGCTCTTAAGACCTTTTGTAGTTCTGTTCATGTTCTTCATGTTCTGTAGTTTCATTACAATGTGCATAGGTATGGATTTACTTCCATTTATTCTCCTTAATACTTGGGGCATTCTTTTAAATTTAGGACTTATATATTTCTCCAATGTAGATATTTTTCAACTCTTATAACAGTTGTTTCCTCCATTCTCAGCTCCCCACTTTTCTGACTCCACCCCAAAAGGGTTGTGGGGGCATTGTGGTACCTTGTTACAGCCTGGTAAAGGTGGAAATCTAAGCTTTCACCCTGCCTTTGGTGGTGAGGGTGGGGGTGAAGCCACAGTCTTTTCTGTGATGTTTGGCTATAGTAGAGTAGTTAGTGTCTAAAAGTTCCTTATGTTGCCAGTTTGCCCTCTTCCTGGTCCTTTGGCTAGAGAAAGAAGGCTTTTCTTAGGCTTTTTTGTCTGTGCCTCTTGGCATTTCCAGGTGTCCAGGCTGATGCAAAAAGAAAACCTCAGGTTCCGAGGTCCCTATTCAGACTGCCTTCTTTCTTCCACTTTTCAAAGTATTGCTATGTTTGTTTTATGTGTAATGTTCTGGGTTTTTAGTTCTACTTACCTGGAGAAACAGGGAAAGGGATGTCTACGGTATCTCCCTGGAAACAAAACCTATGTGCTTTAAAGTCTTTTTTTGTTTAAGATTTTATTTATTTGAGAGAGACAGAGATACTGAGAGAGAGCACGAGCAGGGAGGAGAGGGAGAAGCAGGCTCCCTGCTGAGCAGGGAACCCAATGCTGGGCTCGATCCCAGGACCCTGGGATCATGACCTGAACTGAAGGCAGATGCTTAACCAACTGAGCCCCCTTTTTAAAGTCTTTGTCAGCCTTCTCTAGAAATTAATTTTAGGTGTGAAGAACTTAAAATATTGATTTAATTATTATTTTGGCCATGTTCCTTACATTGGATTTCTTAACTTGTTTATACATTTTGATTTGCAAGCTCATTTGGAGAAGGAGATTTTGTTTTATGTGTGTCTCTCTCTCTCCCTCTCTTTCTCTCTCTCTCTCAATGATCACCTTTCTCTTTGTAGTATCTTTTGTTGTTTCTTTCTCCAGACCCTAGACTACAACTCTAGAACCAGGTTTAAAATGTAATTCAGGGCCTATGCCCTTTGCAGTGAGATAGAGTTACCACAGACCTGGGCCCCAAGCTATCTGGTAATTTGGTTAAGCTCCTAGTTAGCCAGCTATCCCTGAGTCCTTCCACTGGCTTGGCCCACAGGTAACTGAGTTATGGCCCTAGGCAGTGAGTGACAGAAAGGTTTTAAGTCTCCTTTCATTAGTCAGGGGAGAGGAAATCCCTTATCAGACCTAGCTGTAAGCAACAAGCCTATCCTAGTGCATCTCAAGTGGAGATGGAGAACCAGAAAGTACTTTAAGTCTCCCTTACTTTGCAGAAGTTCAACTGTCTGCTATCAGACCCAGATTCCAAGAGGTCTCTTGCTTCACCTCTACCTACCATTTCGCTTTTCTGTTATATTTCAGGACCATGGAAATGTTATTCTCGTTATGTGTGTTTTTTTAAAAAATCTTTTTGGTATCTCATTGCCATGTGCTGGGAACAGAAACTGTGCACCAAAGCATGAATTTACTAGACTATCTAGATGGAAAATATAAACCTTTTTTTTTTTTTTTAAAGATTTTATTTATTTATTTGAGACAGAGAGCACATGAGAGGGGGGAGGGTCAGAGGGAGAAGCAGGCTCCCTGCCGAGCAGGGAGCCCGATGCGGGACTCGATCCAGGGACTCCAGGATCATGACCTGAGCCAAAGGCAGTCGCTTAACCAACTGAGCCACCCAGGCGCCCAATATAAACCTTTCTTAAACATGTTTTGGAAACACTTGGGGGAAATAGTTTATAGAAGATAACAAGCTCCAAAATCCAAAATTAGCTCTGATTAAGTCAGTTTCATAATAGAACCAGTTCTTTCTAAGTGACATCATCTATTTATTAGCCATTTTGATATATAATTATGTAGTTCTCTTACATCCTCCTTTATCTCAACCCATCATCCAAAGATAACTTTCTGATAAATTGTTCTTCAGTATTGTTGGGTAAATATAAGCCAAATGTTTACAATGATTAAGCTAACTTTCTTGTAAACTTCTTTTCTCTAGTGCTAATAATTGTCTTATTTCCTTTGCTTAGTTGTCCTTTTACCTATAGTTAATTCTTCCAATACCATATAATATTATGGCAATACAGATTTCCATGCAATCAAATCTCTCAGTTCATTTATCAGTTGTTTTTTTCTCCTTTATGAAATTCCTGTCTAGAACCCTCCATCTTTGTGTTCCATTAGGACCAGTTACTTTCTTGGACTTCTGACAGTTGTCTTCTTTGAAATTTCTCTTTACCATCAACCTTCTCCTCTTTCTCGTGTTGTATCTCCTGCATCCGAGACTTCACTTTTTCTTGGTTTACTGCAGTATGACCCATGCTCCAGGAACTTCCTAAGAGAAGATGCACTAGGGATACCTTTTTAAAAATCTTTGTTTTGCTTTCATTTTAAATGAATACTTTGACTAGTATAACATTCTTGGTTGGAAATTATCCTCTCCCAGAATTTTTGGAAGTTATTTCTCCATTTCCTTCTAGCTACTGAAGTTTCTAAGTCCAAAATAGTTTTCATTCCTGATCTTTCATTTAGGACCTGATTTTTCTCCCTGGAATATTTTAGGATCTTTTTTTTTTTTTTTTTATCATTTGTGTTCTTCAATTTCACAATGATGTACTGTGATGGGGGTTTTTGTATTCTTTGAATTATACTCTTGGTGGGTCTTTTCGATCTGGAGATTCATGTACTTGAGTTCTAGAATTTTTTCTTGAATTATGCAGCAGAGACAGCTAAATTCCCATTGGAATTTTGTTGTTCCTCTTTGCTATGGTCTAAATGTTAGTGTTTCTTCAGTTTTCATATGTTGAAATCCTAACCCCCGAGGTGATATTAGGATGGCACATTTGGGAGGCGATTAGGTCATGAGAGAAGAATCTGCATGAATAGGATTAGTGTCTTTATTAAACAGGCTCCAGAGTGCCTGTTAGTGCCATCCACCATGTGAGGGCATAGCAAGAAGTTGGTAGTCTGCAACGTGGAAGAGGGCCTTCACCAGAACCTGACCATGCTGGTACTCAGATCTTGGACTTCTAGTCTTCAGAACTGTGAGCAATACATTTCTGCTGCTTAGAAATCACCTAGTCGGGGTGCCTGGGTGGCTCAGTTGGTTAAGTGACTGCCTTCGGCTCAGGTCATGATCCCAGGGTCCTGGGATCAAGTCCCACATCGGGCTCCCTGCTCAGCAGGGAGTGCTTCTCCCTCTCCCTCTGCCTGCTGTTCCCCCTGCTTGTGCTTGTTCTCTCTGTGTCAAATAAATAAAATCTTAAAAAAAAAAAAGAAAGAAAGAAATCACCTAGTCTATGGTATTTTTGTTATAGCATACCGAATGGACTAAGAGAGAAAATGGAATTTTGTTTTTCCCCTTCCAAAGGGAAGCAGAGCTGAAATGGCCGATTGGGATGGTCCACACTTCCAGAGTTTTATAGCTCAAGTGATGTGTTAGTAATTCCTTTGGCCAAGATGTGAGGAACAAAAGAGAGATTGTAAGTGGGGTATGGTTTGGGGTCCTATCTAATTGGTCTTTCTACAGAATAGAAGGATCCCAGCAAAAGATAACCTGGATTACTAGGGTATCTCACTTTGGGGTTTTCCTGAAAACAGAGCCTGATCTAATGATGTGAGTGGAGTTAATTTGGGAGGTGATATTCGAAGTAGAAGCGAAGGAACGAGGAGAGTGGAACAGGGAAAGGAGAAAAAGCCAAAAAAGAATGAGTTACTGAGTTGGTAAACAGTGTAGGCAACTGGGGCACAAGCCCAATTAAGACCATCTGGAGAACTAGTAGAACAGATCTCAGAAATGTCACATCAAGTGAAATGGAAGTAAAGCCAAAAAAAAAAAAAAAAAGGAAATAAAACAATTTATCTATTGACTCTCACTGCCCTTTTATAATAAGGGTCACCTCTGTGAGCATTAACATCTCTCTTACACTTCAGGGCAGTGGCTGTTCAAGGCCTAAAGGGTCTCTCTCTGCTTTGGAGAGAGCCCCTAGAAGCCAAACAAGGAGATACTGAGACTGAGATGTGGCATGCTGGTAGAATGCATGGAATGCTTATCCCAGCTTCAGGGAGATCAGTTAGACTAAGAGCACATAGTGAAAGATACCATGAGGATCTGATATACAGGGCTGGACAGAAGTGACCAAATAGAAGAGAGAAGCACCTGCCTAACTCAAGGGCATCAAGGTCAGAGGGTTCAAGCAGAGATCCTCCAAGAAGTCCTCAAAAAGGCCCACATGACAAAAAAACAAAACAAAAAAACAGCTTTAAACATCTGCCAGGCATAGAGAAAGCAAAGCCAGCACTCCTTTCCCATTCCTTTTGCTATTCCTCCTCATGCCCAGATCCTTGAGCCATCTGGCCAACATGCTAGGGAACTAGGGAAGGGGAGAAATCCAAGTCTGTGCCCCCTTTCTCCACAGGAGGCTTCAAGCCTAGGAAAGTGATGAAGTGCTGAGCCTTTAAATCAAAGTTTAGAGTTTTCATTAATATCCTGGATTGGATACTGATTTGCAAACCAAGACTGTTTGTAACTCTCTATAACCATAAGAGCTACATGTTACCTAATAATGAGCAGAAAAGTTTTTATCTTGGGGCAGGAGACATTCAACTTTCCAAATAAAGTGTGGGAGATAAAGTTGCATTTTGATGGCAGCATTGGTTGTTCTTATTTGATCTACATGTGTCAGGCCATTTTAATGAATTAAACTTCATCTTTGCTTTTTTCCCCCTAGGTGGCCATATTTTCCAAAATGCAAAAGGTGGTGAAGGATACGGCAGAGAGGACGTTTGGCGTGAGGCTATGAGAAAGAACCCAAAGTCCTAACCACAGCTCCTAAGGCTTGGTGTTGGTCCCGAGCCTGCTTATGCCTCTCAGTCATGTAATACCCTCCTCCTCAAATTCTATGCTCCAGCCTCACTGAGATTCTGTCACTGCCTGCAGGGAACTATAACGGAGCTCCTCCCCAGTACTTCATATCGCTCTTCTGTCTCCTCTCCCCCCACCTCCCACCTTTTCTTTGACACCACCTAATTACTTATTACTCACTAGATCTCAGCTTAAATGTTGCCTCCTCCAGGAAGACCTCCACCCCGCCCAAGCATCCAAGTTTACATCACGTGTCCTTCAGGTGCTAATATATCTCCTGATGCTCCATCCTTCCTAGCACCTATCGCTACCACATTTCCTTGTTTACTTTGCAGTGTACTCTGTGCCCTCACTCACTACCACAATCTCTGTAAGAGGCAGTCAGCCTGGTTCACATCTGCAGCCCCAGAAGCTAGCATAGGGTTAGGCATATACAGGGAACGCCTGTCAAATGAAATAATTTGTATGTATATATTCATAAAAAGATCTGACAAATACACACAAATTAAGCCATAAATTTCTTAAAAATCAGCTTTGCAGAAAAGAATAAAATGATATGACATTGGAACCATCCTGGAAAATTCAGGATTTATGGTGGCTCTATATTCCTTATGACAGCGTTTCTCAAAGTGTGGTCCCTGGACCAGAAGCATCCCTGGGAAGCTTGTCAGAAATGCAAATTCTCAGCACCTCCCCATAGTCAGAAACTCTGAGGGGGGAGTCCAACATCTGTATTTAACAAGCCCTCCAGGACACGCTTGAGTTTGAGAACCACTGCCCTAATATTTGCAATGCCCCTCCCTGCAAAGTGCTGAAGTTATATTTGGAAGGAGGAGATGATGTCTATTAAACATCCCTGAAAACCAAGACCCATATGATCTCCTTCTTCTTGATGCCATTGAAGTTAACCATCCAGACTAAAGACCGTCCAACACAATCCATTACCAGAGGATTCAGCTGGAAAGGATTACAGGCGAGCAGCATTGTCAACATCTATGAACGGGGTCCAGGTGCATGCATCTGGTACTCCTGGCTAGGAAATCACTGGATTACTTGCTTCATTTAGTTCTACATTTTAACAGTCTGACATTTTAAACTGCATGGCTGGGTTTTTAATCAGATGGGCCCATCTCTGTACCTATCTTGGCATGACAATTTACTTTGTGGGAGAGTTGAATTAGCAAGGGTGTTAAGCCTCAGGTTTGGCCAAAGGGAGAGGAAGTGATACTTGAAGTGTCTGGCCAATCCATATGTGACCTCAAGATGGGAGATCAAAGCCTCCAGGTGGACAAAGAACAGTGAAGAGCCATACAGAAACCATCCACAACCTTCAGGGAGTATTTGATGATCCCTTCACCCAAGTAAGTTATATATTCTTAAAACTTTATCAAGTTCAGGGAGGTGAAAGTCTTGTATCTTAGACAGATCCTATTTTATTCCTGAGGGTCACCAATAGGACCAAAGGGACAGAACATGACACAGGAAGGAAAATGTCTTTGGAGTATGCGTGTATGTATGTACAAATAAAAAACCAAAACACAAACAAGAAACAAAACAAGAAGATGCAAGGAACATAACATAATAGAATTAAATTTTAAAAAAAAGAGCCAAGGAAAGGAAGGAAAAAGAGTGAAAATTTTCAGTTCAGGTTAACAAAGAACAAATAATAAATAAACAAATAATATACCAGACACTATGCTGGGGAGGAAAAAAAGAGAGAAGGGTAAAAATACACTATCTTAATGCCAAAGGCTATCTACTTACCTTCTAGAGTGGCTCTGTCCAATAAGGAAGTTGGTAGCTACATGAGGCTATTTAAATTAAAAGCAATTAAAACTAAATAAAATTAAAAATTTAGTGCCTCAGTCATACAAGCCACATTTCAGCTGTTTGCGACCACATGTGGCTACCATATTGAACAACACAGATTAGGACACTCCCATCATCCTTGAAAGTTTTCTTGGACAGTGCTGCTCTACAAATCACCCTAAGATCAAACTTGTACTTTTTCCATCCTTCCAGGAATATCTAAATTCATAGAATATGGAAAACCAAAAGGTAAATGGCCAAGGACACAAGTAATTTTGCTTTTTTGATGAATTAGAATTCTCCCTGAAATTCAGCACAAACATGGCCTGATTTGTTTGTCCACACATCTCTCAAGCATATACTCAACCTGATTCAACAGAACAAAGGTTAACCTGAATGCCTTCTCTGGGCAAGACACTTAACCTGGGCACCACTTGAAGAGTAAAGATGCATAGAATGTAGTCCCTGTTCTCCAAGGGCCATATTTGACAGAAAACGTAAGACCAGGACATAACCATGAGATAAGAAAAATAGGTATGTTGGGAGAGGTATGAACTAAGGTGTGGGTTCCCCAACATTGCTGTGCGTATAATAGCCTTGTTAAAAATACAGATGCTGTGTATTTATAGGTCTGATTCTGCTTTTTGTTTGTTTGCTTATTCATTTGTTTTGTTTTTTAGATTCCACATATGAGTGAAATCATATGGTATGTGTCTTTCTCAGTCTGACTTATTTCATTTAGCATAACATCCTCTAAGTCCACACTGATGGTTACCAGAGGGAAGGGGGGGGGAGATGAGGGATGGGAAAAATGGGTGAAGGGGAGTGAAGATACAGGCTTCCAGTATGGAATAAATAAGTCAGGGAGGGGCGCCTGGGTGGCTCAGTCGTTAAGCGTCTGCCTTCGGCTCAGGTCATGATCCCAGGGTCCTGGAATCGAGCCCCGCATCGGGCGCCCTGCTCGGCGGGAGGCCTGCTTCTCCCTCTCCCTCTCCCCCCGTTTGTGTTCCCTCTCTCACTGTATCTCTGTCAAATAAATAAATAAAATCTTTAAAAAAAAAAAAAAGTCAGGGAAATAAAAGGTACATAGGGAATATCGTCAAAGATACTGTAATAGCATTGAATGGTGTCAGATGGTAGCTACATTTGTGGTAAGCACAGCATAATGAACAGACATGTTGAATCACTATGTTGTGCACCTGAAACTAATGCAACATTGTGTATCAACTATACTTAAATTTTAAAAATTGAAAAAAAAATACAGATGCTCCAGCCCCATCTGAAGAGAGGAATATTCTCTGGCTCTGGGAGAGGCTTCTAGCCACAGACATGTACCTCCTTCATGGAGGCAGACACCTGCAAGATGGCTTTTGGGTACAAAGAGATAGGACAGTATAGGAGAATGAGCATTCTCTTATAGGTCAAGAGAAGGAGGACTTATAAACTAGCTTTGGTGCAGATATTTGTGTGTTGTTGATCAAACCACTTCAGCAATTTAACTAGTGACTATTGTCAAAACGTCTCCATCATGATTTGTCTTTGAATCTCCAAAAGCCAAAGGAATAGTTTAAAATCTTGAGTTGGAAAATGAACTCAGGAGTTACTGAGACCTGAATGGAATTAATAGGGAAACAAAGTCTTGAAGCCACGAGAATTATTCACAGGCCTTAAACCAAGCTAGAAGACAATATAACCAATCCTTTGGTGACAGACGAATCATCTATAGTATTTATCAAGCTATTAATTAATATAAGGGGATCAGCAATCCTCAAGGGAAGAGCATACTTTTAACAGATAGAACAACTCTATATAGGAAACCATTATATATGGTTAATATAGGAAAGCATTCTTGGGGATTGAAATATGTAAAGCTGAGAGTAGCTGGCAAATATCATGTCCCAAGGTGCTGCACTTAATCAGATGGCAAAAATGCTGAGACTCTTAGCTAGTCAGTAACTTTCTGAGCCCACATTGTCAATGGATATCTCTTGGCTCATCCCTTGGCAGTAATGGCTTTAACATTAATGGCTGAATGACTTGGGACAGGGAGATGGACACCCCTCCTGTGTTTGAGCAAAACCAGAGAAATCAGCAGTAAGTTTATAGTTGATTTTGATAACATCATAGCCTAAAAAGCACATCAGTAGTAAAACTTTAACTTTTCCATTCCCATCCTAGGTTTCTTTTTGTCCATCTATTGTGGGATATTGCAAACTCATCCCTTCCTTCCTTTCTTCCCTACTTCCTCCTTCCTTCCCATCTTTCTTTCTTTCTTTTCTATTTATTTTTTTAAATATTGGAGATGAAAGGGATTGCTTTTTTCTTAACAGGCCAAGGCAGGTAAAGAACAAGAATGGTGATTCACTCAAGGCTGTCTTAATTTCCTTTGTTTGAACCTATCCCATCACCACCACCAAAATGCCTTCTTTAATGACAAACAATTTCCTGCTATACCAGATTCCAAGACTTTAATACTTGTGAAGGGCCATGCAAATGTTAGATTTGTAAGTCATATGCAATTGTTCCAAGGAATTTTTATTGAGTTTCATTGGACATGCAGGCTAAAATACAATTTCTGGCTTTTATTAGACTCTAAAAGTCTACGTTTCAACTAACTCAACAAAGGAAAATTTGGGTGCAATACATAGCAAATGGGAGGCAAGACCATCATGTAAGACTGTACTGGTTAGACACTGCTCAGCTCCAGGGAGAGCCATTCACAAAGTCTTCAAAGTGAATAGTGTCCCTGGGAGTTGTACCTGCTCAACTGTTCATGACATCCTTAGCTGAAAGCTTTCTATAGAATTATCATAGGTTATTTGTTCACTCAATTAAGTACTTATTGGGTGCTTATCATATATAGGTTCTGTATTAGACCCTGGTGAGCAAGACTGATTAAATCTCTGTCTTCATGGAGCCAATACTATATTAGGAGAGTCAATGCGGCACCTGGGTGGCTCAGTCGTTAAGTGTCTGCCTTTGGCTCAGGTCATGATCCCAGGGTACTGGGATCAAGCCCTGCATCGGGCTCCTTGCTCCATGGGAAGCCTGCTTCTCCCTCTCCCACTCCCCCTGCTTGTGTCCCCTCTCTTGCTGTGTCTCTCTCTGTCAAAAAAATAAACAAAATCTTTAAAAAAAAAAAAAAAAGGAGAGTCAAATAATTAAGCAAGCACTCATAATGGAAACATGGTAAGTACTGTGATACAAGAAATAAAGGATGCCATGGAGCAGAGAGGAGGGAGTTCCTTTGGGAAGGGGTTGGGGGAGATTCCTAGAGGAATTGGTGGTTATTTTGCAATATTAGCAATGAACAGGAACTAGGCCAAGTGAGTGGATATGATTGGGATGGGGTAGAGGTTGGGGGTGCTAAGGAGAGAACATTCCAGGAAGAACATTATGCATGCGAAGGACTGAATAAGGTGTGGTACACTGAGTCATCAGCTACTTGCCGATGCCAGTTTTGTTGGAACCAAGTGCACTTGTCCAAGTGACCATGGATCCTGCTCAGGAAAGATGTCATCTCTATGCAGTCACCTGGACAGTTATGCTTTGCCTCTGTCTGGTGACCCTTGGCTCTGATCTTAGGTTTGTTTGAAAGTAATCAGGGTACTTTACTCCCTACCCGACTGTGAGAGCCCACTGAGAACAGAGACAATCTTAGCTCCCAATGTCCTGTTATTCTGTCTCTGCATGTGGTAGGTGTCCAATGAATATGGAGAGAAAAGAATTAAACCATCATCTAACTTAAAGTAAATCAATGTGAGATAGGGACTTGGGGATTTTATTTTTCCTTTTTCCAAGCTTTCAATTAAGTTAAACCAACAAAGACATTTAACCCAGGCAGACACTGAGCCTGGTTTTTCTGATTTCAGTTGTGCTATTAGTGAACACATAAAGAGTAGATTCCTGATATTGTAATATGACAGAGAAGAACATTTAAACAAATAATGATATTTGCAGCAAAAGACTCATGATCTCACGTTTTGACTCCAATCTTATAAACACTTGAAAGTAGCTTTATAGGTGTCTTGGGCTAATTCTGAGAGAGCATATAGTTCTTGTGCAGTCATTGGAAAGAAAACACAGTATCCTGTTCCAATAAAAGTTTCAGACACGGCAGTAAATCAGGCTCCCCTTTCAGAATGCAACATTAGGCCATCAGTTTGGGCATAACATTTGGTAATATCATTGAGACACTGAAAGCAATCGTCATAACCCACATGTATCCAATGTTCCAAGGGCAGCTTTATGTTGAGGCCAGAACATGATAATGGCATGTGGGTTTTTTGTTTTTTAACCTGGTATGGAAAAGACCTGAAACCCACTAACAAGATTAGCCTTTGTCTTGACACTAGGGGAGTAGCTTTTCCGAAAGCTCATAAAATATTTTCCTATCTCCACTGATAAGCTTGCAATGACAGGGATGGGGGAAAGTTCTCAATTTATTTTATTCAGCTTAAACATTTTTTAATATGTTAGACTGCAAATATATGCACTGACCTAACTCAACTGCACCATTCCTTTCTCTGATTAGTGACAATTGTGGCCAGGTACAGTGAGGATGAGTGACCTAAAAAAGTGGGCTTTTATAATTTGGCTTATATTTTCAGCTTGCATTTAAATTAGGAGATTTTACTTCCAATTTTCTCCTGGTTTTAGACTACTTTAATTTCTCACAAGATCTGGTTCCAGAATAGCTATGCCAAATTTGGTCATCCATAACGACAGTGGTATAAGTTAGAGAAATACTGGCCTCCAGATTTCTTTGGAGAACACATTCAGCTTTAATCCTGCCAATACACCATATTTCTTGGGGGAAATATGCTAGAATCTTTGATTTCATCTATAGGGATACTCAATAAAAATGAATAAAGTTACCCATTACCCTCTCGTTTACTGGTATATTCTCACTATTTTAAATTCTGATGATCTTGGATTACATTGGGCTATTTCAACACTTAATTTTTCATGGTTTCTTGAGACTTTCAACAAAGCAAATACACTTTTCAGGTGCAAATAACTGACATGTTACAGCACAGATATAAATATCTTTACAATTGAGCATCCTTCCATATTTGCTTTGCATGAAGTTGTCCAATGAATATTTTTTTGAAAAGAATGAATATCTCCATAAATATTTCTCCATATCAATCAGCCAAAATATGTTAAGGCCAGACTATGACTTGGACAACTTTCAAACACATACTTCCAATTTCATAAGGTACTTCAAACCACCCAGCATTTTCAGTCCACTGTTGCGCTGGTCCTTAGGTCTATGTTCTCTCACGTGGGCCAGCCCAGCTTCCAGGAATAGTCAGTAAAGTGACCGTGCCAGTCATCTCAGTGGGTGGCCCCGTTCCTCAGGCCACATGAATGTTTGCCATGTTCTTTAGGACCCTCAGTAGCTCCACTCTCTCCTATAGCTGAGCCCTCAGGCTTCCTACAAAAAACCTTCTCCATAACTGAAGATTCGATCCTACGCTACCTTCTAGAACCAACCTTTATCTTTGTTGGGAGGCTTTAAGGAATTCTGATTTAATATCTAGAACATCCTTTTATACTTTCTTGGCTGCCATTTTGCCTCTGATCTTTTCCCCAGTTCTTGTAACTGGATTTCTTCTTTGTTCCCAGGATGGTCGCCTCACCTGAGGCCTCCTGGCTCACCTCTTGGGCCCAATATGTATCTCAGTCATTGGAATGAGCTCAGCCTCCTCAGGAAAGTACTGTCTTCATCCCTTCTGGGTACATTCCAGTGGTGGAGGCCTGTATTCTCTTGCTCTCCATCAGTTCAGGGAAGAACATTCCTGAAATCTCCCGCCTGCCTGCTGCCGAGATTGCTGAACATCCCCATTGGCTCCTGAATTTCCTGCTAATGTGCTTCTCCCATTTGTCAGACACCCCACTGGATCTCCTAAGTCCTGCTTTCTATAGCCACAATGGCTGGGTACTGTGATCTACCTGCGTGCTAGTTCACATCCTCTGAGAACCAAATGCTGACACAGGATAAAGTGTGCACAGATTTCATTAGAGGACATACCTGTGTGAAAGGAGCTAGGATGGGAAATGGAGAAGGTGGAGACACCATTCAGATCATGATGTACAGTGACTTACAGTGAAGGAGAGAAGGGGAGAAGGTGGAAGCTCCTAGTCTGCCCTTCAGTCTTAGGAAGGTTCGGGAAAGCTGTCGTGAGAGCCTATCAACCACAGTCACCCATTAAAGGAGCACTATGTGTCTCAGGAAGGGGCCTGCCTTAGTATCTCCTCATCATTTAGTCAGTGGAAGGGAGCAGCCTGTGGAGGGGAGCTTCAGTGTAAACCCCACGATTGAGTCCAGACTGTAGCAGCTGGGCCCCTTGGTCTGTTTGTGCCCTCCGTCGTCATAGGTCTTCCAGCTGCATGCTCATGGCCTTCACAACCTGTCAGGCTGCACTTTCTTCTAGCCCCTGTAGCTGGGCCTGTAGCCCAGGAGCTGGCCCCACCCTGCCCGCATGCTGTTTTACTTCCCTGTCCCAGCGTCTCCCAGCCTGCTCCATCTGGCCGGGGTCAACAGCCAGCCAGGCCATGCCTTATCACCACTAGTACTTTCATGTCTGAATTCCTTCCTGGCATTTCTCAGGGAACTTACGTGTGTCTCTTAAATCCAAATCCAAGAAAAAATTTCTGAACACATTAAGGAAATGAGAAAAGGTGTTATAATTCTCCTCCAAGAATTAAAATTGAACAATCAATATAGAGACATAACTGGTTTGATGAAAGCCACTGACACAAAGTCAAAAGTAAGAGGAGGAAACTCTGATGCATGCATGGAGTCAAAGAACAAAGTCAGCATTTCCAGAAGCGGGACAGGAGCACAGAAAGGGGGTCGTGAGCTCACCAGTCAGCCTTGCCCACAGCTGTTACCATGTTATACATGTGTGTTCATTGTAAATAAAATAAATAGTATATACAAATCATATGATTGGTGTTCAAGAAATGACAAATTTTTGAAGCAAAATAAGTCCTTCAATTGGCAACTTCCATGCATGCCTCTGGGTAGTAGTGTTGTTAATCTTATAAGGAGATCTGAATGTAAGGTTATTCTGATACTAACCAATAACATTTGTCAGCATTTTCCAGGGTTTGAACATTTGTTATAGGCCATAACTTTTTAAATAATGCTAATCTGAGAATTCCTCATTTCCTAAACAATTTATAATATCTATAATAGCTAATAAAATGCTTGAAAAATGCTTAAGTATTTTAACAATAATGCATAATAGAGAATAACATATGGGATTCCCCAGAATTCTAATTTCTCATTCCAAGTCCTGAAGATTGGCAACACTGAGAGATAAAGCTTGGGAATTCTCCAGGATTGAGGAGAGAAACGCTGATGACTAACTTGAGCTTGCTGTCTTCTCCTTATCCACTCAGAATTCAACCGCCCTAACCAAGCAGAACTTTAACCTCACTGCTCTGTGAACCTAATTTAACTGCTTGCTCCTTCACAATAAGGAAAATAATCATATCATACAGGCTTCGGTTGTGAATCTTCCCATTTTAGAAAAAGATAATAGTTTTCTTTTAAATTATTTGTCTTCTGAAGGGTTTGGCAAGCACATGGCTAAAATGGAAAGACATACTACAATGTACAAAAAAGGAAATCATGTCATTTTACCCATGCTATTGCTGCAGAAGTTTTCATACACTTGACCTTTGATGAATGTGTCATCTCTCCAAGGAGCTATCCCTGATTTTACTCCATGTCTTGGTTTGCTTGGACGGCCATAACAAAATACCACAGATTGGGGGGCTTCAACAACAGACATGTATTTCTCATAGTTCAGGAGGCTGGGAAGTCCAACATCAAGGTGCCAGCCAGTTTGGTTCTTGAGGAAGGTTCTCTTGCTGGCTAGCATCTTGCTGTGTCCTCACATGGCAGAGAGAGACAGAGAGAGTGAGTCTCTGGTGTCTCTTGTAAAAACACTTTTTCCATCATGAGCCCCCCACCCTCATGACCTCATCCAACCCTAATTATCTCCTATCTCAAATACCAACACACTGGGAGTTAGGGCTTGAACATAAACATTTGGGGGTGAGGGATACAAACATTTAGTCTACAACACCCAGTATGCTTTCCTGAGATTAGCACCAGCTCGTAAAAAAGGAAGCCAGTCCGGGGGTGGGGGCAGTTCTCAGTCTTTCGCTTGGTGTTCTTTATTTCCCTGTGGGTACAGTCCCTTAGTGCCCTCATGGGGCCGCTCTCTGGAATTTGGGCAGGGACTGAAGGGGGCAGTGCACTCCCATGTGTCGAGGGCAGGCCATGTGCAGGGGCTCTACAAACATCATCAACGTTCTTCCTTCCAACATCCCTGGTGGGAGCCCTCCTCTGTTTTATAGAAGAGAGACATTTGTGGTTCATGCCGTTTCAATAATTCATATGTCACATGGTAAGGAACAGACCTGGTTTTTCAAAGATACAATTGAATACACCACAAAATTCACCCAGTTCAGTGTATTTTGGTATGTTCACAAGATTGTGCAATCATCATTATTAAAAAATTCTGGAACATTTCATCACCCCTTCCCCCCAAAAAGCCCCATACCCGATAGCAGTCACTCCTCATTCCCCTCTACCCCAAGCCCCTGGAAATTGCTGCTCTGCTTTCTGTCTCTATGGACTTGCCTATTTTGGACATTTCATATAAATGGAATCATACAATAAGTGGTCTTTTGTGCCCAGCATCTTTCACTTAGGGTAATATATTCCAGGTTCATCCATGTCGTGGCATGAATCACTATTTCATTCTTCCTTATGGCTGAATAATATTCCATTGTATGGATCAACCACATTTTATTTATCCATTCATCAACTGGTGGCTTCCACTTTTTGACTCTTATGAATAGTGCTGCTAATAATATTCATGAACAAGTTTTGATGTTGGTATAAAGCTTTCACTTTTATTGGGCATATACCCCAGAGTTGAACTCCTGGGTCTTATGGAAATGCTATCTTTAACTTTTTGAAGAACCGCCAATAGATCTAGTTTTGAATTGCCGAGTTTTGGTCCGTCTAGTTTCTTCCTACCACATCAAGCAATTATCACAATTTCTCTCAAACTTTGCTACACATTCTAAGTACCTGGGGACCTCTAAAAATATACTGGAGTCCAGGTGTCCTCCTGTAATAGATTCTGACTTAATTGGTCTAGGGTGGGGGCTCGGACATTGGTGTTTATTTAAAACAGAGTGGATTCTACTTGGAAGCCAAGGTTGAGAGTGATCACATTATGCTTTACGTGTTCTAGGTCTGTGGACCTTTCAGCTGAGGGTCAGTCTCCCTACTGTTAATAAAGAGAAATAATGGGCTAAACCAGTCTGGGGAAGTGTTGCCTCTCTCTTGACCACATCACGCTTTAAGAGAGTAAAGATGCACAGGTCCCTGAGAGACGATCAGACATGCCTCGGAAGCGTGGTGAGACCATGGCAGGCCTGCAGGCCCCTTGGGGTCCAGTGTACATCCGTGGATGTCAGAGCACATCCACTTTCTTGAGCTCTAGGATGACGCTGTTGCCTGTTAACCTCACAATAGCGCTCTGACGTAGTGATGGCCATGATGCCCATTTTATAGATGAAAACCCTGAAGCTTGAAGGGGCAGAGCACCTCGTCCAAGGCTCTCAAGTGGTGGAGCTGGGATTTGAACGGAGGGCATCTGGCCCTGGAGTCCTTGCTCTTAACTGCTTTGTGATATTGACTCTATTCTAATAAACAATTTTAACAATGATAAGAAATATCTCTTCACCGTAATCACGGCAAAAATACCACCAAACACAGTACTCTATATGACCCAAACCTCAACACTGGTGAGAAACAAACCAAAGAGTTTGAAATTTGGCCAAAGGCACTAAGAAAATAAATACTGATATCAGAAAATTTCAGACATTCTAGATTCCAAACTTGTGTACCTGACCCTAGGGCACATGATGTTTTTTCTCTGTACCCGTGATGGACATATTTAATGTTTCTTTTCTGCTCTGAGGATGGGATTCTGATAATGCACCATATATGATAATATCACCCTGAGTCTGGGGGGAGTTTTGAAGGTTGAAAAGCTTGCTAAAAAAGTGCACCAGCACAGTGCAGCCTGGGCTGCTGCCTCCTTCCACCAACTGAACCATATCAGTTTCAAAACTGTCTCTCGCAGTAGCCTCTGGTTTTATTTAATTTACTGCACTTGGAATTTGATAAGTTCCTGGCTAGCTTTTGCATTCTTTCGCATCCTCGTAATTCACATATTATCTTTCAGCTTTCAGTTCTTTGAATCTTCTAGTTACTCCTGGAGAAAAGCTGCTTTAGTGTTTTATCCAGTTAATGCCTCAAAAACGTAGTCAGAGTCAAACACAGGGATATATTCTTATTCAGAAATGTCACTGTGGTCCAGACACTCCTCAATGTCTGACATTTTGGGAGGTCCAATTTGGCTCATGGGCCCCATCAGGGATCTGCAGATGAAAGCATGTCCCAACCCTACAGGAGCTCATTATTTTTGTGGGAAGGACAGACAACAGCAAGTTACAAAATAATATAAGCATTCAAGCAGAGGTATATATGTGGTGCTGTCCATGCCCATGATTGAGGTAGCTTGCACAGACTTGAGGAAGCCCAGGAAGTTTTTTTAACTGGAGGTTGGGGGACATGATAAGTAAAGAAGAGGGACAACCATATTCTAGGAGACAGGAGGGCATCCCCAAAGCATCAGCTATGAGAGTACATGTGATCTGATCACAGATTTGGGGGCATGGTGAAGAGATAAAAAAAAAAAAGATTGATGGCTGATCTTCACATAGTCTCAATACATGCCCTGTGTAGTTCTTCCTGCTTACTGACTCCTAGTAAGCCTCTCAGTGCTTGGGAGGTAGGTATTACTGTTTATCCATTTTACAGATGAGGACACTAAGGCAGAGAGAGGTCACAGTGTCCAATAAGTGATGAAGCTAGGATTCATATCCAGGTAACCTGGCGCCAGAGTCCACGGTTTAATTCTAGCAGGCTGGTGTGCAGAGAATGTATCAGATCCTGAATGACTGCCAGTTCATCCCATTCATTCGTTCATTCAACACATATTCACAGAATGCTACTATATGCCACGCTTGATGGCAGGCTTGAAGACAAAAGAGAGAAGGACCTTGAATTCTACCCTTAGGACAATAGTGTGAGCCTGGCAGCAGGCGGGCTGCCATTTCATTAAGACGCAAGGAAATAATAAGACACTCCCTTCCGGAGGCTGGAGTCCAACAGGAGGAAACGCTATAAAAACAGGAAACACTCCAGCAAATAATTCAGGCAAAATCATGTAAAGAAAATTTAGGCTCAGCCTTGGACCTCATAAAGGTAAATCTCATAACATACAAGAAGGCAAAGATTGGTAAAGAACACACCGTTGCACACAAAAGAGGAGGAACACAGTCCAGAAAGAGTTGATGCCAATGTAACAGGATGACAATTTGATACAAAGGGTTAAATGGAGCCAAGGGCAAGGCAGGCTCGCTGCGCCAGTAAGTGGCACCAGAGGCACCATGAACATTCCCTGCGTCTCCTTCCAAATCCATCATGGCTTCCCCTGGAACATTCGAAGATGTTGCAGCACACAGAAGCGCCTGGGGGACCAGCCTTAAAAATCTCTCTGGCTAACCAAGAGAAGCAGTGACCTAAAGGAATATAGTTCTGAATTCTTCCAGGAACACACCCAATTAGAATACTCTGGTCTCGAGTGATAACGACTTCAGCAGACTGGGCATAAAACACAAGATCTCATCAACTCCCAACCGACTGACTTGCCCCACAGTGAACCCCCCTTACCTCCCCTGCCCTCTCCAGAACTTGCCACTGAAGGAGAAGGGAAACTGTGGAGCTTAGAAAGTTGTCCTCTAAAACTCCTTCTCTTAACATATATTGCATTGTTTCAGAGGTACAGATCTGTGATTCAACAGTCTTGCACAATTCACAGCGCTCATGCAATATATGTTAAGAAAAAAAAAAGAAGAAGATAGCAGGAGGGGAAAAATGAAAAGGGGGAAATCGGAGGGGGAGACAAACCATGAGAGACGATGGACTCTGAAAAACAAACTGAGGGTCCTAGAGGGGACGGGGTGGGAAGATGGGTTAGCCTGGTGATGCGTACTGAGAAGGGCACATTCTGCATAGAGCACTGGGTGTTATGCACAAACAATGAATCATGGAACACTTCATCTAAAACTAATGATGTAATGTATGGTGATTAACATAACAATAAAAAATTAAAAAAAAACCCAAACCTCCTTCTCGAACCAAAGCAGGGACAACACTTTGGGACACTCTTTCCAAAGCAGATTTTGCTGTTTGACCAAAGGTAGAAGTTTTTCTCCAGGATGTTAAGGCACCTCGTGCCGGTGTAATTGAGTTTCCCTGGGAAGAAGGCGCTGCCCCCTGGGTGGTCACTGCTGCCGACAAATTGAACGCAGATGTTTGGCGGGTCGATTCCCCACGCATCCCGTTCTTTGTGTTTTTCCTCTTAGAGAGATCGGAGTAGGTTCAGCTCGTCCCAAATGCTGGGCCTGTGTACTCATCAATGTGTCCATGTGGTTTGCTCCTCTACAAACCCCTGAAATTAGCTGACCATCCAGTGAATCCATCACTCACCTCCCATACTGTTTACCCGTTCTCCCGGCCACTGTCCCAGCCAATGGACACCCCAGTTATATCCCCTCTTATTTGAGGAAGGATCATGGGAAAGCTCACAAACTTGTGAAATGCAGAGTTTTAAAGCTGTGTTCTTATTTACTATTTTGAGAAACAAATGTCGATGATCTTAACCTTCCAAAGGAAGGGGAAAAGAAATGGCCGTGGTTGTTTTCCTAACTTGGTACTATTGGGTGAGGGTGATGGATATTGATTTGCTGGTGCATTCCCATATTAAGAGTAATTTTTGAGAAATTATGAGTGAAGAAAGGAATAAGTTAAACTTTTACAACTTACCTTTACAAATATCCTACTGTTTCTTCTATTTAAATAAAAGCATATTTATTTCAATCCCCGCCAGCTACTCCGTCCCTTATTTCCTGTCATTTATAACACAATTCCTCTAAAGAACTGTCTGTACTCCAAGCCCAGTTTCTCTTTTCCTATGTATTTACTTCAATTTCTTCATCTCACTATAAAATCCATTCACACAGAAGCCTCTCAAACACAAAACAAATCATCTCTGCTTCTAGGCTGAATCTCATTTTCTTTCCAATCCTCCACTCTCGTTTCAGGACTATGTTCTTTCTTTCTTTCTTTCTTTCTTTTTTTAAGACTTATTTATGTATTTGAGAGAGAGAGAGAGAGAGAAAGCGTATGTGAGCATGAGTCAGGGGAGGGGCAGAGGGAGAGAGAGAATCCGCAAGCTGACTTCCCAGTGAGCAGGGAGCCCAACCTGGGGCTCGATCCCAGGACCCTGAGATCATGACCTGAGCCAAAATCAAGAGTCGGCTGCTTAACCAACAGAGCCACCCAGGCACCCCAGGACTACGTTCTAATTAGGCTTGTGCATCAGTTCAAGACTGGCTTCTTGTACTAGCTCATGGCTATGCTCTTTCACGGTGGGTCCTTAGGTCAAGAAAATTAGAGTGAAAACACTGTCTACAACTTCATTCTGCAGCACAAATATTAATCTATTGTCAGCTATTATTTGCAGGCAGCAGTATTTTCTAGGATCAACAAGCCTGTCCCTATCTGGTACAATGCCAAAAAAAGCATCATGATACACAATTAAAATACTGTGTTTCTGCTCCCTTTAGTCAGGGCCAGTAAATAGAGTGTGTGTCCATGTGTGTGCTGTGTACCCTTTAAGTACACAAATGTCACTTAGTCATCTTGCACTTCTATAATTGTGCTCACTGGATGTGTTTCTTCCCTAAGTGATAATAGTAGGCTAGGGTGATGGATTGGTTTGCAAGTGCATCCACTCTCCAGTGGTAAACCCTGCCAGCCACTGTTGTGTAATTATGGGGTGGAGAGAGGAATAAGTCAAAGTTTTAAAATCACTTTTAAAACGTGCAGTTTTTTCTCCCATCACCCAATCCTTCTCCAGATACTGCTCCATTTCTTGATTTCCTTTTATAACAAGAGTCCTTCAGAGTTTTGTCTCTATTTCCTGTTTCTAATTTCCCGGCCTCCCAATCTCAGGAATTTCCTCTGATCAAGCTTTTCCAGGCACCATACAGCAAGGCTGCCCCACTGAAGTTTCACTAGCTACTTCCACATTACTAAATCCAGCCTTGAATCTTGGCCCTCATCATGTCTGGCTCCTTGGCACCATTTTATAGAGCTCATCGCTCTGGCCTCCTTGAAACACTTCTGATGCCTGGGGGCCAGGATACCACATTCTTTTGGTTTTCCTTCTGCCCCTCTGGCTGCTTCTTCTCAGCCTCCTTTGTTGGCCTCTTCTCTGTTTTTTTTTTTTTTTTTTTAATTGGGGTGAAATTCACATAAAATGAACCATTTAAAAATGAACAACTCAATGACCTTTAGTCCGGTCACCATGTTGGGCATCCACCTCCTCTATCTAGTTCCAAAACATTTCCATCACGCAAAAGGGAAACCCACAGCCCGGGGGCAGTCACTCTCATTCCCCCGCCCCCTAGGCCCTGCTAACGATTAATCTGCTTTCTGATTTAACTATTCTGGTCATTTGGTATAAACAGAGTCATACAGTAGGTGGCCTTTTGGTTTTGCCTTCTATGACTTAGCATAACGTTTTGAAGCATGTCAGTGCTTAATTTCTTTTTATGGCTTACTAATACTCCATTGTATGGATAGATCACAACTTGTTTCATCTGCTGATGGACATTTGGGTTGTTTACACCTTTTGGCTATTGTGTACCTGATCATTTTGTGATCAGTGTGCCCTGGGACTCAGTCCTCCGGCCTCTTCTCTCTTTTTTTCCTTTCCACCTCACTCTTTAGTGGGTCCTTTCCAGTCATGTGACCTGATGTACTGGGTGGATGCAGTACATCTCCAACTCAGACTTCTCTCCCTAACTCTGTACTCTTATCCCCGAACTGCCTGCTCAATATCTGTTGGTGGGTGTCTAATAGGCATGTCAAACAAATGTCACCTGTCCAATGTGGAGCTTTTAATATTCCCCAACCTTCTCAGTTAATGACAACTCCATCCATCTCTATGCTTTGGCCAAAGAGCTTAGGGACATCCTCGACTCCTCTCATATTCACATTTGCCTCATCAGCAAATCCGATCACCTGCTCTCATCACCTCCACTTTGACCACGTATGTCCAAATTACCTGGTTTGGTCTTTCCTAGGTTTTTACAGTGGTCCCCTGGCTGCTCTCTCAGCTTCTGACAAAACTGGGTTATAATACACACACACACACACACACACACACACACACACACACACAAGAATATGTATAAACATTAACTCCTCAGGACTCTCCCTTTTTGAATGTTTTCACAAACTGCTAGCCTGCATCTGATTATAATAAGTTTCTTGGGCAAAAGCATAATGATCTTCCAGGAGAAGTTTAAGTTTATCCATTATTATCTGGTGAGAACATTCTTAACTGAAATAAGTATGGAAGAAATGACTGATTTATTCATTTTTAGATGTTCTTGTGTTCTGGCTTTATTTTCTTTGTTGCTAACTCTTAAGGAGAAAAACATCAACATAAATTAAGTTTCTTAGGTCCACTCCAAGGGAAAGAAACAAGGTCTTCTTTGTGCAATCTCAAGGGTAATCTCCCTCTACCCATTTTAATATATGGACTAGCTCCCGATTCCCTGCCCAGCTTCAATTCCACATATGTGAATTAATTCCATGTTGCCTAACAATTTAAAAGGGCAGTAAATTAACTCTATTGAACCCCATTCACAAGTAGAGGACAGCATAGCAGCACCGAAAACTTAAAGCAGGGTTCAATTAGCATCAAACTGTTTTTACTCGTCAAATGTATAATAACACCAGTGTTATGTTCAAGAAAACAAAATTCGTGATATAATATCGCTGTCAACGTATCTTGCTATAAAGCTGTCACTTTCAATTGGGGGCAATTTTGCCCCCCCAGGGGACAACTGGCAAAGTGTGGAAACAGTTTTGGTTGTCACAGTGGGGAAGGGCATGCTACAGGCATCTAGCGTGTGGAGGCTGGGGACGCTACTCACCGTCCTACAGTGCTCACAGCAAAGAATTACCTGGCCCCAAATGTCAAGAGCGCCAAGTTTGAGACACTCTGATTTAGAGTTAAAATGTTTATTATTCCATGGGACCCCAGGGCTATAAACCCAATTTTAAAAGATTTAAATTTTAAGAGATTTTTGGTTTTCAGACTTTGGTGCCTTTCATTGAAGGCACCGCTTTTATATTTTCATGTCTGTGTTAATTAGCATATGTCTCTGGGAAAAACTCAGTAGCAACTACTTCCCCAAAACACTGATCTGGCACCAAACTGATACTCCAGAGATGAATACAAAAGCATGAAGCAAAGTGCATCGCACAGAGTAGGTGCTAACACTATCCAGTGATTTCCTGACTCCAATTCAGAATGTGTTTGCAATTCAAGTTTTTGGATAGTTTGTTAGCGTCTACATTTATCAACCTGCTATAGTATTCAAATCCTTTTGGACCCCAGAGGGTCCCACAATTTCTATAGAGGAAGGTGGTGTGAGATGACTTCGATTTTATTCCAAAACATTCAAATCAATCTCTTTCTATTACAAGTGTAGGCATAGGTATAGGTTTAGATACAGGGCTAACCCTGTAACCATGGGGGACATGTTAAATCGGAAACCCCACATGTACTGTATTCTTGGCCTAAAACGTCATTAGCTTCCAGAACATAAATACTTGAAGGACTAATGAATATCTAGTGCAACCACTCCTCCTTCATTACAAATGAGGAAAAAGAAGCTCCCGGAGGTTATAAGACTTTTCCAAGGCCACAGAGCTGGTTAGTGGCCAATCCGGAACAAAAGCTCTGCTCTTCTGTTAGAGTACTCTGAGATCTTCCCAATAGACTAATCTTTCTTTGCTTGACTTATTTGGAATCAAACTTTCCAAAATTGCTGCGTAAAGTTGCATTGTCTAATTTATTATAAACTTATGATATAAGTCCCTGAGCAAGTTATTTATTCCCATTCTTTTATCTAAAATTAAAATCCCTCCACTAAGCATACAGCACAATTCTTCTTTCAAGTGAGCTGAAAATTACTGTAATACAGACTTAATAAATGTAACATATAATGCTTAATATATATTAACTGTTGAGTTAATGATTTTTTTTGCCATAGCAGCTTTTCAAAAGTTATATCACTTTGAGGACAATTCTTTTTTTCCCCTCAGAACATCAATTTTTTCACCCCAAAACACACTAAATAAATAAACTATAAGAAGTGATATGTCAACATTATTAATTTAGGCAATGACATACTCACCAATTTACTTGACACAACAATTTTTGTCAGAGAATACGATAATATGGAACAGATTTCATGTGTACCATGTTCGAATAAACCTAAAGAATTCTGCTTGGTTCTTACACCAACCAAGAGGGATGGTTAGACCAATGGCTATTGGCCACAAGAGCCATTTTCACATTTGAAGCACAATCATATTTCACCTTAACGCTTCCCCAAAAGTATATTTCTGCACTACAGCTTTATCTGTATGTCTATTATGAGTATACTGCAGCCATGAGCCTCGGAAGGTTGAAAAATTAGTAAGGAAATTGGGTCAGAAAAAAAAATAACAGCAAACCTCCCTAACATTATATTTTAGGTAAAAAATCTACTTATGTATTTGTCTCTTTAGTATCTATTTCACCTAATTAATGAAAATGTTTTTATTTAATGATTTTTCAGAAACGAGTTAAAGCAAAGAATAGGGTTGAAAGTGATTTGGGATTTCTTTCGTAAAGCCGAGTAGTCAAACACCCTCCATACCTCTAATTCTACAAGTCACCTTTCCCTGTTTCCCAGTAGAACTAATTCTTAGAACAGTTGATTCCAGATTTTCTCTTTGCCTATCTTCTCTATATATCTTTTCCTGCCAGATAAATACTGAAGTGTTGTAACAGACACTTCAAAAATGCCTGGAGTCAGGCATGTGACTTTAATAGGGGGCTCCGGCTGGAGCTTTTTGCAATGAAAACCAAATAATTCTGTGTTCAAATGGAAATGGAAATATTTCATCCTGAATTATCTTTACAAGATGGTTCCAGCTTTTACAGATGAAAATAACAGTTGAGATTTTTATCTGTGAATTTCTCAGGAGCTCCATTTTCAGACTATGTGGTCTATTTTAAACACACCATATGGATTATGTACTCTAAGAACTACTCTGGACTGAAAAAAAAAAAAAAAACTGTGCAAACACAAACCACCCAGTTCTAAAGTCCCAGCTGGCACTTCTGTTACCCATAAGTGCTCTTTTCTGTTTATGTTTCTTACACCCACATGTATATATGTTTGCAATTGGAATCCTTCACCCTTGTCTCTTAAAAATTCCTTGAGCAACAAGCAGCTGAGAATGAGACTTTGCTCCATTTCTGCAGGTCAGCATTCAGCCCAGCAGTGTGGATATGGCCAATACTGCAGGCAGATGGCTGCCAGGAGAATGCATGGTCCAGAATCTTCTCCCCTCCCTTCCCTTCAAACTTGCTCGTCTGTTGTTCCATACCCTTGAGGCTCAACTTTCTGCTTTTGCAGATGCCCCCAATCTGATGAACCAGCATTTCTCAAAGCCATATGCCTTACAGGCTGTTAACAAGAGTCCCATGAAAAGAAGAGTCCCGTGGCGGAGATGTGGGGAGTCAAACCTCTCAAAACCTTTTATTTCCAGAGCCTTCCATGTTAATGTTCATTGTAAATATCGTAGATGTGTCAGTGGAGTACAGATTGTTTTTGTACCGTGTTTAAATATGGAACTCTTCCTTTTCCCCTCAGTGTCCACAGAACTCATTTTGGGAACTATTACTAATGTAAACAGCTTAAAGGAACTTCTTAAAGTCTAATACTATATTCCAAAGCACGAGTCTCAAGTAGGACAGGCAGGCCTCCCACACGGCTGCTGGGGAGGCTATTTTTAAATAAGTGGAGCTATTGGTACATGTCAGGACCCACCACACAAGTGGTTGCCTATTTGAGCCCTGATAATGTACTCCCCTGTGACACGGTCACATTGTCACACATCTAGGAGTGACAGCAATGATTTCAGGGATGATGAGACATAAGAGGCAATGCAGGAAGTAGATAGAGAGTTTTAACGGTGTCATTTAGGGCTTATGAATTACCAATAGTGACAATCTGGCAATCCCTTTGGTTTTTTTGTCCCCCGCCACATGATGATTACCTTGAGAGCGGGACCAGGTTGTCCCCAGCTGTTGCCCTGGGCACTACTAATACAAGGTCGGGCACATTTGTGCACTCAGTGAATATTTGCAGAGTGACTCGGTGATTCAATGATGACTAAATTCAGACATTCTGCTCACTTTTCATATTTCTCCTTCCCTTTCTGCAATTCCAATCCCCATTTTTATAGATGATCATGGGAATCCATAGATACGGGAATCATAGAGGACATCCAGTCAGGTGTTTGTCCCGTCTAAAGCTAGCTACATTAGGTGAATGATCAGCTCTCTTGATTTTAAAACTCTAGTAAAACTGGCTTCAAGGCATCCTTACTACTTTGTTCCAGACTGCATGACACTTATGGCTAAAGAAATCATCTGCAATCACATATTCTATCTTGTGCAACCATCTAAAAGGTATTGGAGGGATGGTGGCCATTTCCCTGGCAGTGTCAAGTTCAGCCCTACTTTGCCCTAAACACTTTGGCAAAACCACGAAAGAACAAGATTTTTCTTGCTGTATAAATAGATGAAGGACATTCTCTAGAATCTTATTTCCATTCTCATCTTAAAAAAATATACACACACACAAATATAGCTATATGCATGTGTGTGTATATACGCGTGTGTGTGTGTGTGTGTGTGTGTACTAATATCTGCCTAATTATCCAGGTTCAAGACTTTAGCCATTTTCGTGTCCTTCTCCTATGAACTTTGTTCATTTAATTGGCCACTGAATTTGATCCATGCTGTTCCTGAAATGACACATGCATTGGATCCTCTCCAAATTTCTACCATTAGTTTCTGCCTTCCTTCTCTTTCATTTAGACTGTATGGTAGGCTCCAAACTAGTAGAGAGATATTTCCAAACTCCCCATCCACTATTGCATTTGTGTGGCCCATCATAACTGATAAATGTCTTCCAATATATTTTTTAATGCTTGTAACAATTTGTGGACCAGGCACTGTGACTTCTGTGTGAAGATAAGGTCATGGTGAATGGTAAACAACTGGCTCAGTGTCCCACAGCCAATAATTTATTTGTCAACAAGTCATGCTTCCCCTCACCTCACTTTTCCCCCATGGACCTTAGATATTTTTTAAAACACAATTTTAAAAAATAAATTTTTAAAAGACTGCTAAATGGGAACTTATTAAATGGGGAAAAACAAATTTGTCTTTATATATCATTAATAAAGTTGTCAACCATGAAAACCTTAAGACAAGTATTTACTGATCAAAATTAAATACATTCTACTTAAAACTAGCTCATTTACACTATCAAAAAATGATGAGATACTTTTTTGTTAATTCCTAAGGGCAGGTGAAAGAGATGTATTGCCACAAAAGGGTTCTGATATTCCCTAATTGTTGGGATTTGTGGATCTTGCCAAGTAGAACTATTTGCTCGGTGCATACAGTATATGTCTATGCTTCTCTCCCAGCACAGATGACTCTTTCCAGTATCCCCAACCTGCCCACCCTGCCCAGACTCCAAGCCCCAGTTCATAGGCCACTCCCACCCCAAGCCTTCTCTGCTACCGTGGTTGTTGTTTGTAACTCTCTTAGGGTATTCATCAGATTCTAGCCTACAACATGGTTATCTAGGTACGTGTCCTCCGCCCTTAGAGAATCATTCATTCATTCATTCATTCACTGACTCAACAAATAACCTTGCAGTGTAGCTACCACACCAAGCACTATTCTGGGCTTTGAAAACAGAGAGAGTAATAAGAAATAAATTTTGCCCACAGAGTGCAATCTTGTGCGAGCACCTGCCATCTCTGATATGTCACATATATCGGGGGAATAGTGCTGCTGTGGCTGTCCAGCATGTCTGAGTGCACTCTAGTTTACAGAGTACTGTTTACTCTTCCACCTCTCTGGTGGAGCCTGGGACTGTAAACCCATCATAGAGAAATCTTGCATTTCAGCCTTGCATTTAGCCTCTAAGAGCTGACTGCACTTCAAACAGAATGGTGCTTCTATTGAGAAAGAGGTATCCCTTACATGAGCCCAGCATTCCATTAACCAATGAAAGTGTTGTTGAGACATGTAATTTCTCCCTGAATTCTTCTCTTAATTATGTAGCTCAGAGTAGTAATAGTAGTGGAGAAATCTGTCACAGCCAGAGTTCTTTCCCACTAATGAACTAATTAGAAACTTCTTTATATTTATATTTATATACAAGAGTGAGTTCACTTTGCAAAGTGTATTGAGTTCAGTAGTGATGAGAAGGGTCCATGGCATCCTTGAACAATTAGGAAACCACTGTTTCAGTGCTTTGGTGCTAATTATAATTGCCAGTTCATCACTTATATGATAAACTCTTCTGAGGGCTTCATTCCACAACCAGTATAAACCAACACACTAAGGAAAACAAAGAGAAACTAAGGAAACAAAGGGAAAACAAATTCTAGAACTTTCAGTAGATCCCAGAAATTACAGACTCCATTATTACTTTATGTCTTGGCCAATTCTTTCAAAGCAGGATTTGAGATGGATCTCATGTACGTACATAAATTCCAAATAAAAACAAGAAATTGAGGCCATGGAAGGAAGTAGAAAGAAAATGTGCACTTATATCTGATAGAACTAAACAAGTATACTTCTGAGTTTCCTGTTGGCCAAGGCAAAAAGGGAAGAATGACCAGTAACTGAGTTTTTCATAGCAGAATGGACCACATATATGTGTCTTCTCCTTGGCTGAACTCCTCAGTTGGAGATTGGATGGTAGCATATTCATCTTTGCCTCCCAGTTTGTTAAATTGGGTCTGCTTTTCCAAGTGGAGGTCTGGCCTCCATTAAATTTTACTAAGGTTCTTCTATAATTGAAGATAGTACTATGTTAATAGCTTATAACTGGGATGCCTGCCTTCCCTCCTGACCCCTTGTAACCCATTCTTCAGAGAACAGTTAGAGTGACCCCTCCGAACGTATCAAGGCCTGTCTCTCATGTGCTCACCATTGTCCCAAGGCTTTCAGCCACATTTAAGCATAGTCTGGACTGCTGTACTCTGACACTCACGGCCCTACCAGGTCTACGCCCTGCCTCAGCTCCCACCCTCCTTCCCCTCCTCCAATTCTGCTTGAAGCACGGTGGTCATCTCTCTATTTCTGGAACACACCCTGCTCATTTCCTCCTCTGGGTCTTAGCTCTTGCTGTTCCCTCTGCCTGGAAAGCTCTTTCCCTTGATTTTCACATACTTGCCTCTTCCTTCATTCACATTTCATGCCAGTGTTAAATTCTCAGGAAGCACTTCCCTGACCATCACAGAACCAGTCTTCACATCACTTTTTAACACATCACTAGGTCTTTTTTTTTTTTTTAAAGATTTTATTTATTTATTTGACAGAGAGAGGCACAGCGAGAGAGGGAACACAAGCAGGGGAGTGAGAGAGGGAGAAGCAGGCTTCCCGCCGAGCAGGGAGCCCGATGTGGGGCTCGATCCCAGGACCCCGGGATCATGACCTGAGCCAAAGGCAGACGCTTAACGACTGAGCCACCCAGGTGCCCCACACATCACTAGGTCTTACTTTCTTCACCACACCTACCATCTGAAGACATCTTGGTGCTTGCCTTTCTTTGCTTGTTTGTCTGTGTCATCACACGAGTGTGGAAATCCACAAAAGAAGCCTGTATATCTTGCTTCCCTCCCCATACTCAAAGCTCAGGGCCACACATGGCACACGGTGTGATGAATGAATCAATACATGAAAGCTAGTATACTATAAACTGACTTTATTATAAAAATGTATAAAATGAAAGAGAAATATAAATATATCATAGGTAATTCCCTTCTCAAACTATATAGTTAAAGTCCAAATCAGTGTATTTATCTAATGCAGAGGTCAGCAAACTTTTCTGCAAGGAGCAGAAAGTAAATATTTTAGGTTTTATGGGACCTACAGTCTCTGTCTCAACTAGTCAACTCTGTCCTTATAGCACGAAAGCCACCATACATAGCACATAAGCAAATGGGTGTGGTCGTGCTCCCTTAAAACTTAGTTTACAGAAATAGGCAGCTGTTAACATCATACTCAATGGTGAAAAACTGACAGCATTTGCTCCAAGGTCAGGAACAAGATAAAGATGTCCACTCTTGCCACTTTTATTCAACATAATACTGAAGGTCCTAGCCACAGCAATCAGACAACAAAAAGAAAAAAGAGGCATCTCTATTGGTAAAGAAGTTAAACTCTCACTATTTGCAGATGATGTGATACTATATAGAGAAAATCTAAAGATGTCACCAAAAAGCTACTAGAAGTAATAACTGAATTCAGTAAAGTGGCAGGATACAAAATTAATACCTAGAAATTGGTAGCATTTCTGCACATTAATAACAGAGCAGCAGGAAGAGAAATTAAGAAAACAATACCATTTACAATTGCATCAAAGAGAATAAAATACCTAGGAATAAACTTAACCAAAGAGGTGAAAGAACTGTACTCCCAAACTATAAAACACTGATGAGAGATATTGAAGATGACATACAAAAAATGGAAAGGTATTCCATGCTCATGGATTGGAAGAACTAATATTGTTAAAATGTTCATATTACCCAAAGCAATCTACAGATTAAATGGAAACTCTATCAAAATACCAACAGTATTTTTCACAAAAGTAGAAAAAATAATACTAAAATTTGTATGGAACCACAGAAGACCCCCAATAGCCAAAGCAACCTTGAGAAAGAAGAACAAAACTGGAGGTATCACAATTCCAGATTGAAGATATACTATAAGGCTGTAGAAATCAAAACAGTATGGTACTGGTACAAAAAGAGACACATAGATCAACGGAACAGGATAGAGAGCCCAGAAATAAAGTCATGTTTATATGGTCAATTAATCTATGACAAAGGAGGCAAGAATATACAATGGGGAAAAGATAGTCTCTTCAACAAACAGTGCTGGGAAAACTGGACAGCCACTCGCAAAAGAAGGAAACCGGACCACTTTCTAACACCACACACAAAAAGAATCTCAAAATGGATTAAAGACTTAAATGTGAGACTTGAAACCATAAAATTTCTAGAAGAGAGCACAGGCAGTAATTTCTCTGAAATCAGCTGTAGCAACATTTTTCTAGATGTGTCTTCTAAGGCAAGAAAAACAAGCAAAAATAAACTATTGGGACTACATCAAAATAAAAAAAAAAAGACTTTTGCACAGTAAAGGAAACCACCAACAAAACAAAAGAGAACTTACTGAATGGGAGAAGATATTGGCAAATGATATATCCAATAAGGGGTTAATATCCCAAATCTATAAAGAACTTATATAACTCAACACCAAAAAAACAAATGATCTGATTAAAAAATGGGCAGAGAAACTGAACAGACATTTTTCCAAAGAAGACATACAGATGGCCAACAGACACATGAAAAGATGTTCATCACTAATCATCAGGGAAATGCAAATCAAAACCACAATGAGATATCACCTTACACCTGTCAGAATGGTTAAAATCAAAATGACAAGAAATAGGAAGTGTTGGTGAGGATGTGGAGAAAAAGGAACCCTTGTACACTGTTCGTGGGAATGTAAATCGGTGCAGCCACTGTGGAACACAGTATGGAGGTTCCTCAAAAAATTAAAAACAGAAATACCATATGATCCAATATTTCCACTATTGGGTATTTACCCAAAGAAAACAAAAACACTAACTCAGAAAGATATATGCACCCCTATGTTTATTGCAGCATTATTTACAAGGGCCAAGATATGAAAGCAGCCCAACTGTCCATTGATAGACAAATGCATAAGGAAAATGTAGTATATACACATAATGGAATATTATGCAGCCATGAAAAGGATGAGATTGTGCATTGAGACACCATGGATGGACCTAGAGGGTATCATGCCAAGGGAAATACATCACACTAAAAATGACAAATACCATATAATTCTACTCATAAGTGGAATCTAAAAAAACCCGAATGAATTAAAAAAAACAAAAAAAAATGAGTTAACGATCAAAAAGTAGAATCAGACCTATAGATACAGAGAACAAACTGGTGGTTGCCAGAGGGGAAGGAGGTGAGGGGGATGGGGAAAATGGGCAAAGGGGAAAGGGAGCTACAGACTTCCAGTTATGGAATAAATAAGCCATGGGAATAAAAGGCACAGCATGAGGAATATAGTCACTGATATGTAATAGTGATATAATGGGACAGATGGTAGCCACACTTGTGGTGAACATAGCATGATGTATAAACTTGTCAAATCACTAAGTCGTACACCTGAAACTCATGTAACATGGTGTGTCCACTATACTCAAATAAAAAAAAATTAGGTGGCTGTTGGATTTGGCCCACAGGCTGTAGTTTGCCAACTGCAGATATAACATGTAAATCACAATTAGTATCAGGAAAATTATAGTTGCTGTTAAGAGTGAAAACAAACAAAAATTCAATGTTAAAAAATCCACTAACACTACAGTGAAAATGTTTATGTCTAGGAAAAAATGAAACCAAAAGATAAGTAAATTCATGATAAGAGTAAGAGAAGAAAGATCAAATCATAGCAATGCCAATGGCCACATTATGGTTTAGGCCACACTCATCCCAGGCTTCACTTCATGGTTGTGAAGAGATGACTCTCTCTCTAGAACATGCCAGTGAGATCACGCTTGGAAAAATGTAGAAAGGGTCCAGGCACTTCATTAAGGAGAAAATGGGAAGAAATGTCCAAACCATTGGAAAGCTTTCATAGTCACTGCATGTGTCCTGAGGCACACAGCCAGAAAGAAGGCTTGGAAAGCTAATGGTTGGAGAATGATTAGAAAGACCCCATGAAAGGTAACAAGGTAGAATAAATGAAGACTGCCAAGGCCATGCAAAGTATTCATGTAGGAATACTACGAGTACTGTAGAAAGAAGAGGTATATGCTATTCATCCATCAGGAGATTTGAAAACATGAAACAGAATAAAACTTGGAAAATACATATTTAAGCCATATTTTTTCCTACCAGAGTTTAGAATAAAAATCTTAATGTCCATACTTTTAAAATCTCTTCCAGTGATTCCCAAAACTGTTTCCCAAAATTTAGGTATTTATATTTATTTAATACTTGACAGTTCTCAAGGTACATTTGGACCCTCCATTCTAATTTGATCATTGAAACAGGCCGGAAAAATTCTATTCCCATTTTGTAGATGAAGGGACAGAGGTTCAGAGAAGTTAGTAACTAGCTAGTAAGTGGTGGTAAAAAGCCCATGCTTTGGAGATCTGAATTCAAATTATTCAAATTATGATTTGGCTATTTACTAGTTTAAGAAAGAATGTTCTCTGAACATCTACACCTTCATGGACTCATAGAATGTTCCACTTGGAGAATTTCTGGCTATACATTATATTTACCTGGGGTGATTTTTTAACAAATCTAGTGATGCCTGTGCCCCATCCCAGACCAATTAAATAAAAATTTCTGGGAGTGGGATTCAGACATCAGTGATTTTTAAGTGTTCCAAGGTAATACCAAAATTGAGGATCACTGATCTAGTACAGAGGTCAGCAAATTCTCTGTAAAGAGCTGAATAGTAAATATTTGAGGTTTTGCTGGCCATATGGTCTCTGTCACAACTACTTAACCCTGCCGTTGCATGGTGAAAGCAGCTATAGACTATATGTAAACAAATGGGCATGGATGTGTTCCAAAAAAACTTTATTTACAAAAGCTTTATTTATAAAACCAAACCAAAACAAAAACAGGTGACAGGCCAGATTTGGTTCAAGGGCCATGGTTTGTCAACCCCTGATCTAGTAGAACCTTTGTGTGGAAGAGAGGCCTGGGGATGTTAAATATTTTACCCAAGGCCTCATATTTCATCAATAACACACTCAAGGCTGGGGTTCTTCTGCCCATTGGCCTCCTATGATCCCACTACCAGCTCTCAAACCATGATCTTGGGAATGCTATGCTTCACTTTCCACAAGCTTAAAACATCACTCTCAGAATAGTGTATCAATGATTTAGTGGTAAGAGGGCTGTCTTTGGATATAGAGAGCTGTGGTTTTGAGTCCCAGCTCTTCTACTTACTAACAGGGAGCCCTCCATCAATTCTCTCAAAACTTGAGTCTGAGTGCCTGAGTTACAACCCAGGGATGAGTTCCTCCACAGAGAATTTCTATGTGAATTAAAGGAGTACTAAATGACCTGGCCTCATGCTTGGTACATTGTAAGTGCTCAATAAATAATGATTCCACAACCTATGGACATTTACTGGTTTGTTTTTTCATTTACTGTTTTAAGATTCATTTTTTTACAGGTCATGTGGAAAAAAATTTGAAAGAATATTAGAATATGAGAAAAAGATCAATGTTTCACCAAAATTTACTCTCACCATCACAGAGAAGAGCAGGGACATATTGAAAAGGGGGTGGGAAGAAAGGTAAAGGAGGTATGTAAAGAAGCTCCCCAAAAAGATTCTGATAGCCATGGTCCTGTCCAACCACACCACCAACTGAGAATCACTAGCCTAAATTTTGAATAATTTCTCACAGTTCCAGAAGTTGAGTCAAGATGAAGAGAGTGTGATTATATTTTTTAATTTGGAGATACAAGAAACAGGGTGTGGGTTTGTTCACACCATCTTCCTAAACTTGGTTGCTTGAATATGAACCTAAATCACATAATTCATTATTTTCCCTTGAATATAAGAGATAGTATTAGTCCAATTATGAATTCAGGACTTAGCTGGCATGATAAGATTGATTTCTACTGACACTATTAGTGAATTTACCAACTTTCCAAAGATTCTGGGGTGACCATCAATGGACCATCGGTGGACTATTTTTCCACTGAGGTGTAAAGGGGTCCTAGGTCATATATTTTAAAATACTGGGATGATCTATTAGCAGAAATTGTTAACTATCCAACATGGTTTCCTTAGTTCCTTGCTAAGGGAGCACCATTTCATTCAAACATCCCTTACACTCAGGCCGTTATGTGTTCCACGAGAGGGAGGCTGAATCTATTTTTACCTCCACCCACAGGCCTGATTGATCAGGGGTAATACATTAGTCCTCTCAGTGACTGGATAGAGAATGGGGAAATGCCCTTATTATAGCCAATGAGAGATGGAGCAAATCAGGTAAATGCTTCTGGGAAAGGTTTCCTAATTCTTCTGGAAGAGCAACAGGAGAAACTGTCTGTCTGTTTTCTTTAGAAAGCACTGTGTCTTGTAGGTGATGCCTGGAACCCTGGCTGCCATCTTACCTGAAGTTCAACCAATCATTAAGATGACCCAGGCCAGTAGTGTTGAGAACCTGGGTCCTTGCTGACATCATGAAGTCACAGAATCAAACACCCTGAACATGCTCCATCTATGGATGTTTCCTGATGTGAGCTAATATTTCTCTTCGTGGTTTAAGTCGACCCAATTGAGAAGGCCCTGATTCTGAATGCATGCCATTAAAACCTCTTATCTGATGCTACTTCCTGGATGCATTTATCTCCCATCTCTCCCAAGATCAGTTTTCAAATGACTCCTTCAAAATACAAAAAAAAAAAAAAGCATAGGGTAATTGTACTGCTACATTTGGTAACCTGATGCCCCAAAAGGAAAGCAAACAGTCTTACATTTTGAAGATTTTAGAAGAAAAATGTCCTTTATTAACAGATTTCTGCAGGCAAACCTCACAGCGGGATGGCAATATACCCAGAGATGATATCCATTAATCCTTGGGGAAAGCAATGCCTTTGGAGCTCAGACCACTTGAATGCACACATATTTGCCAATCTCACACACAATTCAGGAAATTTTGTCTTTAATCCATCATTTCTAATTACAATCAAATGTTCACCAGAGCAACCTAACAAATGACAGAAACTTGAAAACATGGCTTCAAAATAATCACGGATTATAAATTATTTTCTCCCATCTCAGTGTTTGAACTTCCTGTACTTATTCATCCCACAAATATTTATTGAGCTCCTGATATGTGCTAGGTATAGGGAATATAGAAATAAAAAGGGCAAAATCAATCCCTTCAGGAGATCAGAGGCTATCAACAGTGTCCGATAACTTTCTGCAATGATGAAAATGTTCTGTATCTGTACTGTCCAATACAGTAGCCACTAGCCACTAGTTGCCTGTGGCTAATGAGTACTTGAAATGTGGCTATTGCAACCTGGGGATAGAATTCTTAATTTAATTTTAATTAATTTAAATTTAATAGCCTCATGTACCTAGTGGCTACCATATTGTATGGTACAAGTCTAGAAGGTAAAGCAGCCAAGAAAATAAAAAGTGATGACATTGTGATCAGTAGCACAAAAAGAGATGCACATAGTCCTACAAAGGTAGGTCTCCAAGAGAAGAGCACTCAAGTAATTCAGCCTGGGGCTAGAAAGCAGGAGAAGAAGATACATCCAAGGAAAGCTGACCCTTGAACGGATCATACAGGACAAAGAGAGGTTAATGACAGCCCACTTTCTGTTTCTCTGACATTAAAATTTTATTAGGATAATCTACTTTGTCATGAAATTAACATTCCATTTTAGCAATCTAACCCTCCCCCATTCACTAGTTTACATCATACATTTATTTTCTTGACATAATCACTGTCCATACAGAGCTTTCCTGAATCACTCCACATTTGATCCAGAGGGATTTATACTCAACATTTTTATGTTAAATAGGTGATACAAAAACACCCACATGCCAGTTTGAACTGGATATCTGCTAACTTACTGCTGAGTGAAAACTACCAAAATAATTTTATGTGACCCCACTCTATGTGTGTTCTGCTCTTCCAGCTTTTCTAAAGATTGATTTTCAATTTACTATTCAAAATACATATTTGGCAAAATTATATTTCCAGTTATATAAACAGTAAGTGTGTGGAGATTCATTTTACTTCCTGTCCCCTATAGTTCACTGAGATAGTTGTTTCTGACCCTTCAGCTTTTTCTGAAGCCATGAGGCCCACTTGCCTCTTGGGTTAGCACAGAGTGCCAATCTCTGTGAATTGATTTTAGGTCCTATCATGTCCTCTGTGTTCCCTAAAAACAAGCTTCTGTCTCTCTCGAAGGGGAGGAGTTGGGAATATCTGAGTTTCTGAGTATAGTAGGCTTTAGAAGGGCAATGGGGACAGATGGGGGAAGCGAAGAGGACAGATGGGGACAGAGATATTGCTGTTTGAGGAGCAGAAACACTGGGAGGTCCTGACAATGAGGAAATGGGGAGTTAATAAGTGCTGGAACCCAGGTGATAGCCGCAGGAACGGAACAGCCTGAGGCAGAGATGAGACAACTAGAAGTAGAACTATCAGGTTGGAAACACATGGAATGCTGGAGGACAGAGAGGGTCAAGGCTTTCAAGTAGGCGACTGGACAAATAGTGTAGTCACTGGTATAAAAAAAACGTGGAGGCAGAGGTGGCTTCTTTTAAGGGGTGGGGTGGGGCTCTGTTGGATGTTAGGAGCAGTGGGCTGTGGGACATGCGAAAGTGAAGGCCAGTGATACAGAATTTAGAGACATCACATCACTGAGAGAAGGAAGAGAGAAGGAAAGGAGAGGGAAGTGAGAGAGAGAGGGAGCAGCCACATACCTAAACTGATGCTCTTGGAGGCTTCTGGGCCTTTGAAGAGGTATATGGGGCCCAGATGAAGGTATTAAATGAGATGACTGGAGTAGAGGGAAGCCTGGGGTAGAGGTGGATGAGGAACCACAGGTCTGTGATTCCCACTGAACTCTGGAGAATATGTCCCAAAAGTGCATTACTCCATGAAAGGAAGCAGGATACAATGATTAAGACCACAGCCCCTGCCGCCATTAATGCTGTTTGGAATCTGGACTCTGCCACTTCCTGGTAGTGTGACCTTGGACAAATCATATTGTTTTTCTGTGCCACGGTTTCCTTTTCTCTAAAATAGCAACAGCAAGAGTGCCTTGTGTGCATTACTGTGATGACTGAGTCAATATATGGACGACATGGAAGACTTGGAGGAAGGCGGGTGATTATTTGGAGCTGGGCAGCTTTCAGTGACAGTGGCGGCAGGGACAGGCATGAGAGGTGAAGTGACGATGGAGGCCCATGAAGTGCTGGAGGTTGAGAAACTAGCAGACAAGTGGTTGGGAATGTCCTCAACACAAAGAAAGAATGAACTTAAGAAAGAGTGGAAGGAAGATTGTAAGCCTTCCAAGTGGAAGACTGGTGGCATTCAAAATTTTAATATCAGTATATGTTACTGATTAAATACGCCAGCCTCTACGGTCGGCACTTTACATACCTTTACCTTATCTTCTGCTCACAGTAATCCTGCAAAGTCAATGTTTTCCTTCTCTTTAGAAAAAAGAAGTCGGCACTCAAGTGCTTTATGTATGATGCCAAAGCTGCCACACACAGGATATGAAAAAAGGGGCCTTTGGAACCTGGGCTTGTCTAGCTACCACTATGATGGGGGAAAATGGGAGTGGAGGCAATAGACTGGACCTCCACAGTGGAGTAACTGTTGAGCTAAGATGATGATGGCAAGGGGAAGGCAAGGAGGAGAGAGGAAGAGGCAATTCTGAAAGACAAAAATAGTCAACATCAGTGTCCCTATTCACAAAATTAAAAGAGAACCAAGTGGTTTACATGACTCTTTTATGTTATTGCAGTTACTCACTGAACCAAGAAAGCATTTTGCTCTTCACTCTTCCCGGAGAATAGCATAATCATTCAGGTTGGGTTGAGTGTCTGACAATGTTTTATGTAGCCTTCTTATTTCCCAGGCTGAAAACCTATTCCCCATGTAATAGTTCCATATTCCTTTTGGAATGTGTAGCATGATATCCCTCCCTTCCTTCTAGCAACCTGTCTTCTATGATATATACCATTTCATCCCTTTAGCAATTGGGAAATGCATTTCTGGAAGCCAGTCTCTTGGCAATTGATGCATCATTTTTCCATTAAAGAGAGTGCTCATGCATTCACAAAGAATTGAAGGTTTAAAGTGTTTGGTAATGATCTCTGGTTGCTTGTCAAGCAGAATCTCTATCTGAACATGAAAATACAACATTAATATGATTTGCAACCCTTTCACTGGGTTCCTCATTTCCTCCAGCAACACAGAGTGATTTTTCCCCATGCTTAAAATCCATTACAGGTGCTTACTGCATTTGGTCTCCTTTGGAGGTACATCTTCTAAGTCTGACACAGGAAGAAGTTAAAAATGTCCTAAATGAGTAATTCCCCCTACCCTGCAATCTTTTAACTCTGATTTATTCCTAAGCTGAAAGTATTCATCACTAGTTGAGCTAAAATAAACTAACTCTCATGACATATAATTAAATTACTGGCAGAAATAAAATTTAAAATTCCTCCACAGTACTTCACATAAACATCAGCAGAATAATTGAGTTGAGGTAAAATATTTTGTTGAAAGGCCAAAAAGAAAAGTCACCTGAAAGAATTTGTTTCTCTAATCTCTGAAAATGTTTAATTTTCTTTTCATGATAATTACAGAAAAAAATTTCACTTGTGTGTAAAATCCTCTCTTCTTTCAACTCTTCTTTGCCTCCCTTCCTTTTCCATATCTTTACCATAAACTGGAAATAAAAACATCAGGAAAGTGTTTAAACTTTTAGCTAAATGACAGCCTCTCAAGATCTGGCTAAAAGAAATTATGCATTTACACAGTATTCACAACTTCCAAATTAAAATTCTAGAAAGAGGGAGTGTTATATTTCCATTCTGTCTATCTGATTTTCCCTTTAGTTGGCCCCAAAACAGACTCAATTATCCCAAAGACTTTGTAACCAGGGCACTTTAATTTGGGAGAAAAGTGATTTCTGGGCCCCCAGTTAAATAGCCTTGAGGAACACCCCCCTCCCCCACCCACCCACACACACACACACACACACACACACCACTCAATCACTCTGAAGTTTTTCCCATTCGAGAACTTGTAAGAATGACTTCAACTCTGCTTTGCTTGGGAGTTTGTCCTGTCTTTCTGTCACTTGAAATTCCAAAATGATACAGTCATATTGGAAGCCAGAACTGCAATGTCCACACCACATGGAAAATTTTTAAGCCAACTCTTTCAGGATTCACCACAAAATGAACAACAAGTCAACACAACCATGGTTCACAGGGCAATACATTTTTCCTCTAAGATTTTACGGTCTCATTTTCATATTTACTTCTAAGTTTAAAAAAATTCTCTTAACCACCTCCTCCCTTTTTTTGTTGAACAGCAATTTTTAAATTGTCTGGTGGTTTAATAAACTTCCCTTATTTTTCTCACACTCCCTTCAATTGTGCCAGTAGTTTTCAGGCCACTCTCCTTTCTAGATGTAGATTTTAAAAAAGAAAGATTCAACTTGGATTAGAAAAATTGGGGAATCGACCCAATGCTGCCTTTTTTTTTTTAGCCACATGGACTGTGGCTGGTCCTGTAGTCCCTCTGAGCCTAGGGACCTTATCCGTAAAAGAATGTCACAAGTATCTACAGCACAAGTACAGGATTCAAAGAAATGGTAGTTTGTGAAGAAGCTTTGTGTCAAGATGCTGGACATAGGTATTTTTTATTCAGAGGCATCTCTGTTATGGTAAATATTTGGCAAAAGAATGTGTTGGCCTTCTCCTTTTAGGAAGAAAAGGCACTGTCTCATGTATCAGCACTCAGTACTATAAAGTGAAATGTTTTCCCACTGTGATCGCCACAAAATTCTCCTGGCCATCCAGAATTATTCTAGTCCCAGTCCCCCCAAAATTACTCCATTCCTATCATTGTGGGGCCCACCGTCTACTGATAACATATCCCTAAAACTTAAATTCCCTTCCTGACTTTTCCAAAGGAAGATAGGTTGCTCCTTGTCGCACCTCCCATGACTCAGGGATGGGCAGAATGACTGGAAGGCAATGGAACATTCCTTACTCTCTTCCACAGTGTCTAGGTTCCTGCCCCACTATCAACATACAATAATATTCCTAGTTTTTAAGTCTTTTATCATATACTTGCACATCTCTTCTTTGCCATTTACCTTTGTTACATACTAGGATCCTTTACCAGGTCCTTTAAGACACAGGGCATTTACCACAGTCTTCCCTTTCAGCAGCCATCATTGTTTAAGGCTCTAACAACCCTACTGAAGCCCTTTCTGATACCACTCCTCATAGACCTTGTCCTTCATAGCACCAAGTACTCAGTTCTTCAGCACTAACCCTCTAAGGAAGCATCATAATACACTTGACCATTTACTGCTACCAAGATCTCAAACTGTGATCTCAAACTCCTTCCCTATCATGACATCCATTTCCTTGATTCCTCCCTGTTTTCCCAGTGGATCATCAGCTGTGGTCAGATGGACAGTGGCCTCCCAAATGGCAAAAGGAATTGCAGATGTGATTAAATTAAGGATCTTGAGATGGAAAAAGGATCCAGGATTATCCCAGTGGGCCCAATGTAATCATGAAGGTTCTTAGACTAAGAGGGAAGTGGGAGGACCACAGTCAGACAGAGATTAGAGTGATATAACCATGAGCCAATGAATGTTAGTAGCCACTGGAAGCTGGAAGAGGAAAGAAACAGATTATTTCTTGGAGCATCCAGAGGAACTAGCCCTGCTGACACCATGACTTCAGCCCAGTGAAACTCGTTCTGGACTTCTGACCTCCAGAACTGTAAGATAATAAATTAGTTTTTATTTAATTCACTAAGTTTGTGGTAATTTGCTACAGCAGTGATAGGAAACTAATATACCACCCATGAGCTGAATGGCCTTTTGACCCAGTTCTGAGAGTACCAATAGTCAATATTTTCAGTTTTGCCCATTTCTTCACCCTAGAATTCCTCTCATTAGGGACCTTCCTGGATTCCTGCCTTGCCAACCTTGACTGACTTCTGTCCCAATAATGGACCTTCTCATTCCTGCTCGTCAGTTTCTGAGTGATGTTGGAGCAGATCCCAAACTAGTTAGGAACATTTATAAATCTCTGGATTTTAGATTTTTTTTCCTTTAAGATTTCTCACCAGTGGCTTAGTAGCAGATGTCACCAATATTCCTACTCTGTCTGGGATTCCAAATCTACCTCCACCCACTTTACTCTTGGATGAGGCTACCTCTTCTGAGAAGATTGGGATCATCTACTGCCTTTCAACTTGTCTTTCATCTTCAGCTACCTCACTTATTCCCTCTTGATTCGAAATCAGTGCCCTTTCTCCTTCTCAAATCCACACATTCTCCATGTCCCCTGGATCCCATGCCCTCTGCATAGTCCTCTACCTCAGTCTATTAGTTTCTGTCATTGAAGCACATAAAGAGGGGTCATAAGCTCACGCCTGCATGCAGGTAAGCACCATCTAAGCCACCCAGGATAAATCATTCTCTAGTTTTTTCCTTTAGATCTTTAGATCTCCAAAGCTAGAAATCCCTATTTTCTCTTATTTCTTCTTACAGTGTTTCCCTGCCTTCAACATCAAGAAGTTCTCAAGTGAGAGAGAATATTCAATTGTTCTGTCTTTTAGAGACACACAGGAAACATAATAGATAAAATGACATTAACAGGAATTCTCTGAGATCATGCAGATTCCAAATATTCTATACCAGTATCTTCATAAATATAAAATATTCTTTGTTTCATTTTGGAAAATAAAGTCACTCTTCCCACGAGTCCTAAAGAACTGTGTCCTTTATGTAATAGGCACTCACTAAATGTTTATTGAATTAAATGGTCTAAGCAGCTCACTGAAATGAAAGTTTTTCATGAGCTGATCATCACAGGCCATAGAACTCTTACGCCAAATAGCTGTATCTGCCTTCAGGTAATAATCTCTCCATCTCTGTCTCCATAAGTTGGTTACAAAACATTACTTTCATCAGTGTATAACCTTTATCATATGGCTTCCCATTATTGAAAACAGAATTATGTGCCTTCTACTGCTGACACTAAGATATTCTTGTTACAGGCTTCAAAAACCTCACATAATAGTCCCAACAATTTCTGCTGGGAATTGAGGTCCATGGATGAAGAGAAAGAAGCATAAAAGGGAAAAGTTATTAAAAAACAACAACTGACTTGGGGTAGATGGTAAAGATGTCAAAATTTTTTTGGGAAAAAAAAATCTTGCCTATTTAAAAATGTTTAACATTATTCTAGCCAAATAAATACAGAACTAAGCTCTTGCAGAAATATAATCCTTGTGGAAAAGATAGATTTTTTTCATATAACTATTTACTTTTTGCTTAAATTAATTGCATGTGTATATAAAGTACACAGATCTATACTTTAAAAACATTAAATATATTAACCTCAGAAATTGTATTTTCAATCTATGAATTTACATGTATGTGAAACACATAAACCATTTCAATGATATTGCCAGATTACATTTAAAGTCCCAATTTATGAAAATATCTTAAATTATAAAGAAGTTAAAATAAGACAAGCAATATGGAGTAATAACAAGAAAGTACATGTATGAGTCAGGATGATCTAGATTTGAATCTTCGTTGCTCACTCTACAATTTTTAACAAGTTCAATTCCCTTAATACCAAAAAATTTGGTATAACAAATTCAGACAATATGAATGATAGGCCTCATTCAGTAGGGTTAATATCCAAATGTTTGATATCAAGAAGACTTCTAAATGTATCTCACCACGGTTATAAATCAAAGAGAAAAGATGATTGTTCAGGAGATGTACAATGTCTGGAAAATAAGGAACTCCTAGTGGAACTCTAACATAACAGGAAAATGGATTGAAATGGATAGGTCAATAGTGCTACAGATATAAAATATAGATTTTCAGTATGTTTGCCTTACAATAATTTGGGCTAAAAATGAAGCTGAGTTCCTAAAGTGAAGTGTGAGTACATTTTAATATCTTACTCTGTCATTATCATATGGTATTTGAAGGAAAAAAAGTATACATAATTTGGAAATAAAGAAATAAAATTTTTTAAAACTTGGGAAAATAATAATGTAATTCTCATCTCCCAGGGCTATTGTGGGGCTTAAATAAGTCACAGCGTCTCCAAAAACATAGGTTTCCCTTCTTCCTTCTGTTCAAGGACTGTCTCTAATTCTTTATTCCCCAAGAGCACCTGACACAATGCTTTGAACAAAGTAGACATTCAGTAAATGTTTGCTAAGTAAATCAATGTCTTGGAAATCATTTAACAATGTACGTTATCTGTTTTCCTCCACACTGAGAAACACCACCCCCCCCCCGCCCCCACCCCGCCCAAATCAATCAAGTTAATCATTTCCCTTCACATGAAAACTGCATCTCAATTTCTTTTGGAGAATCTTACATTTTGAGTTTCTAAGAGTTTCTCGTAAATTATTTGTCTTATATGGTTGGCAACCACATGGCTAAAAAGAAAACAGATGCCAAAATTTAAGAAAGAGTAAAGCATATCATTTTAGTCATGCTATTGCTGCAGAAGATTTCATACACTTGACCTTTGATGAATGTGTCATCTCTCCAGAGAGCTATTCCTGATTCTACTCCAGCATGGCGTTTCTGAGACCAGAACCAGTTTGTGGAAAAAGAGTCCAATCAGGGAAGGGTGACCAGGCGGTTCTCAGACCTTTTCCTTGGTGCTCCTTATTCCCCTGTGGGCACTAGTCCCTTAGTGTCCTCATGGGGCTGCTCTCTGGAATTTGGGCAGGGACTGAAGGGGGCAGTGCACTCCCATGTGTCGAGGGCAGGCCATGTGCAGGGGCTCCACAAACTTTCTTCCTTCCAACATCCCTGGTGGGAGCCCTCCTCTGTTTTATAGAAGAGAGACATTTGTGGTTCATGCAGTTTCAATAATTCATACGCCCATGTCACACAAACGGGAAGGATTAGACCTGGTTTTTCAAAGACAGGACTTAACACACCATAACATCCACCCTTTAAAAGTACAATTCAGTGGTTTTCACAGATTTACAATGCTGTGCAACCATCGCCACTATCTAATTTGAGAACATTTTTATTCCCCTAAAAAGAAACCCCAGACCCATTAGTAGGCACGTCTAACCCTCCCTCCAGCCCTAGGCAACCACTAATGTACTTTTTGTCTCTATGGCTTAGCCTATCCTGTACTTTTCATATAAATGGAATCATATAATACATGGTCCTTTGTGGCTGGCTTCTTTCACTTAGCATAATGTTTTCAAGTCTCATTCATGTTGTAGTATGTATCAGTATCTGTTCCTTTTTGCTAGCTGAATAATATTCTATTATAAGAAAAATATACTTCTTGTGGTGACTCTGGTGGGGTGGGATGCGAAGGAAAAATATACTTTTAAAGCATTACACTGTTTGACAAAACATGTTCGTGGTCATAAAGTTCAAATATATTGTAGCTCGATATGCAAATGGAAACACCAGTTTACCACTATCAGATTGGCCCAGATCTAAGTTTACAATACTCTGGGCTAGCAAGGTTGCACAAAAGTACCACTCAAGTGCGTCTGTGGCAAGAAGGGTAAGCTGGTTCATTCTTTATTGAAGGCAATTTGGTGGTATCTATTGAAATTACAAATTCCCTTTCTGGAAATTCATTCTATAAACACATCAGCACATATGTGAAATAATGCATTTGTTTCAACACCATTTGCTGTAGCAAAAGACAGGAAACCACCCTACAGTATACTACTAGCGAACTGGCTAAAGAAATGATGGCTGACTACCCGAATGCAGTGAAAAAGAATGAGGAAGTTCTATACATACCAATATGGGAAGTTCTCAAAGATACGGTCATACTTGAAAGGGTAAGATGAAAAATGCTACATAGAGAAGGCTATATTTTGTAAAAGAAGGGAGGAAAGAAGAATGTATATATTTATACTTTATTTATATGCATAAAGAAACTCTGGAAGGATAACAAGAAATTAGTAATAGTGCTTACCTGTTTGGTGGAAGAGGTGAGGACATTATGATGGGGAATGAGTTGGGAAAGACTTTTGCTGCACATATAGAGGCCTAGGCTGTGGTAGGCAAAATTTTACAGTGTCCCTTCAAGCTTCCTGTGTCCTGGTTACCCACTCAAGCACTAATCTACCCTACTGTTGTGAAAGGGCTTTGCAGATGGAATGAAGGTTGTGAATCAGCGCTTCTTAAAGTAGGGAGAGTTTCCTGGATGTCCGAGTGGGCCAGTGGTATCACCTGAGCCCTGACAACCTGAAGGAGCTGAGAGGCAGATTTTCCCCACAGCCTCCTGAGGAGAGCCCAGGTGATGGACACCTAGATTTTGGCCTTGTGAGCCCCTGAGCAGAGAAACCAGCCACGCCAACTTAAGACTCCTGACCAACAGAGCTGTGAGAGTCTGCGTTGTTTGAAGCTGCTATGTTTGTGGTAATATGTTACAGCAGCAATAGAAAACTAATTTGTATATGGATGCATTGTTAGTCTTTTTAATCTAAATGAAAATTTAAGGTTAATGGAAATCCAAACAGACCTTGCTAAGATCACTGCAAATAAGGTTAATTTTCCGGGAGCATAACTATCTAGTCAAAAGTTCACAGTAGTTTTCTTTGTTTTGTGTGCCTACACTTAAATAATTTTAGTCTGAAAATTGCAATTTTGATAAAGATCCCCTGGGAAGCGAGTCTGTCTTGTAAAAGCTGAATGAATGGCTTGTTTTCCCAAGGCTCTCTGTGTCCTAAATTTAGAGTCTTCTCTAAAGATATAAACACAGTTTATTTAATTCTTAGAAAGTTAGTTAAAACTGATAAAATTAAATTGATAGACGCGAAAGAGACAGACACTTGGCTTAAAGGAGAATGTTTGCCTTGTCTAATTGAAACGTCTAAAGGTTAAGCCTGTACTTTGTCTAACCTTTAACTACACGATTCTTCCCTTTGTTACTGGGTATGTTCCAGAGCTCTGCAAAAGGAGTTTATTGTTCTTCCATGGAAAAAAATGGTCAAATAAGTGGTCTTTAATACAGAAGTAAGATGAAAGTTCTAAGGATACCATTTCTCTTTATTATCATGTAGCTGCTTATACCTAAAAAATTGTATGAAAACAAAAACCTTCCAAAATTAACTATCTTCTGTGAGAAAAAGCAAAAATGTATTTCCTTTCTAATTTGTTAGAAAAGTTCAATTAATCTCACCGTTGAAAACTACTTCCCAATTAACCTCGCTGTTAGGTAAAATCTACTTCTTTTCAAAACCATCTTTCCTCTTCCAGGACCTGTGTCCACTCCTTGCTACCTACTGCTGGTCAATATCTATCTCAGTGGTTCTCAACTGGGGGTGACTTTGTCCCATGGGGCAACATCTGGAGATATTCTGGGTTGTCACAACCAGGGAAGTGCTCCTCGCATTTAGTGGGTAGATGCCAGGGGTGTTGCTGAACATCCTATGGTGCACAAGACAGCCCCACAACAGAGAATTATCTGGCACCCAAATGTCAATAGTGCCAATGTTGAGAAACCCTGGTCTAGATGGATCTAAAGGGATGGGTCAGTAATAAGTAAAAATATGTGAAGTTCTCCAATTAGGAGAAGAAGTGAAAGCCATGTTAGTATAGTATTATTATGAAAGGGAGAAGGACAGAAGGAAAGGAAGGAATGAAGTTCCTTCTTTCAAAGTTTCCCAATAATTGAATTGAGTATCATTTTAAGATTTAAATTTATTAAAAGAAAGTAAAATTTAAAGTTCAGTTTCTCAATCACATGAGTCACATTTCAAGGGATCAGAAGCCACACATGACAAGTGATTACCGGGTTGGGAATATGAAATCAGACAATATTCCTGGGACACAGATTACATTTAATACATGGGAAGGAAGGGAGGGAGGAAGGGATTGGCAAATGCCTACATTAAGCAAATGGAAAGAGGAGGCAAAACCAAGTGATCAAAGAAATGAGATGACAAGGAAAACAGAGCATCACAAAGATAGAAAGACAGTTCTAAGGAAGACTTAGTCAGCAAGGTTGACGCTATGGAGCAGATGAACTGAGTTATCACTAAGGAAAGGCCATGACTTTCATAGTAGTATATCATGGGTGATCTTCAAGATGTAAGCTTTAAGTAAACAGATGAGCTTTAAGGAAGATTTCAAGGCTTGAGGGAACAGATTTTTGTTTTTATTTATTTATGTTTATTTTATTTGTTTGCTTTCCTACCTTTTTGTTTGTTTGTTTATGACAAGAAAAATGGAGAATGTAGTTATGGTGATAAAATGACCACCAGGCAGTCTCAAAAATTTCATCGTGCAAAAAATTCTCCTCTGAAATAATCAGAATTTCAAATAATAATTTTAGAACAATTTCACAATTTCAAGCAACCACATTTAAAGAAGCATTTATCACATATGACATTTAAAGTAAGGCATGAGCCATCTCATAAAAAAAGAAATGGGGAGCCTGGGTGGTGCAGTCGGTTAAGCACCCGACTCTTGGTTTCGGCTCAGGTCGTAATCTCAGGGTGGTGAGATCAAGCCTTGTGTCGGGCTCCATGCTCAGCACACAGAGTCTGCTTAAGACTCTCTTCCTCTCCCTCTCCCTCTGCCACTCCCCCTCCACCCCCCCCAAATAAATAAATAAATCTGAAAAAAATAATTTAGTACGAATGAAGACACCCTTCTCTCACTGTTCCTCTTATATCCAGTTGTAAAATCCAATTCATGAAATATACAAAAAAACAAAAGGCAATCCAGTCTAAACAATTAGTCAGATGAGGTGAGGGAAATGTGGAAGGGAGAGACTTTTAGTTAAATTCTCTGGCATGAAGAGAATCAGTTGGTAAACTTTTTTTTTTCTCTTTTCAGATGCTTTCTCTGAATAGTATAAAGAGCTTAAATCTGATTTTCCTATTTGAAACCAAAATGGATTTGACATCACAACTATTTCCTTGACTAAACCATAAAAAAATAATTTATTCAACTGCTTGTCTCCTCCATCCTAGACTGTTGGTTGCCCATACTGGACAGTGAACTGTCATGCCCAGCCTGAGAAGCCATTCCTTCACACGGAACCTGGGCCATTCCTGTGGCCCCACACAGCTCTGGGGAGGCATGCTCTGTGACTCCTTGGAATAATCTGAGAGCTTGATGGTCAGTATAGAGCAGCAGACATGAGCTGCTCACACAGTAACTTCTCCTTTTTGGAAAGTACAACTACCGGAAACAGTAATAGATTTCACATTTCTGGGAGGGAGCCTTCTCATCCCGTCTCTAAAATGGGAACACTTTGCCCAGACCCTTGATATAACTTGGATCTAGCATTCTCTTGGCATCTGCTCCATAGCGTCAACCTTGCTGACTAAGTCTTCCTTAGAACTGTCTTTCTATCTTTGTGATGCTCTGTTTTCCTTGTCATCTCATTTCTTTGATCACTTGGTTTTAGAGAATCTAGCTGAGTAAGATCTAACAAATCCCATAATGCATTCACTGTCTTTATAAAGTCTCTGACATGCCAACTTGGGGGCTAGAATGGAAGCCCAATTCCATATGCATTTGAGCCTCTGTAGGTTGCTTACCTTTGCCCTGTGTTACATTGTCTCATCCTAAATAGGTCTACATGAAGGGGTGTGGACAGATCAGCATACTCGTTGTAACTACTGGAAAATAAAGACATCATCCTTCTGATGTGAGGCCTATAGTATCTTCCATGTAAAGGGAGAACATTCTATTATTCTTGGTGATAAAAGTAGATATCACATAGAAGATAGTCGCATAAACAATTCTACTTCCAATTCATTAGTAGCCGAATGCTCCCACCATGCTATGCTCTCCCACTGGTTTTGCAAGTCAACAACCCTCAGTATGTCTATCCACTACCCTCCTGCCCCCTCTTCAAGACTTTGATTTGACACATACTTCTGTTTCTCTAATCCCTCCCTATCCACCACCCTGTCCAACATTTCTGAAGGACGCTGCAGGATCTTGGCATTTAACTTGTGAAAAGTCGCCAGGCCTAACTGTATCAATGCCCCCACTGAATGCTCATACAATGAAATTATAGTTTAGCATGAAAAACCCCATCACTTTCTTAAATGCTGCAATAACACTCATTACATCAATACAGAGCAAAAGAAAGGAGCTCAGACTTAATCCGTTTTAATCTCCGTTATTTCCTAATATAAAAGACTGTGGGCCTTTTCACATTCTTTTGGAAGGATTAGTGAAGGCAAACATGAATAACAAATTGACATTTCTGAGTTCTGAAAGAGCCAAAAGCAATACAAAAGTAAGGCAGACAGATCAAATTTCCGAACAGAATTATTTTTCTAAGCAGAGTTTAAAAGTTAACATTAGGAACAAATGTTAAACAGCTCTGCACAGTTATTTTTCTTTACCTGGAACACATTTTGCCAAACAGTTAAGCTGACAAGTTAGAAAGACACATCTTGATGTTACAGAGACAAAGGAACTCTGTCTATGGGACAGGCATAATAAGATAATTTTTTTAAAGAAGAAGAATTTCTTCCATAACAATTTTTATATTCCTCTAGTCATTACATTGTTGGAGATATTCTAAAACTAATGGCATCAATTATTTTTTAGTGAGGAGTACGTTGATTCCCATCAAATCATTGAATATTGGTGTTAAAAGAGATTTTGAAATTATCTACTTTGGCCTCTTCATTTTATGAATGAGGAAACCAAGATCTAGAAAGGGTCGCCAAGCCGTCCACTACCACAAAATCAGAGATCCGTGACAATTCAGGACTAGGACCTTGGTTTTCTGATGACTCATCCAATGATCTTCTCATTTATCATTGTCCCTCTCCTCTAGCAGATTATGTTTTATTACTGTACAGTATTAACTTGCTCCTCCATTATAACCCCACTGCTGTTTGCTTCGATTTTTTGAATCAAAATAGCAAGAACAAACTAATTCTTGGGGCTCCGCTTGTCTTAATGCCCCCACAAAGTCACTGAGAAATGCTGTAAGGATTGGATCTACCCAAACCCTTTGATAGCAATTTGTATCTAATGATATTGTAAAATGAAAAGATCCCTAAGAGACTAGTTCTGTGGTGGGATTCTAGATTCTAACACACTCCACCTTCACCCTTAATCCTAGATGTGGGGTTCAGTCTAAACCAGGATTTTTCAACCTCTGCACTATTGACTCTTGGGCTGGATGATTCTTTGTCGTCAAGTGCCATCCTGCGCACCGTGAGATGCTTAGCAGCATCCCTCGCTTCTACCCACTAGATGCCAGCAGCACTCCAACCCTAAGCTGTGATAACCACAAATGTCTTCAGACATTTCAGATGTCCCTGCGGGGTAAAATCAGCCCAGTCTAAGAACCACTGGTCCTGGACACAAAATAGGAACAAAAGCAGAGATGAAAAGTGGGATAAAAAGGAACTCCCTGGCACTTTTGACTATGAACCTTCCTTGGCAATAAAGCCATTGAAATGATTTGGTGAAAAAAAGGAAAGTTATTTTAATGAACCATATGCCTTTCCTCACTCCCACCACACTTTTGCCTTCAAGTGTGTTTTTGTTGCCATGAAAACAGAGCCTGCCTGTTCGTAATTATAATATTATTCTGTAGCAAATTTTGGAAAGGACCAATTGGTGCACTTCCAACCTCAAATTCTCTCTCTCCTCTTCTCCCTTCCTTAGCCAGGAGTTTGGAGAAAGGGAAGGAATGAGAGAAGAATGCCTCGTGTGCTCAGCTCTGACCTCGTTCTGATGCCCGCATTCAGCACCGACCTCTCAGGTTTCTAGGACCTGCCAACCAAACCTTCAAACACCAACTTGGCTCTGCCCCAACGTCATGACGCCACAACAACGTTCTCATTTGCTCAGCATTTTCACCCGAGACCACAAACTTTGGTGAGAGACAGTCAGGACTCAGCAAGTGTGATGTGGTGAAGGGAGGAAGGAAAGAAGTAGATAGCCATTCTTAATCAAAATGAATTATGATCTTTTACTCACAGGTTGGGTTACTTCTCTGGATATGTCAATGATAGCCATGCTGTAGAAATTTAATAGAAATGTTTAATAGATGTGGTTCTTTTTTTAAAAAGATTTTTATTTATTTATTTGAGAGAGAGAGAGAGAAAGAGCATATGAGCAGGGGGAGGGGCAGAGGAAGAGGGACAAGCAGACTCCCCACTGAGCAGGCTCTATCCCAGGACCCCAAGATCATGACCTGAGCCAAAGACAGACACTTAACTGACCAAGCTACCCAGGCGCCCCTTAATAGATGTGGTTCTTAAACACTTTCTTCTCTGGCTTTTTATAGAATGAGATATAAATAATAAAATGCTCAAATCTGAAGTGTAAGGCTCTATGAATTTTTACATATGTACACATTTATGCAACTGCCTCCCAGATGAAGATATAGAATATTTCTATTACCCTAGAAGGCTTCCCTGCCTCCCACCCAGTTAATACCTATCCCTCACCTTCCAATACAAGCGCTATTCTGATTTCTGTCAATGAAGATTAGCCTTGTCCATTTTTTTTAGCCTATAAATTAAATTGCACAATAGGTACTCTTCATGCCTTTTTATCATGTAATATTTTTCTAAAGTTTGTGCATACAGTTTTGTGTGTCAGTGGTTTGTTCTTTTTTGTTGCTATATAGTATTCCATCATGTAAATATATCACAGACCCTATTAATGGATATTTGTGAGGTTAAAAAAATATTTGGGGACTATTATGAATAATACTGCAAAGAAAATGCGTGTACGTCATTGTCTGGATACATGCACTTGTTTCCCTTGGCTGTAAAACTAGCAATGAAATTCTAATATTAACAAGCAGAAAGTATCAATCATCAAAGTGAAGTTTTTCTATCAGTAGAAAGGCTTAAAGGACACGATGAGTGTCACCCATTTATCTTGCATAATGGAAAAATAGATGAACCTTTTTAAATTAATAAATCAGGAAAAATATACTAATGCAGCTACCAATGTTACCAGACCTGGACCAGATCGCCCGACGGAAGAACCAAGCGGCACCCGGAGATCTTGGAGGATAGGGGGTTTATTTAACGCCGGCGGGCTCAGAGGAGAATGATCTCCAAAGGTCTGAGCCCCGAGCAGAAAAGGGGTAATTTATACACTTCTACTTCCACATACTTGGCACTTCTGGTGAGCGCAGGAAGCGGGGCAGGGTGAAGAACCCGGAAGAGCCCCAGGGAAGGGACTGGGACTCCCTTGCTGGCTTGGTCAGCCATCTTAGGACACAGATTTTTCCTCCAAGAGAGTGAGCACAGAATTTGTCCTGAAAGTGGGAAACTTTGCGAGTGAAGGGGGCACTATTAGTATTTGCACTGGGACCATTTAACCTGGACTTTCCTAGGAAAACAGACTCATCTGGTCACTCATGTTAATTCTGACTGAGAAGATGGGTGCCCAGGCCAGATATCTAATGCCAACTTCAGAATTTACTTCCTTTTTGACCTTGGCTAACTTGTTTAAACCTCCATCCTTTAGTCAGGACATTGGTCAGAAACTTCTCCCCCAAAATGTTATAAATACTCCGTAAGTGGCAAATCATAAATCATAAACATCAAATGCAATGGAGCTGTTGTCGAGGAAGGATTGAGGGCTGGAATGCAGACATCCAGCGTTGAGACATATGCTTTCAAGAGTTTGGCTATTCCTGCCTCTAAAGTGCCACTCAATTAATTTATGATGTTCTCTCTTCCCTTTCAGTTTCTCTTCACTTCTGAATACATTCTGACTTAAAAATAAGTTTAGGCTACCCACATATGCTCTATGTTATTTCGCTGAAAAGAAGTGAACTGCAAATTACATCAACTGTTGTGACACATTTGGCAAATATCTTTCTTCTTCATGCTTCAGTCACTGGACTTACTGTGTGATGAGAATCCCAGAAGCCCAGTGTGACAGTGCCTGAAATCTTCACTAAACTGAATACCGTGAAATTGTTTCATCAAGCTGACTCTCAACGTTGGGCGGAAGGGGGTTGGAGTTTCCCCATGGAAGCTGATGTGCTCAGGCTTACCTGAGAGAACATGACACTTTACTTCCACCAGGTTTAAAAGTTTGAAAACAATACAAGACAACAAAGTAGCAATGCCTTTTGAATATGAGCAGCTGCCAGTTTTCACAGGCATTTGAAACTACATGTGTCAAAAAAACAGGTAGAAAATTGGAAACAAAAATAGTTTTCCTTGAAAGGAAAAACAATATATGCTGGCTTCATTTAGAACGCACTCAGATTCACTGGACTGAAATGATTAGTTGCATAGAAAGAGTAAAGTTAAGTGGAATAATGATGATCTGATATTAAGGACACTGTGTTCTCTGCTGCACAGAGCAGCCATTCCAATTGAATTCACTGGGAGTCATAGCCTGTTACAAAATTATAGGTTAGAACAAGGACTAGAAATACAGCATGACAGCAGAAAACTACAATTATATTTACAATGTGAATTCCTTATGGACAAATCCCTTCTTTTATAAAATCACCATTATCTTAATGCTAAGTTCACCTTTTCTAAGAAAGTAAAACACATGTTTGGCTGAGTCCATACCTTCTAGCTGATATCTAAAAATTAACCAGTGTGGTCATAGTTTTGCATTTAAAAAAAAATCTGTATCTACGCTAACATACAACCCAGTAATCATACTTCTAGGCATCTATCCCAGAGAAATGAAAATTCATGTCCACAAAGAGATCTGTATGCAACTATTCACAGCAGCTTTGTTTATAATAGTCAAAAGTGTAAACAACCCAACATCATCAACTGGTGAATAAACTAGAAACTAGGAAAGCCATACCATGGAATACCACTTAGCGAGAGAAAAAACCAAACTCCTGTTACGTGCAACAATTTGGATAGCTCTCAGATAATTATTCTAAGTGGAAGGAAAGCTAATCTCAAAAGGCCACATACTGTATGATTCCATTTATATAAAATTATCAAAAGAGTGAAATTACAGAGATGGAGAATGGATTAGTGATTGCCAAAGGTTAGAGATGGGGACGGGGAGCGGGTGTGACTGAGTGGGTAGCACGAAGGAGCCTTGTGGTAACGGAACAGTTTTGTATCTCAATTGTGGTGGTTACACAAATTTCTGTATGTAATAGAATGGAACAAAACTATACACATGCACTGTACCAATGTCAATTTCATGACTTTGACACTGTAGTGTATTTACATAAGACATAACCACTGGAGGAAACTGGACACGCAGCATATGGGATATCTATAGTATTTATAGCTGCCTGCAAATCTAATTATTTCAACGTAAAAACATTTTTAAAAAGCGACAGCCACATCTCTATCTGAACATAGACAAATGAGTCTTGCCGCCTACCTTTTGAGGGATGTTACCTCCCAGAAGAAATCCTTCCTAAGGTGATTTTTCATAAGCAAAAAATCAGAATCATCATTAATAGCAAAGGGAAAAATTCTGATGTATTTCTGACAATCAAATTTAACCTACTGATGCTAAAGCACCCCAAGTCATATTAAAATGAACCCAATCATGTCAATATTTAACACGGGTTGTTATCACATGACAGAACAAGGAAATGTCTTTTAATTCCTCACTAACACGGTTGTCTATCTGTACATTTCCGCTCTTGCCTAGCACTTATGTATTGTGCATGGAAGCCTATAACTGTAACGCATGCATTTTATACTCACTGTTCAAGTAATTGCCCATTTAATTAAAAAATAAAAAGAATAACAAAGACAAAACTACCGATGAGAACTATATAGAAGTAATCATCATTACTCCAAACTAGAAACTCAGGCATTTTCTTGGAGGAAGAGACAGCAAAAGTCACCAGCTGTCACGTGCCTGCTCTTCTCCCACGGTATGCAGCTACCTGGGAGGCAGGGCCAACCTAGCCCAGCCTTCCCAAATGTCAAGAAATGTTCATAAATGTAAGAGAAATATTACACCAGACTCCCCTGAAAAGTCCAATTCTTGTCATGGAAATGGCATAAATTGAAAAGAAGAGAGGCTGAAATGGCACATATCTAAATCTTTAAGGTAACTTGCAACTGGATGTTAAGCTTGTTCCTCATACGGTTTTTTACATATTCAATGTTCGTATTTCACTTATAAAATCCATTTTTAAAAGCTATACATGCACACACACGTATAAGTGTGTGTGTGTACACATAGGTGTGCATACACACCCATAAATGGTAAGGCTTACCATGGGTCCTTGATCTGAGATGACACTGTAACAGACACTTCTGCTCCTTCCAGATCCCCTGAGGTCCTTCTCATTCTCTATGGGCCACCTCCCCTAGTTGGGGTATATTTGGGCCTCCAGGGACTTCCTGGCACTGCCCTTGGGCTATGGAAGCAACTCCAGCTGCACCACATCCTGACATACTTGGGAGGTGACCTCAGCTCATGACTAACAAGAGGGGAGCATGAGAAGGAAGTTCCCTGACACCAGAGGGGGTGGCGACCTCTGAGGTATAACTTGCTTTGCAGAGCTCCTCTGTGGGGTCTCAGGGGGAGGGTGGGATTTTACTTGCCTTGCATCCCTGCGTGGCTTTCGTCGGGCCTTGCTGCCTGCTCTACTTCCTTAACCTGCTCCCCCGGAAGCATTTTCTTCCTCACTCACATATAAATCCGCATTTCAGCGTTTCTGGGAACCAAAGTGAAAACAAACTTTTTCTCCCCCCACATTAAAAATGTTCTGAAGTCAAGGAGGATCTTACAATTGATACGAACATTTAATGCAGCTTTTATTCCTGAAAAATGTATTATTAAATAGATGTTGCACCTTATAATTCATGACGTAGCTTATGATTCTAAGACTATAAGCTATCTAAGGGAATGTGGGTCTCATTTACTCTCCAGTGTGCATCCAATGTCCCAAACATTGCCTCATACATATTTTACTCAGGACATTTTTGTCAAATTAATGGATTGAAAAAAATATAGTTTTATAATTTGTCTTGTATTACAATTCAAATTATGAATTTCCTGGAGGGTAGGACATGAATCATGTCTGTATTTCCATTTTCCATAATACTTAACACAAAGTCTTGTCCAAATTCAGCACCAACAAATGTTTACTATAATTGGAACACAGATGCAAACAATTTTGCAAAGGAAAAAATAACTGTAAACCAGGAAAAGCAGAGCAGAGAGAAAAAAAGGAAAGGGAAAGAAGAGGTTGGGGACAAGAGGGACAAGAGGACACTAGAGAGGGGTGAGGTCACCAATGAGAGATGTGAAATAGGAGATGCAGGTCAACTTTTAAGTGACAACAAAAAAGGGATTATAAAAACTATAGTCGCTGGAACAAGATGTGAACAGGAAACATCTGATTTACACTGAATTTGAGCAGGAAGGGTACATGCATTTTTCAAGACAGCAAATTAAAATCTGGAATATAGCTCCCACAGGGTGCACAATTCTCCATCTAGCAACTAGAGACAGGAGGTAAGAAGCCACTATAACACAACGGTTTGCACAGCTCACCGCAACACCAAGGACTTCAGACACAACCACAACATGGGAAGACTCCAAAAGCCAAGCTAGAAACATCGGTCGTCCGTATTCTTCGGGCCAACCAGTGAGCACTCAAATGCCCTTCCATCTGTCCTCCACTAAGACCACTTATCGGAACTGAGTCATCCTTCTCTAGTATTCTTTAAAGACAGCCAAGCAGACACAGGGGTGCTATTTGCAGTTTGGTGAGGACCTGATCAAAGGTAAGGAGACTTTTGAAGCTGTCCTGTATTAAGAGGTGTCTAGATAAGACAATAGAGTAGAGGAACAAAAATACACCATTTCAGTGGGAGCAAAAGTATTGTTATCTGTGTTTGTGTTAAAGCACATATGTGTCCATGTGTGCTGTGATGTGTCTAATCACAGTCGGCAAGTATTGCTGTGGAATTTGCTGGGTTAAGAGAGTTGGTGTCATTGGAAGGGAATGAAGTCAACGTAAAGGATATGATGCTTCCTTTGATACACAGACTTCGACTCATCGCGACGAGTCTCCCCTTTAACCTGGAACACTCAAACTCTCCATGGAAGGGGTAGAAAGCAGGGAAATGGTGAAGGGGACAGGCAGCACGGGGCAGGAGAACACAGCAACCTGAGACAAAAATTCAAAATCTGTTGAGGACGGGAATGGGAGAAGTGGAAGTGTGCTCAAGGCCTCAGCTGCACCTCTGGCCACTTCCTGCCCATTCAGGAGGGAGAAAAGCATGGAAGATCCTCGAAGCATCAGTCTGTCCTACTCAGGGGCTCTCTCCATCCATCCCCACCGACATCTCTTATCTTTTAGGGCCATCATTTTCACCCAGGCTCTGTCTGGAGCGTAGGTGGTCTACTCAGCCCAGCTCACTGTACACACAGGTCTCTATATCCTCATCTAAGAGCCAGCCATTAGTACGGCAAATGTGGCTAGAGTAATGAGGAAATGTTAAGGGAGCTGAGCAGAGAAGTTGAGTCACCTAAGAAGCAATGCCTTACAATTGGAACCTCTAAATTAGTGGTTCTCAGCCAGGGTCAATTTTGCCCTGCCCCCAACCCTAGCAACATTGGGCAATGTCTGGAGACACTTTTGGTTGTCACAACTGGGGGCAGGAATGCTGTTGGTTTCTTTCTTCTTCTTCTTTTTTTTTAGATTTTATTTATTTACTTGAGAGAGAAAGAGCATGAGAGGGGAGAGGGTCAGAGGGAGAAGCAGACTCCCCGCTGAGCAGGGAGCCCGAGAGGGACTCAATCCCGGGACTCCGGGATCATGACCTGAGCCGAAGGCAGTCGCTTAACCAACTGAGCCACCCAGGCGCCCTTGTTGGTTTCTAGTGAATAGAAGCCAGGGATGTTGCTAAACATCCTATAATGCATAGGTCAGCCTCCCATAGCCAAGAACTATGTGACCCCAAATGTCACTAGCACAGTGGTTGAGAAACCCCGGCCTAAAAGAAGCCACTCCTAAAGGTCAGCTTGGTGATGCAGAAGCAGCCAGATTATGTGGCCAAGGAAGACAGAGTTGGATAGAGCCAGGCATGGGGCATCTCTGGACTTCAGAAAAACTTCTAACTAAAGGTGATGAACAAATAGGAACTCATTGAAACCTTAAGGTCTTCATAGTCAGAATCCATAGCTTGCCTCTTCCCAGCTTCATGAGCTCAGGCAATTACTAAATGTTTCTCCATCTCAATTTCTTCATCTACAAGGTCAGGGCCCTAATATCTGCTCTATAGGAATTTGTAAGGGTTAGAGAAGATATTAAACATGAAGCACTTCTCAACAGGCACTCAACAAAGAGCCCTTCCTTTTCCTTTTTTCTTGCTCTGGGTGATTTCTGGAATGAACTTCATAGAGGTAGAGGGAGGAAGGAGATAGTCTGATCTTCTCCCCACAGCCCAACATTTTCAGGGTTCCTCGATCCTCCTTCCCTTCTTTTCTTTTTTCTTTCTTTTCTACTTCCTTTTGAGAATTGAGATTTCCCATCCATCAGCTATCACAGACTCAGGCAGGGGCTTGAGCTAACGCTATTTTTTCACCTTGTGACTCAAGAAGATATAGCAGAGTGAAATCACCAGGAACCTATGCACAAAAGAAACTCAGAAGCCTCTTGGAAAATTGCCCATCCCAAGAGAACAAAGGGTCAATGGCAAAAGTGTGTTTCAAAGATAACAGGTGAGCTTTGAAAGAAAGGGGTCATTCTGGGCACAGCATACATCCTGTATCAGAACTGTTTCCGTGTTCAGTCATTGCAGATTCACCCTGAGTCTCTGGGCAAGGAGACTCCAATAAAGATCTACTAAAAACCAGAACTGTTTCTGTAAAATTTCGGAGGGCTATGAAAGCACAAAGGATTAGAGGTTCTGTGACTGCGGGGGAGGAGCAGGCATTGGCAGAAGCACTGATGGCAGTGGGTGGCTACTTCATTCTGATGGTCATGGCGGTGACACGGTGGCCCCATCCACACTCCTGACACATGGCATTGGTTGCAACCCCAGCAGCAACGCCCTCGAGAGAGATCAGCGGTGGAAAGAGTTCCTGTGCGATCTTTGATGACAATCACATTCCTCCCCACAGAGACCCAGAGCAGGGGAGGAGAGAGATTGCATGCGCTCCCACATGGCAAGAGTCTGGGGGCACGTCCCCTGGAAGGACCAGCACTCTGGAGAGACGACTCAAGCAGCAGAGGCAGAACAGCCAGACACTCGCTTGGTAGCTTTGGGTTGTCATTGGCATCTTTTTCCTTTTTTTCAGAGATATAAATATAGTTTGATCATTTTCTGATGATAAAAGTAACACTTCCTTTAGAAAGGTTGGAAACTTCAACAACAAAAAAGAAAAAGACAATTGTCAATCATGCCACTGTTCAGAATTGACTAATGCTAGAGTTGCGGTGCATTTCCCTTGGTCTTTTCTTTGCTATGGATATCTTTACGTTGTTGGGAATATGCTGGATGTCCACTTTCATGCCTGTCTTTTTCCTAGCTCACACTGAGGTGGTCCAAGAAGTTGATGTTACAGGAAGACTTGCCGTGGCCGCTGCCCACCCAGCTCCATGAGGGGTGGACAGAGTAGAGTTACTATTCTTATAACGTAGCTCACCCCTAATTGATACTTAGAGGCCACTGTATCCTACTTCCCCACCTCAGTTAAGAAAACATATTAAGTTCAAGTCTTTCCCCTTAGGATGAGGGAAAGTGAAGCCAAGATAGCTTGCCTTGCCTTGGAGCGCATCAGGAGACAAAGGAGGACCCAGGATCCTTCCCTCACCCAGACGATCACCACGCATAGTCTCCCCTGGAGACGGCCTGGAATACATACAGTGTAAATAAAGACCTAAGGAGGAAATCAAAGCCTAGCTCTCTATGATATATTAGAGGAATGCAAAATATTAGACCTAAGGCATTTGCACTGGATCTCTCACATTCCATTATTGGTATTTGAAGGTCCTTTTCTTGTTCTTTATGTCTTTTTTTTTTTTTTTTTTGGACATGATGTTAATCCTAAATCAAGATTGTAAAACTAAACCATTTAAAATATATGCATGCTTAGCAAAAGGATCCCAGGGTTTAAGAATCATTTTTTAAAATTAGATTTTTCAATTTGATTCAATAAACATGTATTGAATATCAGCCCTGGAGTCTCCAACTCCATTCATTTGTAGGTACTAAAGGCCCCCAAGAGGCAAGCCCACTCTAGACCAACCCCAGTTAATCCAGCCTCCAACCATTAATACACATACTTTCATTGAGTGCCTCCTATTTGCTGGGGGGCACTAGGCAAAGAGTTGTTTGAGCTCTATATGTAATATGACCATAATCAACACACATTTCCTTACTATAGACAAGAATGTTTCACTTTCCTCTTTTTTTTTTTATTAACATATAATGTATTATTTGTTTCAAGACGAATCCTCTTAACTCTCCTGTATGTATATATGTATAAATGTATAATTCTCCTATACACACATACATTTTATAAATACATGATGGTAAATGGCACCTGAAGTATGGCTTCAATGTTGGGATGTGATAAGAAATACAGGGGACTATGATGACCCCGAGTGCTCACTGTCCACCTAAGGAAGACAGTCACTACTGATCCTAGCTGATTGACACTTGTGGGTTTGTGGGGCCAATGTCAAGTTTTTCAAGAAAACACAAAAATCTGATTTTCTAATTTAAATCTTCCTTTTCTAAAAATTCAGATTTTGAAAATCTCGCTAGCACTCTCCAAATCTTGTGAAATCTCTGGCCCACTCAGTGAGATCCAGGGGCAAATCTCACATGATCTCAGTCCAAGCCTCGGAAGAACTCACTCAAATCTCCTGGGATCTCAGGCCATTCTGTGAGAAGCAGCATCTAACTTCATGTGACCTCAATCCAAATCTCGGGAGGGCTCATCCAAATCTCAGGTGATCTCGGGCCCAGTCAGCAAGATCCAGGGGGCAAATCTCATGTGATCCAAATCCAATTTTCAGGAGAACTCATCCAAATCCACTGAGTTCTCAGGTCCAGACAGCAAGAACTAGGGTCAAAACCCGTGTGCTTTTAGTCTGAATCTCAGAAGAAGAAACCACATCTCATGAAATCTCGGGCCCCCTCTGCAAGATCCAGGGGCAAATCTCTCATGATTTTAGTCTACATCTCGGGAGAACTCATCCATATCTCTTGAGACCTTGGGCCCAGTCAGCGAGATCGAGGGGCAAATCTAGTTGGATCGCAGTCCAAATATTGTGACACCTGATCCAAATCTCTTGAGATCTCAGGCCCTGTCTGGGAAATCCAGATCACATGTCTCGGGATATCTGTCCAAATCTTGGTAGAACTATCCAAATCTCCTGAGATTTCAGGACTAGTAGGCCATATCCAGGGGCACATCTCGGCTACAAATCATACACATGCCCGCCCATGTAAGACTAAGTAAATTACAACACACCCGTGCAATAGAATTCTGTCATTATTTTAAAATTGAAGAAGCTTTATATAGAGTGATTTCACTGATAGAGTGCCAAGTTAAAAAAAAAACGAGTAAAAAACACTATATAAATAAGTTGCCATATATATATATGCCATACCTATATAATTGCCTATGCCTCAAGATGGCCAAGGGCCACCAACTCTCCCTCAGACTTGGATGACAGAAAGAAAAAAATCTGTCTGACTTTGGATTCAAGGCTTCTGGCCACTCTGCCATGGCCTTGAGGCAGTTATTAGGAGCGCCACACTTGTCCCCTACCATTATCTTCCAGTCCCCGTTTCCAGATGGGCATTCTGATTTGGGAGTGTGGCTGTGCCCTAAATAGCTAACAGAAGCTGTGATCACCAGACTTTACCATTTCTCTTTCCCTGGGTGGGATTCTACCTCTGGCCTTCCCTACCCACTCCTTTCCTTGCCACTAAATATTGCCTGGGATATGGGCAGTCCACCCAGAATGAGCCCTTCCTTTGCCATGCTTCCATGGGCATCAAGGAATGGGCTACTGTCTCCTTCTTCTGAACCAAGTCCTTTTATGGCCACATAGAGCACCAAGCCCAGGTGGCAAGAGTAGTCTATGCAGCACAAAACCCTCATTACTTAAAGGGTCAAATAAATCTTACAAATGCTGCATACACTTACACATTCATAAGCATGTTAGTATAATAATGACTCTGAAGACTGCCATGCCGAAAGACGGTTGCCCTTTTTTATCCCACAGTTGTCCAGGATTATTCGACTAATGAATCTCCCCTCTTTGCTATATGCTTGTGGACATCGTGCAAAACTAGTGTTTTCCAAGTCTAACACACTTGGGAAAATCTATTCCAACCCAAGTCTAGCTTCCATTCTTCCCTCCAGATTGCCCCTTATAAAAGAGACTCCAATAAACTTCCTTAACAAAAAGCCCTAACGGTTATGACAAACCAAAAAAAAAAAAAAAGAGAGAGACTAAATAAAAGAAGGAGAGAAACCCAGGAAGGAAGGAAAACTCAAAATTAAATGTCTAATTCTATGATTTGGTGGTTATGGTCGTCTCGGACAGAGAAAATGAACCTGATCGTGGAACAAGTAATAAATCAGAAACTAGAAGGCAAGCAGGTGGGAGAACAGACAGGAAATGTTGAAGGTCACAGCAGGCAATGGGTTATAAATCAGAAACTAAGAGAACACAAACGCCTGAGAGGAGGTCAAGGTCAGTGGTTCCACTCTAGGCAACCCATCACAAACCATTAAAAAGCCACTGGAGTGAGATTGTTACAGACTCTTCCCCAACAAAAGCTTCAAAGACTACTTCAGGTTTGATGTGAATCCACAGAGGCCAATACAGTTACGCATGTTGTATATCTAAGGGGAACCATTAAGAAGGCAGATGCTATAGGTTTATATATTTATTGCCATAATGTTCTGGCAGACTTCTAGCAAAATTTTTATATCACGATGATCTAGAAATAGATTATATTCCTAATTCATGTGAAGGTGCCATATGAGCTAGCAGCAGCCCTTCCCAAAAGGTCTACTCAGTCCACAGAAGGCCATAGGCATATGGCAGAATGGTAGCTGTTAGAATCAGGTGACCTGCACTCTACACTTGGCCCCACTGGACAGTTCTCTTTACCCCTCTAGGTCTGAATGCCCTCACTGGCTAAGTAAAATTTGGTTCTAGAGGATCTTTCAGTTATTTGAATATACTACATGCACTCTCACCTCTGATTTTTCACAATCCTTTGCTTCTACTTGGAATGAATGCCTGTCATTCACTCATCACCAGGCTGACCCTCCAAATCCTTCAGGTCTCAGCATAAATGATAAATATTCTGGAAGGCCTTCACTTCTACCATGGTTAGGTCCCCTACTGAAAGCTCCATAGGCCATCTATCATCCACCATCATTATTCACAACAGATTTTACCATAATCATTTCAGTGTTTGTCTTTCCCAGTAGACTTTAAACTCCACTAGGACAAGAAACATCTTTCTTGTTCAGGGCTGTCTCCTCACTGCCCAGCACACAGAAGGAACTCAATAAATATTTGTTAGATGAAGACACGGAAGAGCTCAAAATTTATATGGAAACCAACAAGCTTCATTTTTAAAGATTTTTTTTCCAGAACTAGTATATCTGTTCATTTATCAAAGCAAGCCAAATTCACTTGTCTCATGCTTAAGAAAGTCAATTCTTAAATCCCGATTTCTTATCTCTACCTATTTTTCTAAGAATAAAGTGCTATATGTGTACAAATATATTCCCGTAAAATTGTATATGTTTTGAGTATATGAAAATTAGTTTCTATTTTAATTGTACTCAGCAACTCATATGGAATAGAGTCATCTTATAAAGAAACACCCCCATCCCAGTTTACCTGTTTAGTTCATTCAGATTAATTAGGACTATTTGTACTTGAAAGGACTGGGATCTTGACATTAAAGAGGGAGGGGTATTGAGGAAAGCTCTCCTACTATTGATATAAAAATATTTCAATAATTTTTTTTTTTGCAGCAAATAAGCAAGATCGAGAACACCGTAAGTGTTATTTGCATGAGGCCCCTCTATGGCCTCATCCCTGTTTCCCAGAGGGACTCTGTGCTTGGTGCTTCCCATGGATGGGGAAGCCAGAAATGATCCTGTCGAACTAGCAGGGCGTAGAAAGATGAGATCTCCTGGATTTTAGTGGGAGCAAGGGCAGCGTTCAAGGGAGATGGCATATATCCTTGCAGGAGGGAGAATTCACTACTAGGAATCAAGAATCTCAGCACGTGCATATGTTGAGAAGCACAGACTCTGAAGCTGGACTGCGTGGATTTAAATCCTAGCTCTGCTACAACTCCCTGGGGAAACATAACTTAACCTCATGGTGCCTAGCCCCCTCATCTGTAAAATGGGAATTGTTTTGGTAACTACATATTAGGGTAACTGCATACAGGTAAAATGATTCAATGGATTCAAGCACTTGGAAAAATGCCCACCATACCAGGTACTCAATATAGGTTAGATATGACTTTTATTATCTTTGCTCTCCATTTATGGGCAGGGACCAGGAGGGAGTCAAGAAGCAGATATGGGAAATGCCAGGAGACAAAGATCATTAGCCTCCCTGGTCAAATGTCTCCAGGCTTTCCTTTTTAGGTGCCTTCTGGAGAACAGAATAGAAAGTGCCTCATGGTCAGAGGCATCCACAGCCCCAAACCTGTATAGTTGTCCTCCAGTTCTTTAACTCGTCAGGGAAAATCCTCATTGGAAAACACAGAGGCCCGAGCTGGTTGTTCAAAAAGTAAGTTTATCCATCAATAAGTAACTTGTTAGCCTATTGTTCTTACTTTATAGTCTTGTACCATTTCCTGCCATTAAATATCCGAAACTGATTTTTGCCTAAACTTGTAAAAAGCTTTGCACTTCTGCATTTTTTTTAAGTTTTTATTTAAATTCCAGTTAGTTGGGGTGCCCAGGTGGCTCAGTCAGTTAAGTGCCCCACTCTGGATTTCGGCTCAGGTCATGGTCTCAGGTTCGTGAGACTGAGCCCCATGTCAGGCTCTGCACTGGGCATGGGGCCTGCTTAAGATTCTCTCTCTCCTTCTCCCTTGGCCCCTCCCCCCACTCTCTCTCTCTAAGGAAAAAAAATAAATTCCAGTTAGTTAACATACTGTGTAATGTTAATTTCAAGTGTACAATATAGTGATTCAACACTTCCAGACAATACCCAGTGCTCATCACAAGTATACTCCTTAATCCCCACCATCTATTTAACCCATCCCCCACCCACCTTCCCCTCTGGTAACCATCAGTTTTTCTCTAGAGTTAAGAGTCTGTTTGTTGGCTTACCTCTCTCTCTCTCTTCTTTTCCCCTTTACCCATTTGTTTTGTTTCTTAAATTCCACATATGAGTGAGATCATATGGTATTTGTCTTCCTCTGACTTATTTTTTTTATTATTATGTAACATATAATGTATTATTTGTTTCAGAGGTACAGGTCTGTGATTCAACAGTCTTACACAATTCACAGCACTCACCATAGCACATACCCTCCCCAATGTCCATCACCCAGCCATCCCAGCCCTCCCACCCCCCAACATTCCAGCAACCCTCAGTTTGTTTCCTGAGATTAAGAATTCCTCATATCAGTGAGGTCATATGATACATGTCTTTCTCTGATTGACTTATTTCGCTCAGCATAATACCCTCCAGTTCCATCCACGTCGTTGCAAATGGCAAGATTTCATTCTTTCTAATGGCTGAGTAATATTCCATTGTATATATATTCCATGTCTTCTTTATCCATTCATCAGTTGATGGACACTTGGGCTGTTCCCATAGTTTAGCTACTGTAGATGTGCTGCCTTAAACATCAGGGTGCATGTATCCCTTTGAATTAGTATTTTTGTATTCTTTGGGTAAATACCTAGTACTGCAATTGCTGCATCATAGTGTAATTCTATTTTTTAGCTTTTTGAGGAACCTCCATACTATTCTCCACAGTGGCTGCACCAGTTTGCACTCCCACCAACAGTGCAAGAGGGTTCCCCTTTCTCCACATCCTCACCAACACCTGTTGTTTCTTGTATTGTTGATTTTAGCCATTCTGACAGGTGTGAGGTGATAGGTCATTGTGGTTTTTGATGAGGGAAACAAAGGCAAGAGAAATGCAGCTTAAACTAAATCTCCTTACAGCTTGTAGCCCACTGATAGATACCCAAAACAGGCAGGGCGTGACCTCCTTCAAGGAACTCATGGCTGCCTTAGTGCCTTAATGTTTATGTTTTATTAAAGACTAAAAGTAACCTTATCTTAACAGCAGCTAGCCCCTCAAGGTCCTGAAAGCCTTGCTTCCAAATTCCTCAGAGACTTACGCTCTCCCTAACTCCCACTAATTAAAAAGTATATACTCAGTCACTCCTCACAATCCCCATGCCGCTCTTTCTGCCCACGGGTCCTGTCCCCATGCTATAATAAAATCACCTTTTTGCACCAAGAACATCTCAAGAATTCTTTCTTGGCCATTTGCTCATGAACCCCAAAACTGTCAAATTTCATCAGTTTTGATTTGTATTTCCCTGATGATCAGTGATGTTGAGCATCTCTACATGTGTCTGATGGCCAGCTGGATGTCTTCTTTGGAAAAATGTCTATTTGTGTCTTCTGCCCATTTTTTAATTGGATTATTAATTTTTGGGGTGTTGAGTTTGGTAAGTTCTTTATATATTTTGGATACTAACCCTTTATCAGATACATCATCTGCAAATATCTTCTCCCATTCTGTAGAATGCCTTTTAGTTTTGTTGATTATGTCATTCACTATGCAGAAGCTTTTTATTTTGATGAAGTCCCAATAGTTTATTTTTGCTTATGTTTCCCCTGCCTCAGGAGCCATATCTAGAAAGAAGCTGTTATAGCGATGTCAAAGAGCACACTGCCTGTGTTCTCCTCTAGGATTTTTATGGTTTCAGGTGTCACATTTAGGTCTTTAATCTGTTTTGAATTTATTTTTGTGTTTGGTATAAGAAAGTGGTCCAGTTTTCCCAACACCATTTGTCAAAGAGACATTCTTTTTTCCCATTGGATATTCTTCCCTGCTTTGTTGAAGATTAATTGACCATATAATTATGGGTTTATTTCTGGGTTCTCTATTCTGTTCCATTGATGTATGTCTGTTTTTGTGCCAGTACCAGACTGTCTTGATCAGTACAGCTTTGTAATATAACTTGAAGTCTGGAATTGTGATGCCTCCAGCTTTGCTTTTCTTTTTCAAGGTTGCTTTGGTGATTTGGGGTCTTTGGTGGTTCCATAAAAATTTTAGGATCATTTGTTCTAGCTCTGTGAAAAATGCTGTTGGTATTTCAATAGGGATTGCATTAAATTTGTAGATTGCTTTGGGTAGTATAGACATTTTAAGAATATTTGTTCTTCCAATCCATGAGCATGGAATGTCTTTCCATTTCTTTGTGTCATCTTCAATTTCTTTCATCAGTGTTTTATAGTTTTCAGAGTACAGGTCTTTCACCTCTTTCGTTAGGTTTATTCCTAGGTATCTCTATACACCAATAATGAAGCAGTAGAAAGAGAAATTAAGGAACCAATCCTATTTACAATTGCATACACTTTTGCATTTAGAGACTACTGATTCATCAATAAGTTGTCAGGAGTGAGATCGATCAATTGATTGATCTATCTATCTGCCTCTCTCCGGAGGTTATTTAGAAGAGGAAGACATCATTAACTTCATTTATACCTGTTGGTTTATTATAATCTGGTTGTTCCTTTCACAAAGCATCTGTGACATCGTTGGAACTTGCCATTAAGTCCCTTGGCAGCAGGATCTACCTCTAATCTTTGCCGGGCACTGGCTTCTTACTGCCCTGTATTCTCACCCATCTCCACATGCTGTAACTGAAAAACTGTGGCTGGGCTTGCTTATGTAATTAGAGTTGTGCCTCTTTGCCAGGTGGTTTCTCCCTCCTCTACTAATTAGTCCAGTTCTCCCTTGAAGGCATGTAGGAACTATCAGTTAAGTCAAATGAAAACAATAGGATGGGTGATGTCAGTTTCTGAAACTGTTGATTACTTTCCATGCTATATCATATGGTCATGAGGATTACTCCGCACTTATGGGTAAACTGTTCAGCTACTCATTAGCTCAATCCAGACACATCAAGGCTTGTCCTGGTTAACTAACCTTTTAGGCCATGTGACATGGGAAAAACAAGTCCTTCTCCAAGAGGTGTTAACCTGAAAATCATACTAAGACCTTACTTTCCTGGTGGCTCTTATAGTCATTTTTCTCACAACACAACAATTCCAAGACAAGGATTGGAACAAAAAACAACAAAAATAATGGTATCTTGAGTATCTCTTAAGAAGCTAGAGTCAGGGGCGCCTGGGTGGCTCAGTCGTTAAGCGTCTGCCTTCGGCTCAGGTCATGATCCCAGGGTCCTGGGATCGAGCCCCGCATCAGGCTCCCTACTCTTCGGGAAGCCTGCTTTTCCCTCTCCCACTCCCCCTGCTTGTGTTCCCTCTCTGGCTGTATTTCTCTCTGTCAAATAAATAAAACCTTTAAAAAAAAAAAAAAGATGCTAGAGTCATATTTTGCAAATATATTATTGGTCCATTTTTAAAGCATCCTAATAGGGCAATGACAGAATTAGCAAGTTCCTGGAAGTAGCATAGGTTTTTCCAACTCTTCCAACATAGCAAGTCCACAAGTTACCCTAGCACAGGGAAGAGCAGCTTCAGATATTGGCTATGGGGCATTTGTTATATACTCTCATCTCCTTCTCCAAGGGTTCTCAAAAACTGTGGTCCAAGGACCAGCAACATTAGTATCACCGGGGAACTTGTTACAGAGGCAAATTCCTGGAATCACCCCAGACACAATGAATCAGAAACTCTGCAAGTAGTAGGCAGCAATCTAGGCCTTAACAAACTGTAAGTCGGCTAACTGAATTTAAATAAAAAATACTGAATTATTTTGTGCTGTACACCTGAAACTAATATATTATTATGTGTCAACTGTATCTCAGTAAAAAAATACTTTAAGATGAAAAGAAAACAAACTCTCTGGGTGATTCTGGTGCATCTCCCTCAGATGGAGCTCTACTGTCAATCATATGGCCAAGCAGATATGGGCAAAGCCAGTTTGTACAGATTTTGGTGGAATCCTTAAAGCTCATCCTGTTACTATGAGTCTTACTTAGATCACAGAAAACAGTGTTAGGATCATTGTTAGTTCTATGAAGAAAAGGAAGAAGGAAAAAATGCGCCAATTTCCTGGTAAATTTCCCCAATGGTTTTAACAATCTCTACCATATGCAAAGCATAATGTTCTCAAAGATTAAATACCACTCTTGGGACTTAAAGAAAAGAGGAATAGAAGACCATACTTGGGAAAAGAAATTTCTCTCTTTCCTGCTATGGAAGAAATATAACACTCATTAGGTCATTCCAAAATCTATTACATTGGTTTCTAAGACAAAGAAAACTTTTAAGACAGAGTGGCCAAGATGAATCAGAATACCTTTCTGTAGTGATTTTTCCAGTGCTGACACACAACTTCTATCAAGAAATTTTTCCTAAAGAGATTAACCTAATTACTAAAGTTCTCTTTACTCCAGTCACAAAGGAAGGGGAGAGGAGTTCAGGTGAAATTGCCTTGACATCAGAGCCCCAGACGAGTGCACATTCCTCACATTTGTAGCATTCTTGAGGCCATCAGACCACCCCTAATGACAAAGAAAAGAAAACTGACTGAAGGCACAAACTGCAATTATTAAAGCTACTTCCAAGTGGATATCTCAGGAAAACACATTTCTTTATAGCCACTAAGTGACAGTAAGGATAAGGGAAGGCATGCCAGCTAATGGAAGAGCATGAACTGAGCAAAATCCTTCCTAAACTTATCAGTAGGAGAAGACATTGAGGGGATGGAGATGCCTGGGCACTGAGGTCATCTGAACTAAGTCAGCCACCCTACCACTTCCTGGTCCTGTCTAAATCCAATTGCTTATTTGGATTAGCTCTGCCACTTTAAGATAGATGCTTTAAGGAAATCCAAATAATTTCATGTGCTAAGTGAAATTATATGACTAGGACTAGCTGGACAAGTCAATGTGGAGGCATAGCCACTTTGTTTATTAGCATTGACCTTAGTCAAATTATTAAATCTCTTATTGCTCATGAGTCCAGTGGGAATATTATCACCAACTCATTACCAGACGACTCCTGAGAGAAATGGATGACAAGAGTTGGGTATTGCTGTACTGTATTCTATAATTTTCTTTTTTTTAAATTTTATTTTCTTATGTTATGTTAGTCACCGTACAATACGTCATTAGTTTTTGATGTAGTGATCCACGATATAATTTTCTATGTATTTTTATTTTTATTTTTATCTTCAAGAACAAATTAGAAATAGTCCATATTCCAAGGTCCTATCACTAAAATCGAATGAGGAAATCACTGAGCCAGTAGACAAGCATCATATTTTGCCTAACACTGAACATTAAAAGGAGACCAATCAAATGTTTCTATTAACAGAAGAGTTTTTCTTCATTCAGTATGTGTGTGTGTGTGTGTGTGTGTGTGTGTGTGTGTGTGTAGGAAAGAATACTTTAAGCCAACTACAAAACTACAATGCTGGATTGTCAACAGTGCCTATGAGTCTGAGAAGTTTTGAGATAAGCGAGAGTGACATAAACACCATTAGCATTGATTCTTTTTGAATAAATATTCTGTAGCTATCTAGTAAGCTAAGTCTTCAAATGAGGAAGTCGCTAAGCCAGTAGGGTAGATGCCATGTTCTTGGCCATCAAGGTGGCCCTACGTTCACTGTCTGCCAACTAATGGCATTTTTTGGAGCTACCTCTGAACCTCTCCCTAAACAGCACCAGTCCTTCAGGCTTAGCCAGCTGGGGTTGCTGTGCCATGGCCCAAGGGCAGGCCAATTAAGATTCATTATGTCACATCAAGGGAAGAATTCCAAACACTGGGCCCTCCACCAAGAATGCAGCATCCTCACCCTCCCACTTCAAGCCCTGAGATGTTTTCAGTAAAAATAACCTTAGCTAATCATAACTGCTAGGGAGGATAGAGATAATCTCAGTGAGGTCACAAGGAGCTAAAAAAGTCTTTAGAGATCAAAGAGGTATACTAAGAAGGGGTCAGAAAATTCAGGATGTAATGACTCATCTTATATCCTTCTGTTCTTTCTGAGCCTCAGATGGAGCTGGGATGCTGTGCTGGGATGGGGGTGGGGGGTGGTCAAGCCTTACATTGAATCAATTCCTAGTTCCATGCTGAAAAGAAACCTCATTTTACAGTCTCAAATAAATTAGCAGTATGGACCTAAATAACGTTCAAAACAGAGAAAGTCATCATTGTGACAGACTTGTAAAAGGCAGTTGCAGGAAATTGCACAAAATAAGCAGAATAAATATTATTGGAGTGAACTGGATGCCTTATGCAACAACCACCTGCCACTCCAACTTCCTTTCAAATTTCACTTTTCCTCCCCTCTCTTTTTTTGCCAGATGAATGTACTTCCAGCTGGACTTAGGAGAAGCAATGGTGTCAAACAACGACTTGTTAAGAAATACACACCTGTCATAAATGCAAGACTCTCTCAGGGGATATATTGAATTGCGTTCCCTGCTTCCTATGAAAAGGTGCAATGAAAAAATGAATTAACTATCAACTACCAGATGTTTCTAGCATCTCTATTAGTTTGGGAAAGATGAAACAATTGCTGCATTGTACAGATGTATACCTCACATAAACATAAGCATTTAGGATGTGGGAAGAAGGCTCAACTAAATGTGTCTTGAGAATAATTGATCTTTTCTTTTTGGCAATGCTTCATAATAACAGGAAGAAATCTCGTCTTCTCCTTGGATTGACATATTTTACACCAACACAAAGAATAAATGGACATTTTTCTAAGGGTATGGTCATATGGACATGCATTTTTAGTTTCACTTTGCTTGACTGCATCAATTTTAATTGTCTTGAACTTCCAGGTGATTCTCATACATGTACATTTCATTATTTGAAAGCCTTCTAGTTACAGAAAATTCTAAGTACTATAAATCCCATTCTCCAAATAACAAAAATGGATTCCAGTGAGGAGAGATGATGTGGTCAATGGTGTGGGAACTACAGAGCTGTCTGCACTTAAAAAATATTAAGGAAGAATATATACAAAATATTTGGGTTACTTTTGACTTCACAATATAATGCCAATGTTCAAGCATATGGAGCAGTCATCAATATGTGTCATTCAAGAAAAGGGACAGGAGTATACTGTCTGCCGCTGGCTCCATATTCTTGTGTCTCCCAAGTGACTGTGCTTTGAATTTAGCCTCTGTCATCTCAGTTCCAGAGGAGAACCATGGAATGGAAAGCAGAGGGGGGACACCATTTTGTGCCAAGTGCGACAGGGCTCACAAACAGGCTTTACCCAGATTTGGCTCATATGCCAAACCTGATGGATTTTCCCTAGTGGCTGCCTAGGCCCTTTCTGAAGGATTCTGAGATGGTATCTGGGTTTAGGCAGAGAGAAGGTAGGAGTCTATTAACAATATCTGCCAGTACTCCAGAACGAGAGGGTGTCAGTTCATGTGCAGAAATTTTCCAGCTTGGGGCTTTGTAGCAGTTAAGAGAGTGGGCTTTGCGATTTCAAGCTATATTACAAAGCAGTGATCACCAAGACAGCATGGTACTGGCACAAAAACAGACATATAGACCAATGGAACAGAATAGAGAGCCCAGATATGGACCCTCAACTCTATGGTCAAATAATCTTCAACAAAGTAGGAAAAAATGTGCAATGGAAATAAGACAGTCTCTTCAAGAAATGGTGCTCAGAAAATTGGACAGCTATATACAGAAGGATGAAACTCGACCATTCTCTAATACCATACACAAAAATAAACTCAAAATGGATGAAAGACCTCAATGTGAGACAGGAATCCATCAAAATCCTAGAGGAGAACATAGGCAGTAACCTCTTTGACATCGGCCACAGCAACTTCTTTCAAGATGCATCTCCAAAGGCAAGTGAAACAAAAGCAAAAATGAACTTTTGGGACTTCATCAAGATAAAAAGCTTCTGCACAGCAAAGGAAACAGTCAACAAAACAAAGAGGCAACCCACAGAATGGGAGAAGATATTTGCAAATGACACTACAGACAAAGGGCTGATATCCAAGATCTATAAAGAACTTCTCAAACTCAACACCCCAAAAACAAATAATTGAGTCAAAAAATGGGCAGAAGACATGAACAGACACTTCTCAAAAGAAGACATACAAATGGCTAACAGACACATGAAAAAATGTTCATCATCATTAGCCATCAGGGAAATCCAAATCAAAACCACATTGAGATACCACCTCACACC